>NC_079334.1:44436904-45041547 GCF_029582105.1 Oenanthe melanoleuca
TAAATGTGACAGTACTCCACATAGGGATATCACTTGCCTCTTGGTAGCAAAATTCAGTGCAAGTTGCAGGCATTAACTTTTCAACATAAACCTTTATTTTTCTGAAAGCCTCGAGTTCATCTCATTTCCCAGAACAAAGGAACAGATTATATTTTTACTACTTCAGTCAGTATGTCTAAGTATTTTTGTATAAACTGGGCTATGTGCATAAAAACATACTATTGATCCTCAAAACAGCAGAATGTTTTCTGTATGTTTATCTCACACATTGTCTGTTCGCTCTATTAATAAACTTACATGTTAAAATAAAATATTAAAATGTCCTTAAATGCACACAACACAAAGAACAGCCTCAAAGAATTGCCAAACATACTTCAAATTGGCCCAATGCTCATATTACTTTACACAATCAAACACCTTTTTTCTGAACTGTTACAGAATGCCTAAGTGGTCATTAAGCCAAATCCTCCTGGGCCTGGAAAGGACATCTGAAATCCAAATGCCTGACACTTAACTTTTGCAATTCTGTCTATCTACACCAGAAACCCTTTCAAAATTATTTACCAATGTCAATTAAGCACTGATCTTATGGTTTGCAAACAATGTCAATGTGAATTTTATCACCTGAAGGCAAGGGGAGAAACTGCATAAATGCATATCACACAATAGTCTTCAGAAACAAAGTCTGGATGAAATTAAGTGTAAAGTCTGTATTCTGAAGTAAATTAAGCAGTGAATGTGTACTACTTTATATAGGAAAACACAGAAACTTTTGTATTACATGCATTGGAAAAAAATGTACACTCAAAGCCAGATTTATTTTACTCCACAAGAAGAAAGTACATACCAAAAGCCTGGGATACACACATTTGATGCCACAAGTGGCATTGATGTTACAAGGTTTCAGTTCTTATTAGAATTCAGATTCTTGCAGATCTATAGATCAAAGAAGTAGTGTAATTTTTTTTCTTATCACTCTGAAGACACTTCTTTGCTAATATTCCTTGCAATTGAGGTTATTGAAACCAGAATAAGAAAGCCAGTGATTAGCTTGAATTTGCCAAGGTTATAAACTATTTATTATGAGGTACATAGTTCTTTCTAAATAACACTTTAAAGAAAAGGAAAAAAGTTTTCTTTCTAAATGGTAGCTACAAAAAATATAAAAAATTATAAAACCTGTGACTTTTCAATTTCATATATTTCTATATAAATATCTCAGAGGCTTTCCTAATAATGTCATTAGGAATGTGTATTAATCCAACCATTCCACTTCCCTTTGATTATGCATAAATTACATTCTTTATAGTTACAAACTTCATGTAAAAAAGTTAAATATTCATGCTCTGTAGAATTTTTCTTAGTGTTTACATTTTCAAAGCCAACAGAAATTAGTCTGCTTCCAGTGATAACTGAAAGAGAAAAGAAAGTATTTTAAAGGAGGATAAAATATGTAGAAAAATCTCACTGATATATTTTGCTTTATTCTCTGTGGATCTTCATCTTTCTGTAGAACAATGCTCCATTGGATGCAGGACAAGCTAAAAGTCGAAAGACATATTACTATATTAACTTAATTTATGCTATCTGGATACCACTACAATACTCCAGACACCACAGTCATTTTCTTTTCTTACTTGCAATAATTAACAGTAGAGAGCAAAAGATGGCTAAATTAATTTATAACTTTATAGTTTCTTATACTAATCATTTCCTCTTCTTGTATTTTAGGTCATCCTGTCATTCCTGCAAACACTAATCAATCATGGGATTTGAAGTTAATACTACTAAATAAATGAATTGTTTAATCTCCTATGACCATCTATACATACTTCATCTTCACAAAGCTCATCAATTTTATGTCATCAAGGACAAAGTGACCTTCATTTCCACAAAATGCTTCTTACTACTGGACAAGTTGGTTACAAATTTATCACTTATCTTCAGGAAGGAAGTCCTTCATGATTGTCATTTGATAAAGGCAAGATTGTGCTTTATTAATTGACCAGGTCATACTGAATTCCAAGACAATAACTGTGGAATACTAAAGGGTGTGTTACTCTCCTTTGAACATTTGAGCTAAGATGAAGGACCTGCAACTCAAAATTAATTTACTGCTTTGTCTAGTTTCCACTGCTCTACTACAAGTTGTAGGAAGAAAAGCAGACTGCCCAGAGTCATGTACATGTGAAATCAGACCATGGTTCACCCCCAGGTCTGTCTACATGGAAGCTCCAACAGTGGACTGTAATGATCTGGGCCTTTTTCATTTTCCAACTACACTGCCTGCTGACACACAAGTTCTACTTCTACAAACTAATAATATTGCAAAAATTGAACACTCAGTAGACCTCCCAGTGAATTTAACTGGTCTAGATTTATCTCAGAACAATTTATCCTCAGTGACCAGTATTAATCTTAGAAAGATACCACAGTTGCTTTCGGTGTACCTTGAAGAAAACAAACTTACTGAACTCCCTGAAGAATGTCTCTCTGGACTCAACAATTTACAAGAGCTTTATATTAATCATAATCTGCTTTCTATGATTGCACCAGGAGCTTTCATAGGCCTCAATAATCTTCTCAGACTTCATCTCAATTCAAATGGTCTGCAAGTGATTAACAGAAAGTGGTTTGAAGCTACTCCTAATCTTGAAATTCTCATGATTGGAGAAAACCCAATAATCAGAATTGAAGACATGAACTTCAAGCCTCTTAGCAATCTGCGCAGCCTAGTTTTAGCAGGTATAAATCTCACTGAAATACCAGATAATGCTTTGGCTGGCCTTGACAACTTAGAAAGCATTTCCTTTTATGACAACAGATTTGTTAGAGTGCCCCACATCGCTCTTCAAAAGGCTACAAATCTTAAATTTCTGGATCTAAATAAGAATCCCATTAACAGAATACGACGAGGGGATTTTAGCAATATGCTGCACCTAAAAGAGTTAGGAATTAATAACATGCCTGAACTGATTTCTATAGATAGTCTTGCTGTTGACAATTTGCCAGATCTAAGAAAAATAGAAGCGACCAATAACCCCAGGTTATCATACATTCACCCCAATGCATTCTACAGACTCCCCAAGCTGGAGTCGCTCATGCTCAACAGCAACGCGCTGAGTGCCCTGTACCGCAGCACGGTGGAAGCCCTGCCCAGCCTCAAGGAGGTCAGCATACACAGCAATCCCATCAGGTGTGACTGTGTCATCCGCTGGATTAACATGAACAAGACAAACGTTCGGTTCATGGAGCCGGAGTCCCTGTTTTGTGTAGACCCACCTGAGTTCCAGGGTCAGAATGTGAGGCAGATACACTTTCGGGAAATGATGGAAATCTGTCTTCCCCTGATAGCTCCTGAAAGCTTTCCATCTACACTGGATTTAAAAGCTGGCAGCCATATTTCTTTGCACTGCAGAGCAACAGCAGAACCAGAACCTGAAATCTACTGGATAACACCATCAGGACACAAACTTTTGCCTAATACAATCTCTGATAAGTACTACATTCATTCTGAAGGAACATTAGACATAAGTGATGTAACACAAAGAGAAAGCGGCTTATACACATGTATAGCAACAAATTTAGTTGGGGCAGACCTAAAGTCAGTCATGATTAAAGTGGACGGCTCCTTCCCTCAGGAACACAATGGATCTTTAAATATTAAAATAAAAGACATAAAATCTAATTCTGTTTTGGTTTCATGGAAAGCAAGTTCTAAAATTCTGAAATCCAGTGTTAGATGGACAGCTTTTCCGAAAGCTGAAGAGTCCCGGGCTGCACAGAGTGCTCGAATACCATCTGATATAAAGGTGTATAATCTTACACATCTAAATCCATCAACTGAGTACAAAATTTGTATAGACATTCCCACTATCTATTCTCAGAATAGAAAACAATGTGTCAATGTAACCACAAAAGGACTGGACTTGGAAGTGAAAGGCTATGAAATGAACAACATAATAGGATTCCTTGCCTGCCTTGGCACTCTTTTGGGAATCATCTCTGTGATATATCTCTACAGCTGCATCTCTCAAGATATGAACTATGGCACTGGACACAGCTATCTAAGGAATTACCTGAAGAAACAATCCTTTTCATTCAATGAGCTTTATCCTCCTCTAATCACTCTTTGGGACATGGGTAAAGGAAAAAGCACAGCAGTGGAAGTGAAAGCAACTGTAATAGGTGTACCAACAAATATTTCATAAATATGTCAGTATATCACTTAATTTCTGAAATAAAAAGCACATGACAGTATTTGTGCTGAATAAAAAGGAAACAAGAAAAAACATTTCTCTTAGGAACCAGATTCCTGGACTTTGTTGCTGCCAACAAATGGAATATATATGACTCAGTATAAGAGAAGAATTTTAATTAACTGACTTCTAAGGGTATTCTACCAACCAAATAAAATTAACTTCATATTCTGGAACTTTCGTGGGACTTTTAAGTCTGGAATACAGTGGAAGTAGCCAAGAACATTTTCTGTATTTTTTTTTTTAATTATTATATAAAAGTAGTGGAACTGAGCAATACCTCCTCCTGTGCTGTATTACACAAAATAGCCACGAGTTTTTTCAGTGAAGAGAAATACTAGGGTTGACATATGGTGTAATGAAATGGACAAATTCTGTAGAGTAGACACAGTGAGTATGTGAATTTTTTTTAATGAAAAAATACATTTTTGATTAAAATCAAAATACTTTTTGTCTTGTTTGTTTCTAAAAAAAACACCCCACTATTCTGGGAGTTCTTGTCTGACAATAAACAAACACATTCCAAAGTCTGGTAAAATATCTCTTTACATATTCTCCTATTAAAATGCTAATCTGAGCACAAAATATATTTTTACTGATTTTAGGTTGTATAATGTTTCTAACAGAAATGTAAGTTTAGTGATGATTTTTTATCAAATTTTATTTATTCTAAGAACACTATAAAGGCAAAAGAGATGTTGGAGATGAGTCCACTTAAACCCACTAAAATTAGATTTCAGCATAGATATTGGTTAATGAATAGTTCTTTGTTCCTTTTACTTTACATGCTTTTATGTATCTGTGTGAAATACTTCTGTTCTCTCAGCAACATGTGAGCCTGCAGATCTTTATTTCATTATATCTGTATTACATCATTTTATTACAACACAGAAGTCTCTTCTAGAATAGATGGCAATGCTTTCCATGGCAGTACTGTGACCCACCATCCATATGAACATAACATCTTTAAACTCTACACAGAAACATCTCCATGATATTAGCCATTTTTCCTGTCAAAATCCCCACAGAAGCAATAGGTGAGCAGTGGAACTTTTGTGTAGCTGTATATAAAACCTATTCCTTCTACAGATATCCCACATAAGCCTGAAGTCCTTAGTCTAAATCCACCTTGTAACTTTAATAGCATAATGCATATTAACTTGCATTTTTGCACAAACAGGCCAAAAAAAGAAAAAGTAACAGCAGTTTTTTCAGCAAAGTAGAATCTCTTAAAAATCAAAGAAATAACAGTTGTGCTAAAGTATGCCTTTTCATAATCTCCTCATTTACATGCAGGTTGTTTTTTTCCTACACAAGGCATAGGGCTAAAACAGTCATGTATTTCTTTAATTGGGATGTTTACTCTCTTCACTGGAGATAGAAACTGATAAGGAGCTATATTTAGTTTCCTCAGAAACAGAAAAGTATTGTTACAAACCTGTGTTTTCATTTATTTCATAGTTTTCTCTCAGGAATGGATTCAAATGCTTTAATGTTTTAATGCATTAAAAGCAGTACTTACTGGTTATGCAAACGAGAAAAGAGTAGAAATAGATTAACTTTTCTTTGGCATTTGACAGCAAACCTCATTTTGAAATGTACCACTAATGAAAGAGAGAAGGAAAACATAAGTATTTGAAATATCTGGCTAGGAAATACCCAAAATACAGTACTGAAAAAAAATTAATTAATTTATATTACTTATTTCTATCACCTACTAGCCTGAAAGATAATGTTTTATTCATAAAAAGATTAAGCATTTACTTTTGGTAAAAAATTTTCTGCCATTTAAAAAATAAATTGCAATATTTCACCAGCTAACACAGCCAAATGCTATCTTATATAGGAATATTTCAGTTTGCAGTTTAGCTAAAAATGCTTCAAAAAATACCCATAAAACCTAGATAAGAGACAGGAGAAAAATATCTTGATTTATATCCGACAAGGAAATTTCCATTTCCAAAATTCTCTAATAAAACTTATTCTTTTTATGTAGCTTGAAGTAGTGACATCAAGATAGAAATTAAAATAGAAATTGAGATTTTTCCCATAATCTTGTACTGGCCAGTAAGACACAATGATCAACAATAATCTCATAAGGTATTCTTTTTATTTGAAGCCAGAAGAGACATTTCTGAAAAAGACTGCTGTATGGTACAGAAAATAAGTTCACGTACCAGATAATTCTAGAAGAGCTGCAGGAAAAAAAACTGAAAAGCAACACTCTGTCAGACATAAGGAAGAAAATAATTCCTATTATTGAACTGAATAGAGTGGATGTGTGGCACTGAAGGCAAGAAATTTTCCGTGGAAGAAAGTATACAGTAAGTATGAAAAGTTCATTACTAAAATGGAATAGAGGAGACAGCCATTAAACACAACCAAAAGGAGCCAAAAGAGATTGAAAATTCACTTCATGCTAAAGATTAGAAAACGTACCTGAAAAAATATTAACAATTGCATGCAGCTTTTGTAGAGGTCAGAAACCAGCTGAGTAGAAATATATCCAGAGTAAAAAAAAATTCCTGGTATTGCCTACTAGGCAGGAAAAAAGCCCCTCACATCTTTCTGGAATACAGGTTTTCGTAGGTGAGTTAACTAGTGTACCAAATGTGTAATTTGAATAGCTTTTCCTTTAATACCACTGGAAATAATTTGAACCAGTTTTCTCAGGAAAAGACTACACAGGTACTCAGGGAAAATGCTAAGCTACAACATAAAAAGAGATGCATTATCAAAACAAGATAAAGTTAATCTGAACATTCAGTAAAGATGAAATCAAGACAGAGAACAAAAATTAAGCTAGATGACAAAGTTTGTGAAAACTAAAGAAAAAAACCACCAAACTTCATTTCCGCATATGACTACTACAGAAGTTAGATATTAAACAACAGAATTGCAACTACTCATTTTTATGGATAAATTCCATATTTTACAGAAACTTGGCAAGCTTTGCATGATTGAAATGTTAAAATACACAATCATAACCTGTCTAGTCAGAACTGTGCTTTGAACTATTCACTTCACCTTCAATAAAAATTCTAAAGGAGTTGCATCCTCTTCAATGTTTTCACTATAGGGCAGTGTGAAAATGAAGTACCAGACTATATTCTGTCCATGGTTAGCTGCACTTCAGTATTCTGAGACAAAATGTACAAGCAACCTTTGTAAGTAGCATAGGCATACAGTAGAACTAGTAATGAATAATGAAAACAGACCCTATGGTGTGCAACTGGCTATGGTTATGTTATTTTTCTGGTTACATTAAGTAGTGTTTAATTTCTACAGCTGGGGTGACCAAAAAGACATAGAAGGTTAAGCCATTGGACATGTTTAAAAGACATTCTTTTGGACACTCAAGAAAAACTTTAAATATATATGTTGAGCATCTGCCTACTCAACTACAGTATTCTTAGAGAGATATAAAGCTGCAGATGTACTGAAGTACCTTCAAAGCAACCATATCTGTTATTAAGTCAGTCATTCCTTCTTTCAGACAAAGCTGAAAACTACAAATTGAATTCCTCTTTCAGCTAAAATAATGCTTTTTACAAATGTCTCTCACTTGCTTATCTTTCTGTCTCTCAGCTTTAATTATTTTTAGACCCTTTTTCCCAAAGCCCTTTTCTTTGCCTTGATGCAAATTCTCTGTTCCCTCCCATGCTCCCTGTGGGTTCTTTGCATATTTCCTGCTACTATTGTTGCCAGATTGTCACATCATTTCCAACACTTCCAGTAAGGACAGATGTTGTCAGACTTATTAAAAAAAATTACCAATGAAACATAATACTTGGAGGCAAAATATTTGAATAGAGAAATACAACTATTAAAGAAAGATCTGGTATTCTTAGAGAAGAACCTAGTTGTAAAGGTGATCAGGTAATGAGGTGAAGCATCTCATGAGGAAACAAAGCAGAAATAATGCAACAACATTCAGATGAAAATATGGGAGTTAGATAAAGCTGGAAGGGCATGCAATTTGGGCAGATGGCCTATTCCTGATCCTAAAATAGCTGATATTCTTTTTAACATTACAGTTTAGATAAGTGGAAAACAACCCCATCTGCCTCACCCTTACGTAGCTATTATTTGTTATCCATGTTGATGACAATTTCACACTGTGCTCCAAATAGCAATAATACAAAAGTACATTAAATTCAGTGCTGGTGTCCTCATCTGCACACATTTCTTCCTGTCCAGACCTAGATTCTATAAAGAAAGCCTTTCAGCATTCATATACTGCACTTTACAGGTCAGAATTTCCAGTTTTGTCATTTAGCGTATGAGTACAAGTTGGGTTTCCTGAGATGGCTGTTGGGAATAACTTTTGAGGGCAGAATCTTGTCATACTTTTTTTTTTTTTTTCTTTTTTTGTATGAAATTTTACTCTGTGCTGTTAACATTTATAACTTCTTTTCGTTTATCTTTAGCATGAATGTCAGCTAAACACAAAAATACACAGTTGAATTCTTTATAACATCAGAAAAAGTGGGTTACTGTCTGATGTCTACAAAACACACTTTTGACATAATGGTGGAATGATTTCATAGGACACAGAAACAGATGATGAAAATAATCTATTCCTAAATATTCCACCATTCAAATGGAATATAAAGTGGCTACAAATAGAGTCAGAATGATCATTTTAAATTAAATGCAAAGTTCCCAATAACCATTCCAAATAAAAAACCCCAAGCATTTAGAGTTAGTCTCACAATAGTAAAGGAACAAACAACATTAAATTAGAAGTAATCAGCTATGTTTTTCTTTATGTACCAAATAATAAAGGGATAAAGTTAAATTTTTACTATCAATTATAGTCTCTTAGATTAATCTTACCTTAACAATTAATATAAAATGGATGTTAAAGTCTTACATAATTTATTTTATAAATGCTCTGAAGGTATTCATAATAAGTGCATGCCCATTTTTAGTAAACTAAGTGCTATACTGAATATTCATGTGTTACACAGTGTATTCCAAAATATGAAATAATGCTTTCTCCTAAAATACCTGCTTGCACAATTTAAAGTATCAATACCTAAAATATATAGCACATGCACACCACTATCCCAATTTCATTTATTCTACAGGAATGTAAATGGATTTCTTTACTCAAGCTAGGATGAGCTGTATCCCCAGGACTTGCAGACTTTTATTTTGACAAGTTCACAATAGTACTGACCAATGTCACAACACTTACAAATGTATCATGTCCAATTCACTTTGTTGCCTTTCTGGCTGCTTAAGAACAATTAAAAATTACTTCCTTTTCTACCTTCCAAGAAATTCAGCCTCTCTTGTACCCTTCACATTCCACTGCTTCACTCAGCAATCATCTGTTTGCTCTTACACAAAATTACATCAGCAGCAGCCTTTTTAACTATCTTCTACATTACTAATACTTCATCTTTCTCCCAGCCTCCTATGAGCTAGACTACTTCCAGAGTATCCTACTTCGTAGACTACTTCTACAGTATTATTCTCTACGATATTTGTTATCATTTTGTAATTATCAATGACATGGGAGAAAAACCCCAGAGAACAAGAACAAAAAAAATTGAATTTCTCTATGGATTTGAAGGCAAATTTCAAATGTAGCAAGGGGAAAACGGCAACCCTGAAAACTCAGGATTCTATTCCCCAATCTACTGCTTTAATAGTATTATGATAACTAAAGCTCCCTTTCTCCCCCTTGGTCTTAGGAAAGCTGGCTAAAATGGAGGATGTCCACAACATCAGGTAGAGTAATTTGAAGTTATTTGTAGCTTTTGCCATCTCTGGATTATCAGAAAAAGAAAACAGAAAGAGAATGATCTTATTCATCATCAGCATCATATCATTATTATTATTTTTCATCCATGCTTTCAAAAGCATACAAAAATTTATAAGTATATACCAATAAACACATCACACCAAGGATTAAACACCTCTGCAATTAACTAAAGGTTTAGAACAAAAGAAACAGAAATATATTATCAAAGGGTTGTAAATCTTTTCTCTACCACACTGAGAGGCAGACAACTACCCACCAGTACTTTCTCATATAGTGAAAGCATTTAGGTGTGTAATTTCCACTGAATTTAGCAGATACTAGCCTCCAACCTGTTAAGGTGGTTTGGACATTACAAAGTATGCCCCTGGATGACCAAAAGCCTGGCCATATGAAACTATTCACCTGACTGAGAGCCCTCAAGAATTTTCGTCTGCACAGCTCTACTAAAGACAGTATAAATGCAATATACATCATTCATTTAATTGAAAACATTACATATATTTTTAATTAAGACAAAACAGGAAAAGAACTATGTTATTTATTTAAAATGCTTAGAATAGAATATTTTTGCAGAGCATCTGTTTCAAGATTAAATAATTCAATATCCGTCAAAAAAATTCTGGATAGTGAAGAAAATTGAACACCAGCAAAGAAATTTTCTGTATGTTCAGATATTATACAGCTACAAACAAAATAATATACCATACAATATATTCTAAATTACTTTAAGGTACCACAAACAATATAGCTTTACCTCTCCTGACCTAAAAGGTTTTCAAGTCTGCTCCTGCTATTCATCTCTAACTATAAATTATCATACTACAGAATTTCTTAGGCTTCAACTTGTCTTCTTCCTTTTGTCTCCTTCATTTTTTTTTTGTTTCAATTATGTTATGAAAATTCTCTGTTCTTGTATGTAGTACAATATTGTGATCCCACTATCAGCATTTCTTTTTTATTATTCTAGCAAAGAATCTACTTTTTTCTTGCCAAAATTTGTATTCCACCACATTGGTTGTGTACAAATAATCTAAATGCTTCTTGCTAGAACACTTACATTAAAATGACGAACTTTATGTATAATGTGATGACTTTGTGGTGAGTAGGAGTTTGCCTTAAACAAATGCGTGAAACCTTTCTCAAAAATATTCAGAAAATTGTCAAAATATAAGAAAGAAAAAAATACTTAAAACATAAAATGGTAAATTAGAAACCTTCATATTTTGCTAACAAATAAAGTGCAGACCATGTAAGTATTACAGGTAAAAATGAGGAAAAATAAGAAACTTTAGATACTCAAAGGGAGATAAGTGAACGGTTAAAACCGATTGTAATATAAGATGGAAAAAATACTTTAGAATAAACCAGAAAAGAGATGCAAAATTGTGGCCAAAGGGGCCAAAACTGCTAAAACAACAAGTCTGCAACATGACCAAATCAGTAATAAGAGACAAAAGAAAGAGGTGCTACAAGTAGGTTTAAAGACAATGAAGGAGAAAAGTAGGATGGACAAAAGGTGTAAGAAAGAAAAGGAACAAGTGAAGACATTGTGTCTAACAGCCCATCCTGGAAACACAATAATTAAACATAGCAATAGACTACCCAGTAGTCAAGCAAATTTTAATCAAGTGACAGTATTATCAGAAGTTAAGAAAAAAATATGGGTAAAGACATAAAGAAAGACTCAAGGAAACCAAATGAGCTTGAAGATACCATGAAATATATGTATATCAAAGTTTCAGGTTAAGACAAGATTTAACAAAAGTGGGGAAAAAAAAGAAGACAGCAGCCCTATGTGCTTTGATTTGGCCAAAAATATGTAGTAGAGAAAAAAGCTAATGCTAAGGGGACAAACTACAACTTCCACACCGTGTGATCATGTGTCAAGGAAAAAGTTACAATACTATTTGCAAAACAAGAGCAAAAATATTTATTAGAAAGTGAAAAAAAGTGTTTAAGTGATGACAAAGAGCATGTTGGGAAATTCTGGCTAATATGCAGAAGGCAGTGACAGCCAGTCTCATTTGGGAGGTTTCATTCAGAAGACAACTGAAAGCTGATAACCCTGTGTTAATAAGCAAAATACTTTCATAAGGAAATCTCAGAGGGAAGGAGACACTACAGCCTCTAATTAGAGAGCTCAAGGTCCAGGAGCTGCTTAACAGTATCAATTATAATGCCACTAATAACCAATTAAGATTTATGATTTTTCTAAATATTACCAGAGCCAAAGCAATATCAAATATTGTTTTCAAGAAGCCTCGAAGTTCTTTAAAAATAATTAATTCTGAAGGATTAACTACAAAATCCATTTAAAGGCAACAATGAAAGACACTAGAAGGTATTTGAGTTTGTTTTAAATGATGTTGAAAGCAAGTGTATTCTGCCAAAAAGAAGCCAATCATTACATAGAATAAAAGCCTGAAGAAAAAGAAAAGGGAAGACCAAGAGCAGAGGGGAAAACAAAGAAACCAAAATCAATTAAATTAAGATGAGAAAAGAGTGAAGACAAGAATGATCCTGTTTAAAATTATGTTCTAAAAGTCAAGTTAATATTTATATTATATACTAAAATAATGACCAATGCAAAAGAGTCAGTCAGAATACAGTAACAGAAACCTAGTTTTTGAAAAATAATTTTTTAGAACACATTTTAAAACTCTTAGCAAGCTAACTGAAAAATCAGTGAAATCAAGGAAGTAAGAGAGACTGAACAAGCCAATTAGGTGCCTGTATATAAAACAGAGCTGATCTGCTGAACTTCTGACAATATATTTACAAGCAAAGCTGCCCCTTCAGTGCAATTTGGAGAGATCAGACAGTGCTGTGAAACCCTTCAAGGGTTTTCTAGCCCAGATTCAAGTACATTTGGACATTATTAGTTTGACAAAAAGGCACACTAATTTCACTCCCATGCAGACTGTATACACAAAGGTGCTAAAATACACAGTACTAGCCATGGTAGTCTGGAAAACATCACTCCACACTCAGGGGGTAGAGGTCAACGATTTGTACTGGTTTGAGACCAGTTGCAAATGGTGTTCTTCAGGGTTCTACTCTGGGATTTAACTTGCTTATTAATGACCAGGAGGAGGAGACAAAATCCTTTCCAATCTGACAATACTCATTTGGAGAATGCAGTAAATACATTTAATCATAGGGCTGATGTGTAGAGGAATCTAAAAATGCTGGAGAATTAGGCCAACAGGCTGATGTGAAATTCAGCAAGGATACAAGTGCTGCACCCAGAGTGGACTAACCAACCAGAGTGAGTACCAACCTGTGACTGCCTCACTGGATAGCAGCTCTGCTGGAAATGACCTGGGGCTCCTAAGCACAGCTGGCTAACAGGATACTGGGCTGTATTAACATGAAACTAATAGAAGACTGAGGAAAAGAACGCCCCTTCATTCAGCACTTGTTAGACTACCTCTGTAATACGGTGTCTAATTTTGGATCCCTAATTGCCAGCCCCATATGAGACACTGATCAACTGTAGCAAGCTTAGCAGGAGGTTCCCAAGATGTCAAGAGCCAGAGACCTATTCCTAAGAAGAAATTCTGTGGCAGCTGGGCTTGTTCAGCCTGGGAAAAAAGGTTTGAGAAGAATAAGTAGCAACCTTCCTGTATGTAAGAGGTGATTACTGAGAAGAGAGAATCAGGCTCATTACTGAGGTGCACAGCAGGAAAATGAGTGACAGCAACCTAACCAGAAGTTAGGGAGAAGGGAATTTAACTAGATATAGGAAAAGTAAGTAATTATGAGGAAAAAAAATCTTGGAAATAGGTTGCAGAGATATAGTACACAATTATAAGCAAAATTATTCATAATTCACCCTGTTTGAGCATAAGGTTGAACAGATGACTTATCTTCCAACCTAAATAATTCTGCAGAAGAACTTTATCCTGACTATGCATGCAATGTAACCTGTTCAGAGAATCAAAAACAATTTTAGCTGAAATTACTCCAAAGTTTCACACAGGAATATCATCTCACTTTTTCTAAAATTATTCCAAGAGTTCTTCAAGTCGAAATTTTAAAAATATATTTCTATTTCCACACTCTTTCAACATGTGGCCATACTTTATTTCAAATATATTTACTCTACTATTTTGAACAAAATCTTTAGGAATTTCTTACATGCCTTTTTTCATGCTCTACCATTTTCATTATAATGCTCATTGACATATCCAAATGGTATGATTTTGCATAAATAGAGAGCAGCAGATGAAACTGAATATATAAGATTTTCCTTCTTTTTTTACCAACACAGACATGAGTATCCAGCTATAACTAGCATATATTTTTTGGAAATATAAAAAATTTTGAATAAATCCATGAACAAGAGAAAAAGACTCAAATTCACAGAACCACAAAATATTCAGAGTTGGAAGGACCCACAACAATCACCAAGTCCAACTCAAATGAATGTTGTGTGCAGGAATTGAACCCATGACCTTACCATTCCTAGTACCATGCTCTAACCAACCACCTAATCTCTCTTCTAAAAAAGCATAAAATTATGACAGAAAAATCTTTCCTTGTGTACTGCCAATTATTATGAATTTTCATTTCTTTGGGGTATGGTTTTGTTCCATATCATCATAAAATCCTTTGTGACTTTGCAAGTAACTACATCAGTTTCAGGATTCTGACATGCATCTTGTGAGGTCCCATTGACTTATGTTCCTTCAGGTTCTTCAGGTGGACATAGATCTGATCTTTACTTACAGAGGAGGGACTTTGCTTCCCCAGTCCCCATCCCACTGTCCATCCACTCCAGAAGCAAGGAAAGAGAGGTTGTTGTTGAGGACTGAGGAAAAAAAAGTTGAGTACCTCAGCCTTCTCTTCCTCTGTTGTTACCAGTTTATCAGCATTGTTTATCAGGGGGTTTACACCTTGCTTTCCTCTTCTGGTTAACATATGTACAGAAACTCTTCCTATTATTCTTTGTGTACCTTGTCAAATTCAGTTCCAGCTTCTCCTCGACCTTTCTTACCCCATCCTTGCACAAGTGACCTTCACCTCTATGCCCTTCCCAGGTTACCTGTCCTTGTTTCACTGCCTGTGGATTTGCTTTTTTGCCTTTAGTTTGTCCAGCAGGTACTCACTCAGCCATGCCAGTGTTTTACCTTCCTTGCCTTATTTCATGATCCTGGGCATTTCTACCTCTTGTGCTCTGTGGAAGACTCCCTCAAAGACCTGCCAGCTCTGATCTGCTCCCTTGTCCCAGAGGTCACTCTCCCAGGAGATCCTATTGACTATCTTCTTGAAGAGTTGGAATTTTGCTTTCCTAAAGTTCAGAGGCCTAACTGTACTGTATACCTTGTCCATATTCCATCTTCTACCAATGCACGATCACTGCCACTCAGGCTGCCTCCAACTTTCAAGTCCCTGCTTAGCTCACATATGTTGGTGACCATCAGATCCAGGAACACATTCCCTCGCTAGGGCTGTCTATTTACCTGACTCAAAAAGTTATGGAACATGTTGCATGAACGAGTTCTGTATTCTCCATCTTTGGAAGCAAATGAGGTGAAGTTGGATAGTGCTTTGGGCAACCTAATCTAGTGAAAGATAAGCCTGCCCATAGGGATTGAACTAGGAGACCTTTAAATGTCCCTTCTGACTTGAACCATTTTATGATTCTAAGTAAGGAGATGATTAAGGAAAAAAAGGGCCTCACATGTAAGCCAGTGGCTGATCAGTACATTTGCTGGCAAAATGTTGATCACCACAATCTGTCTGATTTATTAAACTCTGGTCTCAACTATTTTCTGTGTAAGTATGCTGTCAAATGTGTGTGTGTGTGTGTGAACAAGTGTGTAAACTCTACTACAGAACACCAGGCTGAACTGAAGCCTCTGTTGGATGAGATGTTCCAGAAGGAATGCAGGTCTGGGGGATCCATAGCTCTTATTGCCAGTAACCATAAGACACTGAGACACAATTCTGGGTGGAATAATTGATTGTATAAAACCCTTATATTGTGGTTGAGTCTGAATGTGAGCAATAACAAATTCTAGCCTGCATCAGTTGGCTATCCATGCTGTTCATGTTTGTGTGCTTATGCTGGTGCTGATAGAGAAACTGTTTTCTCTCTGTGTTATCTGAGTGGCCAGTTAAGGGTGTCTACTGCATGGTGTGTGCTTCTGCCTGTGCAGGGTGTATGCTTAGGCTCACCACTGGCTGGATCCTGGTAGAAAGAACCAACATCTCATTTATGGCATCAGGACAGGAGCCTCCTTGAGTTCTAAAATGCACCAAAGTTGGTTGTAGCACACTAAAGAAAAAATCCTGCCCACAACGTGAAGTTCATGAAGTTCAGCACCTCTAACACAATTTCTATGGTTATCCTATCAATGAAAGCATTTTAAGTAACAATATCCTAGGTGATGACTGGTTTAATCCAACAATCACTATATCTGTGAATAAGTGTTTTTCTACTTTAAAAATAGCTTCTAATTAAAAATATTTCATTAGAGAACTTTCCCAAGCTTAATCACATTTTTCCCCTGTACAGCACAAAATAAACTCTCACACAACATCACCACCACAGGCAATAAGAATTGATCAGGGGTAGGGTTATTGAATCTGATGTATGCTGACAAACACTTCGACTAGTTTTCTCTAGGACTTCAAACACCACTGAAATAATTTGCTTTTTGACCACAGGCAAAAGAACTGCCTGTTACTAAATGAACAACTTTTGAGATCCTAATAATAATTCAAATTGACAGCACCAACCACGGTAAAAATGTCCTAAGGAACCAATTCAGGAGAGCCACACCTTATTTAGCTTTTTTTTTTTAAAAAGCAGCTATTTTCATTTGACCTTCTGATATTATTAGGCTCTTTCATATAAAACAATAATTAAACACATAGACTTGAATATGGTATCATCCTCTCACAAAAAGCCAGTTTAGTAAGTTTGACTACTTCTGTAGTCTATATCTACAGCTGATACCCATAATCTTGACATCCTGTCCTAAAGCAGTTGCCAAATTTTAAACCATTACAGAGAGTTTAAACACCACCTTCATCCCTACTCCTGGTATTTCCTTAGCTTTCTCTCAAAGTGAATGGAAAATAAGAGAGTAATGACTTAATTATATTTAGAGCATCTGTTTCCTAGAATCTTGAGTCATATAGGTCTCCATTAATCCTTGTTCCTCAAACTAAAAATGAATCATGCTACAGAAGCAATAATTCCTCCTTTTTGTCAGATTGTTAATGATGGAAGAACTTGTAATCTTTAAGTCCATGTTTATTCAAAACCTTTGACTTCTGTAGTCTCCTCCACAGAATCTTTTTATTTCCACCGTAAAGTACCAGATAGGTAAGTGACAAGGAAATCTCCATTCTCTAGCAGATTCAGGTTCTTCCTGGTCCATACTAGTCAGACCAGTAAGTTCAACTTATGTAATGCAATTTCATAGTAAACATGCATTCAGTAGCTCATTCATCACAATGAACTTGGTGAGCACAGGTTGCCCAGAGAGGTGTTGGATGTCCCTTCCCTGGAAACATTCAAGGTCAGGCTGGATGGAGCTCTGGGCAGCCGAATCTATTGGAGATGCTCCTGCTCAGTGCAAAAAGAACGAGGGAACGAGAAAGGGAAAAAAGGACGAGTGCAAAAAGAACGAGGGAACGAGAAAGAGAAAAAAGGACAAGTGCAAAAGGAACGAGGGAACGAGAAAGGCCAAAAAGGATGAGTGCAAAATGAACGAGGGAACGAGATAGACCAAAAAGGAGGAGTGCAAAAAGAACGAGGGAACGAGAAAGAGAAAAAAGGACAAGTGCAAAAGGAACGAGGGAACGAGAAAGGCCAAAAAGGATGAGTGCAAAATGAACGAGGGAACGAGATAGACCAAAAAGGAGGAGTGCAAAAAAGAACGAGGGAACGAGAAAGAGAAAAAATGAGGAGTGCAAAAAGAACGAGGGAACGAGAAAGACCAAAAAGGAGGAGTGCAAAAAGAACGAGGGAACGAGAAAGAAAAAAAAGGAGGAGTGCAAAATGAACGAGGGAACGAGAAAGAGAAAAAAGGACGAGTGCAAAAAGAACGAGGGAACGAGAAAGGCCAAAAAGGAGGAGTGCAAAATGAACGAGGGAACGAGAAAGGCCAAAAAGGACGAGTGCAAAATGAACGAGGGAACGAGAAAGAGAAAAAAGGAGGAGTGCAAAAAGAACGAGGGAACGAGAAAGAGAAAAAAGGACGAGTGCAAATTGAACGAGGGAACGAGGAAGGCCAAAAAGGACGAGTGCAAAAAGAACGAGGGAACGAGAAAGGCCAAAAAGGAGGAGTGCAAAATGAACGAGGGAACGAGAAAGAGAAAAAAGGACGAGTGCAAAAAGAACGAGGGAACGAGAAAGAGAAAAAAGGACGAGTGCAAAATGAACGAGGGAACGAGAAACGCCAAAAAGGATGAGTGCAAAAAGAACGAGGGAACGAGAAAGAGAAAAAAAGACGAGTGCAAAATGAACGAGGGAACGAGAAAGGCCAAAAAGGACGAGTGCAAAAAGAACGAGGGAACGAGAAAGAGAAAAAAGGACGAGTGCAAAATGAACGAGGGAACGAGAAAGAGAAAAATGGACGAGTGCAAAAAGAACGAAGGAACGAGAAAGGTCAAAAAGGAGGAGTGCAAAATGAACGAGGGAATGAGAAAGGCCAAAAAGGACGAGTGCAAAAAGAACGAGGGAACGAGAAAGGCCAAAAATGGACGAGTGCAAAAAGAACGAAGGAACGAGAAAGGTCAAAAAGGAGGAGTGCAAAATGAACGAGGGAACGAGAAAGGCCAAAAAGGACGAGTGCAAAATGAACGAGGGAACGAGAAAGAGAAAAAAGGACGAGTGCAAAATGAACGAGGGAACGAGAAAGACCAAAAAGGACGAGTGCAAAATGAACGAGGGAACGAGAAAGAGAAAAAAGGACGAGTGCAAATTGAACGAGGGAACGAGGAAGGCCAAAAAGGACGAGTGCAAAAAGAACGAGGGAACGAGAACGAGAAAGGCCAAAAAGGACGAGTGCAAAATGAACGAGGGAACGAGAAAGAGAAAAAAGGACGAGTGCAAAATGAACGAAGGAACGAGAAAGAGAAAAAAGGACGAGTGCAAAAAGAACGAGGGAACGAGAAAGGCCAAAAAGGATGAGTGCAAAATGAACGAAGGAACGAGAAAGAGAAAAAAGGACGAGTGCAAAAAGAACGAGGGAACGAGAAAGACCAAAAAGGAGGAGTGCAAAATGAACGAGGGAACGAGAAAGAGAAAAAAGGACGAGTGCAAAATGAACGAGGGAACGAGAAAGACCAAAAAGGAGGAGTGCAAAATGAACGAGGGAACGAGAAAGAGAAAAAAGGACGAGTGCAAAATGAACGAGGGAACGAGAAAGACCAAAAAGGAGGAGTGCAAATTGAACGAGGGAACGAGAAAGGTCAAAAAGGAGGAGTGCAAAAAGAACGAGGGAACGAGAAAGGCCAAAAAGGACGAGTGCAAAAAGAACGAGGGAACGAGAAAGAGAAAAAAGGACGAGTGCAAAAAGAACGAGGGAACGAGAAAGGCCAAAAAGGATGAGTGCAAAATGAACGAGGGAACGAGAAAGACCAAAAAGGAGGAGTGCAAAAAGAACGAGGGAACGAGAAAGAGAAAAAAGGACGAGTGCAAAATGAACGAGGGAACGAGAAAGGCCAAAAAGGACGAGTGCAAAAAGAACGAGGGAACGAGAAAGAGAAAAAAGGACGAGTGCAAAAAGAACGAGGGAACGAGAAAGGCCAAAAAGGATGAGTGCAAAATGAACGAGGGAACGAGAAAGAGAAAAAAGGATGAGTGCAAAATGAACGAGGGAACGAGAAAGAGAAAAAAGGACGAGTGCAAAAAGAACGAGGGAACGAGAAAGAGAAAAAAGGACGAGTGCAAAATGAACGAGGGAACGAGATAGACCAAAAAGGAGGAGTGCAAAATGAACGAGGGAACGAGAAAGACCAAAAAGGACGAGTGCGAAATGAACGAGGGAACGAGATAGACCAAAAAGGAGGAGTGCAAAAAGAACGAGGGAACGAGAAAGAGAAAAAAGGACGAGTGCAAAAAGAACGAGGGAACGAGAAAGACCAAAAAGGAGGAGTGCAAAAAGAACGAGGGAACGAGAAAGAGAAAAAAGGACGAGTGCAAAATGAACGAGGGAACGAGATAGACCAAAAAGGAGGAGTGCAAAATGAACGAGGGAACGAGAAAGGCCAAAAAGGACGAGTGCAAAAAGAACGAGGGAACGAGAAAGGCCAAAAAGGATGAGTGCAAAATGAACGAAGGAACGAGAAAGAGAAAAAAGGACGAGTGCAAAAAGAACGAGGGAACGAGAAAGACCAAAAAGGAGGAGTGCAAAATGAACGAGGGAACGAGAAAGAGAAAAAAGGACGAGTGCAAAAAGAACGAGGGAACGAGAAAGAGAAAAAAGGACGAGTGCAAAAAGAACGAGGGAACGAGAAAGGCCAAAAAGGACGAGTGCAAAATGAACGAGGGAACGAGAAAGACCAAAAAGGAGGAGTGCAAAAAGAACGAGGGAACGAGAAAGAGAAAAAAGGACGAGTGCAAAATGAACGAGGGAACGAGAAAGGCCAAAAAGGACGAGTGCAAAAAGAACGAGGGAACGAGAAAGAGAAAAAAGGACGAGTGCAAAATGAACGAGGGAATGAGAAAGACCAAAAAGGACGAGTGCAAAAAGAACGAGGGAACGAGAAAGGCCAAAAAGGAGGAGTGCAAAATGAACGAGGGAACGAGAAAGAGAAAAAAGGACGAGTGCAAAAAGAACGAGGGAACGAGAAAGGCCAGAAAGGACGAGTGCAAAATGAACGAGGGAACGAGAAAGAGAAAAAAGGACGAGTGCAAAAAGAACGAGGGAACGAGAAAGACCAAAAAGGACGAGTGCAAAAAGAACGAGGGAACGAGAAAGGCCAAAAAGGAGGAGTGCATAATGAACGAGGGAACGAGAAAGGCCAAAAAGGAGGAGTGCAAAAAGAACGAGGGAACGAGAAAGAGAAAAAAGGACGAGTGCAAAAAGAACGAGGGAACGAGAAAGGCCAAAAAGGATAAGTGCAAAATGAACGAGGGAACGAGAAAGAGAAAAAAGGACGAGTGCAAAAAGAACGAGGGAACGAGAAAGACCAAAAAGGAGGAGTGCAAAATGAACGAGGGAACAAGAAAGAGAAAAAAGGACGAGTGCAAAATGAACGAGGGAACGAGAAACGCCAAAAAGGATGAGTGCAAAATGAACGAGGGAACGAGAAAGACCAAAAAGGAGGAGTGCAAAAAGAACGAGGGAACGAGAAAGAGAAAAAAGGACGAGTGCAAAATGAACGAGGGAACGAGAAAGGCCAAAAAGGACGAGTGCAAAAAGAACGAGGGAACGAGAAAGAGAAAAAAGGACGAGTGCAAAATGAACGAGGGAACGAGAAAGAGAAAAAAGGACGAGTGCAAAAAGAACGAGGGAACGAGAAAGACCAAAAAGGAGGAGTGCAAAATGAACGAGGGAACGAGAAAGGCCAAAAAGGATGAGTGCAAAATGAACGAGGGAACGAGAAAGAGAAAAAAGGACGAGTGCAAAAAGAACGAGGGAACGAGAAAGACCAAAAAGGAGGAGTGCAAAAAAGAACGAGGGAACGAGAAAGAGAAAAAAGGATGAGTGCAAAAAGAACGAGGGAACGAGAAAGACCAAAAAGGAGGAGTGCAAAAAGAACGAGGGAACGAGAAAGAGAAAAAAGGACGAGTGCAAAAAGAACGAGGGAACGAGAAAGACCAAAAAGGACGAGTGCAAAATGAACGAGGGAACGAGAAAGAGAAAAAAGGACGAGTGCAAAAAGAACGAGGGAACAAGAAAGGCCAAAAAGGACGAGTGCAAAATGAACGAGGGAACGAGAAAGAGAAAAAAGGACGAGTGAAAAAGAACGAGAGAACGAGAAAGACCAAAAAGGAGGAGTGCAAAATGAACGAGGGAACGAGAAAGAGAAAAAAGGACGAGTGCAAAAGGAATGAGGGAACGAGAAAGACCAAAAAGGAGGAGTTCAAAAAGAACGAGGGAACGAGAAAGACCAAAAAGGACGAGTGCAAAAAAAACGAATTGTTCACTGAATGACTGCTCATATCCACGCAGCATGAATTACTGCTTCATAAAGTAGATGGATATTTTTCCCTTGTGTGCAACACAACATAGTGTAAAACTAGTGTATCTAGTTGAAAACAGGAGGCAGAGATCCATATTTTCTATTGCTTATTCAAATTGTGTGTATTAGATATGTCATTTTTTTAATTGCCTCAAGATGTCACACTGAACAATTCTCTCAATTTTTATGAGCTACTAGTTAGTTCATACTTGTTTTCTTCCTTATATTTAAAGCCAAAGGATTGATTCTTGACCATTTCATAGGAGAATGAGTCATTCACAATCCTATCTCTACTTATTACATTACTTATTACATATAAAAAATTGCAGATGCAATTTCCTGTAGCATATATTATTGTTATTATAATAACCAGTAACTATTACAAACAATAGAAGTTACAGCTTTGATGTCCTCACTCAAAACTACAAAATCAACAAAGATCAGCATTAAAATTTTTCTTATAAGGTTAATATAAGTAAGGACATGTTCATACTTTTTTAATCTAGCAATCACTGGCTTTAA
The DNA here is from genome assembly GCF_029582105.1 of Oenanthe melanoleuca. Classification (NCBI taxonomy): domain Eukaryota; kingdom Metazoa; phylum Chordata; class Aves; order Passeriformes; family Muscicapidae; genus Oenanthe; species Oenanthe melanoleuca. Next base: position 44,459,612 of record NC_079334.1, read on the forward strand.
GACTTCGTACTGGAATAGTTTAGCACATACTTAGGCAGATAAGTGCCTATAAACTCAGAACTGGAATGCTGTGGTGCCTGCATCATTTGCTCCATCAACTTCTGTTCAGAGTAGAAATCAAGCACTACAATATTCAACATGAGACAGTCAAGTGTTCAAAGATTCTGAGTACATAAATGCACAAGCAGTGTTATCAATGGAAAATCTAACTAAATAAACTTCTCATTCCTGAAAATCAGGAAATGGTGAATTGCACACACACACACAAAACTGATGTACTTCAGCTAAAAGCTTTTTATGAACTATATGCAGCTTGGAAAAGTATTTTGGGCAATATGCAGGTACTTATTCCACATGGATTGGTAAATTCAATATTAACACTGAAAAAATAATAGCTCTTATATTTACAGTCAGTTAAGCTGCCCTGCAACACCTTCCCACCCCCACCCCTCCAAGATATTCATATTGTAGCATGTCAGAAGATTTTTCTACAAGCAAGAGAAAAGGAGCAGGAAAGGCAAAAATGGCCATTTTAGAAATTAAGTAATTGTAATTACATTGAAGAATTGAGATTTTTTTTTCTAGATTAGAGAGTTTGAAAAGGTTACTAACATGGCTTACAGTAATAACTGCTTTAATTACTAGTCTAAAATTGGTGCCTCAAAATGCCTTGCACTCTATACCACCTACAAAAATGGAATTAGCCTTTTAAAAATATTTTACTGCAATTTAACTCCACAAAGGTATGAATTCAGTGGTATCAGTTTAGCTATCAATATGCAAGACAAGCAACATAGACACATTAAAAAATGAAGAAGCAATTTCATTAAACTTTTTCAGACTTTGAATTAAAATTAACTAATCCAGATGAAGATATTACTTTGGAAAGAATGAGTCTCAAGCCCACCAGAGTTTTATACATCTCCCTCTATCTTTTCTCTCTTGCTCTGATAAAGTGACATGCAATGGTTACATAAAGGTTTAGGAAAACTTAAAAAAATCCTGGCATCAACTATTATCAAAATGACATAAAAAGATGGTTATATTTGGCTTTTATCTTGGGAATTGATCTTAATTATCCCCCAGCATCTTTAGCATGTGTTTTATTTATTTATATCCACAAAATGACTATTTTATTGCAGAATGACTACACAAATGCTGCTCTTACCATGAAATCAAATTACTACCTTTTGTATAACAAGGAAACTTAATGGAATTTCTAGCCAATCAGATCACAATCTTTTATTTTAAATCATTTTTTAAAAGAAAAGCTCTTGCTAAGGAGTTTATATTAATAAATAGCACGTGCTAAACACCCCCATATTTACCACCTAGTATGCTTTTAATTTGTTCTTGCTTTCCTCTAAGGAATGGCATTTATGCTGTATTAAGTGTATATTTATCAATTCATCCAATGCATGTTTAAGTACACATAGACTCAGACACAGTCTCAATTTGATCAGGGAGCCACACAAGCAGAACACGTCTGCTAAAGGCCACTTGTTTACAATTGCCAATAAATCTGCACTTGACAGAATTTGTCCTGGAACAGAAAACAGGAAGAAAAAGCAAATAAAGACAGTATTTTATATCTGAGTAATTCTCTTCAGTATCAGTGAATGCTCTGTATTCCAGAAGTTAAGAACACATGTGTAAAGACAAACTTAATTATTAATTATGGAGTTCAGAATTTTGTGGTTTTTGAATTTTTCAAAGTTATCTTTGCTCTTATGTTCCAGAAGCAGCAATTCCATTACCTTCTTTGTAACAATCATTATTTTTTAACACTTCTCCAGAGAACATTTTTATTCATCTACTGACCAAATGAAATAGTTGCAGTTATTAAAACTCTCTTCTCAAGAAAATCTCTCTCTGCATTCATCATTCTACCTGACTATATGACAATAATAAATTTAATGAATTCACTTAGGAACTCTTAGAGTAACTCAGTTTACTACTTCTTTATTCATCTGTTACTAATGAATTTTTACATTCCATTAGTTTGCCTATTCACCTTGGCTGTTTTTCTGGAGTTCTTCCATCTTCCATGATACTTTCTCATTAAAATAATTTTATATTACATGTAATTTTTTTCTCTTCTTCAACAGTGCCATTCCTAAACAGCCCAAACATTATAAGATATTAATTTACATACTGAATTTTATACTCAGTAAAAAATATCTCAACTTTACTCATTCATTTATCTGATCAGTCTAATCTTAGAATTATTATCCCAGTATATAAGTACCATCTGTACAAAACCAATAGCAATAAGGCAATTTTAATGGAGCCTGTCACATTTCCTTGGGAATAATTAAGGTGTCACTTGATCTTGAGAAAGGCTTACTATAGCAATGAGTCTGGGTTTTTTCTTAAATAATGTAAAAATTTAGATCTACTCTGTCTCATCTCAGATAATAAAATTTGCATTATTTAATTTTTCTTCATTTGAACTCTTTTCATAATCTCCAAAATCTCATCAATTTATATATTTGAAATGTTTGTATTTGTGCTGGCCTGCTACCTGCACCTAGAAAAGGCCAAATCCTGTTTTTCTGTTCCAACGACAACTGCAGTTATTCAAAGAACTTGTTTGGTCTTTTTAACAAGAAAGGAAGTAGATTTAGAATATCAAAGGAAGAAAAGTTGATGAAAAAGAAGTAAGAAATCATAACAAAAACAATTCTGCAACAGTAACATGAAATTAGTGCTATGATCATAAACTAAAGCCATCACCATTGTTCTATTCTGTAACTTCTGGGCACGGTAATTTATAACAGAAAATAAAATGCAGTATTGTCATACACCAGTGTCAAGATTAGAGCAATAAATTCTAGAACTGTAAATTATTTATATATCTCTTGTATTATATAGAACAGGTAAATGAGAAAAGGCATCTGATGAAGGAAATAAATCACATGTAAAGTTCTTCTGAGAAAACAATCTATTTGTTGCCATGAAGTATTTTATTACTAAGCAGATTGACCAACTGCAGAATCAAAAGGTGACCCCAGTTTACAGCTGTCACATTTTGATTAAGCCAAAATATGCAAAAAATACTTCCCGTGTGCTACTAAATTTTCATTGTTGTAGAAATTTTCTATCTTAATTTCCTGCAAACCTTTCATGAATTACCTATTTTTCTTACGGGATTGTGTACAGGTAAATTAGCCTAAATATAAATAAATTCAATCACTAAAATGGATGCTGCCTTAGAGAAACAAAATCCAGATTTTTTGTTTTAATATAAATTTACTGGAAATTAATCACAGGTTAATTTTCATTTGTAGACACTTGTGGAGATCATGCTGCTCAAATTAAGCTCATAGCTTGACCGGGCTTCTCTTGGTCTTCCCTAGAACAACTCTAAAAAATTTATTAATTTATTGTATCATATGTCTTCTTTAAATTCTTTATGTCCATTTTTAAATTCTTCAGACTACCTTGGAGCATCAATCATGGCACTTTTCTGTATCCTACTAGCCTATAAATTGATTTTTTAAATATATATATTGTTCTCAAGAAAACAATTGCAGACACACTAAACTGTCATACAGTCACACTAATACATTTTTCTGCACATGGATACGGAATCTCCTTCTGTTTGAAAATGCCAGAAAATTCAGAATTCAGCATACACTTTTCCAAAGTATATTCCTAGTTGCCAAAGTTTATAGAAAACAGAAAAGGATTTTTCTCCATGATGCTGAGAATACAAAAATATTAGAGAGCATTGACAAACTTTAAAAATAAGCAGAGGGAATATTTATTTATTTAGGTTATCAAGTGCTGAAAACTAATTAACATGGATATTTTTATAACGAATCTTACAACACTACCTTTATCAGTGATCTGGCCAAGGGGATCAAGTGCACCCTCAGTGAGTTTGCAGATGGCACCAGGTTGGGTGGGAGTGTCGATCTGCTGGGGGGCAGGAAGGCTCTGCAGAGGGATCTGGACAGGCTGGATCCATGGGCCAAGGACAACTGTGTGAGGAACAATAAGGAGAAGTGCCAAGTCCTGCCCTTGGGTCACAACAAACCCTGCAACACTACAGACTGGGGGCAGAGGGCTGGAACGCAGCCCAGTGGAAAAGGATCTGAGACTCCTGCTTGACAGCCAGCACGAGCCAGCAGCTGAGCATGAGCCAGCTGTGCCCAGGTGGCCAAGAAGGCCAATGACATCCTGGCCTGGATCAGCCATGGTGTGGCCAGCAGGACCAGGGATTGTCCCCCTGCACTCAGCACTGCAGGGCCACACCTCAAGTCCTGTGTCCAGTTCTGGGCTCTTCGGTACAAGAAGAACATTGAGGTGCTGGAGTGTGTCCAGAGATGGGCAGCAAAACTGGTGAAGGGTCTGGAGCTCAAATCTGATGAGGAGCAGCTGAGGGTTGTTGACTATGGGGAAAAGAAGGCTCAGATCAGACTTTACACCTCTGAGAGGAGGTTGCAGCAATGTGGGTGCTGGTCTCTACCAAGCAACAAGTGATAGGACGAGAGGAAGTGCTCAAGTAGCACCAGGAAAGGTTTAAATTGGGTATTAGGAAAAAAAATTCTTTACTGAAAGGATTGTCAAGCATTGGAAACCAGCGCAGTGTTTGAGTCACCATCCCTGAGAGTATGCAAAAGAGGTGGACATGGCACTTAAAAGTCCTGGTTTAGTGGTGAACTGGTCAGTGCTGGGTTAATGGCTGGACTTGATCTGAAAGGTCATTTCCCACTTACATGATTGTATGATTCGACTATTTCAGGGAATTTTTTCTCTCCAGAAAGATATTTTAGCTAAACAGATTCAACAGTAAGTGTATTCTTAATACCCTTCTCAGATAATAGTAATTACAATACTAAAAAGAACAGAATGTTTAGGTGCTCCATTTTACCTTCATGTGAAGACAAATCAATAGCAACAAACAAGGCAAATTTCTGGGGAGAGGATGCAGGGGGGTCAAATAAAACAAGCTAAATCTAAGGCATAACTTCCATGTTTATGATAGCCAGGATTCAAAAGTACTGGGAATAAATCTTGAGGGATAAGCCTTTCTCAATCATAGTCAGTTCTCAACTATCCATAAGAAAAAGCCCCCAAACCTGGATAGTCCATAATCTAATCTGGATAATCTGCTCAGGTTGCCCACTTACTATTTCTGGCTCCCTCATAAGGAAATCTAGATATTAAAGAGGGCAGTGAACACAACCTGCAGAGAAGACACTAAGATACAAGTGGTAGGCATTTTTGCCTTTTGACTCCATGCCTAATGAAAGCAGCCCATTTTCAGATCCAAGCAGAACTTTGAAGTACTATGTACATGTTTTTTTCAGCACAGCATGTAAAATAATATTGTCCTGTAACTGAGTTGTTTCTGCATGGAATGGTCTTGATGACTACCTTACAACAGTACTAACAGATTCTCAAAGTGATGCTAAAGTACTGCCATAATCTAGTCTCACATCTTACAAATCACACAGCTTCAGTCCCCGAGCTCAAATTACTGTTGAACTACTACTAGTTTATAGTTCAAACAGTATATTTTTAAATAAAAATAATAAAAAAATTGAGAACCTTTTGTTTCAATGCTATAATGCAGCGTCAAAAGGTCACAATAAAAGAGGTGTTGTATTTTTAGTTTAACTGATTAATATATACTATGAAAAAAAAAATGCAAAAGACCTCCAGAAAATATTTGTCACTGCCACTTGAAACGCTGAAAAACCTCTCATTTACTAAGTTTTAAAAAATTAGAGATCATGCCTTTTGAAAAACAAACTGAGATTTTCATCTAGTAGGGAGATTTAGAAAAAATATTAACTAAAACTTAATTTATATTTCAACTGCCTAAAAGTACTACCTCCCCATATAAAGAATTGCTTTCTGTTTTGATTTGCATCTAAGACATCACCTAAGACACTACATAAAACATTTAAAGATATTTTTCTTCCTTTTTAATTAAGCAGTCAGGATCATAGAAAGCTTTTATTAGATAGCAGTTTTCTTGAAAGACTGACAAACAGAATCAAGGACATCCATTATCAACAGAAATACCCATGCTTATTTCTGCAAGGCTTTTAAAATCTTTTTTGTCTCACTAATTTTACTTTCAAATGTTCTTTTCATTTGACTCCATTAAATTTGAGAGGGTGAAGGGGAATAAAAATTAAAAAATAAGAAAAATAAGATAAAGACTTTAGGATAATAAAATTAAGAGATGCTTACCTTCCTACCCTTACAGAAAGAACTTTGCAATATATATCTAGAAAGCAAGTGAAAGGAGCTGTTTCTGTGCAAAATTACTCAGTTTCAGGATTCTGTCAGACAAAATGCTTTCTTCTCTTCCTTTTTTCTATACCTAAACTATTGGTCTTTCTCTTCAGCATTCTACACTCATTTAGCTGTAAGTCTAAATTCCCTACGGGTCCATTAAGTATGTTGCTAGGCAAACAGTCCAATAGCAACTGTGAAACAGGAGGTTTGGATGGGAGCCAGTTTTATAGGTCACTACACTGTAAACCTTCACATCATTAGAGTAGAAACTACTCTTGCAAACTGAAACCATTACTACTGTTATTCTTTCTTTTCTCTGAGAAGACAGTCATTCACACTACACTTTTTCAATAATGGGTATTTCTAAATCAAAGGCATCGATAAGGAAAGTATTTTTCCATATACTAGAAGGGCAAATTCTCTACTTTTTGAATGCTTTAATGCTATCTGTGTTTAGAAATAATAGTCATTGCCTTTTTAGAGATGCACAATTACCATGGGACAAACCTTTATCTTACAATCTCAAAGAGCCAAAGAGCAGATATATATATATATATATATATATATATATATATATATATATATATATATATATTTTTTTTTTTTTTTTTTTTTTTTTTTTCTTTTCTTTGTTCTAACAACAATAAGAAAAGTAGACTTCACACAAAACTACCCAGCCGTCATATTATCTGATTCAGGAAGGTTCCTTCTCTTTGACTGAAGTGTCGTATCTTTGCTGTAATGTAGCATTATCTTGAAAATGAGCATATAAGCCCTTCAGTGATCTTTATATTAATTCAATTACAGAACTCTAGCTGAGAATAGCAAACTGCACAGTCCTGCTGATATGACCACACTGCATTACCCTGTGGAAGACCTGCTGCTCCAGTTAATAAGTTCAGAAATAAATGGAAGTGGAAGGTTCCCTGCCTATGGTGGGGCAGTTGGAACCTGATGATCTCCAAAGTACTTTCTGACCTAAACCATTCTACTACTCTATGATTCTATGAAATAAGTATCATCCCAGAAACATTTCCATATCATTGTTTTTACAGGCTGAAAACATGGCAACGAAATCAGCACACAAAATTGCAAAATGAATGAAGATCCACGAGAAAAATGCGTAGCTTGGGCATGTACATGTTGGGGTTTCTTTAGTTAGTATGACACTGGTGCATTTCTGAACTAAGCAAGTGAAGCACAGCAAAATAAAAGCATTTCCCCTGTGAATTATACATACATATATACATATATTATTGGAATGAATAATAATGATAAAAAGACATTGAGAACGCAAAACACTCATTACATCAATCAGTTCTTGAGTTTCTGTGTCCTTATTTGTTCATTATCAGTAAGATTTTAACTTTTATGCTCATGGAAATATACCAATAGTCCCCAAACTTTTATGCTTTCATGTATGAGAAAATGAAAAATGGATATAGGTATAAGAAATGGAAATGCATAAGCTGAAAGATCACCACTGTCAAAGGTAAAGAGATCTAAGCAACAATAGTAATGCCAGGGATTTCTCATCACTATCATATGAAAGGAAAATAGTGACATTTTTCCAATTAAGCCCTAGATAATCTTCTGTACTCCCTAATTTAATGGTCCTTGTACAATTTTTTTTTTGTGTCTTAACACAGTTCTCCATATATATTTACTTCTCTAGAAGAGTAAAAAATTTGAAGCAAAGAAATTGATTGTTATAACATTACTATAATCTTGAAAGAAGCTATAGAATTTATCCTGTCAACTCCTGAGCAAAAATGTCAGCAGACAAAGCTATCAGCACTATTTAAAATCTCTGATGTATATCTGTTTTGACTTGAAGAAGTAAGATGGTAATTTAGGTTTCTAGTTTTACAATTTCCATGCGCTATTTGGGCTGTTTTGGAAACAAGATCAACAGAAGTAGCTCATGACCTCTCTCTGATTCTACAAATCTTAAGCAAATTCTTAAATCCATCTAATCTATGTACATAAACAAAGATGCCAGAAGGGCTCATTAAAGAACCTCCCTTTTACCCCCCTGAGTGCTTAAAAAAAGCCTGCTGGGACTAACAACCTGTTTTTCAACTGCTTTTAAAAACTTGGCATTATAATTTCTGTTCAAAAGACAAAGATTAGGTACCAGATACTACTAAACTCCATGTTGATACATGCCTCAGAATGACTAGAAAGTTGTTAAACTGAAGGGCAAAAACTGGTACCTCACATTTGCTAGTTTTATGGGAATTTTGTTAAGAAACTTGATTTACGTGTTGTGATAAAAAAAACAAGACGCCATTTGGCTCTAAATATACACTTAAAAAATACAAACATTAGACTGTTAGTGGTGCATTGCCTTTTTTTTTTTGTGGACAAATGTCTGGTCTCTGAGGCCACACAAGGGTCTTAGTGCTCCTACTTGACTCCCCAAGGTTTCCCCTTACTCAGTTCACAGAGTTACTTGCTTGTTTCATTAATGTTCTCATCTCTACTTTTCCTGAATTAAGAAAACCACACAAACAAGAACAAAACAAAAATTCATAAACATGAATTCATGAACAGAAGTTTGAAGTTGTACTGAGGCAGTCCACTTCATCAGAACTTGAACACCCTGAGAAATCTATGAATTATGCCCTTGTTGAAAACAATAGCAATGACTAAGTAATTAACTCCTTTCTGTAGATACACAATCTACTTTTTTTGGTACATATTTAATATGGATAAACGAAACCTGTGGTGTTAATTTTTTGCAAGCAATTTTCTTCTGAAAGTGGATCCAAAAGATGCCTAAAATAGTTCTAAATGTGCTCAGTTGCAGAGATAGCATAGTCATGTTAGCACAGACACTGCATAATGTTCTTCAGACCACTAGCTGTAATATACTTTTGAAGACAGAGGTATATTTAGAAATTATTTTTGATCAGCTATATGAACCTAAAGAAACTCAGTTGCTTTGAAGAGGCATTTCAGAACCCAAGAAGATTGGATAAAATATGATTTGGACTCAGATTAGAAAAAAACCCAATATTTTTTTCTAGACAAAAATGTTAATAACTAAAATATACTTTAATGAAGCATAATAGATGAAAATCTTTGCATGTTGCAATACTAAATGGAGTCCACTGCAACTGTCTAGGGTGTGCTGCCTAAATCAATAGAATTTAGAGGAAAAACAGCTTTCTAACAGTCAAACATACTCAGCTAATCAATATCAGAAGTAATTGAATTACCAGACAGCTCAGATTTCTTAGATGGTCTTTATGAAAGTTTAAAATCATTATACACCTTAGATCAAACTACAATTTATTATCAAAAAAAAAAAAAAAAATAGATGGGAAGACTGAAAATGCATTCAAATAAAAACAACACACTCAAAACATTTGAATGAAATACAAGTTTTATGCAACACAATTACATCATTGGGCTTATCTCTCTGAAAAACTGCATAAAGATGCTACAAAAATTTAATGGAAATTTAAAGACAAGGAATCTATGCTACACTCTCTTTTGTTGGAAAATATGAACTAGATTAACACTGTGCTTCATGTTCTAAAGAATATAACAGCCTCTCATCCTTAATAGCATTTTTTGACATTTCCTCCATCAATCACAATCAAATCAATTTTGACTTGATTACTGTGTCTGCCCAACAAAATAGCAAACTTCACTACATAAACACTACTCACTGCTGACTGAACAGTTACATTTTATCATGCTCCTCTCCATAGCAGGCCAAATTAAAATCTTAACCTCATAAATGTTGGTCATGTATCCATGAGGGGATAAACCCACCCCAGAGTGCTTTTGCTTATAGATGCAGCAGAGAAAACAGAGAAATTAAGCTAACAATTGGAGACTTGCAACCAGTTTTTATAAGCATAAATTAGATTTTTTTAAAAATTACATATGCTACATGATATTATAAAGATGGCATATCAGACAGAAGTTATTTTTAATCTGTGGTTGTTTTCATTTTGGGGCATATTTGTTGTTTTATTTATAAGAAGACAATTTTTTTTGTTTATCAATTTCCATACTTAGCAAAATGAAAACATAGCAAACATATTTATTCCTAAAGCCTTGAGGTCATCCTGACTTTGCCAGCTGCAAGAGAAACTCACTCCAGGCAAAAAGCTGAAGTGCTTTTAAATGCAAAATGTGCTCGCTTTCACATGAGCAAGCAGCCTGCAGGTAAAAAATGCCTGCCACAGATTCAAAAGATAATGGTGGGATTTCAAGCTCTCTTTACAGAATATTTGTAACTAAATTTGTTGATCAGAGAACCACTGAATATCACAACAAACAGTACTATAATATGCAGTAGGCACAGATGTGAGATCTGACAACAGGATGCCATTTTCTTGCTCACATTTTTTAAAATTAAAAAATGTAACCTTTTCCTCTCATAGCTGAGCCTATGTTGGATAATTTATATTTAGTGAAAATGCAGAAAAAAGGGTGGGGGAATGACAGAATAATGATATCACATAGCTTAAAGAGAGCTTTTGGCCTGAAAACATTAGGCTATTTTACAAGAGTTGCCACCCTCACCAGCATTGCTGGCTTAGACTGAGTGGATCTACATCTGAAAGCTGTTACCAGCTTTATGGATTTCAGCCTACATAAAAGCAGACTGAGTGGCATCACCACTGAGGAGACAGACAAGGTAGATAAAAGCCTAAAAAGCTTCTAACTTAGTTAAGAATCTCTAAAAAGCATTTAATCTTTCTATAAACAAATGGAGACAGAGGGGTAGGAGAGAGAATGAGCAGCCATTAAACACTGACAGATGCTCAAGATCTCAACATCACGATACTTAATTTCCAGTTCTGCATCACTGAAAGACTTTAGACTATGAAGATGTAAGCAAACCTTTGATGTCATTAAAAGCCCCTTAACTTGTCAGTGTAGCACAGACATTTTTAATATACACATACATCAGTTTTCACAGATTGTGCCTACCTGAAGAGCTTGGGTTTTTATCTCAAGCTCCAGGAAGAAGGTACTCAAAGGTTTTCTCAGGCTTTCACTACTCTTATCCAAACTTAAGATTTCTTCATATTCTAAGTTGCATTTTTAACATATATATAGTTAACTGAAGGAAACAAGAGCCTTTGGTATTTATGGCATCATATTATTTTTGTTCACTAATATTGGGAGAGACACCAGGAACTAGTAGATATGGTTGCAAATGACAATGTTCCAAGAATCAATTCATTTCATAAGTCCTGTTAAAAGCAAATGCTAGAACTATTTCACCCATAGTGTCTTGCCTTATTTAGCAGATATGAAAAAAATCAAGAAACCCTATTCACTGACTGAAAAATTAATGAGTAATTAATGATTACTAAATCCAAGAATTTATATAGTTCCTTAAAACTATCTGAATGAAGAATGAAAATACATTCCAAAAAAAGTCCACAAGTCACTTGACCACAAGTCAACTAAAAAAAACATTTAATGAAGTTTTAAATTTAATTAACAGTTTGGAATATATGCCTTTATTTCTGGATGCCAAATATTCTCCTACTCATTTTTCAGACCTAATGCTGGGAAACATCAATAAGTAATGACTCTCCCAGAGAGAAACAAGCTACATGGGTGAGTGTGTGGTTCACTACACTAAAATCAAGGCTAGTTACATATGACTGAAGCACGAATTCCAAAGAAGATGAAATGTCTCTCACTATTGATGAGAAGGATAGCATGCAATTTTATTCAGGGTCCTCTCTATGCACTTTTGCTATTCAAGCAGTATATTTAATGCTTGCATGGTTCAAGAAGTCCAAGACACACAGCTGGAAACTAAGCAGCAAGACAGAAACAGTAAAATATCAAAGGTATACTCAGGTTAGATCACAGTGTTCTATAGAAGATCCTTACAATATGCAAGAAAAAAAAAAAAATTCTACTAGGTCAACATTTTTCACTGACTTCAGTGAAATAGCATTTCATCCTGAAAAATTAACATTAGACTAATATATAGTTCCCTGGTTAGGTAGCCCAAGTTCTATACAGAGATCAATTTCCCTTTGGCTACCATTCCCTGTTAGACATGCCTCCTAGCCAAGCCATCTTTAAAAATGTCTGAAATATTTTACTTACTCTGCCAAAACTGCCAAACTGTATCTCTTTTCCTAAACCTGGCCAATTCTTCACACTCTCCAGTCTCACTCTTCCAAGCCCTAATTGGTTTCATCTTCCTGAAAGAGCCAATCCACACCACACCAAATGAATTTAAATTTGTATTTTAAAAGCTGATCTCATACAAACCTCAGATCATTAAAAAAACCCAACAATTACATCCACTGAGTATTTCTTCATTAGAGACCACAAAATTTATTCTGATCTAAATTTAAGTATGGAAGAAGTAAAATAGGAATATGTCTACTAAGAGTGAAATTTGTCTGACTTCAGGTACCAGTAAATTACCCCCATAGCCATGAACAACATTGTCCTGGCAAATGTAAATTGAGGGATTTAATTAATTCCAAATAAAGATCCCCAGTTGCTATGTTATAAATAAATTCCAAGGGAATCAGAGCAGGGCTGTATATTTTCCCAGAGTTATTTTTAGCTATCATCAAAGAAGGCCATTACTTGGACTGTCAGGCTAATAAAGGCAACAAAACGTGGAGGAGGAGAGCATGGAAGCATCACCCTCCCTGACAAGAGCACAGTGCTGTGTAATGAAAAGGGCTGGCACATTATGGGGCACAGGCTTTTGTAGTTGTTATCCTCTAGTCTATCCACAGCCCATGGAGAGAGATGCTGAGCAGTCAGTGAATTGCCTGGTGATCAGGGACAGAGTGAAGCACCTCTCATGTCCTTTTCTTATCAATGTCCTTGCATTGTGCAAAGGTGTGGGGTACAAACATCTGGCATTTGCAGAGGCTGGGATACTGGCAAGCACAGCTGGCTTGCTGCTGGGGCAGTGAGCTCACATAAGAGAGGCCATCGTGCCAGTGGGCAGGGGAGGGAGGACAGGGAACAGCAGCTGCTCTGCTTCAGCAACATTTTACAATTCATTAGATGAATGCAAAAAAAAAAAAAAAAAGCATTTTATCTTCGCTCTCAAGGGGGCAAAATTCAATCTTCAAACAGTGCTGAGTAGCTTTAAGATGTGGCACACCTAACTAATGAAGTCAAGAACACTGTTGCATTTTTTAAAAACCACATTATCTACACTTGGTTAGCGATACTTTGTATCACTGCATAATTACAGACCTATAAAATCTCCATTAAATTCACACCAGTAAACATTTCTTTGAACTGAGTGAAATAAAGCTTTTTGATGTATTCTATTCTCAGCATTAATCATAAATATTAGAAATATATTCAGTAAATTAGATTACAAAAGAGTAGTAATTCCAAAAGAATCTAAGTAAGAGGGTGTTTAATTGCCTCAGACCAATAAGGGAAAAATTATGGCAGAATCAATTAAAAATATATTAAACAAATGTGTTTTAGGTGGCAGCAACCCACCTTCATTTTAGTGTATATTGCCTTGGGCTTTAAAAGCTTGCTAGCTCTACATCAGATACAGCAAGATATAAAGAAAGAAACTACAGTCATTGCCCTATGGATACCAATATAGGCTAGAAAAATAAAACCAGCAAAAACCAAAAAACCCATCAAATATATGATACACTTTTTGGAGGGGATAGAATTTTTCTTTAGAATCACTACACTTTTTCTCTAACCACAGAACATTGACTTGAAGAAATTCTTCTCTAAATAAGAAGCATAAAAATGCCTGTTTCCTAAAGCAATGAATATTTAAAATGTTCCTGGAAGGTCCTGATCAATGACAGGGATCATTTGCAAGTGTCACATCTTTCACAGTCTCTTCTGCTTTAGAGACCACGGAACCTTATCTTTTAATTGCTCTATGCTGAAAAACGGCCTTATGACAAGCATAATGATCCATTCAGAGTGCTGCAAGCTGTAAAATAGTAAGAACAAAGAGGACTAGAGGACTTAGGGAACCTGTCTGGGTTGTTAGTAGTTTTTTTTTTTGTTGTTGTTGTTTTTTGTTTGTTTGTTTTTGGTTGTTTTTTTTGGGGGGGGGGTGTTGTTTTTTGGGTTGGGTTTTTTTGTTTGTTTTTTTTTGTGATTGGGGCACAGAAAACCTTTGGTTTTCCACTTTTCTTGAGCAGACAGAGACAGATATTTTAATTTCCCGGAGGATGTTAAGTCCATGGACTCATTTTCATTGTACCACAGTCACAAGTTACAGAAGTTAAAAATTATGGCAGATCTTTCTCTGATACCCTCTCTCCCTTAAAATATTCAAGGCATACAAGATGGAACATTAAGAGTTAGTGCAAAGGGAATACCTGGAATCAAAAGGTTCCTCACATACATTTTCATGGTATCAACAACAGATGGCAACATCTAGTTTCCAGGTTTTCATTTATATGAAATTTTAGGAGTTATTTTACTTTTTTTTTATTAAGCCAAATAAAATGACATTTAAAAATCATACGTAAAGATATTATTTGTAAATGCATGAAGATACGTAATTATTTACAGCAGCACACATGCATTCAATCAGTTAAGGTCCTGTGACTTTATCCAGTAACAATATATCTGCAAAATCATGATATTGAATGCTGTATGCACAACCTTCACAAAGAACTATTCACAAACAATTTGGTTGCTTTGTTTTATTATAGAGAGAAAAGCAATCAGTTAAACAACTGGTACATTTCACAAACTGCAAAAGAGTACACATTTGAGAGTGACACAAGTATTAATGCAAATATTAGAATTTAAAACAGAAAATTCTAACATGAAAACAAAATAAGAAAGGTTTAAGCTAGAGTCAACACGAGACTTTCCAGTTTTCTTGAGAGAGAATGTGACCATCTCCAAGGACATAGCGGTCTGCACCCTTCTTTCTGCCCTTTTATTAAAGAAACTCCTACTCAAAAAGTCCCAATATATTCTAGTAGTAAATCTTTATAAAAGATAAGGTGATATCTGAAGTCAGTTGTGCTGCAGAGGTTTTCAGCAGCCTACATAAGAAGCTGTGGCTGATGCAGTGGCATGCCAGCCAGAGGCTCTGCTGCCAGCTACAACTCTCCAGCCCGCGAACGGATGCGCTGGTGTCGATCACAGAACACTGATGCCCTTTAGGACAATGTGTGCCCAAACACTGCTGTACCACTGTGCTGGCTATTTCACAGGGCAACAAAAGCATCATTTCTAGCACAAGAAAACCATTTAGCTCTTCCAGCTAAACACCAAGGAATACAATTTCAAGATAGAAAGGGGTAGACACTCTATAATAGGTAACAATCCAAAGCACTATATGTAATGAAAAAAATGGTTTCCTTGCCACTTAATGTATACACGTTGAACCACTGAATTGCAGGGTGTATCCTGTTTCTGACTGATAGGAGAGGGAAGCAAGCCCTTTTTTAGTGTAAAAATATTTTCCCTTCTTGCTCTAAAAAGGTGTAATTTTTAATTAAAGTAAAATGGTTTAAATTTACAAAATTGGCCTCAAATATCAATAAGAAGTAGTAGCATTAGATTTAGTTTAATAACTTCATAAGAACATGTATAAAACATGCTATAGCTTAAGAAACAACTCTGCAATAAAATATATATATTCATTGCACATATATAATTCAGTTTCCCAAGTGCAAATATTGCAACAAGATGTTTTATCACTGATTGCTGCTCTAATAATATACCAAATGCCAGCTTGGAAATTAAATATTCACAAGAATACAATTAAAATGAAAACTTCACTTCCAAAATAAATCATAAAAAAACACTCCTGTGATAAATAAAAGAAAATAGTATTACTGCTGCCTTTGTCCAGTTCTCTCTTTTCCCATATGGTATCTTATTTGTCATATGGAGGTTGCAAAAATACCCTTTAAGAGAATAAATTAGAAAAATGAAGCATAAACAATAAAGCCTGCTCAGCAGTCGTGTTTTCCAGTGCTCTGTAGGGTAGCTGCAGGAATTTTCCATGCTGTGAGTGTTAATGAGACCCTACATAGGCACCATTAATACATAAAAGCAATCACCTATAATTCACCTTTTCAAATCTCTACTTCTTGAATTCAGTAACTGGAAGCAAAATAGGTAGAATCATGCAAGCACTATCCCCCTTTACTGACATACAACAATTAGGCCAAAAAGGGGCTGACAATAGAAAACTTATCACCAGACATAAATGCTTTGATAATCATGCCCAGAGTTCAGAAGCACTTGGAAAATATGAACAGTTTTCAAGACTACAAAACTGTCCCTAAACATATGGTTTTCCTGAAAGAAGAAAATATACTTACAGGAATTACTAATTAGCTAAAACTGGCTGGATTCAAGATACTTAGGCACTTAGAACAGAATGGGTATCTGACCAAACTCTGTAACGAAAGCAATCTGGCATGAAGGAAACACAAAAATTTTATACAGTTTATTTCCAAGTTGCTGCTTATCTTTTATAACATTTATTTAAATTAAATTGCTGAAAAATTCGAATTTTCAACATGGATACCAATAAAGTTCTGGATAATGGTTGCCAGAATGAGGCAAATATCACTAACCAGTATCAACCACAAGTAAGTTTCCAAGCCAGGCACTGGCCTTCAGCTTCACAAAACGGTGAAAGGACTTTCAGCTTTTGAAAGGAAGTTCTTCATCTCTATTTTATTACTGAATGGCCAAACCATGGGCAAACCCCCAATACTCGATAAATTTTCAAGTGAAAGAATATTAGTTCATTCTGCCAAGTGCATTATTTTCTAAATTTAGTGACAGAAACATGAACCAATATTATACCTGATAGCTATCTTGCACTCTCATCCCAGTTCAAAGTGATTTCTCTGTTCCAGGTATTGGGACATTTCTATGCAATTTAAACATAGATCCAGAAATTAGATTAATGTCTTAACAAAAGACCCACCTCTTCCACAAAATGAACACTGTTTGTTGGCATAAGCTTGCTCTGGGTCATGCATTCTCAGTTGCATTTCTGCTTCTGATGAGGCAAACTAACGCTTGGGTTTCCAGTAGTTCTCATTACCATCAACTGATCCAGGGAGGTTATCCCTTATCAATGAAGCTCTGTTTTTGTACAGTGCTATCCATTGCCAGGTAAAAATAATTTTTTGAATAGTACTACCTCCTGGACAAGCCCAAGACCTGTGTTTGGGCTGCAGATCTAAACTGCACATAGCAAATACTTATCAAAGATATGCCTCAAAGCCAGCTTTGCTGGGGGTTAGTTATGGCCCTTCCCTACTCTTTTTCTGGTCTTGATGCCCATCAGGCCCATTACTGAGAAATTTCAGCATGCTAAGTTATCAAAGGCACTTTGATTTTGGTGGCCAGGTTAGCTTTCTGATCCCTTAGTGTGCTGCAAGAGCTCATTCAGCATCTGATGTGAACTGAAGCATTTCAAAGAGAGTAGTAAGTGAACAGGGTGAAGGAAGGCAGTGGCCAGCAGTTAGAGGGTTTTGACTGCTATGACACTTATTTACACAATGAAATGCACTTCCTGAGCACATTTCACTTTCATAGAAGTGAAAAGCCACTAGCTTTACATGAAATTCTCGTCCTTTAATAAATTTACTTCAGCAATAATTATGCAAACAGATAACATAAAATAAGAAAAGTACCTCATTAACAGCTCTTCCTAAAACCAAATGATGATGATGATGGACAAACTTGAGCAATTTATATGTGATAAATGATTTTTTAAATGTGACTTGCTAGAAAGGAGTGGGAGGAGCAACTTGGTAGCAGCCATTTCCACCTAAGACCAAAATTCATTTTGCTTCCAGTTTTATAGTGGAAAATCACTAGGAAGGAATCACATACTGATATTTAGTATTTTCAGTGAGCAGTTCATATAACTTCAAGATCATTTCCTCTCATCTTAATTCCATCAAATAACTTACAAAAAAAGTAAATTCTGTCAGTGTTCATATACCCAAACAGCAGCAGCTGAACTGCAGTTTTCAGAGGCAGAAGGCTTTAAACACTATCCCAGTGGCATGTTACAACACTGCATCAATTAGTATTGTAAACTATATCATCTACTACATCTTCCTAATTCACTTTTTAAAATATCTCTCTCTCTCCTTCTCTTTATTTTTAATGAAAAAGTGAAATACTGCTAGTGCCTGTCAGACAGGAAATTAGCTCAACACTAAGGACAAGCACAATTGCACTAACACTTACTAAAAAGAACATAGCTATTTTCTGAGTTTTGCTTAGAGCTTTTCTACTGTGCTGCATAGACATTTGACTAAATCAATAAATAAACAAATTTTAAAACAACCTGATCCAGAGGACAGAAAATACAAATACCCAGCAAAGTCAAGGGAAAAAAATCTCACAGTATTTAAATTTACACATGTCTGAATTTGACCATCAACATCAGTAGTACAACTGTCATTACCATGAGCTCATTGCCTCAGGATGCTTTATAGACCAAAAATCTTAAGAGGTAGAAAAGCAGTCATCAGAATTATTGGAGGGTGGACAATGAATTATTTGGAGGTATTAAACAAAACAATACAAATGTAACTTGTGACTCAGAGAGTCCCTGAAAGCCTATTTGTTGGAAGTGAGATTCACCAGGGGAAGAAACAGATGATGCTTCTTCCATATGTTGCACTTTGGGCAGATTGATGTGAATTTGTTTTGTTCTTAAACATTGTTTATACTTTATTCTGTTAAAAAAAAGTTCCTTATTTTTTAAAATTCATTTACTTGAAGGAAAAAACCCATGAACCCCATAAAATGCAACATCTGCAATGCTTTCTGTTTTATTTATGTTGGGTTTTCACTGATTGTTAAGTGACATGGTACAAATAAATGGGGCATTCTGTTAACACTAGAATTTTTTCCCTTGTAACAGATTCAGTAAATAATGTTCCACATATTGTGACACCAAAAGCACTGGTGCTCTTCATCTGTTCTAATACATTTTCAAAGAATTAGACATCAAAGGCTGTTGTTCTCAACCCAAATTTTGCAGGGATATAAACTGCTGTGGTAGATTAATCTCAATATGTCAAGTTATATATGTGAATCATTCGGTCACATAATGGGCATTTCTAAATATCAAATTTCAGTGACATGTGTACTGATAATCTTTTTTTTCTGTGTAATTGCCCCCTGAATTTATTTGAACTCATTTATTGCTAATATGCCAAAATAAAGAATTACACGAGAATCAGCAACTTTATGCTGAATTATATATCTATTTAATGCCTATGGGACTATATTTCTTATGTTCCAAGAAAACATATTGGGATGAGTTTCTCAGGACTTCAATCCTGGTATATAATATAAAGTTTATACTTTTAAATGACTTTTCATTTAAACTATGGCTTCTGTGACAGCTGTGACCTTATTAGCATTGTGCATGCTTAATTGTCTACTTTATCTCTTCAAGTAGAGCGAATCAGATAAAATTATAAGGAGCTAGGAGAAGAGTGTGCCATCATAGTGGCCAAGTGAGCACTAAGGAACAGAAGGTCCCAAGACAGAAAGATATGGCAGAGCAGAGCATGCCAAGGGAGTAGGGCACATGCAACCAGGCATCAGAGAAGAAAGAAAACTAGTAAGGATCAGAGACATTGATTCAAAATTTTCCTAATCCAATAAAGTCAAGGAGTAGTTGAAACCAACCATGAATGAAGGACCTACTTGCTGTGCATGGAAAGAGTAATACTGCAACCTTGTTTACATTGTTTTGCCTAAGCTAGCTATGTGGTGTGTTTGGTGTTTGTTTTTTTTCTCTATCAATAAAATAATTACAGATTATATGCTGGATTTATGACTTTAAAAACCTATTGATCTTTCCCAGGAGCACCTTATAAAGAGAAGGTCAAGGCAGATTCTCCTCAAAGCTCTTGCCTTCTCAGGGAAGCACAAGAGCTCACTAGAATTCTGCATCAAGCCTCACTTTATTAAGATTTCAATAGTATATGTCTACACCTTTTGTAGATTTACAGTTTCTAGATTTGCACAATTTACGGAGATGTGCTTTATATAGGGATTAAGAAAGATTTATAAAGATAATTTTATAGGTCTGTAGAAGTCTTGAGGTAGATGAGAAAAGACTTCTTTAATTTATTTTATATCTAATATTTGTGCCAACTACTTATCAGGGAGCATTTTCAGTTTATATTAAATTTTGTCATTGTGCAGAATTTGTCCAGTAGGGAATTATGTCTCTATCTGATTTATTGGATCAATGCCAAATGACAAGAAAAGATAACATATATTCATCCAAATTTCTATTTTATTCAAATGAAGTATTACATAAAAGTTATTACTATGAGTAAGATTATGATTACTCTTCCCAGACAAGATAGCATTCAAGACATAATACAAATGCCACTTGAAAGCTAAATCACCTACACATACCACTCAAAAATGCAGAGCAAATGACAGCACCTCAAAATTACTATACAGTACACCTGTCTGGTGTTCACTCAATAACTAGAGCAAAGTGTGAGTACAGGCCAACTTTTTAACTCTAAAGGAAGAGTTACTCCAGGAATCTTCAAAGTGAATCTGAATCTACAAGGGCATAATCTGGGAAAATAGGTTAAGAACAGGCAGTATTACTATATTTAGTCACAAAGAAAATCTAAGAATATGCACACAACAGAGACCAATGTCAAAAAATAAGATAAAGTGAATGAACACACAGATAGTATAAATGTTTTTGTCAGGTGAAATGGTTGAGAACTAGAATGATCAAAAAAGCTCAAAAAAATACTTCTTTAACAGAATAAACTACTCCATAAGTCAGAAGGAAAATAATCTTTTGTTCCTATCATTTCCATTAATGATAAAAAGTGCTAAAAAAGGGAACAATTTACCTATCACACCGAAGTTTTGTGAACTGTGTTTATTGTTCTCAAATTGTTCAAAAATGAGAAAAAGCTGCCTAGATATTTATAGTTATTAAAATGCTTATAACAGACTGAAATAATAAAATAAGTTTGAAGGCTCTTTGTTCAGATGACAAGACCTTCTAGTTTTGTGGTCAGCCTCATGCACTTATCTGTAGTTTTTGGTTTTAGTCCTGTTTTGTTTTCATCTTTCTTATCCTTGTATTTTCCTAATAGTTCTTTAATTCAGATGATTTGGTGTCCAGCTTTATCAGAGTAAGAGAGTAACAGAGTAAGTTACCACACAATTACATAATTTTTCCAATCTATCCAATTTGTAAGGGGAAAAAATTGTCCTACCCATTCCATTGTAGTTTAGTTTAAGCAAATAAGGATTATTCACCTAAATTAGTATCCTGACATCAGCCAAAAAAGTTTAGTGAAAAGCTGTATATTTGAACTGCTCTAGAAAATTTTTGTAGCTTTGGGGAATTTTCAGCCTGAAGAAACTAAGGCAAAAGTGACAGATGGATGGATGGATGGATGGATGGATGGATGGATGGATGGATGGACAGTATTTGATTAATGAAATAGAAAAGGAAATCAACTCTTAAATGATTGCATTACCTACCTTCACAGATCAACCTGTCTGAAAATTTTCTTTTAATTTGTTGAACAATTTTCACCTAATTTAGCAGAGGAGTATGAAATGTCAATGTATTAAGTTTCACGGTGTTAAGCTTTTGCAAATGTAGGAAAATCAGCAGCAGGGGAGACACTGAAATTAAATACTCTCATGGGAGAAGACTACAGAATAACAAGAATCATTTTATGTTCCACATGGATTTTGCTGAGGTCAGAGGAGCCATGTCATAGTTCCTCCCCTTTGGGTTGGAATTCCCAGCATGGTTGCGGGTAGTACACAGTGTGTTAGATGGAAAGCAGAAGTATTATAGCGGTTACAAAGCAGTGGCAACCAGAGAGAGACATGGAGTTACTGCTGAGGGAGATGGCATAGAAAAGAATTTAGAATACCACCAAGCAGAAGGAAAATGTGGGAAAACAGGGAGGAAGCTGAGATGCCTAGGGGGGTATATCATAACTTTTCAGGAAACCTGGCTTCTAGCTCTGTGTGAAACCTGAGTGCAAAAAAACCCCAAAGATCTTCCGTTTAGTTCAAAGTGGAAAAAATTGAAGACAGTGTTAAAAGGAGAAGGGAAGGACAGCAAAATACAATGTAGCAGTGGCAAGTTGGAGAAGGCAAGAAGGCTGTACAGTAAGATAGTTTGAAAGACACATTCCTCTACTATTTGAACAAGAAGTCCACAAATTTAAGGAGATGTGAAAATATTTAAAAGGGAAATTCTTCAAGTTCATCCTTTAGCCTTACTTCCTAACAATTTGCAGAATAACCAAAGAAACCTCAAAAGCCTTAAATACCAGCTAAAATAACAATTTTCTCCCCATATCATGTTGTTCAAAAGTTTCCTGTCTTCTCCAGCATAAAACACAACTGTAGCCCTAATTGGCTCTTCTGCTCACTCCTGGAACTATACGTGGCTCCAGACCATGTTGGAACATATTTATTGCCAGCTTTCAGTATTATAGAGAACCTGGGAAACCCAAAATTGAAGTGGAAGCAAAAAATGTTGTTCACTCCAGAAGTCAGAATTTGGATAGAAACTCCTTGATGAGCATTGCCTGTCAAAGGCATGAAAGGCTTGCAGCTGAAAAAAGAGCACAGACCCTCTGCTTTGACAAACTGAAAGGTATGCATGCCACAGTGCTTTTTCTACAGCATCCATAAAAAACAGGCTAAGAAATGGACAAAAATCACTTGAAAAAGTACCTTGGAGGAAAGGATACTCATCCTGTCTCTCAAGACATGAAGAATCAAACTTTGCTATCAATACCGTAGGAAGTCTTGTCCCTTAGATATGGACAGAATTCCTGGAAATATACAATATTTGCCAGCTCTACTAATGTCCAAATGGTTCCTCCTCATATTATGGTGCATAACTGTGGGTACCATATATAGTCCTGTCACTATTGCTGTAGTTCCTTAGCCAACAACTGATCCCACACCTTGTAGCCCAAACTGTTCCATATGATTTTTACATTCTGACCATCACTTTCACCTGCTATTTCATTTCATGCCATCCTGTATTGACCTTTGAATTCACCAAGAGAACAAATGAAGTATTAAACCATAAGCTGCTGCACTGTTCTTTTTAACACCTAATTTTGTGAATCACTTTAAACTGTGATGGGTTTATACCATTAGCAACATATATCCAAAAGCAAAGGCCAGAATTTTGTGTATAATCTGACTCACCCAAAGATGATTAACTTTCAGAAAGTGCTGCTTTTATACTGAAGCATGCCCATAATCCTTCATATAATGAAAACATTATCTTAAATTTCTCACTTCATAAATACTAAGGGATACTTACTTCGCTTTTAACTACTCATAAGTTATATTTTGACCTATTCACAATATTATACCTCGTTTACTAAAGGACTTTAGCTGTATTCACAAAGCTGTATGTTCCAATAAAAAGCGACTCAAAATTGGCATATCAGCTAATGAAAACATTTGTGAATTTCACATAATAACATTAAATATTATCACCAATTACATGATGATGCATCTAATGACCCACATTAGGAAAAGAAATCTGCCAGAACACTTAAGTCACAAATATTTTGAGGATAAATAGATACAGATGATAAATTTTAAATATCTTTGCTTTATCTTTAATGAGCCACGAGTATCTGAGTTCTGAAATAATTTCAATATAAAGTTTCTTTTATCAGAAAGAGATTTTCCTACCCCTCTTCAAACAAAACAGTACTTAGTATTTTTCATGGGTAAAAATATTTTTAAACAGGCTGAGTAAATAATTCAAAGTTTTATTTTTGAACTTGCCATGACATGCATATTAAAGGTGCATTTCTTACAACTGTCTGTTTGAGCTTATTTACGATGATTTTAAGTAATACAGACAGGAGGAACTGGAATCTCATCATTACCTATGGAATGTCTGCTGCATTTTAGAACTGTCTTTCATCTGATGGCTCCTACTGCTCATCTTTTACAAACTGGGCTGACAGAAAACCAACTGATTCTAAAGATTAACTTTATGACATCAAGTTTTTACACGTTAAAAGACAGAAGACAGTTTCTAAGATCTTCTGATAACACAAAATAAATCCTGTACCAATCAATGATAAGAGACTCAACAATATAACAGATTTTTATGAGATTTTTCTTCACCTTTAGCCAAATAAAAATGCACATTTACATAATTTAAGACATTGTTTAATTGGTTTTAAAGATTTCTCTCTTTTGTATGCTTGCTTGCTTACAGTTGAATTAAAAGAAAAAGCAATTTTACTCAAAAATAATTCATATACCATAGACAGTTATTTGCTAGAGTTCATAATGAACAGCAAAGAAATTCAATATAGGGGACTAATAGTTCAAACTTCCAGTTTCTGGGTAATTGCTACACATTCACAACACAGTCTTTGAGTTTTTCTTCCTATTTGCTATTTACAGATAATGAGAGTTTTAAAAGAAGGTGCCTGTAAGTTTTACAGTCAAAAGACAAAGAATATGGTCCCATTGAAGAATAACTGGTGATGCAGTTCAATTAACTGGAAAAATGGACCCTTTCTGCTTTTCATGTTATGTGGTACACAAGCAGATCAAAAAGAATTTTGCAGTTTTCCTTTGGTCATTTATATACACCAGGATATTTTATAATGTGTAGTTTAAAACATTACTAAAATGCCTGAAAGAGAAGACTTCTGACTACTCAAGCAGTTTTGTTGGGCTGACTGTGGCTGAATGCCAGGTGTTTGGTCACAAAAGCCATACTATCACTCCTCTCCTCGGAAGGACAGGGATGTGAAAATACAATGAAAGGCTCAGGGGCTGAGATTAGGACAGGAAGAGATCACTCACCAAATATCGTCACAGGCAAAACAGACTCAATATGGGGAAGTTAGTTTAATTTGTTACCAATCTAATAAAAAGAAAATAATAAGAAGTAAAAGTAAATCTTAGAAGACCTTCTCCTACCCGTCCCATCTTCCTGGGCCTACTTTCACTCCCAAATTCTCTACCAACCACCCTTCAGTGGCAGGGTGACCACAAATGGAGGCCGCAATCAGTTTATCACACACTGTCTCTGCCACTCCTCCCTCTTCAGGAAGATGACTCCTCACACTCTTCCCCTGCACCAGTGTGGGTCCCTTCCATGGGGTGCAGCCCTTCAGGAACACATTGCTCCACTGTGGGTCCCCCACTGGCTCCTACAACACCTGACCCAGCATGGATCTAACCAGGAGCCTGCTCCAGCACAGGCTTCCTCAAAGACTCCTTCAGGAATTCACCTGCTTCAGTGGGGGTCTTCCATGGGCTGCAGGTGCATCTCTGCTCCACCATGGGTTCCTCCCTGGGCTGTAGGTGCATCTCTGCTCCACCATGGACCTCCATGGGCTGCAGGTGCATCTCTGCTCCACCATGGACCTCCCTGGGCTGCAGGTGCATCTCTGCTCCACCATGGGTTCCTCCATGGGCTGCAGGTGCATCTCTGCTCCACCATGGACCTCCCTGGGCTGCAGGTGCATCTCTGCTCCACCATGGACCTCCATGGTTGCAGAGGGACAGCCTGACTCACCAGAGTCAGCACCATGAGCTGCAGGGGAACCTCTGCTCTGACACCTTGAACACCTCCTCCTCCTTCTTGACCAACCTGGCTGTCTGCAGACATTTCTCTCCCTTTCTCCAGCTGAAGATGCCATTCAGCAGGACCTTGTCCCTCTTAAATGTGTTATCCCAGAGGCACTATCATCGCCATGGATGGGCTCAGCCTCAGCCAGCAGCAGGCCCATCTTGGAGTCAGCTGGCATGGGGCCTGTTGGACATGGGGGAAGCTTCTTGCACCTCTCCTCAGAAGCTATCCCTGTAGCTCCCATGCTAGCAAAACCTGGTCATGCAAACTCAATTCAGTGGCAGGTGTCTGATCACATCAAAAAGAACTTTTAATGTCAGATGACACATGCTTTTATTCTTCACTTCCTATGCTTTTCTCTCTTTCAAACCAAGAGAAACATATGTCCTCTGGACCTCATTCTTCTTCCCTTCATACCAATAGTGCACAGTTCGTACACAATGGTTGACTCTTTTTCATCATCTGTCCATCTAAATGAGTGACCACCTACCCATCACTATTCTTTTTTCTTTCTTTCCTTGCCTGTCAACACATCTTCATTATAGTTCAGTCAAGGTATGTGGGTACTCAAAGAGTTAAAAATATTCAATGATTAGTTCAGCTAGTGGTAATAATGACTATATTAATTTCAAGAGACCTCACCTTAGACATAAACCCATTGCATACTAGACATAAAATGTCACTAGCCTATCCTTTAAGTAATCCAGCTCCATCAGGAAAGAGGATAGTAGTTTTAATAAAATGGGACTCATAAGTTTTTATTACTTTTACAGTGAATGCTTTTCAGTTTTATTGACTCTTGGAAGGAGTAATTTAGTTTCTCTATTTAAACATGACTTTTTATCCTTCACAACTTGCAGGTTTCAATGTTATGTTTCTAACATTATAAACATAAATGCAGGTTTTAATAAAGGTATGAAGTCCTTTTTGCTGATATATACAACCTAGGATAATGAAAATCGCAGAAAAATAAAAAAAATACTTAATCACTTTTCTAGGCTGATACAGCTAGGAGCGTTTTTGAGAATGGATGAATGTAAGCATTATAAAATGGTTTTCAGTAATCACACTGAGTCAAGTAATACATGATGTTACTCATTGATTTCAGTGCTTCTCTCACTCCTTGAATTTTCATGGAAAAAGAATTCAATGTTCTCTACAATATGTACAATGTTCTCTACATGTTAATATCATGGCCCTGACTGACATCAGTGGGAGTGTTATCATCAGATCACAAAATGAAAAGATGAGACATCAACATTTTTCGGTTAGGTGATCTAACTGATTTCAAGGGGAAGAAAAAAAAATTAATCTGCTGTTCTATGTTTTTTTTTTTTTTCTTTCACCATGGCTTAAATAGTTAAGCATCAGAAATTTAAATACTATTCCTGAAATGCTATCTAATTTTTTTTTATACAGTTTTAGGAAAGGATTCTCTGATATCACAAAACTGTGTTTTCTATTCTCTGATTTTATCTGTGACTGGGAAAACAGGAAAAGAACAGTGTTTATAGAACCATGAGAACTCTTTAACAAATAATGAAATTCTGGCATCACCAACAAACAATTGACTGAAGGATATTGGCAACCTGGAATTCTACTTAATAATTTAGATGAGGTAAATATGACAAAGGTGTCCTGGCACAGAAACCATGAAAACTATTTTTTCTCTTGCACTTTCCTGGTTTATCAGAGTGACATGAAAAGTGTTTATAATAAGATGAAGAAATGTTTACAAAGAGCTTAAGCTTTAGCTGTAAAAAAAAAAATGAGCAAGAAACTTATTTTATTCATTTACTTACAACTAAAGGATGATGTCACAAAGAAACTTGCAACAACTGCATACATCCCACTATTTCTGCAGCACTGAGGTGGCAATAGACTGGCCAGCTAAAGATATAAATTAGACCTCCCTTCACAACTACACAAGTTATAACAGAGGCTGCCAATGGAAGCTGATGCATCACTGCCTTTCACCTCTGAAATAACAGTGAGCAGACACTTGTGCAACTATCATACAACACATCAAGATACTCTGGCATTCTCATATGGCACAAGAGCAATCATTATAAAATTCTAAATATCTAGTTATGAGCTAAAAAGTACATAAAAAAGAAAATTATTAAGATCAAAATTTAGTAAAGCTTCCTTTTGGATGTGACATAGAAATCTCAAATTTCATACTTACTTTTTAACTGTAGGTGGCTGCAACAAATTTGAGGTTGCTAACATGTTGGCATTACTAAAATAATTAAGCTTGGGAGCAATAGAGTTTTTTAAATTGGCTCTCTCAAAGAAATTACCATTATAATCACCTAATTACCCTTTGATGTAGCTTTTTTCATAAATGCTTTAAACATTCATCGCCTCACTACTGGGGGCTATGCCTCAGTTTATATACTCTGCAAGAAAATAAAGATATTATGCACTGAAGATCATGTGTGAACAGAAAACATCAGAATGCTGAATGCCACAATTTCAAGCCCATGTGTTTCTTTCAAGATTTTATAAGGCTTAAAGAAATAAACTAGCTTGTCCATTTAAATTAGATATTTTTAAAACAGCTCTTTTTTCATTTTATGCAATTGACACTGTCTACACCTGACACCTAAAGCCTAGCATAGCACCACTTCTCAAATAAATGATTGAGCTATAAAACTGGTAATGAGTGGATCTGTGTTTTGAGATTTGTCTTATATTTAATAAAGCAGCCCTTCACCAAAACCACTTCTTTAAAAGCCTTTTAGCAATTTTTAAGAATTGTTGTATCTTCCCAGGAAAAGGAATGCTGGGCTGCAGTATGAGACAGCACAGCCATCGAAGGGTATCAGCACTGAAAATGCAGAACACATTAGCAACAAGCCTGCTGCAGACTCAGTGCACAGCAAGGGTGGTGGCCAAAGCCAAAACACGTGCCAGCATGTTTTTATTAATATTGCTGCTTTCAGCAGATCCAGGAAAGGCTGAAACAAATCTGTTCATCAGTGCAGCAATCAGAACCTTCATAGGACCCCATGTCCTAAGAGGGCAAGTTTTACATAGTCTCATTTGGCTTGATGGAGACTTAACGTTTTAGGCACATAACACAGATTTCTGTGGATTAACCTGCAGCTGGCATCTGCTTTAAACTCAGAGCACAAACAAATGCATTCAAATAAGTAGCTTAGTACTCAGTTTCTCTTTTTAAACAGTACATCAAGTAATATTTTTATGATCCTATCATTTTACACAGCATGATTGTTTTTCTATATTAAATCTATTTCTGGGTTTTTTTTCATAAATTTTAAATACTGCTGGAACTCAGATACCAATAGAGGCTAGAATAATTTAAATATTATGATTTAAGTTTAATAATTAGATTCACTATAACTATTTTTTATTAAAATGTAATCCAAATGAGAATTAGCTTAGGCTTAAAAAGTACTTTCTTCCTAACTGGTAGATAAAACTACCAGTTTTATCTAACTATCTAACTAACAGATATTTTGGGACAGACTTTTTTTCCTTGTATTCAGATCACCCTCATTATATCAGACTTGAACTCTGCTCACAAAACAGTTGTCTTTTTTTCTTGTTTCTTTAGTTATCATCAAAATCCTACTAATGACCATTACTTCATCATTCCTAGAATTTTGACAGAATTCAGTCTTGCTTCTGAAATCTACATTAGTTTGCAATTAAACTGCCTCATCTGCATTTTGTATTTTTTATCTGCACCACTCTTGTGCCTTAAGTGTGGTGCAGATATAAAATATAAATAAAAAGCATATTTTAAGAACTATAGAGGGTACCAGATAAACCTCACAGCTCCAACATGCTGGTAATCTAAACTAGGTAAGTACTTTTTCTTACTGGCTGTTCTAGTAGAAGGCCCTCCCCAGGAAACATCTGGTCCAAAAGACACATCCCAAAAATCTCAGTACTATCAGGTTTGAGAGATCATAAGAAAAAAATTAATGCCTAATAATGTCTTATCTACTATACTTCTGAAATTTAACTCTGAGCACAGAAGAATAATCCAAGTTTTATTACCTGCTGTGTAACAGCACTAGAAGTAAGAATTGTGACTTGCAAATAGATAGCTTATAATGTAGCTAATTTTAAAATTCTACTAAAATACATCTATACTATAATATGCCTTTTCTACCTGATTCAATTTTACTCATTACATATATTCTACATAAAGGAAGGCAAGCATTTCATTATAACCTAAAATTTTAAAAAGGCCTACCTGAAAAAAAGTCACTCAGAAGATAATTCAGCTTCAAAAAGCTTAATTTAAACAACTGATACTCAAATACTTAAAAAAGGAAATCTGAAAATATATATGGAGTCCATTAATTAAAATGATTTTCTGATTTGTTATATTAATAGAAATTTTTGTATTTTTACCTTAATAGTGTCCTATCTTCTGCCATTGTTATTTATATGAGCTCTTGTAATATTGATAAATTGCAACAGGGATCCAAATAAAGCAAATCAAAATGACAAGATACTTATGAAATATGATTCTTGAATGCTAATTATGCAATTTTTTTATTAAGTTAAAGCAATAAGATGGACAAATACACAGAGCATTTCAAAGTATTAGATCAATAAAAACATTTCCTCACCGACTTACCATAACACCTGAAAAAATAATCTGAACCTATTTCATGAACATACAAGTCTTTTCTTGATTTGACAATATCTTGAAAAAGAGGTTGTTTGGATGTAGCAGGAACAAGTGTTGACACATTCTGTTTCTGAATTTTAAAACAGAATGAAAAAAATAAAATCAATAATAAACTACACTTTCTAAAGAGCCCTGGTTGTAGGCAATATTGCTAGCAAAAAAAAAAAAAAATAATGGATTTACTCCAGATATGGAAGCAAACCAAGTTTTTTTTCTGAAAGTTTTTGTCTCGGCAGTTTCATCTCTTAATGAAATCAAAAGCAAACATTTGTCAATGTTCTGTCACTTCTCTATTTTAATAAAGAATTTTAAAGAATCCAATATTCTGTCTTATGTTTTAATTGCCCAGCTGAAACAGAAAAGCTTATATGCACATCCATTTACATTTGATCCATCAGCCTGTCAATGTACTGCATGAAAAGAAATGTATTCCTCATGAGAGAGGGCTGTTTCTGTAAGGTTTATATGCCCTGCTGTACTTCCTAAATTCTGAGAAACAATCAGAGATGATTCTTCCATCAACACATCAATAGTTATCAGAACTTAAAAAGTAACTCCCTTGTGAAAACAAAATGGAAAGGTTTCTTTCCAAAATCTTATAACAATTTACAAACCACTATATCTCTATTCAGCTAGACTTCCAATACACATTGCAAGCCATGAAAGACGACAAAAACAATTAAACAATTTCATTTGGAGTTAAAATATTCTATGCATAAATGCCTGAAAACTGTCAAATTTCAGTGGCCAAGGTGCATGGAACAGGAACTAAAAGCCCTTTCTTAGGTATATGAGATGTGAATGCAAGATTAGGTGTGTTTATAGTTGCCTTCATAGAGAGAGAGAGACAGAAGATTAAAGATTAAGAAATATCTTTTTTAATCCATACTTTAAAATAAGTATTCAAAAGATATATGAATCCAAAAAATAATTTCCTGAATTATTTTTCTAGAGCTCATTGTACGATGTCTATGTGATGCACACTTAAGAGATTACTTTGCTTCTAAAGTTGAACTATAGGTAACTGAAACATGTGGAGAGAACACAATGCCACAGTTAATCATGAGCTTGCCTGGACTCTTGTGAGCAAGAGCTAGCTCTTTTTATAGGTATGTGTGGTTTTCTTCTTGATTAATTGAACTGGGAAAGGCAGTACATTGAAGGGGGTTTAAAACCACCCATGTTGTCTATTCCGTGATGAGATAAATTGACCTTTGTGTGACTCCTTCCTCTTTTTAAAGCAAACCTGGATGATTTTCCTAGACTACTTTGGTGACCAAAAGTACATTCAACTGGAAAAGGAATAGAGATGATAGAATTATTTGGTTACTGATAAAAACAAGCTATTTTTGTTAAAATGCCAAAATAAGCAGACTCTCAAGATCTGCTACCCTGTCTCTTTCATATGCATCTGACCTTCCAGAAGCATGTCCATGGACTTACCTCTGATGAGTCTGTGTCACCATGGGTCCTGCAGCAGTGGGGGGTTCCCCCTTGTCTGCAGCTCATTCAGGGCAGACAACTTGCCCCATGAGGCTCTTTTCAGATGGCTAAGGTGGCCTACTTCGACCATTAACAGAAAGAACATATTTGCTTTCAATGGAATGCATCACATGCTTACATTTATGCATCAGTTTAGAATTATACTGGATATGCACCCCTTGACCAAGTTCAAGCAATGTTTGAGGTTACAGTATAACCTTCAACTCATTAAACCACAAAACAAATGGTTCGACTTGTTTAATATTTTTGTCAAATTTCCTCCCCTTATCACTCTCAGTATAAAGCCTTTCATAAAAACTTGCCATTGTAACTCAGTGATTTGTTCTGTTTTCATTAAATCCACACAAAATATCCAATTATCCCACTCCCTCCTATTAGTCAAAGTAGTCACAACTTATTGGCAGCTTTTTTCCATGCTGTTTGTGCTTCTGTAAATTTTATATCTCATGGAGATTGTCTTTATCTACCTCACTGAGGCTATCTACAAGCTGTGGGCTATTTGTGTCACTAGTGCAAACAACCACCACAAACACTCTCCTGATGGATTGTCCTGATGGATCATTTGGGACCTCCTTGAGAGAGCCAAGGGCAAGCTGCCAGATAAAAATCAGCAGCAATTGATTTCCAGCAGAATCTCGAAATCAGAGACATACATCTCACTTGTCTCTACCGATGCTCAACTACAGATTCTCCTACTGTGCACTGCAAAAGAAAATACTCATGAAGGACTGGTGGTTTCACTGAAAACTTAAAAGCACCATGAACTGCTATATTTTTTCTTCAAAAACAACAGCATGCTGTGTTACCAGTTGTTTCAACACATCAGTATGTATTTTCAGTGAAGGTGACAACATATTAAGGGTTTGACCTTTGGAAACTGAGTATTTCAAGCTGGGGATCATTCACACCACCTACTTTATATGCTTCATTTGCATATGTATCCCAGGCTTCCTATATAGCCACTGAAGAACAGTTTCTTCTGTTTTAAGCAATACAGTCACATTTATTATCAAGCCAAATGCATTTGGCGTTTACATGGGTGCTGTGGGAGAACAGGAAGAACTCTAAAAGTGAACACAATGGCCAAATGGTATCGCCTTGGAGACACTAAAGTTACAGCAGAAGGTGCCAAACTTTCAGCAGCATCTCCTCACACAATGATAAGCAGCAGAGCAAGACAAAGAAATACTCAGCAAAAATTAATTTTTAGAGACTGAAATGGTAGAGAATGTTCCCAAATAAAATGTTGCCTTGTACTACAGTATTATCAGAGTCTGAATCTGCATAGCTTAGACATTAAAAATTATACTGTTAATTCTATCAAAATCATAAAGACTGCAGGCAAAGTTAAGCAGGTTAAGCTTTGCCCATGCACTTCTAATTTTTCTAAGTAATCCAGACATTTTTACAGCTTATTTCATAGTACTGTAGGAGTCTAACAAGTCCTGTTCTGTGGCATTAAAACAATTCTAGTAACTGTTGAGACTGTTAAAAATACTAATAACACCCACACACCAGAGAAGATTCAACCTGCTTGTAAAGCCTAGAAAGTAGTTCACTCCTGTTCTTAAAAACTAAAAGTGATAATAATGCAGAAAAGAAAGAATTTCTTTTCTTGGATTTTTCTATCTTCAAATATATTCATATTGTGTTTCCTAATATGCAAAAAGGAAACAAAATTATTAAAAAGGAAAAAAGTATATGAAAAGTTGAGATAAAATTTTGGTATTGAAATTCTTAAAGGTATTACTATATAAAAGTGCTAGTCTTCCAAAATAATATAATATAGATAAAAAATGCTTCAATATGTAGACATTTCATTATCTTTCTACCTGAGAATGTACTCTTTCTACAATGGCTGCTCCAGCATATGACATCACTATTCATTTTAGCTTAATTGCTAGAGTTTACAAAAATAAAATAATGAAAATAAATTCAGAAATCCATGAAAAATTTATTCTTTTCTGTTAAGTAATTTTCTGTTTAACACTGGCTTTAATAATATCATCAAAAGAGATCAATTCAACTAATTGTGCACATCTGACATTGACATGATATAATACTTTCTATTATAAATAGAAACCACATGTGGTCAACTGTAAGAGCTCTAGATGAAAAAAGAAAAGCCAAATTGGTCCCCCATAGAGGACAGAAATCAGTACTAATTGAAGTTACACACAAGGAAGAACCATATATGGAGGCTCAGATAGAAAGCTGCATAGAGAGGTTCCTAACATATATTACTGTATTATTGGTGCAATATTTAAATATTATAAATATAGGATCCAGGAGATAACTTATATTATGCAGGAAATAATATAAGGTATCATGGGAATCAACTGAGATAAGAAATAGTCAACACACTATTAGGAAGTCTCAAGGATCAATTTCCACTGTGATTATAGAAGTCTAAAAACTATGACCCGGAATAAATTTTCACAATAACTAAGGGAATTAAGGAAAAGACTCTCTAAAACATTCAGCACATTTGCATGATGTAACCATGTTAGGTACCTAATTCAGATATAGGCATGAAAACCCTAAAATGGCCAAGTGAGAGCCTAAGACATACCCAAAGTTCAATATGGCACCATGACAGATCTGTGCTACACACTTTGGAAGCCTCCAATGGTGAAAAAGCTGGAACACTTCCAGCGCGGATGTTGAGTTTAGCTGATGAGCACCAGTCATTGTATTGAGATCACCAGGGCAGTGAGAAGCATAACAATGGTGATTTCTCAGTAGAAATTGTCCAAGATTGACTGGTTTTGTAACTGGGCTTAGAAAACCAGATGGATGATGTAGTTCCCATAATAGTGGCTCCACTGTGCCTAGTAAGCAATTGCAAAAATCTGAGTTT
This sequence comes from Oenanthe melanoleuca, assembly GCF_029582105.1. NCBI lineage: Eukaryota > Metazoa > Chordata > Aves > Passeriformes > Muscicapidae > Oenanthe > Oenanthe melanoleuca. The sequence goes on from NC_079334.1 coordinate 44,494,523, forward strand.
AAACTTGTACTAAAGCAAAGAATACAGATCCCTGTGTAAAGAATATGAACCTGCCTAAAATATAATGGAATCATATGTAACATTACAGTACAGTTCAAGAATGTATTTATGACAATAAATAAATACGAGAATGTTATTAGTGTCACCATAAACCTATTCAATAACACAAGTTCTGTGTGAGATAGTCAAAGAATTATTGCTACTATTTCCATATTTCTTTACTTAGTTGTATTGAGAAGAAAAATCCCACCATTAAAATAACATTATTGCTTAAATAATAATGGGTCTCCACTGCTCATATACTTACAAAATTATTGGAAGACTGAATCTGCTTTAATAAAAATGTACACAATGTGAATTTTTCATTTGTCAAGTTATAATTTATATTAACTCCCTACAGGAGCCTAGGGAAAAAGACAGAAAAATTAAAATAATGGAAAAAGAACTGTGAATTTTGCAAATATGTCTAAATTTATATATAGTTGCTAGAGAACTATAGAGCAGAATGTTAGGGTGGCCAGACAACATGTAAGTTATATTCCATAGTACAAAGATAATACAATTCTAAAGAATTCACTATCAAAGGCTTGGGAACTAAATTCTGCCATGTTCTCACTCATTAAATAGTACAAATTGACAGAAGTGATCCCAGGTAATTTTTTTTTCCTGTTGCCAGGTACTTTCTAAAAAAGATGCATGATAAAAGAGAGCAATAATCACACCAAAGTCCCACATCATAGCAAGAGAAATGAGTATGTCCCTGTCTTATTTCTAACATCAGTAAATTTGAAAAAAAAGTATAATAACATAAACCTATCTGAAAAAATATAGTAAACTTTTCACATCAACAGATTTAAAGGCCTATTAAAATGAGGTTGCTCATACTCTTCTGTCACTATCCATATTGCACAGTGAAGACACTGAAGTAAAATATAAATTGGGTATGGAGTTTAATAATGGTATTAATGAAGAAAGGAAAACAATCATTCAGAACTTGTTCCTCTCAAGCCCTGCTCCACCAGAGCATTCTGCCCATCTCATCTTATCACAGATGAGACAAAGACCTTTACTGTATATTAAAATACATTTTAAAATTATGCACAAAAGAAGTCTGATAACTAAATATCATGGATATTTAGTATCTATGATATTCAATAGAAAGTAAATAATTGTTGTTACCTTCAATAAGCACCATGCAAAGCACAGGCTGCAAGGATAAAATAGAAGTATATACTATTCAGGACTAATTCCTGGTTTGTTAATATACATAATGATTAGTTATAACCACATATAACTATTTTGCAGGGTAGTAACCTAATAAAATTAAAATAATGTCTGCAATGTGTAATTTAAATAGTAAAACCACTTTTTGTACCACATGAATAACATAGCAATTTTGTATAAAAGTTCATAGAAAGTTTTTAAACCATCCTGCTTCTTTTTTCACAATAATAGATTTTTCTCTATGTAACATATTTGCCTAATAAATAACAAAGAGCATCTATGAAAAGTCCATGACACAATTCCTCTGAAATCTTCTACATTGGATTTTATATTTTCTATTTAAATGCCACTGTCACTTTAAACATGAGTCTCCCATCTTCACTTTCAAATTTTTTGCCCTTTTTCCCAACACCATTACAACTATTATTATCGTAATCTTTCAAGACTATACACTATATTTTTTCTACTCTCTCCCCTCATTAGTTATCCAAAAATATCTCTCTAGTACCTATCATTTTATTTCCATACACATTTCAGCTAGCATTGACATTCACCAACTCATCACTTCTATTAATAGGGCCTTGTTCTGGCCCTGAGCTATTCTCTCACCAATCCTCTCTGTCTCAGTGACAATTTTTATGCAAGGACATTGTTGTCAAACCACATAGTTTTGACTCTTTTTGGTAAAACTTTCTCTGCTGCCATTTCAAAATTTAGATTAAGAATGCTGTCATAAAATTTTTGAAAACACTGTGTTTAGTCTGCTTTCCTGAGCCAAATTCCTCACCATCCAATCCACCATAGGTTGTCCACACATTCTTCAAATCCCTTTTGTTAAGCTCCTCCATCAAAGGCCTCTTTTGTTAACACCTACCTTCAGCCTACATAAAACCAGACAAGTGATTCATTCTGACAAGTATATGCACTTACATCCAGCTCTCCTTACTCACACCCATGTGCAATCTGACATGGCTGCTGAGGTGGTTTATATCAGGAATGCAGCCTGAGCTATAAGAAGTGCAATATGGCAGAGGAAAGAAAAAGAGTATTATACATACACTGTTCTTTTTGTCTTATTAACAGTACATTCATACCATCTGTAGTGATTATAGTATTTGTCCACTCTTGTACCCATGTTCTACATGTTCATATATGATGCATGACAGAATTTCATTGCTTCTAAACTACTGAAATACTGCATTATAAACTAGGTGCAGCTAATAAGTAATGCCTGTGATTACTGGGTAATGTGGTTGAAGGACTATTTCATCTGAGTAGATACTACTCTGCCTGCTACATCTGATACTCATCCTCAGCTTAACAAATAGATTTATATTAATAACAATTTTTTTCCTAAATGCTGTAACTACAGTGGAGATACTTGATATTGTCCCCACACTTGCATCTGTTCACCTGATCAGATTTGAGACAAGAACTGTCTCCTAAATGAGCCCCATGCACATTATATGCATCAAAAAATAGCTCACTCATCAATAAAGGGTTCTGCTATTCCATTACTCTAGGATTTTATATAAGAATTAGTCTGTATACTATTGTTTACTATCTTTCTATATATATTTTTGAGTTTTTTCCACATGAAAAATAGATCGAATACAAAGAAACTCAAAGTATGAATATGTCATCTATCAAACATGGACAATTCCCTACTTACATGAAAAGATTTTGAGCTTGCTATACTGTGGGAATAATTCAGTACAATTTTTACCATTGGGATAGTTATATAATCCTATCTAAACAAAGTCTTGTTTAGACTGTTTAGTACAATTGGCTGTGTACAGAAATTATGCAGATAAGAAGTAGATGGGTCTAGAACAGAACTACCATACTTATGCAGATGTTGCTCAACCCATTTACACAGCCTGCAGAAGGTAGCTTGGGAAAAGGCAGAAATTACATTATCATGTTGTCAGCACCTCAGCAATGTCCACCACAGAACCATGGAGTTTCAGTTTGTTTTTAAAAAACATAGTGAAAAGCCTACCTTGAAATGTAGAGCGAATTTCTGTAACAAAGCAAAAGAAATAACTGTAAAATTTATAAATGAAAATGTAAAGGACATTTCCTGCAGCTGGTACAGACATTGTGTTAAATTTTAAAGGGCCTACTGCTGAACGTGAAATATGAGTATTAGGTGACCGGAGCATGGAAAATGCCCTTAACCAATCTATGAAATGGCTTTCTTTCCAGATCATGAAGAAATATACACTGAAAGAGCTGTGCATCATGGAGTCGAGTAAGAAAAATATGGGACAAAGAACAGCAACAACAAAATAGGACTGGTAGTTTCTTTTACCATAAACTTTCCTGCATATGCATTAGGGAAATAGAGACAGCTACAACACAGGAGAGCAAGGACAAGTGTGGGCTCCTCGGTGGGTGCTCGGCTGAGCAATAACTCAGTCCCTTTAGAAGCCATGAGCTTAGTGTAGAGCTGAAGTACATCAGCAAGGAGAGAAATCCAATCTCCTCACAGATTATTTATGACAAAGTGCACCTAACTGAGGCCCAATTTGTTTGTGGAATTGCAGCCATTCCATTGCAACTAAACAACAAATGAATCTGCCTTGTAGAGGATTCGTTCAGGGTATAAAAGAAAACAAAAGAGAGAAACAGATACAACACTTCATTTACACACCGATTTACAGGCCAACTTCCAGAAATGATTGATAAAGCAATTTTTGAAGGCAGAGAACTCTCTGAAAGAGAAGGCCTTTGAATCACATCTGTAAAGTGAGCACTTTTTATTTCAGACTTATAAATGTATACTTGTTGGCTTAGAATCCATACTTTGTCTCATTATATTACTGTTTCTCAATTTATTTTACATGCTTAAATTGCAAATTTTCTTGAACTCAGAGAACTAGAACATGATTCTTGTTTTATATAAAAATAAAACACACTCTAAGATTAATTTTTTTTTAAGTACCAGAGCACAGTGTGTGCTAGCAGCTTCCTGTGAACAAGGAAGCAGTAGGGGCTTCCAAAGGGCACAGCCTGGTAGCCAGGGCTTTTCCCACTATCCCTGGCCAGGGAGGAGCACATCCAGGGGGCAACTGGGGCAGCTCTTGCATCAAGGTGCCTTACAAGTTATTCATATTTAACTTTTATTATATGTGTTATTTTAAAACAGTCTTTTTGAATGTGCTTACATTTTAAAATGGATTTACTGTGAAAACATTAAAATCATGTAACATTGGCTAACATAATAATATTTTATCACATGACTTGATTTTATTCAAAATTATCTTCAAGTACATTAACTTCAAATTAAAAAGTGGAAAGGAATTTTGGTCACTAATTAGAATTCTGGGTCAATTTCTGCTCCTTGTATTGTCCATATCTACAGCAATACTTTTCATTTCTCCATGCAATGATCATGTGAGCATGAACCCAGTCAACAAAAAATGAACATACAACAAATTACAAACAAAAATATTCAGGGACAGACTGGGCAAGACTACAAGAGACGCATTGCTTCAGACTTGAAACAGGAGTAGGAAAAATCTGAAACTTTCAGTCACAGTAACCAGTGGTTCCAGAAAAACCCCACAGGCCCACAGAAAATGAGGAGAAAAAATAGCCATTGCTCACCAAGTAAAAGCAAAGCTGTAAATTCCAGTTCTTAAATACTGTTCTGAAAAAATGGCAAAGCAACAGTGCTTTTGAAAAGTGACATTTGCTTTTCTGAAAAAATACTCGAAAAAATACTTCTTAAATTAAAACAAAACAAAACAAAACAAACAAACAAAAGAAAACCCTGAGAATACAATAGGTATTTCCAAGCAGAAGAGACAACAGTTATTGCAAACATTCAAATAGCAGGAAGGCAAAAGGCCAAAACTAGAGAACCAAACAATTTAGAGAATCTGAAATTGAAATAGGATAAATTAGCACCTGCTGAAGAATAGTGCAGAATTATTTACAAAACAAACCCACCATAACCAAAACATAAAAAGGGAGTAACCAGACTGCTTGTCCAAAAGCTGAAGATAAAAAGAAGAGCCTCTAGCAAGCATTAAAAAAATTTCAATAACAGAATTACAAGAGATGCATTGTATTTTTAATTGAGAGCTTCAAAACTTTAAAAGACATAGAAAGATAACTGAACTTTGCAAAAGGGAGGGACTTTTCTATGCTAATGAAACAACAATGAAAGTGGAAAATTGTATTGAAAAATGCAATTAAATGAAGTCAAAGTAGAAAGACGGAAATCCTAAGACCGACATAAGTTGCATATGAGACACATATATCTATATTTGCAAGTAGCTACCTAATATCTTATTTGGATGCTTTGAAAAATATCTGCTTTATATACTATGAAAATAAAATCAGTAATACTAACACCCCTAAATTTAACTAAGTCCAAAAGTGTGTAAAATGAGCAGCTGATGTCAGAAAAGGCAAAGGCACAAAGAACCTGACCACCAATTTTAGTAACAGACAAAAGATGGTTTAACTTATTAGCTTCTTGTTTCACCAATTATGCAAAAATCTTTTGACTCTGTGATTCTTGTAAAAAATTATGTATGAAATGGGATTTCACAGACACACCATAGACTGATAAGCACTACATATATTAGCTGTAGCAAAAATGACAATAGACGTGTCAGGACAGTTTAAACTGAGGAATATATTTGCCAAAAATGTGTACAATTGCCTTTGGTTTAAATATATATGTCAGATTAATAACGTGAGACTCACTGGAGGATTTCAGTCAAAGGATGTAACTTAAAGTTGTCATACACTACACTTTAGTATATAATCTACATGAACACTGAAGAAATGAAACCCTGTTTAGGGTTTAAATATAGCTATTACAGGGCACTTTTTCGAAAAAGCTGTTTTAAAGTGTGTAGAAACTAAGTGTATATTGTTTTGAATCTTCTTACTACACATACTGATTTTAATATTTGGAAAAACTTGCTTCCTTCTGGAGAAAATGTCTAGTACTCAGCTGAATAACTGTGTTACATGATGGGTGAGCAATTGGCTCATGGATTAGGCACAAAGGGTTACAGGGAATGGGGTGACATCAAACTAGGGACCTGTCACTAGTGGGGTTCCACAGGGCTCCATCCTCGGCCCTGTGCTCTTCCTAACCTTCATAAAAATTTGTACACAGGATTGGAAGGGATACTGAACAAGTTTACAGATGACACAAAAGTGGGAGGAGCTGTTGACTCTCTGATAGCAAAGGAGGCCATGCAGAGAGACTTCAGAAAACTAGACAAGAGGGCAATCAACAACCATAGAAAGTTCAACATGAGGAAGATTCTGCACCTTGGATGCACCTGGGGCAACCCTGGATCTATGACTGGGGAACAAGAAGCTGAAGAGCAGTGATGCAGAAAGGGATCTGGGGTCCTGGTCTATGGCCAGTTGAATGTGAGCCAGCAGTGCCCTGGCAGCCAGGAGGGGCAAACCTGTCCTGGGTGCATCAGGCACAGCATCACAGCTGGGCAAGGGAGGGATTGTCCTGCTCTGCTCTGCACTGCACTGGAGCAGCCTCACCTCCAGTGCTGCAGGCAGTTCTGGGTGTCACAATAAAAGAAAGATGCAAAGCTATGAGAAAGCATCGAAAGGAAGGCAACTAAGATGGTGAAGTGTGTCAGTTCTGAGCTACCAAGAAAGCTCATTTCTAGCTATAATCTGTGCAGAGTCGAATCAGTCTCTGGACTGCTAATCTCAGGATTTATTTTAGCTTTGGTAGCACTCATACAGCTGGCATAACACAACAGAAGAATACAAATTATATCAAGAATAAAAATTTACAGCACATAACATCTTTCAGTAACCCTAACTTAAAAAAACATGAATGCAAAAAAACATAGCTTTAACAAAAATCCCACAATTAGCAGTAATTAACACAGATACAACTAAATACACTTGCTTCCCAGATGTTGTATCTCCTGTCTCTACCTTTAAGCATAAAGTTATCTTTTCTTGTAGGACTGCTATTTCAGATCAACAAAAAATATTTTAACGTGAAATTATATTTAACAAAGCAGGGATAAGGGGGGATATAAAGGTTAGTCTAAACATTTTCTCTTCAGTTCATATTTGCATTCGTTACTGCAGACCAAATGCACATACAGATGAAATGGACTGCAGGACAGCATTGAACAGGATATCATCAAATCAGTGTTTCACTGAACTTTCTGACAGACTGCTTTCAGCATCTTTTTGGGTTACAACATTTGAAGCACTCAGAACATTTAATTACAGGAGAGAAAATATTCTTTTTGGAAACCACAACTTAAAAGACTTTAATTTTCTTCTTCATACATATACATTCAATTTTTAATAGTCTTATTGTCTCTCCTATGCAGTCTGAATCAGGAAATGTACAGTAAAAACTACATGAAAAAATGACTACACGACAAAATTCTCTGCAGTAACAGTTATGGAAACAACTTATTGTATGTAAAGAAAAACAAATCTGTCTTCATGGAGGACTGTCAGAATACACAGTGACTTACCGACTAAACAACGGATGAGTCTCACATATTGACACGTTGTTGCAACCACGCAAATCACTCACCACGCTTATCTAGAAATTGGCTAGTTCTGTATCAATGAGGAGTTCTCATCTCATCTGGTGCTTTCTAAATTTGTTGTGGATTCTTGAAATAAGAAGATACATCTTCCATTCAATGAAAACCAAAAATAATCTAAGTGGCATTTTTTTCAACAGTTTTGTAAAATAAATATTCTTCAATTTTATATGAAAGTTCAACATTAGTCAATATGTCTGTCTTTCCTACTACCACTTACCTAAAGAGTTCTTCTCTAGACAGCTCATCTTATTTACAAGAACTGACAGAAGTAGTTATAGTGTAAGAAAATGGCCTTATTATGGCCAAAACTGTATCCCACACACGAAGAAGGCATCGAGTGAGGAAAGCTCAGGCTGATGTGAGCACTAAAGTAGTTCTATTGCTATGAAGTTATCAGAAAAGTTTCCAGAGACTACAGAGAGGTTTAAAAACTCTTCTCCTGATTACACAAGCATGACCTAACAAATCAAACTAATACCCACTGAGATGCACTTTTTTCACTGAACAAAATAAAGTGAAAGGAATTTGCTCGCTATAAAACACTAAATTCTTATAATGCAAAAAAAAAAAAAAAAAAAATTCAAAGGCTTGTCATTTTGCAAAATAGACTGATTTAAGTTATGTGTAAATTACACATTCCTCTTTCACAGTGTCTCACTATATGTAATAATGCCAATTTAAATAAGCCAGTGCCTTATTGAACAGTAGTTCAAGTAGCATGGATTTCAAAGGGTGAAAAAATATTCAATTTTGATATAATCACAATCTTTTGTCCAACAAAAACTTGTTCATTCAGGGATTTTACTGAAGCAATTCTCAAGGCAAATTATTTCAAGTTTTGTATCTCTTTTTCAGCCCAGTGATTAACTTCCTTCTAAATTAAAACCTCTTTATATCTTTTTATGTCAGTCCATATTATAGATTTCCATAAAACACTGAATTATTACAGTGAGAAAAAATGAATATTTGTTTCTTAAGATCATCTTCCTGTTACTGAAACCACTCCCTCAATTTTTTTAACATATTAAAAATCTTCAAATTTTTAAAATAATGTGAATACATGGATTTCTTCAGCTGTAATATGCATCAAACTCAAAAAAGACTGAGCAGAATATTCCTTCAAAATTCTGGGACAGAAATTACTCCACAGTTTTCAATTTCTTAAAAATTCTACATTTGCTCATAAAGCTTTTCCTAGACTTATAAGAAAAGAAAACAAACAAACAAAAACAAAACCCAAAGAAAACCAAAAACACAAAACAAAATAAGACCTGAAAAACAAAATAAATTCATTTGCGTTTCCTATCAATTTTTGCATGACTTGTTTTCCTTAGTTTTTCTCCTGGCACTTAAAAAACTTGGCGATCTGCCTACTTTCACTGCCATTTCAGGAAGGATTCATGTCATCTACTCTGGAGGTGTGTGTATCTCAGCTAGTTCCCTATGTTCTATAGTGAATAGAGAGCAGCTGGTCACCTTTAGTGCCCCAATTATGTAACTTAGATGTCTGTTTCAAAATGAGAAAATCCACCTGGGAGTGCCCATTTATCACCACTGACTGCAAGGGAGAGGAGTCTAAACAATGAGCTTAAATGTAGACACCTTCATTTGGCCAGATGAAACCCAGGCTTCTAGTCCTTCCAGATACAATATCCATTTCACAGGCCCAATGGGCCTTTTGCTTTTAAATCCTGTATAATAGAACCTTGTTTCCTGACAGAGTTCCACTGTGCTGCTCCCTGAGCCAGTCACTAGTAATTTGCTTGCAAACTCTGTAAAAGACAGCATTATTCCAACAGTGACAGTTTGCTTTCTCTTGTCTGTATGTTTTTGATTCTGCTATTACAGCATCACGCAGCTTAACTTTCACAAAAATTTGGGCACATCTAGAGCTAGTCATTTTCCCTTATTTTTTCAGTTTCCTAAATTTTTATGGAAGTTGGTGTACTATTGATTCCATGCCTTGGTTTGCAGGGTTTTTTTAATGCCCTTTTTAAAGGGCAACCCATTAGTTTTTATTTCCTTTTTAATTAGTTTCATTCTCTGAGCTATACTGCACTAAGGATAATTTTATTATCTTCAGCGGTAAGGGTGTCATCCTAAACCACATCCTCTTCTATATTTCACAGCTTTCTTACAGCTCTGCAATTTAAAAATTTTCTTCCAATCTTCTTGATGTTAAGTATCAACAGTTCAGTCTTAGATGAGGTCGCTCACTCTTACATAGGTGGCCTTTATTTGGAAAAATCCTTCATATGATGTTTCTTCCACAAAATGTTAAAAACCTTTACATATGAGATTCTGAGTTTTAAACATTGGGGTGATGAGCAGAGCTAACAGCTGAAAGCAATAGCTCTGGATTTATTTCCTTATTTCTAACCTATTTTGGATTTTGGACAGGTTTCTTTTGGACTCATTCACACTAAAATAATTATTTAATTCCCCGGCTGGCATTTGCTAATCCCTTTGCAGGACACAGATTATCTACTATCTCTCAAAGGATGGAAAGACTGTTACTAACAAGCATTTTAAATACAAATTGCTGCTATGTTGCAATTAATTAACAGAAATAAGTCACTGATATAGCTAAATCTCAGTAACCCAAGATGAGGCTGTTCAAGTACACCAGTTCTTATTTTCTTAACAATTCTTCAACAACACTGGAGTAAAAAAAAATAGTTTTAAAACAAACAAATATTTAATTCAATGCCTAGGAACAAAATAGAAAGGTTTTTCTTGCTTGATTGCCAGGAGAAGCACTACAGCTACTTATTGTTTAAAGTATTAATTCTTCAGAGACACATTAAAACTTCATCAATATGTAAACCACTTGCACTGTACCATTTGTAGCATTGCTTGACATTTAGTTTCATACACAAAAACCAAGAGACAAAATTGTTCTTCTTGCGTGTTGATATGCTGAATTTGAGGTACATCAAAAATAAACCTGGCATTCTTCCAGTTTATTTCAATCTGGTCAACTAGGGAAAATATGCTCAGATTTTAGCCTCCCAATAATTCTCACGTGAATCAAAACCATCTCTCCAGATGAATTGTTAGCAACAAAATCCAAGGTCAAAAAATATTGCTGACTGCATATGAAAACGTTTTAAGGAAGTTCATGAACAAAGACAGTAACCTTGATATTTTTCATTTACATGTTTTGATAAATCCCTTTTGGAAGGTCAGACACTTTGTATTTACAATTACATTATCTGCACAGATATAATAAGCAAACTGCATTGATTTCAGCAATGTTGTATGGAGCAAGTCATCTGACAGCTTTTGTTCATACTTAGAGCATTGTATGTCAAGACTAATTTATCTACATTAATTGTGGTGCTACATTTCTTGACTTCAAAGTGACAAAAAGTGGAAGGAAGGGACTATATTACTTTCTTCCAGAATAAGTTGCTATCACAAAGTTTATTGGACACAACCCTCAAATTTCCTGGAAAGAAAGCTCAGCTTCCCTACAGAGACACTCAACAGGACAGGTCCAGAAGATACATAACCCTTGCATGCAGAAGCAACCTGAGAGAAAGACTGTGATAACCTAGTCACACCAGTATAATGTCTCCAGCTTTAACACCACCATTACCAATCTCCCCATGAGTAAGGGCACTAGGTATGCCGGGATTCCAGGTGGACTTTGAGAGCTGCCTCACACTTGTGTCTTTTGTAACACAGGATTTTTTTTCCACCCCCATATTTCAGTACCAGTTATGCAATATCACAGTGCTTCCCTGCCTGAAAAAGTTGTTTGGAAAGCATTCACAAATTTTAGTGAACTTCAGACACATCTTACTTTAATGACATTGGCGACGTGCATTAAGATGGCAAGGTGAAAGAGGCACATCCAAAAATCAGCCATGTTTGCAGACAGATGACTATGGAAATGATGAGACAGAAAAAGAGGATGGGAGCCCTACTACATCCATTAGCCAAACCATTGGCAAAATACAGGCATCAAAATAAAGCTGGCATTGGAAGCTGTAACTTCTCACTCTTCCACTGGCAGGCATAGAAGCACAAATGCAGTACTTCCCATTCTGCAACTCCTTCTTGAGAAACTAATGAAGGTGATTTTGATTCCAAAACTGCCAGGTCTTCCAAAAACTCACAGTATATACAAAAGTATCAAGGAGCATCACACTGTCTCTTTATTTTCCAAGGAACAGACACTTGCATTTGGCTATATAGTCCTGCTAAGTACCTTCTAAACAGTAAACTTATGGTCTCAGCACAGCTAAGAAGGCAGTACATTCAAAAAGTAGTAAAGCTAACATTTATCTAAGTAATGCAACTGACCTGTGAGCAAACAATGTAAAAGACTTTTGCTGAAGGACAATCTCTTCTAATTTAACGCTGAAAGATCTGAAGAACCTGAAGACTCTGCAGTGCTACATCAACTGATGCCACTTGATCTCAAAAATAGCTCATAACCTGTTATGATGACTGGTTGCAATTTGGTCATGCATTTTAAGTTCATTTTCCATACTTAATTTAGACTTTATGATTTAATATATGATATTTATATAATATGATATAATATATTCCCTAGTTTTCTAGAGAATTTCTTCACATTTCTCCATAATTTAGTTGCTTCATATGCTATGGAAAATTCAAGAGGATGGAAAAAAAATTATGAATACTTCCAGGGTACAGTGCAATGTGCCTAATGAGAAGCATAAATTTAGTTTTCTCAAAACCCAACATATGTAGTACTAAAAGTCCTTTAGTCCTTTATAGTCTTTAACTATAATTTTACTCTGCTCACTTATATGAGTGTCTAATTAGTCATTACTCACACTGACAGAAGACATTCCCTATCCTTCAGAATCAAATATGACACAGCAAAATATTTTAGGCATGTGTTGTTAACTATGTATTTTTGACAAACTGAATATTCCAGAAACACAGCCATCAGAGACCAAGAGACTCTGGTCTCATTTGAAATTATTTGGCAAGATGGAAAAGGTTAGAATGAATCTTTTTATTGCTGCCCATCAAGATCAATAGATAAAAATCTACAGCAAAATTAGCTCAGACTATTCACAATTAGAAATAGGATTTCTACCCATTATTACTTTTCTTTGGAAAGCAAATAGAGTAATGAAGGAATTAGCATGAATGTTTATGTCTGGCATCTAGCAGAGCTGAGTAATTTGTAGAGTGCAGGAAAGTGAAGATTGGCTGATGGGTTTAATTTGGACTTGTTTTTACACTTAAAGTAATTTTAGCTAAATTGTTTGTATACAAAAGTCTAAATGTTTCATTTTCCACGTGTTTAGTTTTTTGAGAACCTCTTACAGAAACATTCACATATAGTATCATTTCCTTAAAAGATGCAGTTCTAATGAATAATTTGTCTGTTTGTTTTGAAGCAATATGATTTACAGCCCGAGACTGTGAAGTTTGGAAAAGCTTTTGTATGTGACAGAAACCAAATTTACAATGAAAGATGGCTAAGAAACTCTTTGCTGTGATATGTGAATAATACTACTGCACTTAGAACAGTGTTGCTGGTACTGCCCACTCTCACAGACTACCATTGCCAGAGAAGGGCTGCAAAGATGACCAGAGGGCTGGAGCACCTCTCTTACAAAGACATGCTGAGAGGCTGTTCAGCCTGGAGAAGAGAAAACTTTGGGGAGATCTTGTGCCTTCCACTACCTGGAGAGGGACTACAGAGAAGCTGGAGAGAAACTTTTTATGATGGCTTGTAGTGACAGGACAAAGGTTAATGGCTTTAAACTGAAAGATCAGAGCAGATATGAGGAAGAAGTCTCTGTGAGGATGGTGTGACACTGGAACAAGTTGTCCAGGGAAATTGTGAACGCCTGGAAGTGTCAAGGCCATGCTGGATGGGGTTTTGAGCAGCTTGGTCTAGTGAAAAGTGTCCCTGCCTATGGCAGGGGGGTTGGAACTAGAGGTTCCTTAAGGACCCTTAAAATCCAAACCATTCTATGCTCTGTACATTTGGATCTTTCATACAACTGCAGTAGGCACAAGAGAGGTAAAAATCTTTGTAAAACATGCAGTCCCTGTAGTTTTTGTGGTCAAAAAAGACTTTCTTAATCCCAAAATGTTCCCTTAATTTTCAACAGATTTTGACTAAAATCCTTGACAGGCATTTGCAATAAACTTTCACTCCCTTTACACTGCCTGATTGGTACAATTTGCTAACAGCCTATCCTTTAAGTATTCCTGGCAGATCTCACTCCCTTAACACTAGCACCAAAAAAAGTATCTGAAGCATCTAGTTTCCCTAGGTGCTTACACAAAACCTTAAGAAAAAGGGAAACATAATTCATGCTGATATGTTTTTGGCCACTGGTCTAACCTAATATGAGCATTTTACATGTTTTACCACATCCTTTTGAATATAGTACCTAACGACACAGGCGTTTATCAAGGTGTAGGAATATGGATATATACACACATACGTGGATATATATAACATTATATACTTTGATCTATACTTTGTTATTTTCTTGTGAATTTATACCAGTTGTTTTGCTTTTTGTTTGCTAGTTAACATCTAGTTTTCAAAGGATTGCATGTAATCATCTCATTCTTTCATTATTATGTGATAACTGTCAAGTGAAACCCATAATTTTAGATACAGAGCCAGGATTCCTTTTTTTCTACCATGAACCACCTTAAATTTAATTATACTGATTTGCATTCTATTTGCCATATAGTCAATTCAAGAAAGTCCCCCAGCGAATTTTTATTGTTGGCGCTACCTTACATACCCAGAGTAACTTAGTAAGTCAACAGCAAATTGAAACATATCACTGCTTACTGGGGGTTTTCCCATCTTATTTATGAATATATTGAAAAGCCTATGTTCAATTAAGATATTGCAAACTTCACAGGAAAACATTCTTCACTAATCAAAGCACCACACATTTTAATCAAGTATTTATCCTTGCAAACTTAAACACAATAACTATTTATTTTCTTTTATAACCTCTGGTAAAGTACCAGAGTTACCATCTTCTAAAAATTCTGGCCAAATGTATTAACAGGATTCACATAACAATCAATTCTCTCAAATTATATCCCTCATATAACTAAAATGAAAAAATTCCTTTCACAACAGCCATGTCTGCTTGTCCAAAAGCACGTGACAATTACCCGTTCATCCATTAGTTCTATTTCCTCTCAATAATCAATAATGAAAAGGGAAAAAAAACATTACTTCAAATGCATTCAGATGGTAGTAGGAAGAGTTTTTGTTTTGCAATGATCAATTACACAAAATGATGGAGGCGATTGAATGTTTTCCTTAGAACAACAGAAACACCACAGTTATATCAAAAAGTGCTTTATTTTTACAAACAATTTCTTCTGTCTGTATTTCTGCCTAAAGATTATGTTAGACATTTGTAACAACTGCATAAACAATCTGCATTAATGAATAGACATTCCAGTCATTTATAAGACTGCTAATATTTTCGCCTATGAAATCATTATGTAAATTAAACTAATTTCCACCACAGCCATTCAACTTCAAACAGCTGCACAAACCAGGATCTTCCTTTTCCAAAGAAATCTGCATACTATTGTGTTTTGTATCACAGTTATATAGCAGCAGTATTGTCCTTTACAGGCACAAAAGAGACCTTGAAGCCATGGTCCATATTTTAGGTGCTTGCTGTGATGCTCACCTTACCATCTGTTCACATTAATCTCTCAAATGAATCCACTCAAAAGCCTGCCAAATATAATCAGAGTTATGGTAAAAAATATTTGTAATTAATGGCAGAAAGGAGTACTTGATCACTAGAAGTAGTCAAGTTCTATGAACATTTTTAGTCAGTCACCTTTAAGCTTGCATTAACATAATTGACAGTTTTTCTTCTTTTGAAAGACACACCTGACAAAGTGGACAAGATAATCAGGCTACTGTATTAGCTCTGTAGCTTTTATGACCAAGTGACTCTACAGAGAAAGAACATGACTTGGCTTCTCCATTTCTACTTCTTATCATTCACTACAGCAGACTACCAAAACAACCTATGCCTTTGGAAAGAGTATTAAAATGCCATTAATGAAAACTGCTGAAAACAACACAGGGAGTGTCACAGATTCTCAACATCAAAAAGATCATAGAATCATAGAATAGTTTGAGTTGGAAGCGACCAAAAAGTCTTCTAGTCCCATCACCCTACCATGAGTAGGGACGTCTTCAGCCAGATCAGGTTGCTCAGAGCCCCACCCAAACTGGATGTTTCCAGGCATGAAGCATTTACCACCTCTCTGAGAAACCTGTGCAAGTGTTTCATCAGCCTCATTGTAAGAAAATTCCTTCTTATATCTAATCTAAATCAAGTCTTCTTGAGTTAAAACCCTTACACCTTACCCTATTGTAACACGCCCTGCTAAAGAGTTTGTTCTCATCTTTAAAGATCCCCTCTAGGCATTGAAAGGCTGCAATAAGGTCTCCCTGGAGCCTTCTCTTTATAGGACAGGTGCTCCAGCCATCTGACCACCCTTATGGCCCTCCTCAGAGCTCACTCCAACAATTCCATGTCCATCTTACACTGGGTGTATCAGAGCTGGATGCAGCACTTCAGGTGAGGTCTCACCAGAGCAGAATAGAGGGACAAAATCACCTTCTCAACTTGCTGGTCATGCTTCTTCTGATGCAGACTAGGAATGAAGACTGAGCAAGACAAATGAATCTGAGCAGCAAGAAAGACAAGAAGCCAATAAAAAAATAGGGCTACTCCCAAGTCCTTTAGAATCTACAGCCTCCCTTGTACCCTGAACCCCCCCTAAATTATCCTTACTAGCTCTCTCTCTCCTCACCAAAATGTACTCTGTAATGATTATGAAACTGAAATTTCTTTCCCTCAGAAGTCTTGACTCACTTCTAATTACATAAATTCAGAGGTTATAAAAATTGTGATTACAGATGATAAAATTAGGAGACATAGAAAATTTAATATAGAGAAGTTGGAAGATAAGCAGGAACCAAAAAGCTCAGTGGAAGAAGGGTTATTCTTCATGTAACAGTTATCAAAGTTTTAATCTTTTATCTGTTAAAAAAACAAAACAACCCAACAAACTGGTAAAGTGCCTTTTCATTGAAGACTAAGACATATGGTAGAAAAATATGACTAAGCAGAGACCCATATAGGGGCACAAACATGTTAAACATCAGCTATATTTGGCACAGCCATAAATTTCAGCATTTTGCATCTAGCCAGGTGCATAAACACAAGCAGGTGCAGATTAGAAAGCAGGACAATATAATATAAAAGTCACATTTAGAAATCCCACAAATACAAGTACATATCAGTATCTCTGACTTTAGTTCAAAAAATGGGTTTCTGTGTTTACTAAAATTTCCGATACTCGTTATAATGTTTGATTCTGACAGATTCTAAAACTTTGTATCACTTTAATTATCTAATTACAAGACAATGAGTCCCAGTAGAAAATTAGGTAATCACAAACACCACATTTACATTCATCTATTTCTCCTTCTCAAATAGCAATATTAGTTTATATTGCAATCAACAGGTTTAAAAATTTTATTTTTTATAAAAGAAGGTCTTAGATTTCATTGCATTGCCATACAGCCATGTCAAAAATTATGATCTCACTCCCTGACATATCTGAAGCAGGTTTTAAAGGCACCATACTGTCTTGAACAAAGCTCTCTAACCCACACTCATGAAATTAATGTTGTATAACATATTTCTAAACTGGGCCTATACCTATTTCAGAGATATCAGATAGGTCAAATAGGTCAATAGACAAGGCCACATTAAAATACCATCTTCCACATCATCTATCTTTATCCATTTGGCGAGCAAATTCAAATGCAATTCAGAAGGATGACTAAAAATATTTCATTTAGAAATAGTACTCACTCCAAACCATTTTAGAAAGTAATCTATTTAACAAAATAAAGGTCAAGTGCCAATTAGTATTACATGTGATTTACAACATTCCATTTCAAGAGAAGAGAGCAAAATAGACCTGATGTATTTGTGATAGCTTTCCTCAATATATCAAATTGCATGAATAGAAGGATAATGATAATGAGCAGGACCTGGCCCCAAATGGTTACTGTGCAAAACTCTAAACAATGGCAGATCCATCTCTGCCCAGGGAGCTTACAATGCAAATGATATTATTCTTTGCAAATGAAATATAGGAAAGAACAGGAACAAAAAACAAGCAGGAGTATTTAGATTTCTAAGAATTGCTCTCAATGAAAGGGGCTTTAAATATCCTGTTTTAGTTTCCTGAAATGCTGAACTCAAATCGATTCAATGTAGCACTTGTCAGTGAAGGTATTTCACCCTGATTCTATAAAACAGACTACAATGCATCAAATATTTGTTTGAACTGTGTCCCAAACTATGTCCAAATGTATGTGTGTTGATAGCTGCACTCTTCAAGCCCACCAGGCAGCAGACAAGTGATTAACCATAGTTTCAACTTAGAATTTTCACTGTATCTTTTAAACATCCTGCTCTAAATTAATGAGAAGAGTTATCTGAAGCACTACCAGAGAACCATTTGCTGCTGTGAAGGGACTATAATTAGCTTGTAAATTGTTTTAATTTGTTTGATTAGCCTCTACAGAAAACAGGTCATCTGAAATATTTCTTCCCTGTTTTGATACCTAAATTACTTTTTCCTTGGGATCATTACAGACAGCATGTACGGTGACACCTTAGTTGTCAGAGTCAGCTTGTACAGTGTCTGATATTCAGAGTAAAATTTTCCCTGCTGAGCATCTATTAAAAGCTGACTTTTTTTCTTTAACTTTCCAATTAAAATTGCTCAACTATTATTGGAAACCAGTAGAGGTAGAATATATTATTCTGCCAATACTATGTTCTTAAAATAATTTCACTGAGAAATTTAAATGACCCTTTCTTTTGAACCAGATCTTCAAATCTGTCCAGAGAATAAATTCTTATAAATCTATAATGTCTTCAGAGCTCACAAGACCCTATTTATATCCTGCAAAGTAACAAACCCTTACAGACTGCTTTTTGCTTGTATTCTGTTGAGATTGCCTACTTCACCCTAAGACAACCTTGTTTAAATTGAACACATTCAATCTCCACATAGAGCCAAGCATGGTTTATCTACTCCCAAAGGAAAACTGGGCATGTCTACCAGCTTTATTGACACTCCAAATTAAACTAATCATGCCAGAAACCAGTCCTTAATTCAATATTTCTTGTAAATAATACACTGAAGACTATCTGTATCATGCTAGGTTATTAGTATCATGATCCACTTCAGGGCTATCAAGCATTCAATTTTCTTTGTGCAATTGCTCCCCATGCCTGATATTTGAGGATGCAGAGGTTCAGCATGAGGACCAAAACCAAGCAGAATGTCTCTCCTGTACTTTCAGTAGCTCTACCAAAGGCAACCAGGGAAGTCAGAGAAAGGAACAGTAGCTTGTCTACTGAAAACAAGCTGAAAACAGAAGTAGACCAGATAATAACCTGGGGCAAAGTTGGGCAGACAACAGTAAAACAGGATGAAAAGACACACAGAAAATTGTCTTCACAAGTCTACATACTCCTTTTCAGAAGACAACTTGGATTTTTCAAGTATGAAAACTAGTCCTATGGCACCAATTACAAGAAAAAGCCACTAGCAAAGTTAATGCCTCATCCTTCCATGCTGTTGCTTATATAGCCTAACACTAGCTTGCAATTACTGAATAGCTTGATATTCTTTCAACACAATAATAGACAGCAACCCAAATACAGGCTTGCATTTGCATGTACCTCTTGTTTTCCTCTATTTCTTTTTTAAACAATAACTTTTTTTTTTTTGTGAGAAAAGAAAACTTCTTTATTTAAATGGTTATTTTGTTCTCTCAATATTGAACTGTGGTCTATAAAGAAATAAAATAAAGACATCACAGTACCTTGCTATTATTTCCTATTATTTCAAACACAATCAATTCGATTGGCTTGTTTGTTTAGACAACTATCATATCAGCATATTTATTTTAGAAGAATGTATTGTTCATGTGTATCTTAAATAGTGAAAGTGTTGTTATTGTAATCCCTTTCCTAACCAGATTCAGTTCATTTTAATCTTAGACACCACCCAATTTTGCTGAAATGTCAGTTTCTGGATCAGGCTTCATCTTTCTTTCTTCCTCAGACCAATCTGAAGCTTATGTCTTTTCATAATATCTTATATCTCTCCATCAATTCAGAAGTCCTTTCTTAAGGAAAAAAGCACTGCCCCAGAAATTTCATTTTGTTTGAGTAAGTTTTTGCACATCTCTAACCATTTCCCTTCACATTCGTTCCTAGGCTATTTTAGAACCTCCATTCCCAGGGTGTATCTGTATGATGGCATGTCAAGATTAATCCAGAGCCATAGTACTAAGTACACACATCACCTGTAAAGGATTTTACTCTTGGAAAGATCAGACTATCACACTTTCTAGCTTGCAGCTTTGATTGACAGGAAGTTGTTTCCTGTTACAAAGAAAACAGCAATCAGATCTCAGAATAGGAACAACCACTGCTTAAATCAGAGGCACTTCATTTGGTGGTGTTCCAGAAATTTGAGATGAAAATTAATTTATACTGGCCAATACTGTAATTGGCAGGATCAAATTGGAGCATTGCAATGTTTCCACTGTTACAAGAACAAATTATTGAAATTTATCGACTTTTAAAAATACTGTACCATATCATATTACAGCCATCAAAAAGAAAACACACTGCTCCTGGAGCCTATAGAGTCTTAACCACCTGAAGTTTTTAAGGATAGGTTAAACCATTCCTGACAGTGTGCTAATTCTACTTGGAGAAATATCTGAGGGACATGTGGGCAAGAGGCTATCACTGTAGACAGGAATTCGAAATCCAGCACACAGCATTAATGTGTATGTGTGCATGCATGTATGATTAACAGAAATCCAGAAACATCTAGTGAACAAGGAGTTTTGGTTCCTCTGCTCATCACACTGGACACACAGCTGCAGATTGCTTGTCCTTCCTTCTGCAGGCAGCAGTCTTCCACTGAGCACCCAATCAACAGTTTCATTGCTCAAAAAAAGGATTCTTTGATTCAAAATGATGCTTAGACCACTGGGGTGAACTACACAAAGCCACTTTGGCTAAAGTAGCTTGCCTCCAGGGCAACTGTACAAATTAATCTGAAGTAGAAATTACCTAATCCTCCAGCTACATATTATCACAGATTTAATGATCTTTGCAGAATAAAGTTATATCATCCAGTGATAATGATCTCCACATGAAGTAAACTTGCTCAACGTTTCCAATAATTTATTAGCTTTCTGTAATTTCCTCCCACTCTCTTTCCAAAGTCTCTGCCTTTCTTATGATAAGTTAATTTTTAAAATTTAATGTCAGTGTGGTATTTCCAATTTTGATTTCCTCTAGTGTTCAATAGCAGTGAGTGTTTTATCTTATATTTTCTTTAGGTTGTTTGTTGTTTTTTGTTTTTAGAACTGGAAATTGGCTCACAGAAGGGAAAAAAAACTGCAACATGAATTCAGCTACACAACATAGTGTAATTATAGCTAGCCAGTTTCATGTATTAGTACTCATTCCTGTGTCTGGTCTGATGCAAACACTTTGTTTGAGTGGTTGTAAGTGTAGGACTTAGAGACATTTCTAATAATTGCCAATGATGTCTTGCCCTGCAGCTATCCAGATAAAATTCTGTTGCAATCATGCCACGCCACTCAACTTACTGTCAACCTGCTAAAGCCCTTCACAACCTTCTCCATTTAAGCTGCTGATTGCTGAAATAGTGTTGTGCCTTCTGCAAAATTTGCTACTTCTCTGTTCATCTTCCATTTTCTGGCTAATAATAACACATTAAATGCTAACATGAGTCCTAGCAAAGAACTGAAGTACTGCACTATTAATATAAAACCTGAACATACATACTTACTGACTCTTTCTGTCAGACACTGTCCATTTGAGAAACCTTGCTTCTCCTTTAACATCTTTTGTTTTTCCTAGTCTTTTCTACAGAGAAGCTCAAAAAATGCTAAAGGAAAGTAACATATATCCTTCAGGCAAATTTCCTCATCTTCTGTCCAGTTCATTTTGGAACAGATTTAATGTTTTCTCTCTGATATTCTTCCACCTACTATAGCAGTTAATATAAGAAATATTATTGACAGCTTAATTATTACAGAACAGATTGGTTTTTCTTGGAATAGGTGTTAAGCCTTTCTAGCCACTAGAGCCTGCATACAGCAAAATTTCTCCTGTTTAGACTGATTTACAATGCTAAGATAAAGCATGCATGTTTAAAACTGGGTAAAAAGCTCAAGAGAAACCTGAAGTTTTGGAAACTGCTTATAGTTCCAGAATTCAAGGAGAGAGTGAATATTTTTAAGAATGCTTTGTAAACTATTAAATATAAATTTAACCATCCCCAGGACAAGGACTAATCTCATCACAGGTTTGCATAAGCAATATTATTCATTGCTAACATATTCCTTATTAGCACTCTCAAGTATAATTTTAATTTTTCATAGCTGAAAACAGAATTTGATAAATATCATCACATGTGCTGCTGCCTATATGAAGTTGCTCTGTAGGCCAGATTAATGCCAATAAGGTCAAAAGCCATAGTGTTGTTATAGCTGTGAGGATTAAAGGAGATTAGTCAAGATTTGGAAGAAGTAGTACTATCTTTTATTTAAGATAAAAGCTGGACTGCCTGCAATTAGGATCTTGTATTGGGCCTGTATTCCCAAAAGAGTATGTGGGGGGTTTTTTTCTGAACTGATAAAAATCACTACCACTCTGTGTAAATCTTGCCTTATTGATATGGAAAAAAGATCAAAACAAGAGAGTATAATTCTGAAGAGCTTAGTTTTGGAAATTTTGACAAACTATTGCCACACATGAATGTGTTTGCTGGCTGCTGCTTAGAAGGAATGAAAAGTACTTCCTTGTGAAACAGACTGAAGATAGGAAAAAGTGGTCCCTTCTTTGCCTTTTTTAAAAATCATGGTGGGCGTAGAAAATCTTTCACCACTTCACCACAAAGTCTTATGAAACAGTTATTTTTTAAAATATCATTGGTATACTTGGTATTTTACTGGCTGAAAAACACCTATAAACTACCAGCCTAATTACAGACAATGTTCACAGTGAAGGAAAGAATACAAAGGCATGTCAACTGAGATGCACAAATGGACCTAAAACTTATACCCATGTGTAACAATTTAGTAAATTCCTTATGTGCATCAGAAAATTTACAGAAAGGATTTGAAAGTACAGAACAAAAATGCTTTGCAGATAGACTGAGAAAGGTATGTACAACTGAGTAGGAGGCAAGATATGGAACATTGGGACTAATAAATAAATGCTAACCTTGAGAAAGAATGCCTAGAAAATTATGACATTTAGAAGAGCAAGTACTGAGGGTTGCTTGTTTTTGCTAAAAAAATGGTTACAAAACAAAATGGAAACAACTGAAATAAAGAAATTGGTAGGAAGTATTTTGCAGGCAGAGAAGAAAAAAAAGAAATCAGTTAAAATTTTTCTGGGGTCATATGTTTTTCAGATACAATATACTCATGGCACTTTATCACTCCGTATAATTTACTGTTTCAAAAGTTTCATTTATGATATAATGATTTTGTAATTTCATATATTCCAAATCCCTGCATGTTTTCTCATTTATGATATGAAAGTGTGTATTTAACCATAAAAAACATGATTGGCTCTAGCACCAAGGAAATAGATGAGTAAAATCTAACAGAACTATTTTGCAGACCTGTTTTCAAGCACTCATGTCCCTTTATAGCATGAAGAGTAGGAATGGGCTCTAGTGACATACAAAAGAAACTGTTACTTTGATTATGCCAGTATTAATTATACAATACAATAGCTCCTCTGAGATGAATAGAATTGTTGTAGCTTGTGAAATGTGTGCATATCTTTTACTACTGAGAAGCACTGCAGAAGTGTAATAATTAAATTAACAAATTAAAATGTTGGCCAAGCACTCTTATGGATAAGAGTGAATGAAATGCTAAGATTAAAAAGTAATTTCACTTTTTAAACTGAGGCCTTCTGCCATATATGGCCAAAAGCATCCCACTTTTGAGAATTTAGTCCCACACTGAGAAGTCAGGATATTGCAGTTTTTTCTGTTGTTGTAAAAGAGTAAGAAGAACATAATTACAACTGCCAACTATCCCTAGTTTTCCATTTCTCTCTATCTTACTGCAACACATCTTCTTTCATATTGTTTCAAGAGCTAAAGTCACTTCATAACCATAAAATTGCTGTAACTTGTTTTGAAATAACATGATCCTAGATCATTGTACTTTAATAATTTTGAAAATAAAATAAACCCATTCTTGAAAAAAAAAATGTTTGACTCCAGTGGTTTTTTGTGTTACTTCTTTTTGTGGTTAAATATTTGGTTGTCATATGTGTATGTGGTTCAACTTTGTTTTGTCTCCTGTTTTCATGAATGATTAAATGTAGCACTTCAGTAAATTAAAAAAATTAGCTTTCATTCATGTGCTCTAAAAGGACAAGATACAAAGTGGTAACGGTTTTTGAATTTTGTTGTGGTTGTTGTTTGGTTTCTATCAAAATCAAATCAGAATCAAAGAAAATCCCTAAGAACTTTTTGGCAACTTTCCTAATTCTGGGAAATGTTCTCATTCCCTGTCTATGAATATAGAGCAAATATAGCAGTCACATAGCAAGTAACATCTTTGTTATGTAATGGTGTGACATTTTAAATAAAAGTGAAAATATGCATAGCAAGATGCATATATGCAAATATGCAGTGGAAACACCTCATGAAGCAAAAGCAGAATCTATTCACGAGTGAATGGAGAGACATGTGATGATCAGGTATTTGATTCAGATCATAGACTTCACTTAAGGTTGTACATGAGAAAAGTTAAGTTGATGAAAGTAGTTTGATAAAGACAACATAATTAGTGTAATCTTTTAGAAACATATTGCCATTGTTGTACCTATAATATTTTAAATTATTATTTCATTTCACCATTACAAAATACCTTTGCAGAGAGAAAATGGTGACATCACCTGTTAAATCAGCACCTATTTAGCAAATAACCTTTGCAAGAAAAATAAAAAAAAAATTACATAAGCAAAAAGAGTTATTTCTTAACTTACAGTTATTGCATAAGGAGTTCTACTCACCAGGGAGCAAATGAGTGGACTTTTCCACTTTAAATTCAAGTAAAGGAACTTAGTTCTTGACAATGTATCTAATATGCTGTCTAATTGTTTATTATAACAAATTGCTTAAAAATTATTGTCTTTCAAGAAACATTTTATTATGGTAATCAATTCTCTCAGAAAAAGGCATACCATTTCAAAACCAAAACTTCTGCAGGTCATCCTAGAAAATTTCCTGTTGGCTTCTGACTTTCAGAGACAGTACTTCATTTCACAAATTAAGAGAGCAACCACAGAAGAAATATAACCTTTATCTTATTAGGCTATAGAACACAGAAATCCACTAGGAATGATCACAGTTATTTCATAGAATTGTATTTTAAATTAAAAAAAAAAAATCTGAATTAATGTACAGGTTATTTTTCCATTTCAAAGTGCTTGCCTATTTCAAACCACTATACCAATTACAAAAGCATCAATAAAAGTAATAAACAAGAAATCGTCTAGTCCTGGTTTTGAACAATCTTCAATTGATTTGACCTAATAGAAAACCATGAAGTTAAAGGGTTTGGTATTTTGAAATGGACAAGATGAAGTATCATGTTTTTATCTACCTACATGGAGATGAGGGATGTCAATATAGGGAGGCTATTCCAGTTTGCTGCTCATTATCTATCATTCTTGAAATGACAAAGTTTCATTTCAGGTAGCAAAAAATTGCAAAGGAAAAGGCTGCCTACCACCCTGGAGGCTTTTTCATAGTGCATTGCTTTCTTCTACCAAGTTTCATTCTACCAATGAATTTGGGCAGTAGTTACTGTAAATTGTATTCTTCTTATCCAAACTACCATGAAGGCAGCTTAAGGTGTTTCCCTCTTACAAGGGCATTTTTTATTTTGATATCTACATGCTTAGCATGGTCATTTCTGTGTTTCAATATCTCTGCAAAACACATGCTGCATATAAAAAGTCATTTGAAATATTTGACAGCAAGAAGCTCTGATATTTCAATCCGAATTATTTTATGAATATGCTTTAAGTAATAGATACTAAATTTTGCATTAGCATTATTTTGGAAATGTAGACTAAAACTAAATACCATACTGCAGAAAAAAGCCTAACAAGTTTTGAATCCAGTGGGACCAGATTAACAGAGAACCTTCCTGTGCCATCTTCAGTTTTCCAATAAATGACAAACCCCACAGTTCATGTGACAAAGCAGCTGTCTAAATGCAGATTTAGCTGTCAGGCAGAAATTTGTATATGACTGAGCTCAAGACAAGAAGTGGAAAGTAACTCTTCAACAAGGTTTTTCATTGCAATTATTTCCTTTAAAGAAGTAAAAACGAGAAATTCTTGGTTATTATACAGATCTATACTGTTAATTTTCTCCCCACTATTTTTCAAAAGAACATAAAGTCAGCTTCTTCTTTGGGAGGATATAAAGACATCTTTTATTTTTACAGACTTCATCCAAATTTGCAATTTGCATTAATATCAAGAAACTGGAATGATGATTCTATACTGCTAACAACTGTTGTCCTATGACTTCTATGGTATTTAGGAAAACAAAAGTGCAACAATGCATCACATTGTTAGTCTTATATGTTAATTGTAAGACCTTTGGTTCTCATCAAATGCAGAGTGGGAAGGATTTCACTGCGTATTAAAGTGTATTAAGAAGGAATATACAAAGAATGTAGAACTATTTCAGGTGAAAGACAGTAGTAATAGTAGAGCAAATAAATACAAAAATAAAAGAATTATGTATGTGTGTATAATATTCAGCTGATCTGAATTAACTAATCTGAGGAAAATGTTAGTATCTGATCTTGCAATAAGATAAGCTGAAGCAATCTTCCAATTAAAGCACCAAGTACACAAAGTTATAAAAAATATTATAGGGTGTGATAGCTTGTAATAATGGAAAGGTATTGGCTAAAGTGGTCTTACTAACTTTGTATTTTCCAGCAAGAAACTAAGAAACAACTGCTTGAATTCTAAATCTCGCCAGAATAAGTCAAGAAAAACATCTCATATTTTGAATTAGTAAAAATGAAAATATTAAAAGCACTTTTCAACAAAGTAAACTTTCAAGTGAAAAAAAAAAAAGCTTTAAAACTGCATTGGAAATGTTGACTAAAAAATTACTTACTCTCTAATTCAAGGAATATCAAAGAAAATTCCAAGTGAAATCAGAGAACCATATTCACTAGAGGGAGAATTTTTTTTCCTGAAGGAAACAGAAAAAAAATATAGCTTACAGAACAAGAGCACGTAGAAATAAGCACTATTTATTTCACTTGGGAAGTCCATATCCATCCTCAAACACTAAAGACTGAAAATGAAACTATGTTTTAAAATCCTAAAAGCAAATATAAATTCTTACAGCTTTAAATCTTAAGGAAGTACATCAGCCTAAAATGTTTCTATTTTATTTGCTAAACAAAATATTTCCATAACTTTTAAAATTAAAATTGTAAAGCAACAGCAAAAATCAACTTCAAGGTCTTATACCCAGAGCACACCTATTTTAGCTATTGACAAAACAAAAATTTCTTCAATTACCACAGCATCCTAATCATTCATTTGGTGTAGGGCAGCATGCAGACTTTACATCTGTTTTCTAAGATGTCAAGATTTCACCAACTAAACAGGATCACACAGGAAAAAAAATTGCTTCTCACAAAGAGCAATTTACACAGAAGTGAATCTCTTATGGATGATGTTTTATAAGACCTAATGTAGCACTGCTGGCACTCCAAAACCTCATATTATAAAAGAAGCAAACTGAAACATACCTCATAAGGAGGCCAATGTCATCTTTGGAGACAGAAAAATTACTTATATTTAGGTCCAAATTTCTTGACTGTTGTTTTATACTCATCAGAATACCCTTCCAAATTTAGACAAAAGGAAAGCAAATGAATTATAGGTCAAAATTTCTGTAAATCTAAATTTAAATCTAAATGTCTGAATCTGAATTTTAGCATCCAAATGTCAACTTTTCTATATTTGTACTCTCTTTCTATTTGAAGATATATTTTTCCAGAATATAATTATGTTTTTGGCAGAAACGTTGCCCAGAGCATTCTGGAGTTCTACAGATTTTTAACACCAGAACTCCTGGCAAAATCTCTATATAGCAGATAAAATTTTAGTAGAAAAAGCAAGAAAAGAAAAGCAGTAAAAATCTAAATTCTCTCCTCATCTCTTACATAACCAATGCTCTTTGAGCATCTTTCTCCTATTTGGCCAAAAATGAAAGACTGTAACAGGGCTCAAAAGTACCATTTCGGAATGGTGCAGTTTTCATCAGAAGCAGTTTGAAGTTTCTGCAGTGAATTGTTTAAAACATTTTTTCATACAATAAAATCCTTTGAGAGAAAAAATTAATCTTAAAAAAATATCATTAAAATTTTTTTAGTATTTCATTACTCATGTATATAAATTCTATGAAACTGAAACTCTAGTGATAACCTCCTTTTCCCCAAGCTAAACTCCAACACATGGAATTCTATCAAACATTATAGAAAATTGAACACTAGAGGCAAAAAAAAGATAAAATTTTATGTTAAACTGTAAAGAAAGGGAAGGGATTTGTTAAAGAACATATGAAAAGATGTTGAAATATTCACTGTCTTGATCATCTCCTCTGTGCAAAAAACCCAATATTATGGATCACCAGCAAGGCAAATGAGTGAACTACTTCTTATTTCTCCCAACTAACCTCCTATAATATCATCCCACAAAAAGAGAAAATTACTCAGTATTCATGAGAAAAGAACATCATTAACACTGTACAACGTATTATAATTTCATAAAAGAATTTTACAAAGTCAGTATAAGTTCTCCAATAATACTATGAAGTATTCTAAAGAAATATAACCTTAATTTCTGCAAATTGTTTTGTAAGGATTATGGAACATCATTCCAGAGAAAGCCTAATTCTTAAACAGAATCAGAGGTCTCCAAATTTGTTGTTATGCTGCACAAAAGGTGCATTCAGGTCTCTTCCTATGCACCAACCAACCAAAGTCAAAAGATCTCCAATTTCCTTAGGCAATATAAACCAGTGCTTTTACTTTATTGCCAAAAGTGGTTGTCTCATGTGTTCTTGTTTTTTCTCCCTAATACCGAACCTAAAAATCTATCACATTTCTCTAAATATACGTTTGACAAGCAAGTCAGAAATCCCCAATTGGGATAATTATGCTAGAGTTAACTGATTATAATTGGGTGCATTGTTAATTTTATATCTGATCCTAGTTCTAGCTGCAAATTATCCTGATTGTAACTCCAAGGTTATTTCTGAGATTCTCTTAAACCCAAAATATTCAAAGAAAATATTTCAAAATATTTTCAAGTTGTAATATTCACTGAATATATATGCACATCTAATATATGGGCATCTAGTAGAATTACACCTACCAAAATTACAGAATTAACACCTCCATCAAAAAAAAACAAATAGTAAACGTCAAAAAAAGTTAACAAAAAAAAGTTAACCTTTTGAAAGGGGAAAAAACAAAATTCTGAAATAATTTTCTCTGAGTGTCCAAATCTTGCATTCTGCTGCTCAAGAACAAAAAAAGTAATAACTTTAAAATTACAAGAAATTTAAACCACAAAAAAATGTTAAATTGGGAGCAAGGAGGAGATTCAAATGGCATAATTATTCCTAGAAACATCATGGACATTTTGGGCACCAGCACAGGGTTTAAATTAGAGTTTGTGAAGGTCACAGGAGCTCATAAGAAAGAACATAAAAGGATCACTTACAAAGGATCATTTACAAGATTGAAAAGCTAAAAAAGAGGTTTAGATGAGGTCAGAAGTAGAAGAATTGTTGGTTTTGTTATTGTATTTAAAGAATGAAGACTTGGATTACAGAAGTTGGAAATAAACATGATGGTGCACAAGACATGCATTGGATCAATTCCTCAACCAGGTGATGAGGTTTGAGTATTAACTCACAACTGCAGGAGAACATTCAAAATATACATTCAAAATATATGAAAGTTTTTACTCAAAAGCTTTGCAATAAAGTTTAAATATCGCAAAATATTTTTTAATGAATGAGCCTTCCTGCTGGATTCATTTGGATGAACATTTATTGAAGCACTAATTGTCAGCACTACTTTCAGATCTCCATCAGTTCTCATAAATGCCCATATGTTCTTTGGTTTAAAAGTGCAGCTTAATGACACAGGAAAGTGCAAGCCAATTTATCATCCTTCCCTAACCTTTTGAAAAATAAATTAGTTTTTATGAGAAACAATCATGGTAAATAAAGCAAAAAGCATTTCAATTCTATCATAATACGGTGTCATTTTGCCTTAAGTCTTAATGCAATTGCTTAACTTTAAAATTATTCAAATCAATCCCTTATATTTTCCTTGACCTAAAGTTTAGTATCTCTAGAAAGGCAAAGACAAGGACCAACTTTCCAAACAGCTTTATACATTTGAGATGTGACTACCCACCAGGTGTTTGTACATCTCTCTCAGCAGAGCCACATTTCTACAGGACAACCTCTACTTTCAACATACTTATGCTAGTATAAAATCCTTTGTGCTATAGGGATTTATTGTTCCCTTAAAAACCTACACTTATGTGAAGGATTTTAACCAGTATAACTGAATCCACACTAGAGGGTGCTGCTATTTTAATTGTAAAAGGCTTTTACAGCTATTGCAGCTTCAGAGCAAATGTTTCAGAAATGTTTTCTTGCTATCTGGGACAGTACATTACTACCAAATGAGAACTACACTTATGATCACACACAGGCTTTTGTGCTGAAGTTCAGATGTTGTGATGTGCTACCCTAGCCAACTGCACATAAAACAAATGCAACCTACTACCTCATGTGGTGTGTTAGAACCTGTGCTTAATGCTTCAAAGCAACAAAATTCATAATAGACATAGGAGAGTCTTTTTTCCCCCTCCATCTCACTATAGCTCACCAGACACAACCCTGGTACATGTCAAGTCTCATCTAAAATCCAGAAGTTGGTTATTATTTGCTATCATAATTGCACATCAGTGTTTGTATTTAACATTTGAATAAATTAGTAAAGAGAATGAAGAATTTTTGCATCAGAAAAACAGTTTGTAAAATGAATGCTAACAGATTTGCAACTGCACAAAATTGTACTGTGTCTTCCAAAAACAGAAGTATATATTTTTCCATGTTGCATTAAGATTAAAAAGGAAAAGACACTTTACAAAGTGCTTACAACTTGAAAGCTTCAAATAGCATTTTGCCTCAGGCTGCAGAATAGCCTGTGCATGAGCTTCCATACCAATAATTCCATCTTCCTTGATCCATATGAAGCAACATTTTTATCCTGCCTCTTATCTGGTCTTCCTGCTCACACTTTAAACTTTCTGAGAACATGAGCTTTGCTAGGAGGTCTAGTGTATCATGTCAGGGCCCATTTGTCCTCATCCACATTTCCATTGTTCATCCAGTACCAAACCCACCCCAGAATAAAGAATATTATAGATAAGAATGAACTCGGAAGAAATAGTTTATCTTCGTACTTAGCTTTTATTCTCCAGAGATTTCTGTCTCTCAGACTCTATCCAAAGAATAAGGGGAGAGGAGAAGATATTACCTTCTCTCTTCTACCTTTTCCACAGACAAAAGGATCACACACTTCACTGGTGTTAAGGTTCAAAGAATTCTAAACATCCCATAAAACAACCTGTTTCTGATCTTCCAAGGGAAGACCTCCATTACAGATCTCTAAGGTCCAATTTCTTGCCCACTTTTATTGTTCAACAACAATGGGTTGTTGAAATTTTTCTTTGAGGCAACTAAAACAATTTTCAAAACACTTTTTAAAAATATTATAAATGAGATCGTTTCTTGTTTTATTCCATGTACAAATTGAAAACCTGATTTTTAAGAAAATCTATCACTAAATACAGATTTGTTATTTAACTACTGACAAGGTAAGCAAGTAAATTTTTCCATTTCATGATAATTTAAACTATATTTCTAAGAAATGTTTTAGAAACAAGTCACTTAGCAATTCTGTCCACCACTTAGCCAGAAGTCTGTTGTTATCAATTTATATAATTTGATTTACTACTATGATATGGATAAAATGTATAATCCATACCACCCAAGGCATTTTCTCTTTGCTGCAAAAATAAGTGTTAAATTTCATAAGAGATGCAAAACATATATTTGCACGGAGAAATGCACAGCTCACAGAAGCAAAATTATTTGGGTTTGAAGTGACCTTTCATTATTGAAATATTTTCCTCAGAATCCACTTTTAATGCAGTAGGAAGAAACATGACCTTCAAAACTTGTTCTGTTTAGTAGCAAAAGCATTTGTGACTTATTTCTTTCCATCTAGTCTCCTTTACTTAAATTTGCCCTTAAAATTTTTCCCCAAACACTTGAAACTTCTATATGCACAGGGTTCCATCAAGTTTGATTAATTCCGATAGACTTCTGTGGACAAGTAATCTTGCTCAATTTATTTATCTGTTTGCACTGTTTCTTGTATACTGATATCATGTGGGAAAAGGAGGGGAAGTTTCCAAGTAGCTGATATAGAATCAACCAGTATGGAAAAATAATTTTACAGCTGTAAATACATATTTTGGCACAGTTCATGTCTCACCATATAATGTAACTTTTACACAGGAAGATATTATCTGTCTGTAATAATGGAAAGAGCACAAATCAAAGACTAGATAAAGCTGATAAGAAGGGGTTGCTGAGCTAAGCAAACCTTGCTGTGAGCCAGCATAGTCATTCCTGTACTCTAAGTTAATGTCACTTTGGATAGGGTCAGTTCTGTGCGTACATGAAAAAATACTGAAATATAAAGTAAGAAAGCATACTTGGAAAGAAACACATTTTAAAATGCAAGCAACGTGCAGCACAAAGAAAAACATAGAAGTACAAACTCTGAATTTTATCTTATTTTCCCTAATCATTACGGCCATTTCAAAGACCATTTCTAATACTTCAGTACATAACATTTCTTAAATCTTTTTTTTTACAGAGGCTGCAATAATTCAAGTACTATTATAAAATCACAGCCATATTAGGATGTGATCACCACACTGCAAATCTAGCACACCCTGAAAACACATATGCTGAAGGAAAGGCATTTGTGGGTGTATTGTCACAGGATTTCACTTCCTGTTCCTTTTGCCACTGTTCCTAGCAGTGAATCACTCTAAGCATTCAGAAGACACTCCAGAAACTTTCCACTCTGGTAAATATACATATATAAAGACATATATAAAGAGCTTCTGCTTCTTCATTTCTAAAACCAAGGAAAAGTAACCATTCCTAAGATAGGAGGATCAGAGTTGTACAACCACATGTTAATGTAGCAGGATGTTTCCCCTATCACAGGAGGACTTATCTGTTCTGTCTAATAACTACTGCAATAACTCAGGGCATCTTCCCCCTCAAATTCACCCACAGGAATTTGCTAATTGGTGAAATAACTCCATCAGGACAGTTTGCCTGGTAGTGAGTTATTATAGCACCATGGAGGTGACATTCCCAGCTGACAATAAACATCTTGCCTCGAAAGAGTGATTGTAGGAAGATAAGCTAGAATTTCTGACTGACAGTCACTTTACAAACTACAAAAGCTACACCAAACTTTCACAAAGCAGAAATCTTCCACACATTCCCTGGAAATGTGTGGGGTCTTTGGCCCGAAGTTGGGATGCCAGCTTTCATGTTACTCTCTCAAGGGTTGAGTGAAAGGACCCTGTGAACCCCATGATCTATTTGGTAAGTTACAATGACTCCTAATCTATACTGTTTCTTTGCTAGCTATGATATAGGTGCCTTTATGTTGTGCACTGTTTTATGTAATCTACTAGTAGTTCTTTTCTTTCATCCTGTGTAGTAAGTAGCTCTGTTTAAGGTTTTTTCCTGTCTATTCAATAGGCTCATTTTATAAAAAACCTGATCTGCCATTCTTGAGCACTTGCAAGCCAGAGCAATTTAGATGCAGGTCACCTGAGTACAGCTGCTGCCAAAATTCTGAGCCTAAGGCAGCTCAGATCCATAAGCTCTCTCTCAATCCATAACAGTTGTAGTGAAGATGATGCAGCAGCATTTAGAGATGAATTGTACCAGCTGTGGGACAGGCCCAAGTGAAAAGCACATGGCTGGGCAGAGACTGAGATATGAAACTAGGACAGAAATTTATTATCATTAAATCAAAATAGCCAGAGAAACGTGGGCAAAGCCACCTTGTTTCTTTTATCTGTACAGAAAAAAAAGAAATCTAACTTGAAAATGTTTTATCACGTAAAATTTGTCTAATTTACATCTTAATGTATAGGTGGCACTGAACCAGGATTTTATTTAGTTTGGAAACTGCTAAAAATGCTTACACATGTAAGCAATTGGAGCTAGTGAAAGGCACATCAATCAGCTAAAAACCATCAACTAAGTATGGGCTGGCACTGTAAAGACTTACATGAAGCTGAGACCATTAGTCTGCATAGCCAGGAATGGATAATACCTATAAATAATTATCAAAGGTAGTGGCTGGAGTAGACCATAGTGAGATATCCTTTTCCCATAAAACATATCCTGAAGCATTACATTTTGTAACTGCAGGATACCACTTTGGTTTGTATCAGTATTACAGCATTATTATATAGTCACACCTAAGTTTGTCTAACACACTCCCTTGCCTAAAAACTTGCAAAAAGTTTAGCTTTTCATTTACTTTTATTTTGATTTGAATATGGAAATTATCTGATATTTCTTTTTTGAAGCTCTGAAGTCAAAGTCAATGATAAAATAAGGCACAGAATAATGCAAATGATATGTAGTAAAAAGAAATATTAAGTCTTCTGAGATTCCATAGAGACACATTTATTGCCAAAATTAAAAGAAATAAAATAAAGAAAAAGAGCATATTTTGTATTCAAGTATAGAGATAGAGGCATTGTAATTTCTTCCTTGAAAATAATAGATTCAAAACACATTCTCACTATCCCTACTTACCCTGTCAATTTCAGATATTTCATGGAATGTTTCTCCCACAAAAGCTCACAACTATACAAGCAAGACATTTATTTTCTAGAATCTAGGAATACATGTCATATATCTTTGACTAGTTATGTAATGTTAATAACCTAAGGAATGAAAAGATTGATTTCAAAGTTACCTGATATTTAGATACCACTTAAATTAACAGCATGTGATAGTTTTGCAATCTAGTAGAAGCTTTTGAGATTTTCTAGAGACCTCGTATGCAACTTTACCCACCTTCCAAAAACAGTATTCCTTTCACCCACACTGCATTCTGCTCTACACTGTTTTTTGGAGAGAAGCACATTACTAGGACTTTCTGCAACAGCATGTACTTAGCCCACATTCATAGGGCACAATTAGGAAAAAAAAAAAAAAAAAAAAAAAAAAAAAAAAAAAAAAAAAAAAAAAAAAAGAGACATTTAGCATCAAGGTAAGGATGATGGTATAGAATGAAAACATACAAATTCCAGTGAAAACCATATTAACATCTCTGTGACCTAAAATAAACACATGTACACACAGAACTGTGTTTCACAATTAGTGCCCAACTCCACAAAGCAAGCTTTATTTCCTATTTATTAGTACTGTCATAATATGAAAAACAAATACTATTTGTTAGGAAAGCAGCCATTACACAAAATTAACAGACATATTCTGCTTCAGGGCATGAATACAAGAAAATTGTCAGACATTAATAATGTAGACAGAGCATTTTCCTGGGAAAATGAAGATCCAATGGAACAACAGATAAATCATGCCCAACTGCTCACTGTTTGTTGTTTCACAATCTGTTGTATTTTATAGAATATGACTAGTACAAGTCTGTTACAGCCATAAAAAAATTAGCAGAAATTAATATGCAAATTACTGTAGTGCTTGTATGGGAATCCATTTCATTAATTTAAATTCACTGACATGACTGTGTAATCTAAATTTATGAGGTTTTCAACTGCCACTCCGTGGAGAATTCTACATTTATTGAATTTTGCTTTAGAAGTATTTTGTGCATTAAATAATACTTGCAGGGCAGTAATGTACATGAATGGCCTGGAATTTAATTTATATAATATATACCAGGCATTTTGTCTGTAAGAGGACATACAACCTACAGTGCCAAAAAAGAGAAGGCACTTAAATATTTCCTTTTAAAACATTTATGGACAGCAATGAAAACAAATTAGTGGAAGAGGGAACAAAGAAAGTTTTTGAAGTTCTCAGTGAAGTAAATATTGCTCATAATTGTTTTGTTGAAACAAATGCAAATCTTTTTCTTGTTAATATAAGAGCTTTATGATGCAAAGAACTGGAGAAAAAAAGGCACAGACTAAATCACATACAAATCTGAACAAGAAGGCTTATAGATACATAGGCCAGCTTGAAGATTAAAGCTTCAATATCAAGTTTTCGAAAATAGCAGCAAGAAAAGAAATTAAAAAAATCCTTAGATTTCAACATCTTAATTCATATCTGGATACAAAGATAGCAAAAGCTTTGCATAATGTTGACTTTAATAACCTCTAGTTGTCTAGATGTAAAGCAGGTATCCAAATAACCTGATACAATCAAAATGTTTCACAAGAAAATACCAAAAATAACACGATAAGATGCTTTATGAAGAAAAGAGGAAATACAACAGAAAAGATATAACAAAACAGTTACTCAGTTATGAAGACCTAATGTTAGAAGGACAAAAATGTGAAGGTTAAAAAAAATTGATATGATCAAAAGGTTTTATTATCCATTATTGACAGCATTGTAAAGTGGGCTTTTCCCCACTGTGATTCTAAATGTTTTGATATGACCTATTTGCTGGTAGGGTGCACTATAGGGTTTATTATTTTGAAAAATGCAATTTTATTAAGCAACAGGATTGTTTCATTACCATGGCTTAAATGCTTTTTACCATGGCATAAATATGGAGTATTTATCTAGGAGTGCCTATGGTGCAGTTTTACCATCTACACATTTCAGTCTTTTTCACATACAGACATGTATACATAAACAAAATGAGTTTACATGTATCATCTGGCCTTTGAATGAAGAAAACTTCCTTGAAATGGGGATTTGGGGGCATGGAAAGGGACAATTTGGTATCAGATTTGTTTAAACATGACACAACAAGGAATATATTCCCAACTAGCAACGAATCTTTCACACTTGTCAGATCCTCCTGTCAGCATCCCCTGCAGCTCTGCTGACTACCAGAACACCTGTCTGCTCCAAGGTCACTGATGCAATGTCACATTGCAGTGAACACACTCATACACAATTTCAGTATAATTTTCCAAGAGATTTTTGTCCCTGTTATTTTACTTATAACTGATTACTGGATAATTATACTTCATGAATTGGTATGATTTTGTAAAGCAAAACCTTGAAATTGGTTTATATGACTAGCAAAAAAGTAAGTAAAGACCCAAAGAAGCATGTACAGACAGAATGTCTCTTTGATGGAATGGCTACAGTTCATTTATTTATATCATTTATATGGAGATAGCATCTCCATAGGTTTTTCGCTCTGATCACCTACTAAAGGAAACTTTTCTTTTTATTCTTTTTCAAGAGATAGGTTTTATAGCTAAAATATAATTTGATTTTTGCATCCTAAAACATTTCCAACTACTTGCTATTCAGGAAGCTGTTTCATGTAGAGACTTTAAAAATTGCTGTATTCTTCCTAATATTAAATAAACATATAAATTAAGCAACCATTACATGCCCATAGACCTGCATTAAGGTGTAAATTATAAAGGCAAGTAACAACTACTGCAGGAAGCTCTGTTTTGCCTTAACCTTGGCATTGAAGGAATGTAATACATAACTTTGTTCTTTTCCCCTGAGTAACTGTAAGGTTAGAATCATATCCTCCAGTTGTTCTGAGAATGAAACCTTCTGTTCATGTCTGTAACTATAATTTTTCTACCCTAAGTTTTGCAAAACATAGTAAGCAATTGTCAGGAGACACACATTCCTCAACAGCACTCAACCTACTTCTCAGACATCTCTTCCTAAGGTCTTTGAGAAAAACATTTCCTTTTTACTATGTCAAGTTAAACTGTTCTTTTCTCCTATCCACAAATGGAAAAACAGATTTTATAGGTCAGAAAAGGGGAATGATTCAACTCTTAAAATGCTGAGAGGAACAGTGATGCTATTGCTCTTCCTCACAGAAAGATTCCATTTGTCACTGCAGAAATCCATGTAAAGACTCACTCATTGTGGTTCTTGTAAATCTGCTGCCTCTGAAATTCTGCAAGCATTGCATGATTCTGCATATGCTGAAAAATTGTTTTCTACTGAAAAAGAAATAAACACATGCATTCCAGTCTCAGTCAAAACACAGCTAAAATGGTATCTCAAACATAAAAAACTGCTAAACCTTCCCCAAGCATTACGTGAACCTTTCCCTGTTTTCATAGCACTGGCTAGCAGTTCATTAGCTCTACACTCTCTAACTACTGATAGTCAATACCAGTCAGAGTTGAGAGTGCAGATGTGGGAAGTCATTATAGAGGAGCAATCATGATGGGTATTGACTGCTGTGACTCTAAGAGGCTTTACCTCTGGAAAGTGGCATCTGAAGACTTGCTGCCACAGCTTGCTGTCTTATGTCTCCCAAATTGACCTACCAGGGATACCCAGGCACAGTAAAGCTATTTCAGTAAAAAGCAGAGGTATGTTTAATGTCAGCTCTTTCTCAAGAACCCTTAAAATCCTCATTCTGTAGTCACCAGCCAATTTTGCTCTCAGTAATCTGTATATGCTTATCATTTAAAGTATCACAGCTTGTAAAAGTTCCCACTTTAATTTTCTGAAATGTAATTCAAAAGTTATCCTTCTTCACAGAAAGGAAAGGGATGAGGAAAGAAAATAAAATCAATCTCATGAATTACTTTGCTCAGTCTCACACTTCCTCTCAGCTGGAATCTTATAATGTTAAGAGATGAACAACTAATCTTCCAGATACACAAGTCCATCTTCATATTTGATCCCTCTTCTTCTAAGCTTATGTTTTCTCTGCTGATTTAAGGAACCACAGCCAAGAATTTTATAGATTTGTTTTTCAGTGGGAGAAAAGTTGTAGTGATGGCTGGTTTTGCTCATGACTTCATCATTCATTCTTTTGTTGACATCAAAAGAAATATGTGATATTGTATCACAAGCTGCAGTAATGATCACTTAACCCCAGCTGGTACCAGGCCTTAACAGAGACTCTGCATCTTGCCTCAAAATACTGTCAATGACAGCAAACCCCATCCTCACACACCCCCTAGAAATTGCATACAGTTCTGTGACTCACAGACCAAGCAAATTAAGGAAAACAAAAGGAAGAAAATCTACCACATGTATACTACAGGCCAGAAAATACTCTCAAGAATCAGTGGAATTTAGAAAAACCATCTAGCCTCCAATTGTTCAAGATTTTTTTTCTGGGAAATGCAATAGATTTCTTCCACAGCCACCATCACCTTGGCCAATTCAAAAGACAAATCACTGTCTGCCTTCAGTAAGAACAAGTCTAATACTCAGATTTCCTGCCTAAACACAAATTGATTCCATTCTCACTCACAGCTACCTTATCTGCCAATACTGACTGATCTACAGCACGGCAAGTTACAAATGAAACACTAAATGCAGCACAATTTTGTTATTCTCAAAAAATACACAGATAACAGTCTTATCTTCTGGACTCCCTCAAATTACTATGATAAAATTTCATAATCATTGCTTCTACATCAAATTGCATTTCAAATGCACCTACAGCAGTATCCTATTATTAGCCATTCTGCTTGACACAAAGCAGAAAGCATACAAACTGTTATACATGAAAAACATGCAAAGTACCATATACATCATTATAAAAGCAGGTGCTTCTTGAAACACCTCAAAAAAGCTATAATGTGCAGAAAGCCCTTAGACACCACTAACATCCATTGTGAGTCATTCTCTCACACTGCCCTGCTCAGCAATCTCAGACCCTTAACTAAATAAACACACCACTCCAGAGAAATCCATCAAGTCTTACCCGAGTCCTCTAAAGCTCTCAG
This sequence comes from Oenanthe melanoleuca, assembly GCF_029582105.1. Taxonomy (NCBI): domain Eukaryota; kingdom Metazoa; phylum Chordata; class Aves; order Passeriformes; family Muscicapidae; genus Oenanthe; species Oenanthe melanoleuca. The sequence continues at coordinate 44,534,592 of NC_079334.1, forward strand.
TTCTGACTGTGAGGAAAACTCTTAAAACCCAGATAATTCTGAAAGCTAAAACATAAACTTCAAAGGATGCTAAGCAACACAACAGAGAACATTAGGATTCTAATGCTTTATAATTCTCACTCATCCTTTACAAAAAGCTCCATATTCATCTCTGTCTCCCTGCCTGAAAGGACTTAATGACTGTACTGTGTCTTCTCTGGATAACATCGTTTCTCCTTCCTCCACCCCTACTCCACAGGTGTCCACTATTTTTTTCTTTCAAATGATGCAGGTCAGTAAACAGGTTAAATTCATAAGAATTTGTTGTTCTTCAAGACCTCTCCTGCTATTACAAATTTTAAGAGTCTCCCACGGTCAAAAGGGGGCATTTTTTCCAATTATTGCAATAATTCTAGGATATTACGACCTCCTTACAAAATCTGTAAAGCTTTTATTCTTAAAAACATCACAGTTACAATACTATGAGTGTATTAAAGTATTTGTTGTTAACATAAAGACTTTCAAGTGCTCATGTTAAGAGAGATTAATAAAACAAACTATGTAGAGCTTCGAGAAACCTCATTACAATGTTCTTTTGTCTACAGCAGAAAAATTAATCTATGCAGCACATAAAATAAGATAATTATCTACTAGTTTAATTTAAGGAAAAGCATGCATGCCTCTTACTGCAGTAACAAAAGCAATTACTTTTGTGGTAAGTTAAATATTAGATTTGGAATGTTTTCAAACTAAGCATAATAATATTTTAACAGCAGTTGCACTATAAAAAATTCAAGCAGTGTCCTTTTACGCATTTGCAAATTTAATTTTAAATGTGCTGAAACTTTATGGGTACAGCAGTATAAAAATGGTGTTAACCAGCATTTAACAAGCAGAGGAAGTATACTAAGAGTTATGCAATTATTAGCTGTAATTTACAAATGCATGTAAATTACACAATATAGAGGTATAAAACCAAATCTTATAGTGTTTCAGTTAAAGGAGAACGGCTTTTTTAAAATGTGATCAGTTACTGGCTTCCACACTTGCTTTCATTAATTCAGCAAGCCAAGCTCTTATTAAGCAAGTATGGTAGCAAACTACTGACATTAGCCTGTTGATAATGTTTGTAGTTTTGCATAGGGATATTAAACTCACACTATCTTTATTTTATTATGCAAGCAAGCAATGTTTTTATACATGAATAATTTTCATTCGATAGTTTACAAGGACAGAACCAATCAAAAACAAAGCTTACTAAACTGCCTGGTTTTCATGTAAGAGATCTCTGCCACATGATTTTCAAGTTGCTTGGGTTTTCCTATTACAAAATTACAGAATAGATGCAAGGTAATTTCTAATTATAATACCTGTTTAAGCCCAGAATCTATCAAAGTTAGCACAGGAGAGGGATATATTATACACTGTCACTTCTGGAAGCATCACACCATCCTGAGCTGCAACAGAGATTCACAGCTGAAAAGTGCAGCTAAGGCTCCATCCTCCTCCAACAATTCCCTACTCACTGTCCTCAAATTACACCCAGCACAGTAACTCACACAGCCCTTTTCTTCCCTGTAAATAATTGGCAGCTGTTTTGCATATGTCAAAAGCATTTCTTCACAGAGATTACAATACCAGGATCTATCCAAAGCTGTGGTAACGATGATCCTGATGTTCCAAATCATTTAGCAGAATATAAAAATATTTAACTGAAATTCTGCTTTTAACCTAGAGGAATGCTGAATAATGAAATCCAACAACCGTTAGTACTTAGTCACAACATATATACTGAATAAAAATAAATTGTTTCTCCAAAGGAAATATTCTTTCAGCATTTTAAAATGGCCATAAAAAAAGGTGCTGATTTCCCTAAGAGTTTCTAACCACATTTTATACATTATTGAAGTATATTAGTTAAAGTACAGGGCTTGTTTGTTTTTTTTTAATTTCTATCAGGGACCATACCATTTGAATGTGGCTTGGTTTGTTTTTTTTATGTGGTCTACAAATTAAAGAACATTTTTAATGGATTTGATTAATTATATATATGGCATTATCAAATAATGAGATAATAAGTAGTTTCAAACAAATATCTACAATGCTTTTCTAAGTGGATTAAAATATTAATTTCTCTCAGGAAATTAAATATTTAAATATAAAATCTATGCAGTTTTCAACAAGAATAAAAGCAAGATATTATATCAGTCTTAAACGTGTTTTCTATATCATCTAAAAATACACCAAGTGAAAGGAGTAGATATTTTTCAGTTATATTCCAATACCCCAAAGACAAAATCTGTTGGAATTTCTCAGTCACTTCCTGTAGCTATTTCAACACAAATGTATCTAAACCAAGCTATACCTAAAATAAAATGTTAACTTATGTTAAAAATATTAAATATATAAAATAGATATATAACTTTCTGTTACATATTTAAATATATAGAAATACTTTTTAAATATTATAAAATATTTTAAGATTTCTTTTTTCCCTGCTGTCATATTTTTAAAAATATTCATATTTCTAATAGGGAAACAAAGTAAAAACAAGTTTTGAAGAAACTATAGGGCAATTTCTTTAAGTGTTAGTAATAGTCAGATAATTTTTTTCATAATATTTAACACGATCACCTCTTTCAGGTAACTCCTGGATAAAGCAGAGAAAGGAAATGAAGAAACTATAATTTGAAAGGTTCTTGAGACAGAATTTCATTTTCTTGAACCAAGAGGACAAAAGGATCTCTTTCAGTCTAATCAATGGCAGTCCTAACCTTTTCTAGCTAGTGGGGATCTCAACAGTTTGCATAACTGTGCCTTTCTGACTCAAAATTTACTTTAAAGAGAACACTCAGCAAATGTAAAAGGAAATTCAGACTCAAGAATATAGTTCAAAGAGCACTACTTACTGCATCAGCAATTTGGACAAGAGGAAGTGAGCATTTGTGGACACAATTCACAATATCCTTGATACACCTGGAAGCAATAAACCAAATCTACAGCTTGTATGAATCAGTACAGCTCCATTAATTTCAGTGATAATAGGCTGATTTGCATAACTTGACAGTCTGACACAAATCTGTTAAGACTTTTTCAAGCTTTAGTTTTTGACATACAACCAGCTCTCAGAAGAGATGACATGGAGTTGACTCCAACACAGCACTTGCAATGGTAGATGTTCATTTTAAGTTTACAGATCTGAAAAATTAGTTCAAGTACTAAGGTTCTAAAATCTACAGATTAAAGGTAATAGACTAATTACTTCTAAGAACATCAAAATGTAACATTATTTTTAAAATGCAATTGTTTTCAAACTATTCCTATGTATGTATGTTTCCTTGTGTACTTAGGGAAAAATTTCCAGTAAGAACACAGGAGACCAGGCACCTCAATAATTTTAAATACAATATTTAAACATTTCTGAGGTTCTGTAAGCCAAGCAGGCATCTTAGTCAATTCAGTGCCTAAAATTACATTTCTAAAGTTTGGTGAAGAAAAGAAACCTTCAGCTCAGCACATTCTATGTCAGCATGGTCATGGTGTGGTCCTGGGTGACAAATTTTCTCTGTCAGGAGAAAAGTGAGCTGAAGCCCCCCAGGGCAGGGGGCACTACTGAAAAAGAAAAGCTGTACTATTTCACTCCCTCTTTACCCATCCTTCTTCGGTTTTTGAAAGCTAGACTTCAAAAAATATCTGAGGCTGAATTTTAGGATTTTCAGAAGACATAGATATTGCCTTGTTGTTTTAGACTAGATACCTGAATTCCAAGGAATTAAAAGCTTATGCCACTACTGACCAATTTAAATTCATGCCCTACCCACCAAGCCAGAACTTTGTATCTCAATCCTGGCCCTTCTTTGCATGCAGTGTGTATATGAAAGTGGCAAAGTTAATATCACTTAGCAAAGGGTATCTAAAGATTGCAATTTAAATGCACATTATAATGCTTCAGTCATTGCCCGAATCTAAAAAATGCAAAGGTCTCAATAAAGACTTGAACATTATGGAGTATATTCTATTCTCTTTCTTTTTTTTTTTTTTTTTTTTTTTGACATGCTCCCCTGGCCTTTAAAAAAAAAGTCTGAAATATTCTACTGCAATAGAGCTTAATCACAATGCACATTTATATGCCTTACACTGCTGACTAGATAATTAACCTAAAATATTAATCAGAAAGCAATACCTCATGGTTTTTCCTGACATGGAGTCCCAGATTGAGCCTCCTATCTCGAGCAAGAAAATTGCTGAAGCATTTACATGTCTCAAAAGTAATTCTAAACTCCAGGCCTTAACAACAAGGCATAGTCTTCCCAACCCCCAGCCCATCCCTAAAATGCCAAGCAAACAAAAACCCCAAATAAAACTACAAGCAGCATTGCATGTATCTGTGATGTGTGACTTGAATCGATACAGATAAATTAGAAGTACATTGCCTCTTGGATCAGGTATTAGTTCGATTTTGGACGGAATTAATGTCTGGGGGGAGTGACTTGTATACAACACTGAATGGCCAGAACAAGATCTACAGCTTGGGAAGTGATGTGGGTAACTGTTTATCATTAAACAGTGGAGAAATCACTGCAACAAATTCCCACATCTGTCTCATATGCAACTTCAACAAGCCTTTCGACCTGTTTTACTTCTATATTTATCCAAGATGAGCTCTCTACCATGAAATAAAATGGTGACTATGAAAATGTAGCCACTGATTCTGCCTGACAGATTCACAGGTGTTTCAAGTGGTAGGGCAGGCTATATCTCAACTAGATAGGAGAAAGAAGTTTAGAAATTACCCAGAGTTATACATGTTACAAACATGGAAATAGAGATTATTTTGAAAGGAAGCCAGCAGGTACAAAATTCCCTAATTTCCTATGGCAATAAGGCACATTATAGTTTCACTCTCTCTTTTAAACAATAGAAACACTTTTTTTTCCTACTAATTTGACGTGCACAATTTGTTTCATGTCCTGCTTATGAGGCAGCACAAATCCAGTCAAAATTATAACCCAGGTGACATTTTAAACAGAACCATGGGAAGGATTTGGTTTGTTGATCAGAAATAGAACTCTAAAGCATACTGATTCACATTTTGGCACTAGTAAATGTTTAGCTATGACTTATTGAATTTTCTCTGATTTCCATTTCATTATGCTCATAAGATAATGAGCAGAGTGCATTTACAGAAGGACTAATGTACTGGTTTTATCTGCAATCTTTTATTCTCACAGCTTTCAAGGTATGCAGTAAGCACTTAAAATAAAACAGTCTTCATTATCACTCCTTACTGGCAAGCAAAGCAGCTGAAGAAGATAAAAGATATCATAGCAGAAGCAATAGTAAGCAAGTATCACCTCCTCAAAAGTTCTCTTGAGTCCAAGTTCCTATTTCTTTCCTTCCTCATTATGTGTAAGAAGTTCTCTAGAATTAAATGCACTGGCTGCAAAATTAGCCTATCTGAAATTTTCTTTTATGAACCTGATTGCTATTTTAATTGTTAGAAGCATATTTGAAGAACAGTTTATTTCAAATACATCATCATTTCTTATTTACCACAACGAATTTCTGAAAAGCTAAAGCAGGTATAAAACTAGATATAACAGTATTCTTTAAGTGTGGAGAATTTTGTGAACAAATACTCAGAACATTCAGGGTCAGAATATTTCCCAAATATGTAGAGATGATACTGAAAATATCCTCCAACTGGCACATACAAAAACACACATTCTTTGGAAGTTTACACTTTAATGCTATCAGTAAACAAAAATATTTAGAGAATCTGTTTGCATTAACATTACTATACACATATAAATGCATAATACCTCTTACAAAAATTATTATAAACTTCATCACAATATAAATGTTTATATTACAGTTACTCTGGCTTCATAGATGTTTTGTAAACAACTATTTCTAAACCACATGGGGATTTACCTAAACTAACTTTAAGCATTTGAAGTTGACACATAGTTTATGCTAGAGATCTAAATCCCCTCTTCAGTCAGTGAACAAAAAGAGAAATAGCTTTGAAATTATTCATGAAGTTTTGCTTACAGGGTGGTGAACTAAGCCCTATAGATGGTATTTTCTCCCTGTTGAGTATTACAGGAGCCATGATGGCATGCCTAAGTGTGCAGAGCAAGATGAGATGGATCTCATCTTTTATGACCAGAATATCATTGCCTCTAATACATCAGCTAAAACAAATTTCCCATTATTTGAATACTGATTGCCACTGGCATTTGCTCTAAAAAGATTTGGCAAATAGGATAATAGAATGATTTAATTTGTGCTCCTGATAATGTCTGGAAACACACAATTTACATTCTAAGAAATATGTTTATGTCTTTGCTTCTTTCAGACTATACTTTCTGAAAGCATCATACTTGCTTTGTTATCTGCATCTCTTCTTCACTATGCTATTGCACAAATGTCAAATGCCATTTATGAAGGAGTGGGTACCTACCATCAGAGATTGGAATTGCCACCTTCCATTTGAATTGAGGTATTATTCCTCTCTGCAATGGAACAAAGTATTTCTGGCAAAGAGGTCTATGAACTGAACATGAGTCAGCAATGCAATGTTGTTTTTAAAAAGAAATGTTTGGTCCCTTAACAGGTATATTTTGGGACACACTGGAGAAAAACAAGATCCTGGGATCTAATTGCCTACAGAAGTGGCAGACATCCTAAATAAAGGGGGAAACCATGTTAAATGTCAAGAAGATCTTTCCATCAAATAAAGAAGTGAAGAAACCTCTCCAGAATGTACTACACTCTAACATTGTTATTAGAAATTGTGTCATGTTTGTTAGAATGAAGATGCCATTCTCATTGAAACTCTGGAAAGGAGTTTATCTTTACTGTCCCTTCCAACAGTCAAATCATTCAGTAATTCTATAATGCATTAAGCAATTTTTCTTCTGCATTAAGCACCAGTAAGTACTATTCTTAGGTAAAATAGTCTGTCCTATTTAGGATGCTAACATTCAGGAAAAATTGGACAAACTGTGGAGGATCCAGAAGACCGGAGAAGAGCAGCAAGTACAATCAGCAGTCTATAAATACAGGAAAAATATAAAGGTCTATAGGAAAAACACAGTTCATTGATTCTGTAAAATAAAACAAGATGATTGAAATAAAGACTTCAACTCTTGCCGTCTTCAAATAAACACAAAGGAACTGTTAAGAGGAAGTTCTTCATGTCCACTGTAGACAGACAGGATTAAAGGCAAAGGGCTGAAATGGCATCAGTGTACAATTAGACAAGAAAATGAGGAAAAAATTCGACATTTGTAGCAATAAGTAAGGTTTGAAACAGCACGCCTAGGTAACTAAGGGATCATCAAAATAGTGACTTTTTCAAAATACTAAAACAGTAGTTTACAAACCAGCATAAACACTGGCCAGGCCAGATCACCTTGTATTGTCGCATTGTCCCATCCCATCAGTTCACATCATGACCTTATATCACTTTCTGCTCCCTACACCATCCAGTGAGAAATTACTAGCTCTACTTCCCCAGTTTCATTCCAGATCCTTTCTCTATTGTCAGGCACCCCAGCTTCTAGAGCCATTTCTGTCCAGTGGTTGTTATTTTTACTTCTACCTCTCTTTCATAAAGAGTTAGTGTCCATTATGTCTCATCAGTGTACATAGCTCAATATATAAAGAAGTCCTTTGGACTCACAGTTTACATAAAGCTGAATTACATGTTCTCTCATGGTCTCTCCAGTTACATTTTGCTAAAATTCTGAGTACAATTCCACCAAAGGGGTGGCCTTTCTTCTCAAAGCCTCTTTGTGGATGGAAGTTGGAAGCCTCCTTGAGGCTGGAAGTTGACATTTTCTTCAAACACGCATCAATATATTTGATTAATAGCAGCTGATCTGCTGAATTTTATATCCAAACCTTCTGTAAAAAATCTGAGAGCATCTGCAATATGTCATACAAAATTGCAGGCCCCTTCAGGCCATCAGTACACAAAAGTCTGCTTAGATTTACAAGCCTTTTAATAATTGCCAGAGCTTCCTATATTTGGGTTAATTTAATTAATTATTTCATATTAGGATTGGGAAGCCTTCACAGCCATTCTTTATCTTCATTATGTGCTTGTCTTCACTGATGCATATCCTTAATTGTGAACCAATTGATTATATGAAGCAAATACCTAACTCCAGAAACCTCTAAATAGCCATATTTTTAGTTTACTTTATTACCTGAAAGGACATATTAATAAGTTACACAAAAAATATTCTAGAAATGCTGGTATTTTCCAAAAACTGAGCATATGGAAAGAAGAACTTTTAAATTAGACAAATAATTATTACCAGTAAGTAATTGCCAAAGTTTTTAGCATCATTTCTTATGGAAAAATCAATTGCAAGAAATATACACAACCACTTCTTATTAATATATTCAATATTTCCTAAAATATAATAGTGAATTTTTGAGTTGTACTGACACTAAATTATAAAAAAACCTATGGTATAAATTTGTGAGATTAATATATACAAGGTATCCTATAATTTCCAAACTGAAAGACATATTCTGGGATTGGTCAAGTAAAAGTTTTGAAGTTGTGAAGATTTGCCACCTTTATCCATTCTTAGCAGGTAATTAGAATGATGACAAAACAGATAAGAAATTGTTATAAATATTAAAAAAAGCTTCTTCCCTGACAACTAAATAATTATGTGCTATATATTCACAAATATATATATATATATATATATATATATATAATACTTCTTATTGCATACTGAGCTTTAAATAATGCTACACATGGGTCAATTATGAAAGAAAATAACACTCCACTCCTGAATCATCTCTCCTTCAAAGAGATGATTCAGAGGTTCCATCATGGCTTCTCAATTCTGTGCTTTACAGGGATGATATTGAATAACTAATTTTTTTCTTGGACATACTTTGAAGTTTAAAAGTGGTAGCAGCTCATGCAGTAATCAGTCCTCAAATTCTAAACTTCCTGCACCTAGAATCACCAATAAAAGTTTTCCTTAAACAGCTCTACTTTATTGTAATTCAATAACATAAAATTGCTTATGTTTCCTATACCTACAGGACTGTTTTCAAGGTGATTAGTTTACAGTGTGTTAAGTGGCTGCAGGTAGGTCAGCAAACAGAATCCAGGATCTGATTTAAAACAAACAAAAAACATTCTTCTTTGTGGATACCATTCAACTAGTGAGGTGGAAACTGGGGGAAAATGTCAGCCCTCTGCTGAAGTTAAGTCACAGAAATCTGCACTTTTTCATCCAGATTTTTCCTCAGACAGTCTGCTCAATCTAGTTGAAAACACCAATGTAATTTTCTTCTACTTCTTTCCTCTACTTAAAATTAAGAAACATAATGAGAAGTATGTAATACGCTTAGTATTAAAATAGATCTGCTAATGCAGAGAAGTTCAATACTTCTAATAGTCTATGGTAGCTTTTATAAAAGAGAGTAATAAGTGAATCACAGAATTATCTAAGAAAAAAATTAGCAGCAATTACTGTTCCAAATTGAAACCATCTTAGTTTTGTCTAAAAGATGAAAATGTAAGGGAAAAGGCATGCTCCTACTTTTCACATACATAGTTATCTGTCAGGCTAAAAGGTTTTACACTGATTAAGCACATGCCTGTGTTTGCAACCCTCTAACAGAAAAGTCAGGGACCTTCAAGTACAGAACACTTGCCTTGCCCTCTGTCCTAAGCAGCTGTTTCTCTATTGTCAGCAACACAGTCAGCTGCATGAGATTATGATGAAACAATGCTTCAAAGCACAGCTATTCCTGCAAGGACACATTCAACACCCACCAGGAGAGAGCAAGATGGTCTTGAGATCCATCCATCCCTTCAGGAATCCTTGGATGAGCCTATCAGCCCCTGGGGAGATTCACAAACTAATTTTGTCTTTTCAACACTGATTTTTTCACTCCACTGATTGTGGAGGACTAGTTGCATACATTGGCAGAAGTGGGGGAAAAAATGAAAAAAGGAAAAACATTCAGAGATTCAGTGTATCTATCCATCCTAATCAAGACCCAAAGACTCATCAAGGATCAACAGGAAGTTTCTTGCGGACAAAGAAATAGGACAGTTAAGGAAGTTTGTTACAAAGAAATAGGACAGTTTTAGTATCATTCTAAAACTGATGTGCCATTATATTACACTTTTATAGGGGGAGATTATAATATTTTTTCTTATCTTTTTTCCTCATAATTTCACTGATTTTACAGGTACCAGTGACCCAAAATATTTGCCTTATAGAAAATATCACATTGATTGACCCACCATGGCAGCATTTCACTTAGATTAACTGCTGAGCCATTTACCACCGACTGCAATGTTATTTTCTAAATTTTAGTATCCTGGTAGTTCTACAGGTACAGTGGTATAAAAAGTGTTAAAGCAAACACAGACCCAGGAAAACACAGAGCTGCAGAGATTTTTAATAGAAATGTTAATACTGATATGACTGCAGAAAAAATGGGAATACAGAGGAGGGGAAGGAAATAACAAAAAGGAATTACAAAAGGTTATATAAATTGATATATTAATGAAAACTACAATAATCAGCCTTAAAGGCCCTCCACACATAACTTCATAGCACATTCCAATTATAAAACAATCTAAAAGAACAAGCTAAAGGGAGGGACAGTGTACTGCACATAAACTGAAGATCTACAGAAAGGTAAAGAACAGGGTTGAATGACTCAGGTAAGGAGAAAAGAGGTAGTGAGTACATCCTAAGGACTCAGAGAAGGGGCACAGGATGGAGAGATAAAAGATGATAATCACTGTCAGCTCCTTGAAAGGCAAATCCTAAATCAATCTAAGAAGAAGGAGAAATTTCTGACGAGTCAGAAATTATAGTCAGTGTTATTATAAATATGACTACAATACAGGTGTACCATAACAAAATTGAAAGATTAAAAAAACAAGTTATATTTATAGATTACAATATCTTTTCCCTGTTTCTATCAGAGTGACTAATGGCTCATGTGTCCACATTCACTCACATTCACGATACTCATCTTTATTTTCTTCCTTGTCTCTTTATGGCTGACCTTTTAAAACAGCATGGAGTGTATACTCCTTTCTAAGAAGTATACAGCTATTTTATGCTGGTGTACAGATTACATATAAATCATATAATTTGATACAAAACCTTCCAGTTGAATTTTGATGTCCCAAACATCTTCTATGTTACTGCATTGTACTAATAAGATTACATTTTAAAGACCTATTGGAATATCTCTGGACAACTCCCCTATTAATTTTCAAACCTATAATGTTAAGGTATGCTTACAGCAAAAGATCAAAGTTTGTATATTATAATTGATTTAAAATTTTAGTTTGAAACTTGGTAGATGGGTGGTTGGAAGAAAAGAAGTGAACATAATGCACAGTCAGTCCTGGGGTTTGCTTATGGGTTGTCAGTTGTTACAGTTCCAAAGCAACTCATACTGCCCATTCTCCTTTCAGGTTTTCCATGGGAACTATTTTGCTCTATCCCTCTTTGCAGACAGTCTGAACTCCCAGGTAGTAACATCCCTATTCACTGAATTAACTAATTTCCAACTTTTCCAACTCTATTCCAGGGCATATCAGTTCTTTCAAATGGCTGTGACAGAGAACAGGTGTGGATTTAAAACACCACCTTTGTATTTCTAACACAGCAAAAAGAAAAAAGGATTAAGATAACAGATGATATTTAACCTTTACTTTTGCACTTCTTTACAAGTTTGTAGATTCCTTTTCAGCTGGCTCACCATGCCATAGAGTTCCAGAGAAGACAGACTGCACTTGCCTCTTGCTCTCAAACAGCATTTCCAGTGTACAAATCAGTCTCTCAAAAGATACTTTGTGCTGTTAGCCTGCACTTCATAAAGCTGTTTGATTCCTGTCTCCAGTGGTAGATTTTCAGCAGTACATTTACATTTCAAATCAGGAAGTGAATACAAGCCATTTTCTGACCCTTTTCATTTGCATTTCCTCTGACAGGAATTACCCACTGGAACAAGGGCACCCTATTGAACCCATTGTCTTACCATGCTCTAATGAACTGAATAGCAGCAAGAACACCTTTTTCTTTCCCCCAATACCTGGTTAGCAGTAAAAACTCCATTCTACAGACAAATTGTGCAAGGATAGACTGCCTAAGCACAAGATTAGGTAAGAGATTTTCCTACCTGCAGTGTAACTGTTTTAGTGCATCTGTTGTCCAGCAGCCTTAAAAGACACAAAATAATTTTTTTTTTTTATTTGCAAATAAGCAAAACAAGAAAGGTATAATTCTTAAATCATTTTTTCTCCTAAATACTTTAAAACATAAGAACAGCCATGCTGAACTTGATCAAAGAGCTCATCTATCTCTGCATCTCATCTCTGTCAACATTTGGAAAAAAGCTGCCTTCAAAAGTGTTTTTAAGATGGGAAAAGCCTATATTATTCTTCATTCTCCTTTGACCATATATTTCCCCAGCCTCTAACAATTTTTTATCTCAATGAATTTTGTAGCCTGGTGTTGTTTTCCTAGAATTCCATTTAGTGTAAAATATAAACCAAGTCTAGTGTTTCATCACACTGATGTTTTGTCATACTTGACTTCATCCTCAATCTCAGAGGATGGAATACTTTCCCAGTCTTATATCTAACAACCAGCAAAACGAAAAAACTCATTTACTAGTGGTGTTTCTGTATATTCTCAACAACAATTTTCATGTCATGATAAAGGATTTTAATTGCAAGAATTAACAGATTTATTTAGCACTAACTTGACATAAAATTAGCAGTTTCCACCTGAAAAAATCTGAACCAGTTATATTTTTCAATACTTGATCAAAATAAATACAAAAATTAAGGAAAACTCAGGATTTAATTACCTCCTTGGCACAGCTGACGGTAATTGCAACTATAACATAAATAATTTGTACACACAGGCATAAAAAGAAAGCACTGATGAGACCAACTATAAAAGTATTTTGGTTGCACTTCATTAAAAGTCAAGTTCTGACTGAAGCATGTTTCAGCCTAGTCAGTATCATTTTATATTTGGACATCAGAAGCATATTCCTTGGTCCACTGCTCTGCAATAAACAGATGTTTGAATACACCCTATGCTATGGATAACATTAAATTTGCCTCCCGGGATTTACAGGACATTGGTTCTTAATGAGCAAATTTTATACAGTGGCAAAATACAAAATGTGTAAGATAACACATATAAAATAATGCATAAGTCTATTTTTATCCATGCATCTTTGACTACACTTAATATTTACTACAGACTAAAACTATACCAAGAAGCAGGTATTACATTGTGTGTCTCACTCTTACACATTGTGGACCACTAGCTACTTATAAAGGGAAAAAATATATGTTGGCTATTCTAAAATTGTTATTTTTTTCAGAGGAAAAAAAGTAAATTAAGCATGGAATTCACTTTATTGCCATAAAGCTACAATCACATAAAGGTAAGAGGATCATAAATAAGCAGGAATAGATGATAACAAGGTCCTGCTAAAACTGGGTTTTGTAAAAAAGTGAATCTCTGATCTCAGAGTAATGTCCACAGCCTACCTGAGTCACTGGCAAGAGACAGCAGAGTCCTGCCTTGTTTGGGGCAGGATAATTTGATTTAAATGTGGCAGACTGAAAACTTTTGAAAGCATATACAAATATATCAGCACGATTACAGAAAACAGATGAAGAATAATTCATAATAGTTGAGGATGGAAGATATTCTTTTTTAGGCATATTAACTGAGTTTGTAGATAACAAAACCTTTTCTTAGATAAAATGGCAGCTCTGAGAGGTGTGTGCCTGTTCCTTGTTACTTCTCTTTCCATCTTGTAGATGTCTGCCTGTGCACAAGCTATCTCCTGACTCTCTCCTAAGTATTCAGTACAAAATTGTTTTAACTATTTCCATGGAACAAGAGAACTGAAAATCAGATATGGAGCATTCTACCCACTCACTCTGTCACCTCAAGGCTGGCTGCACTTTAGAGGCACAAAGAATTTGCAGCTTGTTTACAGACTAAAGAACACACGTTTAAGTGCTGTTAACTGATTTTCTGACTAAGGGCGAACTATTGCTTCAAGCTGGTGCTTAAATCTGCTCTTCTGAACTGCTTTTAGTTAACCTTCTAACGCTTTTATGAGATTTTGGTTCAACCAGACTTGTCATATTGAATGGGACCTTTAACTTTCATCTGAGGAGAAATCCCAGTCATGGGTAGTTTCTGACTTGTTAACAAATCTCCAGAGTATTCAAAAAGCTGCTAACAATTCAGGATATTAAGCAGAACCACAGAAGAGAAAATTTTACATAAAAGAAATAATTGCACATACCAGAATGGAATATAATTTCTATGGTACTGCTATAAGGAATGACTGGCTCCAACACTCATCTGTCCTGTTTCTTGTTTCTGTATTTTCAGGTCAGCATATCCCATAACACTTCTATTGAGAAAAGTTAAAAATCTTAACTCTAATGAATCTCCCATACCCTTAATAAATATTCCATTCCTGCAGCTATCTCTCAGTCATATGTATAAATTAATCTCCCAAATTTGTAGTAGCTGATCATCCTGGGAAAGCCTCTAACCAAGGACTTTGTTCTGCCTCCATTACCCTGAGGTAATACAGTGTCTCTGCACTCTGAGGTTCACCTAAGGCTCCTATTAGCTCTTTGCATTTGCCATAGATTTATTTTTCAAATAACTCATAGAGGTTTTTGAAAAAGAAGCAACTAGCAACTCTGCAGCAATAAGAAACAAAACAAAACAACAAACAAAAACCCACCAAGAAAACCACCAACCAGCCAACCAACCAACCAACCCACAAGAGAAAACTGTCACAACAGTAATTGTGACTACTACATAAAAAAGTTTTGTTCTTCGGTACATTTAGAGAGTAATCCATAATTCTATACATTTTGATGACTTCCCATAATTGAGCTATGACAAGTTTAAACAGAGACGACTAGAAATGCAATGTATTCTGTAAAGTTTGGTTTTGAACTGCAACTTCAAACTCAGCTAATGTATATGGTCAAGCACACAAATGTGAAGAGATAATTTTTGAAGAGTGTTAAATTAACTGAATCCTGGCATAGAACCTAGAAATAATATGATACCCATTTGAGAAACTTATTTTAAATTTTCTGCAATGAAGTAAGGGAACAAATAACAGGCCTTAAAGGGCAAGATGTCCACCTAGCAAATAACAGAAATGGAAAACATACAAAGCACAACACATCCTGCATTTATTTAAATAATGCAAAAAGACATTAGAAAACTAAGACATGCTGAGACTTAGCATATATTACCTTGATATATCACTGAAAATTACTAAAAAATGTTTATCACTGAAAAACTGTTTTCTGGCAAAATAGACTAATTCTTAACTCTGTCCTGCGCAGAAACTACTTGGGGAATTTCCTTTGAAGAAGCTCTGACATTTGTTTATAGTATTTTTAGCAAATTCTTCACTTATTTCAGCAAAAACTGACACAGCATGAAGCATCATTTCCTAGTAAACAACAATACAGGACTATCTACTCATAATTGACAGTTAAAATTCAGTCATCCAGATTGAATTGTGATGACCATAAGCCCCAGTAAAAACTTGGTAATTTGTGTAGCTTTTAACCATGTTTAATTGAAACATTAGAACAGTAAAATGCATTCCCTTCAAATTGAACAACACATCTATTATCTATTTAAGCCTATTCTCCCAAAACATGTGAAAGAGTTAAATAGTTTGGTACCAGAGGCTCATTTGTACACTTGCACTACAAAATTTAAATCAATTTGCATAATCAAGTTCTACCACATGTTTGCCACCAAGATGAATTATATCTTTTCTTTTAGTTTACCCTTAAGCTATTGTGAGGAGTAAAATAAACACAGTAGTGCTAGACAAAATTTAGAGTACTCACTATTCCAATGAATTAGGAATGACATAAATACAGCTTACAAAGTCATGTTTCTGCATAGCAGTGGTTTTGTTAAAATTTATTTAGTGTAAATATGTACCCTAAATGGAAAAAGACTTGCATTTTTCATGTGAAGAGTGTCTTGTAGCCAGTATTTAAGTAGCTGTGCCATGCTTAGCCCTAATCCCTTCACAAAGTGTAATTACTACCAGGCATGCCATGAAAAAAGTGAGAAATGTCAGATTAATCCCATTTGATTATTACTGCAGATATTTTAATCACTTTGTCCTATTTTGAACCTCAATAAATTCTTAGTTTTATTTCAGTACTGATTGTTCAATTGTTTTTATATGTCTCCCAAAAATATGCATCCTGATTAAGTTACATAGTCCCTCCTAGGTTTTGGTACTAAAAGCAATGAAGGCTTAAGTTAATATTATTATGTTTATCACCAACAGTTTCATGCAGTCTAACCAAACATTTTTTGAGAGAGATGAAACTCACGAAATTTTTGGCCCCTTCTTGTACACACAGATTATAAAAATAACCTACCCTGTGTTCTTTTTTTTACCAGATTACTTTATTCTTCAACTCCTGTTTTTCCAGATATCTTTAAGCAAGATAATCACTTTATCTTTTACTTTCCTGTAAAGTTGACACAGAGAGCAGAACTATTCCTAATGAAAATGAGTACAACTCACTACAGTAAAAACAAAATGTAAAATGTCATCTCTTTCCCAAAGAATCACCATAGGCACTAGGAAATTATTTTTATTGTTACTGGCTGTGAGACAGGGTGATTAGTCATGAACCAAGAGGTAGACAGCTAAATGTATCAGCTCTTCAGTTCATGAATGTAAAAAAAAAAAAAAAAAAAAAAAAAAAAGAATTTTATCTTCAAGAAAGACAAAAATACGAGGAAAAAAATTATTGCCAAGAAAAAAATAAAAGCAGGTTTTCTTATAAGGGAAGTTACAAAACTGAAATCAGATTCAGTAAGTCTAAAGTAAAAAGTACAGTGAGAAGAGAAACCTTGACATTACATTGCAAGAAATACATTGCAAAAGATCAATTTTTTTCCTATAAATTGATGATAAAACAGCAAAACAAATATATCAGCTGGAAAAAATCTGTAAGATAGTAAGGTTCAAAATATCAGAGAGAGAGTTTCCAGCCTTCCTGAAATGAATACTTTAATGAAAACAGTAACAATTCTGTATGAATTTTGTTATTGCACTTCTCATTTATCTATTAATAGTAGGGGAAAATGAATTTTTACAGTTTATCATTTGTTATTTAGTACCCTGTAAATCAAAAACGCAAAGAGGAAAGGGCTTCTAATTGGGAAATACAGTAAGTTGATGTTTTTAAAGGAAAAAAATTCAAAAACTTTGCTGGCAACATAAGTCTAGGTGGAAATTTTTAGCTACTGAGTCACATGAACCATGTCTAAACTGCAGGCTGTATTCTCTAGAAGAAAGATCAAATGCTAATCCAAGTTAATCACAGAGAGAGAATGAGCAATATTTTTTGGAAGATAATCCATTGCATTTCTTGTAATCAACATCAAAAAATCTGAAGCAAAAAATCCAGCATCAATGATACCAAAACATTTTGTCAGTAGACTTACATGAACCAATGTCCAGCAGAGCTAGGGAGCAAAATTCAAACTTAGAAGAATATATCAAGATGAAGATTCCACTGCAAAATTAAAACTATTTCCTACTGTGTTGGAAAAGCCTGAACAGAAACATGTATGAATAGTAAACTCCATACTCTCTGCAAGCACTAATCCTCCTTAAAATACACACACATTTGCATACATGCATGCCAAGTTCCAAAAACCACTGACTTGTACTGTGATTTCAAGAACAGACTAACCTAACATCACCCAGCACTGCATCAAATGAATACAGTATTCTCCTCATCCTGCAACCCTTTGCCTTCACCTTTTTATCTTGAACATCCCATTACAGCTGTGATAGAGCATTTGTAGAGTTCCCCAAAACATGAATTGATCTGCTTCACAATGTTCTCAGAAAACAAACAAAGCCAACAAAGAACACAAAATAAACAGAACAAAACACTCCAAATGGCTGCCAGTTAACCAGTTCAGTATAATTTACTGGGTGGGTTTCATGTGCAGTGAGCCAAGGAGGATGGATGCCTCTTGCAACTGCAACGTTGAATGTCTGGGAAACTGCAGCATTATGTGTAACAAGGCACAGAGCTGACTCTTCTGGAAAGTACTGATCTACTGCACAGGAATGGCAGGGCAGTGTATCATGTGCTAACAGCTCCTGCTTCACTCATCACTTTCTACATCAATATAGAAAGTTCTTGAAACAGTGAAAAAATTACTCTGAATAAAAGTTATTTGAAGGTAAGTAGATAAATTTTAGGGGATTTTAACTGAAAAAAAAAAAAAAAAAAAAAAAAAGGAGACCTTGTCGATAGTTTTTAAAAAAATCCAAACCATTATACCCATACTTATACACAAAGGACCTATACACCAGGACCAATGCAAAGTAAGAAACTTGGTTCTACTTATGTTATAAATATATAACTTTAAAAAATTGTATGGATCCCTTGCAGAGAAAGTGAGAAAACTGAAAGCTCTTTAGTTTTCTCCATCCTCAACACATACAAGATGGGAAATATAAAAAAATAAATAAATAAATAAAAAATAAAAAAGTGCAGAATTTACTATAAGTTCTCTCATTGAAATGAAAAGCCTGGTCTACCCTGGAACCATGTTTAGGACACAAAGATGCACAAAGTATTAGAAATACATATTTTTCCCATCACTCAACAGTCCTTACATTTGATATAATTCCCATTCCTTTGTCCTTTACACTCTGAATTAATATTCCTCTTGTCGCTTTTGAGCTCTATTGATATAAATGAAAATTGTTTGATTAAGTAACCACAGATGTTCTCTCTTCAACTTGTCTGGTCATTTTGGATTACAGCTGCATAAACAGAAGTGTTACAGAAAATTCAAACAATCACTCTTGAAACAAAGCTGTCAGAATATATTTAAGTTGGCTACTTTGGCAGTACTCTAATATAAGTAGAAGGCTCAACATCACTCTCAAAGACGAATTCAATTACATACTACATGACTTTTCAACAAAAGAATAATGATGTTTGGCAGGGGCATTTTTTGAGAGAAGGACTAGGACTCTTCAGTTGAGTTCAGAAAGCCATTTTCAGCTGTTAATGTGCAAGCATCCATTTGCTTTCTAGCCTCTACTGATGGTTCTAACTAGACCTCTGCTGTACATCACAGAACTTTAAACAACTAACATGCTACATATCCCCAAGTGGGCACTTAAACATAACCATCAATCTTCCAATAGAATTCTAATCTTTAATTGCATAATAAAACTATGTTTTGCTTAAACTACAAATTATTGCCATCAGAGAATTGACTTTTTCAAAAAGTAAAAAATTTGCAGCTTCCTTTTCTAATATATTCCAGCAACAGTAGTAATTCTGAGATAAAATTCTTAAAACAAAGATACTTGATGGTTTCATTGAAGCCAGTCTAGGAATTTTCTTTGATGTAAAAGATGGACTACTACCAGAAAACTCTGATTTTTCTAACTTTAATTAGCTCTCTTGACTCTCATTGTCACTGTCACAGTATAACAGCCACTTCAGTGAATTCATCTGAATGATTAAATCAACTCACCATGGAAATTAGAGAAGCCTAGAGACCAGTTCTGGAAGCAACATGCATAACAATTTTATTTTAGCAGGAGACACAATTAACAATATTGCAGGAACAAGTATTCAGAATATAAAGAACAAACCCATGCAATTATAGAAGCTGACATTTGTCTCATAGTGAAGCATATGACCACTTTAAAAAGAACAAACCACTCACATTTGAGGAAGGCTTTTTATGAAGGTAGGCCACTTCTACCTATTTGTTGCACTCTACTTTGCCTAAGTAGACTTTTTTATAATTAGTCTTCTAAAAAATTACTCTCATTTCTTCTCTACATTCCTGCATAATTAATTCAGTTATCACCTTAAACTTGTGTCACATTTAAATGATGTTGCCAATGTAAAAGTATGAAATGATTGTAATGTATCTTGTAGTATCTTTGTCATATATTCAGCTCAGAAAGCTCCTGCATCATTTCATTAAAGCCCATGTTTGCTTTCTCATGAAGAAATAATGTACTAAAAATATCTTTCAAGATATCTTGCTCTATTAATATATTTACTACTTAAAAGAAAATAAGAAAAATGTTTTGCTAACTCTGTCCTATTTCAGACTGAGGAAACTATTTTTAGGCTTTTCACCCAATAATCTTATTTGCACAAACATGAAAATTTAGTACTGACAATATTCAGAGCGCTGGGTCAACTCCCAAGAAGGCTGCAGGAAGTTTCTTAAAGTTAACAGAAGACAATAAGAAGTTTGAACAGCTGATAACTAGGGTCAAAATTAATGCAGATATGTTTATAGTATTCTGACACAGACAAGCTAACAGCTAAACTATTTAACTGATAAGGAAGTGAAAAAATTATCTTTTGAAGGGTTCAGTTCATATAAACTTCCAGGTGCTAGTGTGCATATATCTCAGCACTCCAGTGACACCAGAGTCTCCCACACTGGTTCTTCTCATCCCCCATGGTTCTCAGTTATAGGAGCAACAATATACCCCATGAAGGCCTGGACAGGAAAAGGAAGGTAGGTGAGCTCTGGAGAATATCTTGACTATCATCAACAGCTGGAAAAGGTCATTAATTACAGTGATTTTAATTCCATAGAAATGTAATTTTCTAAAAAACAAAGGTCATAGTAATATCACTGAATCAACTAGGCTGGAAAAGACCTTTGAGATCATAAAGTCCAACCTATGACCTGACACCATGGTGTCAACTAGTCTGTGGCACTGAGTGCTGTGTCCAGTCTTCCCTTAAACACCTCCAGGAATGGTGACTACAACACCTCCCTGGGCAGCCCATTCCAATGCCTGATCACCCTTTCTGTGAAAAACTTCCTAATGTCCAACCTAAACCTCCCCTGGCACAGCTTTAGACTACATCCTCTTGTCCTGTCACTGGTTGCCTGAGAGAAGAGACCGACTCCCATCAGGCTAAAGCCTCATTTCAGGCAGTGATAGAGAGTGACAAGGTCCCCACTGAACCTCCTCCAGGATAAACAACCCCAGCTCCCTCAGTCATTCCTCACAGGACTTGTGCTCCAAGCCCCTCACCTGTTGCCCTTCTCTGGATACAATCTCAATGTCCTTCCTAAACTGGGGGGGCCAGAACTGGACACAGCACTCCAGGTGTGACCTCACCAGTGCTGAGTACAGGGGAAGAATGACCTCCCTGCTCCTGCTGGCCACACTATTCCTGACACAGGCCAGGATGCCACCAGGACACACTGCTGGCTCACATTCAGTCAGCTGTTGACCAGTGCCCCAGTCCCTTGGCTGCTGTCCAGCCACTGTCCCCAGCCTGAATTTCTGCAGGGGATTGTTGTGGCCAAAATGTAGCAGGATCCAACACTTTGAGAAATAATAGTCAGCACCCTCCCTCACACTAGAATAGTTAGAGTATGAGATTGCTTCATCATTATCCAGCTTTCAATCTGCAAATTATGGCAGAAACATAATGGGCTTTCTGCTCAATTTTTGTACTAAGCACATAGTTCCCATCAAGCCCTTTTCCTAACAAAATAACTAACTCTGCAGGCCTCAGAGGAAGAGACAATTGAAAACATTTTCCTTAGCAGATTTCTGTGAAACAGTTCCTGAAAAGTAAGATGGCAGACAGAACACAGAGTAGCTGACCAAGTTTGCTGTAATAGCTCAATATGGAAAAATCCAATAAGGGCATAAAGATGGAAGCTAAAGAATAAAAGCAAGAAATTTCTATCTTCCATATATTACTAAAAACCTAAGTTGTTAGAAATTAATTAAAGCCTTTTTCTAGAAACTACTAATGTTTTATAAAATTGAGATTGCTAATTCCCCTCCTCTATGTGTAACTGTGTGTGTGGTGTCTCCCAAAGTATATATCTCCCAAAGAAGGTTCAGAGACTAAAAAGTCTGAGCAAGATAAAGACCTTGTCCCTAAGCCCCTCTTAAATGAGGCATAAGATACAGATACTTGTAAACTCTCGCAAAAAAAGGGAGGAGGAAACTCACAAAGGCAAGTATCACCTTTGAAGATATAAAAATGTTTAAAAGATGCAGTCTGACAATTATAAAATAATCCTGAGTTGGAAGGAACTCACAAGGATCATTAAAGTTCAAGTCCTGAACAGGACAGCCTCAACAATCACACCATGTACCTGGGGGTACTATCCAAACACTTCTTGAGCTCTGTCAGGTGGTGCTGTGACCACTTCCCTGGGGAGCCTATTCCAGTGCCCAACAACCCTCTGGATGAAGAACTTTTTCCTGATATCTAAACTAAACCTCCCCTGAGAGTTTATGAATAAATGAACTAGAGAAATACAGATCTTAGGCAACAAAGCACATGAAATTGAGAGGTGAGTGAAAAGGCTCTATAAATTTAAACTCAAGAAACAAGATTACAGACCATGAAAACAAAACACAAAAATAGTGGTAGACAAGTTTCAAGATTGTAAATACCAAAAATGGATGTCATCCACAGAGAATTCTGTTCTTTATCCTGTCTTTTTTTTTTTCTGAAACTCTCTGAAAAAATGAAGCAGGAAACAGTGAAAATATGCAGGATATGTCACCCTAAATATACACAGTGGGGCCAACATAAGAAAATAGTAGTGAAACACAAAAAGGACAATATGCTAAGTAAAACACAGTATGACAGGTCTCATCTGCTAAAATTCAAAGGCCACACTAGATGCGTTACTGAAAAAATTTCTAAGTTTGCGACATTGCAAACAAAAGTTTCTTAATATTCTATTAAAAAAATTGAGGTGTCCTATACCTAATAAGTAAAGCTAAGAATTTCTAGGACATAAACTTTTATTAGCCTGTTTTTGCATTTCTCATTCAAGTAAGATTTTTGAGAAGTATATGTATATAACAAATCTGGAGAGTCATGTATACTTTTCTGCTGTTTAATATTCTTTTGTATAAAGCCAAGGCATAGCCTTATGAACTAATTACCAAGTCTTCACTACATACACCTTAGAAATCATTACAGTAAGCAATGAAAACCTTAATAGAAACTCTGCATTTGGCTTACAATTTATTTCTAAGAAACAGTATATGTAATGGGAAGGGTTTAGTCATTGCCTTTTACTATCAATACAGGTTCTATTCTCATACAGCTCCACTGCTCTTTTTTTTCCCCACTTTTTACTATGCTTTCTCACCTTCCATTTTTATTGTCCATCTGCTTCTCCCTTCCCTTGCATAACTTCCCATCTTACCCATTTGCAGTAATCTATCTCGTTATAGGCCTCTACAAAGACATTAAGCCATTCCAGCAGGCAAAAGAAATCAATACTGCAGTAAAAGTAGAATGCTCAAAATACAAGTATGAATGAACACAGAAATATTGACAGAAGCTAGCAGTCAGCACAACAGTGAACCTCTGCAGCCTTGTTTCATTTTCCCTATTTTTATTATTATATTATTTAGATTTATTTGGTTTATAAAGTCTACAGATACCAATGAACTGACTATTAATGCTGCAAAATTATTAATGGATCAACTTTTGCAGAAATGCATGTATTCTATCATTTCTTGATTTTCTCAGCTGTTACATAAGGACATAAAATATCAATATCTGGAAAAGGAAAATGGGGGGAATGGGGAAAAGGGGACAATATAAAAAAACATCCCTGGGAGTGTTCAAGGTCATGTTGAAGGGAGCATTGAGCAATCTGGTCTAGTGGAAAGGTGCCCTGCCTATTGCAGTGGGGCTGGAACTAGGTAATCTTTCAAGTCCCCTCCAGCCAGAAACTTTCTATGATTCCCAAATGACAATATAAGCTTGAAATAAAGCAAGTAAAAAAAATCATCTCACTCTGCTCCTTTCCCTGCCTTGTCTGTTCTATATATGTTCCACAGATTGGACAGACCTGACCCATTGCATGAAGCTCAAACCAATGTATCAACAAAACAAACTGAAGATTGCTCTTCTGAAATGGAAATTTTTAACCAAATCAGCTAGTACTAAGCAGACTAAATATTTAATCATTAAAAGGTAACACAAAATCAGCTGATCTGTACAATAATACAGTGGTTTGTAAACTGATAAATAGCTCAAATCTGTGTAAATATAATGCACAATAAAATTGATCTCGACAGACTAAAAGGTCACGTTGTAGTAATACTGCCAAATGAGGTAATCTGCTCTCTTTAAAATTTTCATCCCTTCTCTTTAAAATTAAATGAGGGCTTAAAGCATTTGTGATTCTATTCTCCCACTAACAATCCCTCATTAGATTTAATTACTCAGATTCTACATAGCTACATTATTCCTACAAACAGTAAAGCCTGCTTAGTTACTGTTCTAAAAATGACTAGAAGCTCTGATCCAAGAGATATGCTTGTTTTTTCTTCACAATACACCAGCATTTCAAATGTTCCTTCCTTGTATCTTATTATTAAATAAATAAGCAAGTCCCTTCAAGTTAATATGTCATTCTTACGTTTTCATGATTTTTTTATGAAATGCCTAATCTATTTTACACATAACTGTCTTTATGGAATTTGCATACAGCTATTTTCTATCTAATAATAGAATTCATTATTTTGTTTTTAAAAACTTATTCATGGTGCAATTATTATCCACCAGAATGACTTGCAGTTACTCGCTTGTATGGTACTCTACACGTCAAATTCATCATGCTTAACTTCACCAATCTGAAACATAGGTTTGTCTAGTCTAATCACCCAGATCCTCTATCCAATTCATCCGAACAGACAAGCATGAAAAGAAGACAATTCATTCCATCTATATCAGATTTCCTTTAAAATGGCATATACTGCTCTCTTGGGGTGCCTGCTTGCCCAATTAATTATAAAGGAAGTCTAAGTTACTACGCTCTATTGAAAATCTCATTTTTAGATAGATACATTTAAATAAGACATAATCCAGCCAGGACATGGAAACAGGATTATTTCTGATAGTATAGTTACATCACCTCTGCAGAATGACAAAGACTAAGCAGAAAAGGGGTATTTGCTGTCAGCAGAGCAGAATTCAGACTTTAAAAAAACCCTTTAGCTAGTTTGCTGCTCTTCTACAATGACCCAGCACTGCTACACTGGCAAAATTCCATTATTATAAGGTTGGCCTAGAACGCAACCATAAGAAAGCTGAGCCAATGATTTAGCAAACATATTAGTCGAATATTAAAAAACTTCACAGCTAAGTGTGGTTGCTGAGATGTAAAAGAATCCTGCTGGATATTAGTGCTTATTCTATGCATTCATGGTTTATACTCTTTTTGAAGTGAGAATCAGAAGTGCAGTGCACAGCAAACATTAAGGAGTATTCTAAGAAACCTACTGAAATACAGAACAGCATGTGCTGGGAAAAAATACATTTCTAGACCTGTAAACAAACATCATCCCTTGGGTTTGGATTGTGTGGTGGGCCAGTACCAGCACAGTAAATTTTCTTGTGAACTGAAACAACTTATGTTGTATAGCCAAAACTTTGATTCTGAAGTAAATGCAAGGAAAACAGATTTCAATGTTGGTTTAACCACCTGTTTGTGTTTTCATACATTAGAAGCTTTGTCCTCATCAAATGTACTTAGAATAAAAGCTGTAATAAGTATGTCCAGGCCTTTTAAAAAGAAACTAATCTCTTCAAACAAAAATAGCAATTACAAAAGATTTATTTAACCTGATATTTATCAGGCAAACATGGCAAGAAGAGACAGTAATAAACTTATGTTCTGCTGTGCCTACTGAACTCACAAACACTGCTTTTTCTTGCCTCCTCTCAATCCTGTGACCAAAAGAACACTTTTGGCAATAATACATTTAAGACTGAAGATGAAAAACAAAAGAAAACTGTAACAAAATAAAACTGTTGCTGTGTAGTCAGCATCACCATTTTTATTAAATCGCTTTTTTAAAGCAATATTTGCTTCTGTCTGGAAAATAAAGATTGAGTGGAAAGTAAAATCTTTTGGAGAATTCAGTAAGAAAATACAGCCACAATGACTTTACAAGACACCCTGCTCCATATTAGTAGAGAGAGGAGTGAGAAAGTACATGTCATAGCAGTAGGACAGAAATACAGTACAGATACTGATACCACATATCAGCCAGCAGTGACAGAAACCTATAACGCAGCAAACAACATGCACCTCTGCCCTGTGTCTAATCTCCAGGTTAACTTGAGGGAACTATTATCATTAACAAGACCTAGATTTAAGGCCCTATTATCAGAAATCAGTTCTGATCTTCAGCAATAATGCAGTTCTTTTGTATGAAAGAGAAAGGCAAAGAGTTAAAATCAGGTCAGAAAAAGAGGGAGATGATACAGTA
This sequence comes from Oenanthe melanoleuca, assembly GCF_029582105.1. Lineage (NCBI taxonomy): Eukaryota > Metazoa > Chordata > Aves > Passeriformes > Muscicapidae > Oenanthe > Oenanthe melanoleuca. The sequence continues at coordinate 44,560,995 of NC_079334.1, forward strand.
GAGTCTTTTTGCACTGAGATGTAATCATTAATATTTGATTTATTCCTGGTAGAACTTTGTCTAATTTACTTTTTACATCAAGAATTCTATGTTTCTTCCTTATCTTCTTTATTTCCTTGACACTTAAACTCAGGGTTTCTGTCTTGATTCATAAGACTTTTCTTAAAAAACAAAGGTTTTTTTTTCTTTTGCTCCTCTAGAATCTCTTCAAATCTAGCAATCTTACATAGCATGGGCTTCCCACATCCTTACTAAAATATGTGCAAGAATGATAAAAAAGTAAATCAATTCACCATTTATAATGATAGGAGGCACCTCAGTTTCACCACATTTTATTTGCACAGAATCAGAATATTTGGAAGGGACAGCTGGAGGGTATCTGATCCAGCATCCAACTCAAGCAGGACAACCTACAAGCAGTTGTTGACCACATCCACATGGCTTTGTGGAATTCAGAATTATCTTTGTCATGACTTTAACTGGTTTTTACATTCACATAATTTTTCAACTTCAATGTAAATAATAAATCTGTTCTTTATAAATGAGCACAATGACATCCTAGATGTGATTTTTATGACACTTATGTGCAAAACTACAGAATTGATTTCTTCATTGCTGCAGCAAAGATAAGTTCAATATATGCAGGCTAGATGGTTGATAGACCTGAGATCTTAAAAAACACATCAATACAATGGTGTGGATTTTTATTTCTATTTTGCAGGTTTTGCTATTGACAGATTTATGTATACGTCCAACTGTAGAAAGAATATGATCACATTACTGTGATAGTGCAGTAATATTATGACTCAATTTCACTTTAATGTACACTATTGCTTATGAAATGGCTAATAAAGCAGTTTTCAAGATGGGGACTAAACTAGAACAATATACATTACACAATAATAGATAGCAAATTACCACCAGGTGAAAAAAAGAAGCATGGCAAATGACACAACTCAAATTTAATAAAATTTTTAAAACTCCAGCAGAATGATGTATAGAAAGCTGGTATGAACACAAACTCCCCAGTCAGCTCAGATGACATTCAACACTGGCTGCAAAAGAGAGTTTCATATTTTGAAGAAAAACTTGTTTTAACGCTTTATCAAGGTATGCAGCCCTCCTTCTTCGAGTCACTTTTTTCAAGTATCACTAGCTATATGCAAAAAGTCACTGAAAACCAAATAAACCTTAGAGTATCATTAACATATAACATTCAACAGTAAATATGATAAGTAAAACTATTTATTGGCCAATGCACACAAAATATACCTTCAACTTTTAGGTAAGTAAGCATTAGTATTATCACCATCCAGTCAAGACACAGAGGGCCTTTTCCCCTTAAGTGCTATAATTCACATTGGAGAGTGCCATCATTCACTGGTATGTGGAAATGATCCATTTCTGTCTTTAGATTTGTATGCTTTTTCATGCTGCTGTTTCCTAACTGGTGTTATTACTTATTTCCATCTCAACAATATAACCCACATCTCTCATTTTGCCCTCAAAAAACAAAGCCATGGTTACATCATATAAGGAATGTGGTATGGTTCGTTAATCATGGCTTAATACAGAGGGAGAGGGAAAGGGGAGAAAGTGAGAGCTCTAGCAAATTGCTTTTCCCTCATGTACAATATTTGTCTGTAGCCATTCTTCTGTTTAAGTAAAATGGGAGAGCAAATTCTGGAGATGCTGCCAAAGGTTCCATTCCAAATGTTCAACACCCCAAAGGAATGTTTCACGTAGAAAACCTGAAACAGTCACACTGCACAGCCCTATCTGCTTAGAAGCCTGAATGAAAGCAGGTACCAACACAGTTCAACAGCCCAACAATTCATCTATCAAGCAGAATCAAGGGATTCAAGTGATTTAACGATGCATATTGATATAAAATGCAGACTTAAATGTGTTCCCCACTGACAAAATTACATAATACATCCCAAACAGGGATTGTAATTTCAGGCTAAAATGTATAAACAGCAAAGAATTGGACAAATTAGAGAAAAATATTAAAAACTTCTGAAAAGTCAGCTAAATTGCCTCATCATACAGAATGCTAATTATAATTACTTTAAACTGTAAAAGGGTTTATTGTTCATGCAATGAATACAATGCTTTATAAGTACATCATAAGGAGTGTAACAATATAAGAATGATGTAAAAATACCAGGAAAGTTAGTCCCTTGGCTTCTGATGTATGTTTGCAGCTAAGGAGTAACTGTGTATCAGGCTGCAACCAAGGTATTTTTGTGAGCTCCCACTGAATGTTGTACAAACCTTGTGAAATTCAACAAAGCCAAGTACAAGGTCCTGTACTTGGGTTGGGACAATCCCAAACATGGATAGAGGCTGGGCAATGACTGGATGGAAAAAAAAGGCAGGCAGAGAAGGACTTGAAGATGGTGATGCATGTAAAACTGAATTATAGTCATTAGCCCAGAAAGCAAACTTTATCCTGTGCTGCATCAAAAGCATCATGGCCAGCAGGTCAAGAGAGGTGATTCTACCCCTCTACTCCACTCTGGTGAGACCCCACCTGAAGCACTGCATCCAGGTCTGGGCTCCCAGCACAAGGAAGACATGAACCTGCTCAAGAGGGTTGGGAAAATGATCAGAAGGCTGAAGCATCTCTCTGATGAAGACCAGCTGAGAGAGTTGTGGTGGTTCTACCTGGAGAAGAGAAGGCACCAGGGAGACCTTTGAGCAGCCTTCCAGTAACTAAATGGGGCCTGCAAAAGAGAGGGGGGAATACTCTTTAGGGGGGCATATAGTGGACAAGAGAAAGTGGTTTTACACTGAAAAAGAAGAGGTTTATATTGGATATTAGGAATAAATTCTTGACTGTGAGGGTGGTGAAGCACCCTCAGGTTGCCCAGAGACGTGGATACTCCCTTACTTTTTCAAGGTCAGGTTGGATGGGGGTCTGAACAACCTGGTCTAGTGGAAGGCTAGGGGGGCTGGAGTAAATGATCTTTAAGGTCTCTCCAACCCAAAGCATTGTATGATTCTATGATAGGATTATATGTCAAAGAATTAAATAAGAATACTGCTACAAAAGATAAGATTGACCCATTCTTCAAATAATCTTTCCCCATTTTCTAAATTTGAGTTTACTGAAATGTAACTTCTTTAACTGTTCTTCAGCTACATTTTGACAGAAGAGTTGCCATCATTACCATGGCAAACAGATGTTTGCCTGCCTTTTTTATACATAAGTATGGAAAGACCATAAAAGGAATTAAGTCTCTTATAATGAGCAGAATAATGACTACTTTTAAGATGCCTCAGTCAAAGGACAGAATGCAAAGAACAAATGCAGAAATGTCAAGCAAAGAAATTACTTTTATATTAATTTTCATAAACAAGGGAGGGTGTTTCACAAAGGCATGTCAAAATGCTACATTTCTTGTTTGTCACAGTGACAAAGGAAAAATGGAAAATAACCAATTAATTGCATCATTAGGTGATATTCTGGAAAGATTTCTCTTCAATAGCAACTGAATATTTTAACAATATATATGTCACTGTTAAGGAGTGTAAGAGAGAAGGATTATGGTTTTAATGGCATCAAATCTATAAATCAGATCTCCCTTTAGCCCTGTGATAAGCCATTATTTTAATATTTCTAGAAGAAGTAAAGAAGCACAGGAGGAAAGAAAATAAACTCAACGACTTAAATTTTCAAAACTCAGAAAACAGTCTTGAACCCAATCTGTCACGTATTACATTCTTCAAAAAGGAAGAAACTTTGTACTGATGAGACTCCTTATAACACACCTGTGGTGGGTTGACCCTGGCTGAACACCAGCTGCCCACTAAAACCACTTTATCATTCCCTTTCTTGGCTGGACAAGGGAGAGAAAATAGAATGAAATGTTTGTGGGTTGGGATAAAGACAGGGAGAGATCACTCAGCACTTACTGTCACAAGCAAAACAAATTGAACCTGGGGAAAAATAAATTATATTTATTACCAATAATATCAGATCATGATAATGAAAAATAAACCCAAACCTTAAACCCAAGACTTAATAACACATTTTTCCCCCACCTCTCCCTTCTTTCTGTGTTCAACTTCACTCCTGATTTCCTCTGCCTCCTCCTCCCCATTGGTACAAGAGGACAGGGAAGGGGCTTGTGGCCAGTTCATCACATGCCTCTGCCACTGGGAAAGGACTGCTCCCACTTCTCCCCTGATCCAGCATGAGGACCCCTCTGTTTGTACATGATACGATCAAAAGTTACTTCAAGACCCAAACCCTCAGGTTATCTTTTAGGCCCATGATAAAACATGCTAACTATTTTCTAAAATAATTTATTATTTAGCATTTTCATTTTGATGCTCTTGCCCAGAGCAGTCATTATGATGTCATTCTGACACCCTCCTGGTATCACTCCTATAACAAAAAAAAGTTACAACTTCTATAATTTACCAAAACAGAGAGAAGCCCTAGGTCATCCTCATGATGCTGAAACACCAAGTAAGAAAACACCAGCCTCTTTTCCATAATAAAGATGTAATTTCCCTATATTTGTCACTACCATTCCCTAGCCTGAGAACTCCAAGTAGCATGTAAAATTGCAAGAGCTACTTGACACACCACTGACTTCAAGTAAGAGTAATTTTTCACTTAGACTGGCAAACCATGATTTTTTTTTTTTTTTGTGAATGCATAAAATTCCAGGCTACATCCAGCAGAATTACTCTTTTCCAGGTTTTGCTGATCAACCTCATAGCTTAAAACATCAGGCTTCAGATTTCATAACATTATACAAGATGACTTCTACACCCCCTAATGTGGTCCTCAGCATTTTCTGCAAGAAGAACAAAATTAATCAAGCGATGAAATCCTACCTCCTACAGTAGTTCCATCTGAAGGGGAAAAGAAGGAAAGCCACAAAACTAAAACAAAACAAACAAACACCAAAAAAAACCCCAAGAATCATGCAAATGCATCCCAATGCAATCATTTGATTCTATCTTTCTGACATGCTGGGAAAAAAAAAAAACCATGCCACTAATTCGTCAAAGTTATGTAAAGAGTCCCGTGTTCTACTCACATGAAAACCAGCAAAGATCCATACAGACACTGATTAATGGCTTTTTAGTAGAATAGACAGCTGATCTCAGTTTAGAAAACAAATGACACCACACCATTGCACTACATACCGATTACCAATCTTTCAAATATTCTTTTTTACTTAAATCTCATTTAAACTAAACATATTTTCCAGTTTTGTTTTTTGCCAGGTCATCTGCAAGCATTGATTTTGTAAAAAATTCTTTCTAAAAATCTCCTAAGAATTGAAAATTTAAGCAAAGATCTATATAGAAAAAAAAAAAAAAATCCACAATCACAAGTATCTGAGTCAAAGCAACAGTTTCTATTTTACTTTACTGAGTTCATGTTAATGACTTGGAATTTAGTAATCTACACAGGAGATTGCACAACAAAATATGTTCAGCTATTGAATTATACCTGCAAGTCTTACTACAATATTACTAACTGAATTTTTTTGAAATCTGAAAAAGAAAATAAAAGTTGATAATAATCACGAAATTTTTTCTTGATTCTCACAAGGAACACAGTCTCTCACAATATTCTTTTATCTGCATCAAGACATTGCATCCATTGGATGAAAAATCAAACGTGAAAAATAAAAAGGCTGTATTATCAGGCTCCAGGGTAGTGATTGATGGATGGTTCTCTGCTGGGGAGCCAGCAATACATGGAGTACTGCATGGAGCTGCCCAGAGAGGTTATACAGTCTCTGTGTTTCAAAGACTGAACTGGATAAAGCCTAGCAAAATCTGATCTGACCTTATAGCTGGCTCTGATGGAGTAGGAGATTGAATCCCATGAGGTCACAACCTCAATTACCCTATGATTAGGGATATGATCCTAGAATCTATGTCTCCCTGTTTAGTGAAGATATAAAGACATGTACACTTGTTCATAAAAAATGTTCAGCTTCTTTACATTTCTTATACAGAGGCAGAAAAGCTCAGAAGATTTTGAGTAATTTCCACAAACTATAGTAAAAATGTTGGTCAAAGAAGCGGCTGCCCTCCCTAATTCTTTGCTTTGACCTCACCCCTGGTACAAGTCAAACCTATTTGCAAAATTGCTCTTTACTTCCAACAACTAGACAGGCTGTCTGAAATATATGGCAAGTAAGTCTCAAGGCTTCATCCTCTGGACATAAAAGGCAGATACATCCTTTTAAGCTAGTATCTCAGAAGAAGAAAGATAGAATAAAGAAGCTAGTCCAAAAAAATTGCATCTGTAGGGAATTCATTCAGAGTAGGCATATCACCAAGAATGCTGATAAAATACTCATGTAAAAATTCAAATGTTCTCCTTAACAAGACAAAGCAAGCATTTCTCTCCTGTGTTGGTGTTAGCTTTTAACCCTTCATTAGCCATGAAACCCAAAAAAAGAATCTAAACCATTTGCTAAAGATCAGCATAAAATAATGTCATGCTGTGGTGCCATTAAAAACTTCACATTAAAATGAAAGCTATGAAACCAAATCATTATTAAAAATACTTAATAATCTCTGTTACAAAAAGCAAAATTAAATCAAATATGCATTAATACATCTGTTAACATATCTGTTAATATATCTATTCCTATCTATGCTCAGTGGACAATGTCAAAAAGAATTCTACTTATTCAACAACACAATCATATAAGAGACATGAAATGGAAAATTACCCAATATAAAATCAAGTCTTTCTTCCCATTGCCAAAAAAAAGTATTCTATATCATGTACTACCCAGCATTTTATTCTAGCCAGTTCAAAGTAGATTAAATGTTTTCTTACTGTTTTTCCTGTGACTAAGGTGAGGATTCCCAATCCAAGAGTCATGGCTCAGCATCACCGACAAATTTCAGAAGTTCACAATCACTCTGCTATTTTAAGAGGAAAAAAAGCCCTACTGAAAACAGAAAAGCAAACTTAAAGGAAAAAAAAAAAAACAAAAAACTTGATATGGAAAAGTTGAGAATTATATGTTGGCATATACCTGTGCTTGTAGAAACTTATAGCATTTTAATAGTAAGTGATTGGGAAATTTTGGTCAATCTGTACTAGTCCCAAACAATTTTGAATTTTCACATTGACAAAATAGTGTTAGGGAGTTTATGTAATGGAGGATGGGCCAAAGGCAGCAACCCTGCTTTCACAGGCATATACTGTGCCTGCCATATATATATATTTCAGAATTCTATAAAATAAAAGTTACCACGTTTATAAATTTCAGTGCACAAGCAAAACACCAAACTTGCTGACCAGCCATTTAGTGTACACTGCTACTGGGCAGTGTTATATTTAAGTGAAATTTTTTTTATTGGTTTATTGCCATCTCCCATCTACAGCATTCTATTATTGACTATTTGACAAAAAACAAAACACACATTACACATCAGTAAGATATAACAAATAGTAGTACCATCTCTAAGATCTTTTTCAATCAAAAAGCTCTGGCTAGCTTATCCTTCTTTGGCTATTTCACTTGAAGCATTTGCTCTCACTATGGACTGAACCCAGCATTATTCATTATTTGTACTTGTAACTCCCACTTCTGGTTATGCAAAATACAGTGAGGATGTGAAGTCTGGTGCCAGAAGAAAGGACACCAATCTCAATACTCTCCTGAGAGCTAAGCATGCAATGACAATGAAAAATCTCTAGAAAGTCTGCCTATTTCCACTTATTAGAATTTAAATGTTAGAAAGGCATTACCTGACATATTAAGCTGTTTCTGTACTATAAATGCTTTCCCTTCTAAAACTCTGAATTTCCACATTTGTGTAGGAACATAATATATAGCAGCAACTTAGAAGTCCCTAAGGGAATCATGTCAATTGGCATTTTAAAAATTAATTCAGTGACCTACAATAATATGAGTTTCTTATGTGCAATATTTGTCAGTAGGCAATGTGGGAAGTTCTGAATTCATTTAGAGAGCCAACGCTTCATAAAGGCAAACAAAAATATTCTTGAACTGCTTCTCCTAACTTAGTAAGCATTTCTGGTGAATGTTTGTAATAGAAGAACAAGGAAAAACTGAATATATGAAAGGGATCTCCATGAGTGAGGTTAATATTTAATATAGAAAAGAAAAAGGAATAAAATTTTTTTGCAGTATATGCCCAGCCAGCTACATTATTGACCTGGTGAGACATTCAGAGCTTGTGGAAATTTTGCAAATCTTCCGAAAATTATAGCATGGTAGGTCTCACATATGCTTCCACAGATTATTTTTAGTCACTATAAAGAAAATTTGCAACCATAAGCAGGACTTGGGGGCAGAAGGCCCCATCTAAAAAGGCTTAATAAGTAATTATATCAGCACTCCCTCTTCTGATCTTACATGTCAGTGAAATGCCAGAGCAGCAGTTCACAGAATGGTCTGTGTAAACGAACCCTGCACAGAGTTTCATGTCATTTTCCACAGTTTGCTGTACTAAGCACAAGTTGTCTTTAGAAACACCTTTTCTCATCTTATTTCCATTGCTTCATAAAGCATGTTATATTGTGCACATGAGTTTGGTTTATCAATAACAGAGAGTTAAATTGAGATGGAGTTATCCAAATTAGGGTTTAGGTATCCCTATATATGAAAACAGAGTATATTCTAAGCAACAATGAGATACCCATACTATTATAATAGATTCAAATAATAGAATATTCAATATATTAAACATTTACAAAGAAAACAAAATATTATATTCACATGAAGACAAGCATAGTAGTCATTTCTCAAAATTTAAGGAAAAAGTTTCAACATTTAACTTCAAAATCCTGCTTATGAAGCTGCTCTCAAACATTTAAATGACATAGACAAGAACCAGTGTCTTTTGTTGTGAAAGCATAATAGTTTACATCTGAACTATCTATTTAAAATGAAGTACCTATAGAAAAAAACTGCAAGAAGTTATTATTCCATGAAAGGATAATACAGTATAGATTGTCAAATTTCCTATTTTTTCATGGAACATGAGACAGCAAACAGTTCAGAACATGCTTTGCATGCAATTAAATATCATCTGTCCTTTAAGACTAGTTCGCATTTCCAAATAATACTAAAAATATTTGAAATAGTGCACAGGAACTATTTTCAATTTCTACAGAGTATTTATTAAAGCTCCACACTTATCACTGGATAAATATTACATCTTCTCCCTCAAGCAGGTAACTACAAAACTTCCCCACTCAAGTACTATTCCCTGTGTTTTCCCAGACTACAATAAATTTTTAAACTAGAAGCCTTTGCCACTGCATAACATCTCTGCAAAACACCAATATTCATTCAGTCAACTATATAAGATCTGACTGATAATCTGGAAATTAAAATTCTCAGTAACATAAAAATATTTTAATACATAATCAAATACAGCACAATGGCCACTATCACAGACCAAAAAATTTAGTGAAATCTAATAACATAGTAAGACAATGCAAATACAAACAGATTAATTTCCTACAAAGGATTAGTTTGTGGGGCATTTAGTGGTTTGTTTTGATTTGGTTTGCTTTTGGTTTTTATTTTTTTGGGTTTTTAAAATACATTCTTTGCTTAATGGTCAGGTTCTGTTCGTAGAGTTTGTTTCAGTCATGGAGAGTTGCAGTCTGTCAGCCACAGTCACAGCTCCAGCAGAATTACTGTCACGTTCTCTGTACTGACGTCAGTGTGAGCACATTCAGAAATAAGGAGTAAAATTTCTAGTGCAAATGGGCAGGAAAATTAGGATCTCCCTACATCACAGACTCTCAAATATAGGGATTGAATTTCAATCACTTGCTCTTTTAATACTTTCTTGTTCTCCTCAGTGCTACATAATACAAAACTGGAACTCACACAAGACTTTACCACTAGAGATACTCAAAATGCCTTTTTAAGTGCCTTCCCAACCTGATCTAACATTAGCTCTAATTTAGGCATGTTTTTGCATTCCAAAGTTGTAAGCCTATAAATTCCCAGTTAGGAACTAAACTACTTTATGATTATCAGAGAAATTAGGAAGACAGACACCTAAGAATGAGAGAGAGGGAATAACAGCAGTGCAGGAGCTAAAGGCCACTAAGCTGAAACTAATCTTACACGGATGGTAAGAAGAAAGTCAAGTAAGTGTCTGACATCTGTAGGAGAAAAGCTGGAATCCACATTAAGTAAAAAATAAATTTCACTAATAACTACATTTTTATTTTTTCTGCACTTGCACCTTCTGATGAAAACTAGTTTAGAGAAGACTGAAAGTGCAAGATCTGAACTGAAATTGCAATAATGCTGAAAAAACACTTTTGAAAGATTGCAAATGAAAGTCAAAAAATGTGAAATAACTCCTTGAATAATCTTTTCATAATTTTAAACTAATGAGTCAGACCTATAAGTAAGGCAGTTGGCAGATTTCATTATAGAAGATGGATACTAGCTCAGTTCAGTTATCTAAAGCAGCAGGATGGAGGGCAAGACACAAGAAACTAACAAAAGATACCACTTCACACTTGGAAAAGAGTGGTATGTGAGATGGAAGGCTCCAGAAATCCCTCAGGACAAAAATAAAATGCCCAAAAGAAAAGGAAAGGGGAAAAAACAAACAACAAAAAACCAAATAGACTTACACTGGGAGCAGACACAGCACTGCATGCCTGCTTGGAGTCAGGCACTTAAAAGATCCAACCTGGAAAGTGGTACTTCTTCAAAATTGTGAATTCAGAGTGGAATTTAGACAATCTTAGATAAATGTCATTTCTGGAAAATAACTTAAACAATTACTAGACTCAAAGTTTGATACAGAAGACAACTAAAATTGAGAGCTTAGAGTAAACAAGTAATTTTAAGTCTTCGATTACTCCAAACTAAGGTGGCAAAACCAGAACTTGACAAGCTTTTTCTTTTCAACTGTCATGATCAACAGTAGTAATAAAATCTTTTAGAACTTGGAAAGTTTTAAATCTTGTTTAATAAAAATACAGAAAAATATATAAGTAGAAAACTGTATTGAAGTATCAAGAGCCTAGTGACCCTTTATTCCTCAAATGTGTTTTCTCAAAGATATTATACCCTCTACTACTAAGGAAAAAGGTAAATTGGAACAAATTGTATCAAGATAAGTTGAATGCTATGAGAAGATTTCAGAAAAATTCTGTCTTCTCTTTCCAGAAGAGTAATGTTGCAAGTATTGTAATCAATGTATAGAATGCAAGCATGAGTAGAAACTGCAGCCTCTCCTCCTGCTGTCCATCCTTGGGCACACTCTTGCACTGGGAAATATGAGAGCTGAGAAAGGCCTGAGCAATGAGCCACAACAGCTGCACAGACACAGCCCCTCCTTCTTGCAGATCAGGCTCTCAGGTTAGCACAAGGAGCAACCAGGGCACAAGGACCTTGGCTTTAAAAAAGAAACCAGTAGAGAGACAAGAGGAAGATTCTTCCTCCTGAACTTCAAGTGCCAGAGACAAAAATATTTATCTGCCTATAGAAGCAAAACAATGGTTAGGAAAAAGGGGAGAACTGAAATAATTTCTAAAACTATAATGAAGGAAAATCTTCCTCAGAAAGCCCAAATTATGGAGCATGTTTTCTAGCATTTGCTAGAAAAACAATGGGCATTTATATTAAACCAAGTAGCCAAAGCACTGTAATATAGCCACTGCTTCTTTTGCTTCAGATTTAATGTGTAATTTCAGCCATATATATATACAACAACAAACTAATTAAATAAATAACTCACCTAGAAAATAAAAACTAGATTGATGAGGTTTTTCTTCTACACAGCAACACAGCTTTGACACAAAATCAGACTCCAACTGGGAAATAATATTTGAAGAAAAACTTTTCCTTTATGCTTAGGAAGGATACAGATTACTTCATGTCAACTGAAAAGTTTATAGTAAAGGGAAAATGTGGGCTGAAATCCTCCAGGATAAATGTCTATCTGATGAGAAAGAATCCAAGTTCACTCAACTTTACACAGCACATTCTTCACTGTAAAAACAAGGTAGAGAAAGAAAAGAGAAAAGAAGAGAGAAAAAGAGTACATGGGAAGAGGGGTGGGGGGGAGGGAGATTGATGGTTTTTAAATTCTGAAGCAGGATGCAATTCCAAATATAAATTAAGTTGAAATAACACAACAAGGTTTTCCTTATTCTGTCAACGGAGGTAATTTCTTTCCTCCTTTACTTGTTATATCAGTATCATGAGAACAGCAGCTGATTTTCACAGGATGGAAGTGAAATTAAGCAGACTTACTTGGCAGCTTAATTGATGATCAGAAAAAGACAGCTTCAGTTAATAGAAGATTTTGCTCTGCATCTCAGTGAATCAGCCTCGTTATAAATTTCACAGACACTGATAAGCAATCACTGCTTAATTTTTTCTTTTCTGTAAAGAAGTTTGTTATGGTACGTATAAGCAGATGAGACCCCCTAATTCATATAATATTCACCTTGGTATTTAATACAAGCTAAAATTACATTCTGTTAGTATGGTACATTGCCAGAATAAAGATGTAGCCACAGCAGCCAAAGATTTGTTGGCAGAAATGTTTTTGTCATTCAAAATTCAAATGGTAAAAAAATTATAGATACTGATTTCCATTCAGAAGGCAACTTTACAGATCTATACACAAATTTATAATTACAGAAAGGTTTTCATATCTACAAGCAATATTTAGACTATATATTTGTTTAATATAGAGACTCTAGTTTACATTCTTTACATTTTAAACTGATATGAGTCTTATTTAGCAGGAAATCAATTACTGCCCTTAATTCCATCTGAGTATGACTGGTTTGCCCAGAAAGCAATAGATCAGCTGGGAATTTATGGCTCAATATGGATACCAGCCCACAGCTAAAAATGTGCAGCCCTATATAACCAGGCCCATTAAGCAGTCCCCTGGGGCAATGTATAAGCACAAGTAACTCTCATAATTCAGCACACACTACGGGAAGAAGTCTTTCATCTGCGTCTGTTCACCTTTTTTTGGTCCAATCCATTTTGAAAAGAAGTTGTGCATATTGTCAACATAATGAATGACATCTCAAGATTCCTTATAAATTTTACATATCCTTAAGGTTTTTTCCTTCACCATCATGTGAAATCTGAGTACTTAATCTGAGTATATTTAAACTGAGCTGGGGAGGGGGAAGAAGGCTAGGGCGGTGTGTTTAAATTAAATTTTTTGATGAGCATGTCCTTTTATTGTCTACATCAACATTCTGTAAAATGCCTGAAAGTAAAAACATTCAGCAATATTATGTCTATGTTTTCTTAGATTAGACTTGTTTTACTGTATAATCCCCTCAAACTTCACTGGTTTTCATTGCAGTAGCAGCTCTTCCCATATACCTTCCATCATGCCTTAGAGATTCTTTTATTTATTTTAATATGAAGAAAACTATAAAAAGAAACTATTTATAAAATGTACCATGAAATTCCTTAAGGAATGGGTTTTTATATCATTCTAAGAAAATCTCTAAAATAAAGAGCATCACCTCATACTAAATACAGGATAAGAATTGTGCATGTCTTCTGTCAAATGTAGTAATACCAAATACATTTTATTCTTTGTAAAGCAAATGTTCCCTAGAATAATCTTTTCAAAGAAGGAAGCTTTGCTGGGTTATTTTTACAACTAAACTCAAAAGCAATGAAGTGAGTATGTCAGTGTTGGCCAGTTGGGTATATTTAGCAAAACAAAATCTTTGTTCCTCTTGCTCAGCAGCCTTAAATATTGTCATGACACTCTTTTCAGTAAAAGGAAAATATTTGAGAGGCTGAGAACTTCTAAAGTTAAACCAGTATCTGTAAAAAAGAAATCCATTGTGCAATAAAAAATACAAAACCAGATTCACTTAACTTTAAAAACTACCATTTTCTTTAATACACCTTGGTCACCAGAACCATAACTACTTCCACTAAACTTAACAGACATCAGAAAGGTATCACAACAGAATTCTTTAAACAACAAATAAAAGTATTAGATTATGAATCATTAGTATGAGAAATAAATAAAAAAAGAGCACAGGTGTAATGTTCTTTGTAGCTTTTTTTCTTTCATTTGGGAAAAAATATTTTGTGAAGATTTCATAGTAAACTTTGATGTTTCATAGCAGAATTTGAAATTATCACGAGAAAACCCTACATCAAGCCAATACATGTATCTACAGGCATATTCTCACTATAATATTGCAGTGAAGTTTAATTTTGGAATTATGTGAACTTTTCCCCTGCTTTCTTATATTGCATCAATTTCACAATCCAAGTGAATTTCACAGATACAAGTTAGCAATATGAAAAACATAGCAGAATAAAGTAAATAAAAGTTAAATAAATATGTCACTAAATAATCATGAACATAAGGAAAAATTGTCATTATCAAAGTGACATTTTCCTGTTCCAGAAATACATCTTCACATGCATCTTGACATCACTAAGAAACAAATTTAATACTAGTTTGGAGCTAATAATATTAATAATGGAAGACATAATGTTAATGTCAAGACTCAACACCTAGTCTATGGATACTTTCCTACAGTACATAAAGTACTGAAATTGAGATCATCTTTGATTATTTCTCATTTTTTATACTATTGATGCAAAGGAAGGTGAAATATGAGAAAGAAATACAGTTTTTACATAAATGACAATTTCTTATTTTTGAGAAAAGTCAATCTGAAGAGATTCTTCAAATCTAAACAATGTTCTGAAGACTGTGTTCAGACTCCCATCCAACCTGTCCTGAATTTTACAGGGATAGCTACCGAGAGTTGCAATACTGGCACAATTTTCAGCTAAATCTGAAATTAAAATTTGAAATTAGTAATCAGATGCATGGATTTGTGACGTTTCCTGGATGAAGACCAAATTAAGAATAAAAACACCTGATAATTTTTGCTGTTTGTTATTATAGGAAGTTTGTAGTGGAAGTAACATCTAGCAGTTTATGGATCAACTGAATTTGTTTTATAAGATGCTGTACAGATTCAGGTACTATTTAATAGAAAGAAATATATCCAATGTCTCTCAAAGCTGAGGAGCTACATAGGGAAGAGCACACAGGGAAACCAACTGACTATCTGCACCTTGTTTTGCCAGTTTTGAAGAGAGATGCTGAAGTAAACGTTTTCTTTCTCAGAGAGTTAGAGTAAGCAGCCTTATATTTACAGAATCACACAATATTCTGAGTTGGAAGGACCCACCAGAATCATTAAGTCTGATTTTTAAGCAATGTTGCTTTTTCAAATAAAATCTGTCAAAATTTTTAAGATGCATACAGCATAATGTCCTTAAAACCATTTACTGTATTTAAAAGACCACAAGCCCTCCTGTAACACTGACATCTCTATAAATTTATATCAATAATTTAATGACTTTTTTCAACTTTCTTGCATTGATTTTCATTCAACGTATAACTCCTTACACTCACTTCACAGGCTTATACTGCATTTTCCAAAAGCTTACACATATTAAAATATATTTAAATGCACAAAAGACTAATCTTAAAAATCCCAGGGATTATTATAGCCTGTTATTTTCAGTAAAGTCTAAAAAGCAGGCAATAGTAATAATACAATGCTTAGTAGCTTTACAATCACATTGATTGTTAATAGAGACAGGTAACTTGAGAAAGACACAGGAAGAAACCAGGAAAGAAAAAATTAAAAGGCATTATCTGCTCTGACAGAAAAGATAACTGGTTATTCTTACAGCCTTACTTCTGATACTGTTCTGTACCCCATGCTAAATTTAATAATAAATAAGAGAACTAAGGGTCAGGAGTTCCAAATATAGTTAATACTATAAATGGAGCTTAAACTTATTAGAAACAGGGTAACAAAATCTGAGTTAGATCTGAATTGCCCACACTCACTGTTAATGGAGTAAACCATTAGCTTAAGATGATTTTTCAGGCTGGTCAGTGGCTGAAGCCCCTATACAAAACACTGTCCACTGTTTCAAAGTGCAAGAGTCTAATTAATTAGCTAAACATGTATGCATTTAAATGAAAATACTGCTTTTAATTCTTCACTTCTGTGAGAGCTTCAGCATTCTCTTTCAAATCCTCATCATAAAATATTGCCTGAAAATCCTCTTAGATCAATGTGGTGAGAATCTAATTAAATCAAGTTACTGAACTGTGTCCATAAACAGTGTTTTAATTCTGTCAACTTAGTATCACTAATGCCATCCATAAATTTACTCGCATCTACAAAGAAACCATGAAAAAGTCAGTTTCACTACATAGTAAGTTATGCTATCTTATGTGACTTTAATGGGCTCTGTTAGGATAACAGCAGCCAGCCAATTTAAAATGTTCAGGCTTCATTTTGACAGCATCTGTGATCCAAGGGGTCATTCATTAAATTATGACCTTATTTCTTCTGTGTGGTTAACAGACAGAGAGGAAGGAAGGGAGAAAAGAAAATAATGTTGTAAACACAAGAACAGTATGGAAGCTCCCCCACATTATTTATTTATCTGCATGTATAGCTCATTAAAAGATGCTTTATCTCAATAGGGGAAATTTGTCTGTAAAACTGAAGACCCTTGTTGGTCATCCATCACAGTCTTCCAAAAGGAGCGTCCAAATAGGTACAGTGAAAAGTAGGAAATGTCACCCTGAAATTTAAGATATAACATGGAGGTTTTTTCTGAACAGTACTAAATTGCACATAAATAATCCTTAAAACTGTATATGAAACACACTCAGTTTCATTACTATTTGATCACCTTATTTAGGGACAAAAGTAGAAAATTTATACAGAAATATTATTTTATTCTGATTAAATTACAAGTCATTTATTTGGCCCATCATATAATTGATAAAAACTCATTTCTGTAAGTGCTCATTTTTCTCCATTGACTAGAGAGAAATTCTGGTGAGTAGGCTTGATTTATGATATCTAACTATTAAAACAATAGAGATAATTGGACTAAGTTTAATGCAGAAATCCCCCTTGAGGTAACAAAGAAATCTATGTAGAATCTATTGAAAAATGATGCTTTTGTCCAAAATCAGCACCCCCAGGCATGACAGAATATAAATAAGAATAAAATAATAAGTTAGGGGCTTCATCCTTTAACCTTCATTAGAGACTTCTGAAATGCAAACAAGATCTAAGATGCTATGAAGGAAGGACACAAGCTTGCTTACTGGCCAAACTTTAATAGATGAACCAGCCTGTTGTAATCTGTTTAAGGAAGCCTGCTATGATAAAGTAAAACAAACAAAATAAGGAGGAAAATAAAGATGTCACAATCTTCCCCTAGAACGGCTACTGAATAGACATTCCACCAAAGTGCAGCTAGGATCAACAAAAAAAAACTGTGTCAATCATCTATTTTTTCCTTCATCACAGGCCTGTTCTCAGCTTCCTTGTTTTCTCTCTGATGTCTCTGAATGTATTTATTACAACTGGTTGAAAGAGGCATGATTGACATCCCAGGATGTACACACTCAAATGAAGTGGGGAATGCAAAACAGTTCATTTTTCAGCAGCACATTACCTATGGCATGGACATGACCCCAGATACAATCTAAGCATCCAAACCCATTACCTGGAGACAAACCTAAACATATGCTTCTTCAGCAGAAAACCTCATATAAATCCCAGTTACATTGGTTGAAGTGGTAAAAATTCCCTTTGGCTTATTAGTACAAACCTGAATATAACAGCCCAAAACCAGCAAGAAAACTTCAGGAAGAGATCTTATTGCCACACAATGGGTTGGTTTGAAGGATACCTTGAAAGGTCATGTAGTCCAGCCCCTCTGCCATGGGCAGGAATACACAGGTCAGAATGATTTAATTTTTTTTTAAATGGGTCCTATTTTGCTATTACAGTTCTCAAATTCTGAGTGTGGTTTATTTTCTTCCTAAGGCAAAGATAATTTTGAATATCAGCTATTCATACAAGTCTGTGTTAGTTCATCTTTTGTACTTGGATCAAATTCCCATAGCAATCTCCAAAATCAGTTTATTCTTAGAAAAACACACGGGAGACCAATCAGGAATATATGAATACAGCAATCATAACCCTGTTGTGTTCAAAAGGGTTCTTCATGAGATAACATTAAATATTGTACAACTTTTAGCTTCACATAGATGAAGCTCATGATAGAAGCAGTATTGATGTGTTCTCTTTTTTGTTCACTTTATCAATTGCAAGTATGAGACAAAGAACAAAACAGTAAAATAATAAAACCTTTACTCAGCCCGTTCCCGTATCAGTCATTATTATTAATATATCATAAAGCAGGAGTATAACTGGTAGATTAGATATACCAAGATTGATTACTTCTAGCCTGAAGTAATGCTCTGTGCTAATAGGAGCAAATGCTCTGTTCATGTTCTCTGTATCCCAGGAGCTGACACATTTGCCAGCCCTGCTGCTACCATCTAAAGAATGTACTTGTTGCTGCCATGTCATACCTCATGAGCTTCAGCAAATACTATATACAGCTGCACACAGGAATTGAAACAAGCCACACAGAAAAGCTAAATGCAGTTGCTAGCAGAAATTTCTAGAATAGCCCAGGAGGGCTTTTACAAATCAGGACATGAAGGGTCCCTTCAAATCTAAATTTCCCTTGGTGGTTAACTGCTGCTGCATTAGCAAATCTTGCTAACTGGAAAACCTTGCTGAGCTGTCTCGCATACAGTTACACTGTTGAAATGTGAAACACAACTGTTAGGAGGCTTTGCAAGCTTTAGTATTTTCAAATGTATTTCCAATTCAATCACACATGTATCAAACTTATGCTATACCTGTTCACTAACATCAGGTAATAGCTGATTAAAACATACATAACAAACATGCACAAAAAACCTTTGAAGTGTTTTAAAGGAGAAGAGTGAAACTTAGAATTAGCTGAAAAAACAGCAGCAGACTTTAGAACAGTGGGAGACAACAGCTCTAAAACTGCAGACTTATAGACTTACTGTAAATACTTACATAACCCCCAGCCCACTTTATGCATTCATAAACCCTGTAGGCTTTTCAACACCACAAATGGCTACAGGATTAGAAAAGAGAACTGAAAAAAAATAATAAAATTAGAAGGCCAGCTACTCAAAACTAAGATAATCACAGAGATAATTTCTCAAAAAAGATAGGCAAAGAAGGATATAAAGGGGAGAAGATATTCCATATGAATGTGCTCACCTGTTTCAATTAAAGCTAAGAAGTATCTAGAAAAGGTTCAGATATAAAGATGTATCTTTTTCTGCTAAATTTGGATTCTGACATTTTAAGGCCTTTGTTTTGCTAAGCCAGGTTGAATGTTATTTAACATATACTCACGTCAGAAATTTCTCCCAGTAAGCAGTCATTTCAATATTGCACTTTCCCATCACTGTCAGTTTTAAAACCTGGCTCTAGATATCATGTGATAACATAAGGGTTACAAGAAGGTTACAAGAGACCCACGAAGGATGGTTCTTAAAATTTCCTGGCATTGCAAGGTATTTAAAATATGCTACAATAAACGTATGTCAACTATACCAACATTCTCCTTCAGTTATCAAAGATATGCACACTATTCCTATGAAGTAGTAGCAGTACTGACCTCGAACAATTAAAATTCTTCACAAATTTTACAACACCACTCACAGTGAGGACAATGTAGTTAACAACGAAGTCTGTGGAAACTATTTCTATTTTAATCAGAAATGTGACACCATCTCATCATAAGCAGTATGGAACAATAAATTTAAATCTTTAATTCTGTCTCAGATTCAGGTAAGCTATATCAATTAAGGATACAGAAAATAATTTGTAATCAGGTATTCCCTGGTAATGTTAAACAGGAAAGTCTTTGAACTCAAGTAAAGTGCAAACTAAAACAAGTTTTCTGTTGAAAAAATACTATTGTCAGTGTCCTACAGGACTGAGAAACACACTGTGCATGGTCATGCATTTAAAAATCTTCCAACAGTATTTCTTTACTAAGGTCAGACTCAGCACCAGTTTAAAAATAGCCTGTTCTGAGGGCGAAGGGGATCTTATGCAGACACAAACATCACAGTGGGCCTTCTGGGTGTACAGGATGCTATTATCCTTTGCTTGCTGACAACATACTTCCCTTTATATGGCAAAACCACACTTCTGTCATTACAGTTGCCCTAGTTCTGGAAACATCAAAGTTATTGTTCTGAGAATGTCAGTAATCTATCCCTTAAAGCAAACATAAAACAACTCAACACAAGAAATATGCTCACCAGCTATATCTTTTTTGCCTTAAGATATACACTATTAATTACTGAAAACCTAAATGGCATTATGTTATGGATGATGGGTTTATGAGAACAATAATTTTGTTTTTGCTCCTACCTTTTCCCTTCTTTAGTCCATCATTTTGCCTATATACTAATTTTTTTACATTTCACAAAGGTAGCAATAAAAAAATAAATCTACAATAGCAGGGAAAAAGTCAGAGCTGAGCAGCAAGAGAATAGGCTGGCTAGAGTGTTCTGCTCCATATTGGCAGAAGACACAGGTCAAGTTCAAATCAATTTAAGTTCTATTTATGAAATAAATGAAAAAGATTTTTGTCCATTCTTCCTACATAAAATCATTAAATTACAGACATGACATGAAAATTTGTAGGTTACCCCTGTCTTTGCTTCCAGTGTTCTAACACATTAATTTTTTCACCTCCATTTTAGGTGCATTTTATACTTTATTCCTGACACATTTTTCTCTGATTTGCAGTCCTTTATGAATGAATCCAGTCAGACTTCATTGAAAATTTAACAAGTGAGCAAACAATTGCTTGTATACTTCAGCAGGCTCCACTTCTCACTTGGGAACCACTGTCCTCATATATTGCCAAAGCATTTCCCTTCACTATAGTATGTTAAACTGTCCCAGTCTTCAGACATCTGCTTGTGGACTGCCAACCACCCCCACTGATTGTTGCACCACACACATCTGCCTAAACCTACCCATTGTTTGTCCTTCAGAGACATTACAATCCAGTTATAAAACCCAAATGCAATCTTAACATTCTCTGTATGTTCAGCTATTAACAAAACAGAGTTTCAATGCATGGCTAGGTGTTTTAGAAGCAGTTATAAGACAAATATCACAACCACATATACAGAACAAGAGGTTTTTAAAAATTCCCCTTCCATGCTATAAAACAAATTAAAAACATCATAATGCTCATTGTAAACATTAACTAGTAATATTAACCTTGATAGTGTTTAGCTAGTATGCCTCACATCTTAAAAGTTCCATTGCTGAAATTCCATTTGATGTAAACAAACAGAATAATTCAGGTTGAAAAGGACCTCTGGAAGTCATCTACTTCTGCTCATGGCCAAAACAGATGCAACTGGAAAGGCAGATGAGGAAGCTTGGGTTTTTGCTAGTCCAGTTTCAATTAAGGCTGGAGGTTTCATAGCCTCTCTGGCTAATGGCTTGGCAATTCTAATTCTGCTTTTTTCCCCCCATGTGTATAGTCAGAATGTCCCTTGCTGCAATTGTGGCCCCTGTCTCATCCTTCTGCATCGCTAAGGACTTTTCTCTGTAGCTAAGCATCAGATAGACGTTGACAATAACAATGAAGTCCAAAATAAAAATACTTACACTTGTGTTTAAAGCTAAATGTTGCTCAATTACACTTTTCAGGAGCAGCTGATTGTGCATAAAAAACTAATGTTACTTTCATCAATATAATTTCCCTAGAAAATACAGTGATGATAAGGTTAATTATCATTTTAAACCTAATAATATGCCATTCCCTTGCTTCTGCCTTTGCTAAAAGGTTGAAAAAACAGAAAACAAGGCCAAGACTGCTTATTACATGCAAAAATATTCACGTCCACAATATACTCAGTACAGGTCAAGACCCGTGGTTTTTCTCCCAACTTCACCAATTAGATTGGAAATAAATATTTTTCATGTGTAAGCAAAATTCACTTTGTCAGCATATGTGCAGTTAATTGAAAGATTCCTAGAAGAAACATTCTGCAGTTAATATTTATGGTTGCTCATAACACAACTGACTAAAATGGCTTAGGGGAAGTTATAACTGAAAAATACAAAGTCAGCTGTGGCAATATTTAATCTATAATTTTTCTAAGAACATAATGTTTAAGATCTCCACTAAAATAAAAAAAAAAATCACCCCAGTATTTCCCAAATTGTATACAAAATGAAAACAGGCTTACTGAAAAAAAAAAAAAAAAAAAACTTGATAAAATGTATTTAGGTATCTTTTTGCATACAAAGAACCAAATTCATTTGATTCATTGCTTACATCCAGAACTTAGAATATAAATAATAAAGCTTCACCTCTTAAAAAAAATGTACTGTATTCTAGGACTCAAGAACTGCTGAATCATACTGTAATATCCCACCTATATTTCTTTTAGAGCTTTCATACTACTGCAAGTAGCAGAACTTAGCATTGGAATATGAAAGCCTTGATGCCAATGAACTGGATCTCTTTGAAAGATAATAGTTTCACATAGAAAAGAAAGAGTAAGCAAATTTCCAGAATTATTTTACAAAAAAAGAACAACAAAAAATTCATTACCCCCTCTCCTCATAAGTATAGAGCTTCTTAATAGGTAATATAAGTTCATTAAGTCCAAAATGTATACTATTCACAATTCAAGTAAAACATATGAAAAGTAAATTCACTATTTTAAGTGTTCATCTTAAACTGACTCTAGTATTTCATAAATTCAGCACCCAGCATTTCATAAGTGCAGTGGAATATAACATTAAGTACTTTGACTTGTTATCTTCTCTAGGAATCATAGTTGGAACATTGGCTTCACTTTCAAGGGAAGCAAATGACTTTCAACAAAGAATTAGTTTAACAATCACCTAAAATGTCAAAGTATCTGATCAGCAGATTAAACAGAGAATGTATTCAGAGCATATTTTTTAAAATTATAGTCCATCTATATTTATCAATCAAAAATGCACTTGATCTAAAGTGCAAGAATAACCAAAGGAATACCCATTAATTTTTTAATCTTATATTATCGGATTTTCAATCTGAATTCACATAAGAAGGAGGTGTCTAATCTGAATACCCTACAGAGAAGGAGAACTGGAATTTCACTTTAGTTGCTGAAACAATCATATTGTCAGCCACTTTCTGCAATGAGATTGTGGAGCTTATTTCACTGACTTGTAAAACCTTTCCTAGTTCCAAGTACCTACAAGCAATACCAGTCATAAATAACCAGTAATTACTTCTCAGCAGTTGGAAATGTACTGAGAAAAAAGGTATCATATATTTTCCTGTAAGAGTTTTTAAAGTGTAAGATTCAAAGAAAAAAGTTCAGGAAACCTATACTCTTACCTTTCTGTACACACATGGCAGCAGATTCTGCTGCAGCAAACCACACTCCTAGCATCTAAATTATAACTATCTCAAAAGGTAAAAACACACTGCTAAACCAAGGCAGGTTTCAAGCTCCTTTTGCTCAACATGACCTTCACAGGGCAGGTAGCATCCTACTGTAAGGCAGAGTTACAGGATCAGAGACAGCTTTCCAGCCACTACTGCAATTTCTGCCACATTGCAACCAGCTGTCCACTTAGACCCAGAACTTCAACATACTGTGACTGCCCATCATCCAGAAGAGTATAAAAAACTATTCTATGCTGTTACAATTTTTTAAAAAATTCTATTTTAAAAGGTAAAAATTATGTCATTTAGTAAATAGTTTTTTTCTTCTTCTTCTTCATTTGCCTGATCACTAAAAGGAGAAGCAATTAAATTGAATTAACAAATCAGTTAATGTTGAGATTGAAAATAACTGTTAACACTCCTCCAGCAGCAGGGCCTCCTTATGTAACAATTAAGCTGCTAACACCTGATCATCCTACAATTTGAAGGTCACAAAATAACCATTTTTTCCTCACATCTTTCTCACTTGCCAAAGAATCAGACATACTTATATTTTAGTGTAACTTCAAATTGTTTTTATTATTTACATCCTAATCTAGCTGAGTACACTACTATATACTAATATATACTACTATAACTCAGTAATTCCAGTGTAAATATAGATAAGTCAATACACATATATACAGTAGCATCAAAATTATAGCTGTCCTATATTGGATAATCTACAGCTCTCTAAATATTTTGCTTCTGAGGTGGGCAAGACTAATCTCCCACCACTTTCATTACAATGGGTCTTAAAGAAATTTTATGCTACTTACCTCAGAAGGAAATTCAACCAAATACCACAGACTATCTTTCTGACTAATTATTTCTGTCAAGTCTCTCAATGTTGCATTTTAAATAAAACACAAAGACTGTTATAGGCAGGAAAACCAAGAACAAACAAACTAACAAACCAACCAAACTCAAAACAACTGGGTAATTAATGAAGTGGATTTAGTAAACTTTCAATGTAGTATTCTAATAGATACTTTAATAAATGTTCACCAAGCAACAATTTGTTTCTGAATTCAACAGCAAGGTACTTAATTCAACAGCAAGTCAAATAAAATCAAAATCAACCGGAATAAGAAGTTTTCACAGCACCACTTCATAATACAACCAAGGATCATGTACAGTATCTGAAAAATTTCCTTAGAGAAAGGACTTGACTTTATAAATAGAAGACACAAGGTTTTCTTCCACCAACAGTATTAACACATATATAGCATGATACCCACACTAAGAATAGATCATAACACAAATAATAAAAGTAGAACTATATATTTGATCTTTATAAAGAAAAGACATGAGAGGGTTAGGGTTTTTTCCCCAGCTAAAAGAACAGAATAGGAAAAGATTTTCTGAGGTCACTGAGGCACAGCAACTAAAGTGATTATTTAGCTTCTGTGTCAGCACAACCTCCTTTGCAGTGTCCTACCTGCAGAAGACAGATGACTTGGTACAGAGACCTAAGTACAAACAAAAATAGAACAGAAATTGGAAGACTTAAGAAATCCAAGCAGAGGTATTCATAAACGGTTGTCCAGTATTTTAGTCAGAAAGAAGCTTTCTTAAATATAATGCAAGAACCATTACATATCCATTCATGCTATATCTATCAAATTTTAGTAAAAAATCATTTCATAATTAAAACTAATTCAAATTCAAGGCAGTTCCTTCAGTAAGTACCTTCTCACTGATATTTATTTTATTAAGCTAGTCTCAATAATGAAATTCCAATTAGTGATCTTCTACGAATAACATATATCCAGTTTGCACCATTTGAGAACTCTTTTGTTTTCATCAACTAAAGACTACACTCCTTCAAAAATTGCATTATTCAGATTTGTGTGTATAGGTTGAAACTTGTTGAACCATCACATAAAATCATCATCACAATTATCTTTTCCAGTTCTCATTTCTGAACAGATGCCAGTGAGGGACACAGCTGCAGAAACAACCTCAAATGCAGTACTTTGATTCTACCTCCAGAGTGATGATCTGCACTGGATTTTTCAAAGATCAAGCCCACATGAATGCTTAGCAGTTTACCCAAAATAAAGGGGTTTACCAATAGGTCTGAGGAAGCAGTGACAGAAGCCACTTAATATATCTCATCAGGATAATAAGGATAGGAGACAAGAGGTATGATTTGGCAATTTTTTTTTTATTGTCAAGGAATTTTCTATGTAGAAAGTTGGGTTTGTATTTAAAGCAATTATGCTCCTATATGAGAACTCAAAAGAAGCTGACAAAATATACAACACTTATTTCCTTATTTTTATAGATGACCTTTAAAAACATGCTTTTAAACATACTGCCTATTTAGCTATTATAGTTCATACTTTTAAAAGCATGTTACCATTCAGAATGTACAGAACAAACAGCATGTTTTCTTCCTTTTTTTCCCCCTCAGATTAATTTAGCATAGCTATTTTTATTTGACACATAAGAACACATTCTAAATTAGCAATGGAGGGACACCTGGCAACCTATCCAGCAAGCAGGTTTCTGCTCCCAGTTAACTGCTGGAGAAGGTGTTCTCTCTATCCCAGACATAGCACAACCTTTAAATTAACCTCTAATTTTTGACCTCAAGGTTAAAATTAGTGCCTGTGAGTATTTACCACCTTAACTTTTTATCATTTGAAAAACCTAAGCACAGACCTTTTTCTACATTAGGACAGGAACTTTGGAATAAAAGATGGCATGATTGTGCACTCAGGACAGGAAGTTTTCCATAACAGCAACCAAAATGAACTCTAGGCCTAGAAATCACTCTTTGGCAACATCTTTTTATAACAATGCCTGCATTCGTACACAGTAAAAAACGAATTGCATACAAGTAAAGTTGGCAAAAATATCCCTTAATGTGCAGTAGAAGAGCACTGTCTCTAAGTACTGGGAAATGCAGCTGCAGCACGTATTCCCAGGGAACTGCAGGAGCTGTACAACCCCCACGGTGACACATACGGCTCCAGCTACAATGCTGCTGGCACTCCAACTTCACAGAGTAAAACCAGCTGAGAGAACACTGCAATATCTGAAAGTTCTACACAACTGTAGAGATCTACCTCAGCTATGCTCTTACAAAATAGATGCCTGTTTCAACACTAAAGTATTGAAAAATCAAGGTCTCCTGGCAAAAACAAGAATTCATCTTTGAAAGATGACCTCATGTGCTACATGAGTATTTTTTCCTCTTTGAAGACAAATAAATACATTTCCAAAACTAAAAATGTAACACTTTTTTCTTTTTTGAAATCCATTTAAGAGATGGAAAGGTAGTATTCTGGAAGACAGAATAACCGAAATTACTTCATTTAAAAATTATTCCTGTTTTGATTTTCAATGTATTAAGTCTCAGTAATATTGCAGTACCTAAATTAAGCACTTGAGTAAGTGATCAAGTTAAGAACGCTAACATTTTTCTTAGTTCTGAATCAAATTAAAATTGTGAGCTCAAAAGTTACAGCATGTAACATTGAGCTCTCCTATTTCTAGTATCAATAAAAATGAGTTCAAGTTAAAGGGAAAAAATATTCTAAAGGCTAAGGTAACATATAACTATCTATAAATTAAATAAAAGAAATTATTTTTTTGCTACTAACTTATATCCATTCATTTTACTTGACTCTAATTTAATAATTTTAAAGATCAATGCCAATCTAAATATTTTGTCTAAAACAAGGTAAATGCACATGTGTGCATACAGTGGCTAATTGGACAGCTGTGGTTGAGATGAGTGACTGGGATGACAGACATATGCAGTCTCCATTCTGTACCTAGTATCTTTACTAGGTATAAACATCATCAAGTACTTGAGTGTTCATTTGCAATCCAATTCATAAAATAAATTTATATAAATGTTTATTAAGAACTAGATTGGACAACAGAGGAAAATCCTTCAGATCTGCAAGCAGTATCAGAATCATTACCACAGGCTAACTGATTCTCTTCTGAGGCATCCAGAACCACCAGGACTAACTCACCTCTTTGCTTTCTTCATACCATCAGAGATACCATGTCATTCTGGATGGCTGCTGTTTCTACCATAATTCCTAAAGGGATTGTTGAGATCCCAACTAGCAAAGCCCATTGTAAGTAGAAGGTCAACAGCCAAATCGTGGAGTAAAGAGATGAGTTTGAATGGCCCTGGTCTTGCCACCATGAAGGATTATTTTACTTCAGCTCTTGTTCTGCAAAAAACCATTCTTTCACAACCTTCAAATTATCTCCTGCTACATCTTGGCAAAGAGGAGACAGTGGACAAATGTAAAGTAGCCAACAAGGATGCAAAACAAAGGTTTACATATCCATTTGCCTCTCAGTCACACCAACACTTTCTCAGCTGAGTTTCTGAGGGGACTAGTAAAGGAGCACCTGATGGGAGATCAGCCTTCCCCATTGATGCCTTACCTAAATCAGATAGTGAGGACCAGCAAGTAAAATTCATGCATATATGAGTTTTAGAAATCATAGGTAAATAATCAAAATAAAAAATAAAACAGTAACTTATTTACACAATAAAAGCATTGTATAGCAAAATTAAGTCTCAAAAACTGAGAAGTACAAAATCACATCCAGATACTATATCCTGCAAGACTTTACCGCACAATCAAAAACTTAACAACACAATAAAGAAGCATGCCAAAACTGCTTCTAACAAACCTGTATCATGAAGTACTTAAAAGTTGTTACTGATAAATGTAAAGATTGAAGGATATTTTATATTAAAACTATCCAATAGATTATTTTACTTCCTTTGTATTGACCTTTAAGTGCTTTTGGAATACTCTGATCTGATTACCCAGTGGACTTCCCGGAGACTAAGAAAAACTTCCACACAGTGCATAAATAAAACAACTTCTACATGGGTGTACATAAACTCCATCAAGATTAGGGAGAAGTTTCCAAACATACAAAAATCCCCACAGCATCTAAAATACTAGTTAACATGCTCAAACATAGACCAAAGTGAAAATAACCAATGCAGATGGCTCAGACAATCACAAACACTCAAGGAGTATAATAGGAACGAAACTATTTCTGATCAGACAACGTGCTTATTCTCTGTTCAGTCTATTAATTACTGATCAGTTATACTGACTCTTTTAAACAATCACCAGAGCATGACTTGGGCAGAGGGATGCCCACATAGGCAGAATCACATTTTACAGCAATCATTAAGTGATCTGAAATTGGAGTCCTTTTGCAATATTATCTGTAGCAAACATGAAAAAATTCATATTTGTAGCTAGACTACTTACAGAAAAATTTACATGACAGAAAATGAGACAGATCACAGTGCAAATTTTAAGTGCCTAGCAAAAGAAGAATACATGAGAGACTTGGTTTTAAGAGCTAGCAGTGAAAATTGTCTTACAAATTACCACGATAGTGAAGAGGTAGGCAAAAAAATGAGACAATTAGAAATTATCTATGACACAAAGGCAGACAGATAATATGGCTTCCAAAGACATTTGTGTTACAATCTACATATTGTGCATTTCACTTACAAAACTAAAACCTTAAGCTTAAATTCTCCAAGCATATAATATGAGTATGTATTATATCCCTACATCAGTTATGAGCACTTTGACATTCTATTTCTATATTATATTAAGGCTGAAATGTTTTTGTCCCTGTTAGTCTTGAGTATTTTCAACAGCGAAACACTGCCACCTTTTGGCTTGATACATAGACCTCTCAATTTTAAATTTAGTTATATTTTTTGCTCCATTTGTCCTTCATGGAGGTGGTTGAATTCCTGTGATCTTATCTAAAATTCTATCCATTAGATATACTTCACCAGGAAGAAAAACCTACAGTATTAGTTGATATGGAAAATAGAAATTTTTTCTCAAAAGTACATAGCCCAGTAACTTAAAACTATACTCCTTTAAGCCACATAATGTTTTATCTGTTTTCTATTTCACAACTCTTTGTTCTTGGCAGTTTTGGTACAGATACACACTGTATCACATGATATGCATTGCATTCCTTTCAAGTAAAAAAATCAGTAATACATCCTTTGAACATATGAGTTTTGAAAACAGACTACAGAATAACAATAATGCACTATAAAAGTGTTATACTCCTTGCTCATGCACATACCTACATTATTGTAGGTGAAACACCAATGGTTCAACATCTACGTAAGCATGTATTGAAATGTATGCAAAATTACTTACACTAGTGACACAATGTCCCCGCGCTGTACATCGTAATTTCTAATGCTCCAGTGGTTTAAGAGTACTACATCAGATGCTTGTCTTCCCCCAGGATTCAAAGAAGGCTGAAAGAAGGGGAGAAAAATAGATCTACATTTAGATCTACACTTCCTTTACTAATCTTCTACCTAATTCTTTCCATCAACAGGTGAAACCCATTAAAATTGGTAAAAAACATACCCACTTACAGTAAGAGACCAAGAAGCCAAGAACCTATTGTATTAGAGGAAATACATTTCTTTATTAAATGGCATGTCAAATATCATTAATTTATGACAAACTAGTTCACATTTTTCAATGCACTACTGCATGCAAATCAGATTACATAGGATACATGCTTATGGCAAGCCTGATGAAAAGAAGAGATTGATATTATTGCTTATCATTTAATATTAAAATCAAGGGAGAACCAAGTACCTAATTTCCAGGGAAAAAAAAAACGAACAAGTTTTTTGCAGGCATCTTACTATTTATAAAAGTTAAGTATGTACTTGTAGCAATGCTAATCTCAGCATCGTTTGCAAAGGGAAAATACACACCCTACAGCACACACTGAAACTGGCAATAAATGTGGGCCTTCCATAACAGGACACAAAAGGCATCAAACAAAATAACCAAGTAATTAATGCATAATTAGGAGGTACATCAAATACCCCAAAATTATTTGGGGTGATATGATACAAAACCAGGGTATCAATGGATCTGAATTAACTCTTGGGAAAGGGCAGAGGAAGGAAGAAGCCCATCACAGTACTTCAATTATGTTTGCAAGGATTACTTTGTAAAACAGAGACTCCTTTTACTAGACAGAAATTATTTAAAAGTATTCCAGACTAAAGTCTTATAATAGTTTATTTCTCAGAAAGCTTTTTCAGAATCTCCAAATACAATTACAGTACCTCCCAGGTTGGCCAAGAGATAACTGCTAATGTAGACTCTAGAGTTAGGTGATATATGCAATAAAGCACATAGTGTTGAAACTAGGCTACTTATTATCCTTTGTACAATAACTGCAATATAAGCTAAAAAAAATTGTTTTTGTTGTTGTAGAAGAGGCACTTACACTATAACTGGAACCATCACATAAACCACTGGACTTTCACTGCTGATAGTCCCCTCTCCAAACTGATGGCAGCTCTGATGAGTAAACCAACAGGGAGACTGAAATTAACTCTTCTCAACCCTAGAAATTATACAGCCTTGGATTTCATTCTATTGTTATTCAGTAAATTTTGCTCTCCAATAAAATTTAGTATTTAACTTCAAAAGCAATTTACAAGTGTTGATTTCTCTTTACTACAGTTTCTCATTCATCATTGCTAAACAGATAGGTTAAAATAGTTCAAGTGGGATTTGTGAAAAACTAGTTTTCCAAGGTGTGAGAGGAAGCCATGAGGTAGGGTCCTCAGCTGGTGTAAGCAACATGATAGGTCAAAAGAATAAATGTGGTAGAGAAGGGGGAGGGATATGACATCCTATGTTTAGTTAAAGAGCAAACAAGGCAGGTTACATTTTGGGCTACAGTCAAATTTCTATTTAGGTAAGTCAAGGGATCAAAGCACATCACTTTAGCATCCATAGAGATAAGGTCTGAATCTAAGCTGTAAATATATTAACACTCATTGCTGTTTTATTTACTAGACTCAATGCACTGCAAGAACCAGATAAATGAAAACCAGGAGCTAATTAGCAGTTATTTTATAATTCATTTTTAATCAGGATTTCCAGAATTATTTATCACATTTACAGCATTTTCCACCAAAGGATCAAATATTTACATACAAGTGACTTACATACAAACTCACAAACAATTCAGTCATTCTCACCTTTGCCAAATGCAGATACATAGGGGTCAGAAGCATACAATGCTACTAAGTACAGAGCAGAAGCCAATCTTACAAAGCAGGAATCATACCTATGACATTCTCACAAAATAAACTCCTTAGTACTCAAAGGTATCTGCCTTAAAAGGCCAAAAGAGAAGGATGAAATAAATAGCAACCTTAAACCATTGTTCCAAAAGATAATGTATCTCACAGCTAACACTTAAAAAATATCTAAATGAGTGTTCACACACTTCTTGCATCAAATAAATGTACATCAACTACATCTTACAGGAAAATACACCATGTAGTTACAGTATTGCCCTAGTTGGACTATCCTTGTTGGCTCCTGTTTTTTTCTGCATTTAAACAAAGGAAATGCCTAAGAACTTAAACACAAATAGATATTGTATAAGCTTTTTTAACTTAAAGCACTCTAAATGCATTTTTAACAATACCTGACCTCATTTTGACATACAGGGTGGATATCCAACTCATTACAAATTAGAATTGTGTTTGAGAAAAATACAATGGAATAGGTTTTTTTTCTTCTCTCTCAAAAAAAATCTGACAAATGCTCAGACAATAATACTATTTTGTTAGAAGAAATTGAAGGAAAACTATTCATTTACATCAACAATCACTATTGTCTATTAAAAAATAGAAGGCTAAATCCTTCAGCAAGCCTTTCTCTACTGTAAATAACACAAATTGAGTATACTCACAAGTATAACAACAAACAAGTATAGAAACAATACAACTTATTCCTCATGATATTTTAACTAGTAGTAAGGTTTCAGGTCTAGCAAAACCAAAGCACAGCTTCTGCAAAAGGAGTCAACAAATAGGTTCACAAGGGCTTTTCATAAGAAACAGAATGACACAGAGGCTTCTTCCTTCTAGTCTGAAGCATTAACTTCTTTGCTCAAGTTTTTGGCATAAAAGCCTACTACAAATGAGGCACACAGGTCTTAATTTAAACTGTGGTGCAGAAGCCACAAAACATTACTCTTTCCAATTACAAACTAATCTAATGCTAAAAGCATGCAAATTGAGATCCCCAGCCATATGATGAAGCCTCATAGGACATGAGGTTCCATAAGTATGAGGGTAAAAACATGCCCTTTTGCTATAAATAATGATTAACTTGATAGTTGTTATGCTGCTAGTGAAGGTCACAACTTATTTGCTTGTAGCTTGGGGAACACAAAGAATATTCATATGAGCTTACAGGCTTAGGTACAGTAATCCTAATAATAAAGTTAGGAGAAACTGCCACAGAATAATTACAGCTGCTATTATGCATAATGGAGTAGAACATTCAATAATGTTTGCTGCAGAAACATGAGTGCTTCATCAGAGATCGCTGGTCAGGCCATTTCCTATAATCCTTGTTATTGAACTGCTTGCAATAGAACTTGCATATAAAGCTGCACATACACTCATCTTCTATCCCACTTGAAAACAGTCCATTTGATTTAATGAATTTACAAATTTATATATCCATAAGGGGCTCCTTTTCCACATCTTTATGTATGAAGAGTTCATAATACCAAACAAGCAATGAAACTCAAAAAATTAATATAAATCAATATCAAGATGTCTATAGGACAAACATTTAAAAGTATGCAGCCTGCACTACAAGAAGTCACACACAAAAAAAAAAAATCCACAACAGCCATTGTGCCAGTTATTTGTATCACTTACATTTAATGTTGTAAACAGATTACAACTCACTAGAAACCCAGTATTAGTAGAATGCTAGATGAGCACATCCATCTAAAATCCTAAGCAACAAAACTACCTGATGATTAAAAAAACCCAGCAAATTTGGAAATAAAAGAGAAGGTAATGAAACTATTAAAACTGTTAAAATTATAAACTGCAATAGTTCACTGTTATTCCCTATAGGTTAGAGTTAATACACATATACTGAAGTCAGCACAAATGAAATTACAAGTGGCTGAAAGCACTGACAAATACAAAATCAGCTTGAGACAATAGAATACATGAAGCCTGTCTTAATTGATTGGGTCAGAAAAAAAATTATTTCCATTAGAAGCTTTATTCATATGCTTGCCAGGATGCCAAAAAGCATTCCCATCATCAGTAACTACAAAGCAGCAGCAAGGCTGGTCCAGAACAAAAGGAGAAAGTGTAGCAGGAGAAAGGACACACAGCAGAGAACAAGAGTAGGAGAGCAAGCATGACATAGAGAAATGGATTTCTTGCTTCCTGTCAAAACTTTTAATTTCAGGCTCAGGAGCCAGAATTAAGAGTAGGCAAAGCCAGCTAGACATTTTAGAGGTCTATTACAAATAAATCCTTGGGAATCTTACCAGGATATCAAATTGAGACAATAAGGTATCACTAGAAGTGATTGAAGGATACATGCTGACTACAATCTGACTGAACTTCAGTCTTCCTCACACCTATGGCTTTCAGATATATTTGACATAGATCACTCTCCAAAGAGCACAGCTAACAGACAGAATTGCAACATGACCATTGCTCCTTCAAGCTACTCTTCAAGAGAGGGATATATTCCTTCTAATTGTGTCCCCATGAGACTGGCTTAGATGTCTAATAAACCTCAGCGAGGAAATTAGTATCTTATTAAAAGCACTAGGATTTTTTCTTCAATCTGAAAATGGCCATATGCATAGACGTTTAAAACAAACCTCTATTTCACTTCTGTTTCAGAATAAAACCAGAGAGTTTTATAGACACTGAGGTATCAGTAAAATTATAAATGTCAGTTTTCAAGTTACCCATTTTTAAATCAGGGAATATTTGGTTAACAGACACAGCAAGGGAAAAGCTTCAATTTTAATAATCCAGTGAATATTCCCTTTGTCAGGTTAAATAAATATAACTAAATAACTGTAGTGTTTTTCAAATCTTCCATGGATAAACCACAGTCAACTAAATGCTCTTCAACTGAACAGAGAAGCAACACTCCAAAACAATAGCAGAGCACTCTCAAACACTTGGGACTGACTTCAAAGAAAACATAAAACTGAGGTATTAACCAGAGGAGCACAATAGACTTGTGGAGAAGGATATCTAAGATATTTCTTTTCAGCTACTAAATCAAAACTATCAAGCACTAATGGATGTCAAACAGAACACTACATCAGAGGCAGAAAAGATCAAACTATGAATAGCAATGTGGTATGCTAAAAAACCCAACACCTCAAAATTTAAATGCTCAGGTCACACTCACTAGTAGCAAAAAACCCCAAAAAGCAGAAGCAAAGGCAGAAAGCCAAAACCAGAAAATCCAATGTGAATCTGCATCTTGAATGCTCCATGTGACCTTAGACCTGCAGCCAAGGCAAAAAATGGAAAGATGGAATATCACAGCTAAGTCAGGATGGATAGGGCTGACAGCACCATCAGCCCTTTCTCTTACATTGCTTACCAGTCTTAACTCTACACATTTTCATCTCCAGTCCTTATTCTCATACAACTCTGAACTCAACACATTTTCTTCTACAGACCTTTTCTTTATACATCACTGACTCTTTCTCAGAAGCCTCTCTGTTAATTCTGCTCAACTGTCTCCTTACCTTATAGACCTCTTTTTTTGTTTTGACTCCATTCCCTTATTAGCAGCTTGTACTGATTCCTTTACCTATCAGCAGCTTCACACAGCTTTGGCACCTTCTTTCAATCTGCATGGCTGGCTACCCCAAGCTTTCCCTGTCCCAGCTGCCTAACCCTGGACTGTCCCTCATACAACATTATCTTACCTTACCCTTACACAACCACGTAGCCCTTGGCTCCTCTCACTACAGCCAGCAGCATTCCAAGCTCTCTGTACCTCCAACTGCAAATGCCTCTGACTGTTGGGAAGCTGGCCTATTCCTTTATATCCTGAAAACTGATTGGCCAGGTACAGATGTTTATTTTTTGGTAATCAATACAGCTGTGAGCCCTGAGATTCTCCTCTCTTTCACTGGTCATCTTTCCATGAGAAAGGCAAAGATAACTTATGTTACACCCATTTGGCCTTGGATTGTAGAATTACTGGAGTAAGCTGATTTTACTTTCATTTCTGTTCTTGATGTGAGAGCTGCCTGCTGAGATTTCTTGACAGAGTTTAAACATCAGATTACAGACTGCCACAAAAGACTCAATGCCATCTTGCCAGCTCCTCCTCCCCACCACCTGCTTTTTAGAACATTAAACATAAATCAGCCAAGTGCAGGTTCAAGCCTGAATTTTCTAGCCCACGTGTAAATTCTGCATAATTCAAACTCCAGCAGCTGGTCTTGATTGCTGTGAAACCTCTCTTCAAGATTCTGAGCATATTAAGACAATCAGAAAAGAGAGCTTGACATCCAAGAATCAAATCCTTACTCTCTGCTAATTGGAATGTTGCAACATTGGAACAAAATACATCATAGTTATCAGTGGTGAGACATACCAATGTGCAGTGCATATGATTTAAAATGCAAAGTAAAAATATGGAAATTTTCTATCTACATTAAAATATAGCTTTTTCAAAACCAAATAAACAGTGAAAGCAAAATAGTGTTCATGAGTATTTATTTATCATTTAAATGTTATCCTATTTATATTTACTTGCTTATGCTGTATAAACATTCCATATAACCAAAGTAAAAACAGTGAACTCGTACCTATTTCCTGATAAACATAAGCAATAATAGTAGGCTCATGCCACTTTCAGTTTTCTTCCCTGCAATGGTGCCAAGTCTGTTCATTAGTAAGAACAAGTATAGCAATAAACAGTTTTGCCATACAATTACTATAATGTAGCTACTAAATATTAATAAAGCCTCTTTGTGAATCATCAATTGAAAACCAAGAGACAAATTTGCTCCAAATATTTCTAAATGTTTAGGAAGATATCAAAACAATCTATCACTATTTCTCCATATATTTTCCTTTTACTGACCCAGAATTTTGCAAAGTTTTGTTTTCAAAAATCTTTTTTTTTCACATCACAATATATTTAATAAAGTAGAAATTAAACTATTCCATACTAGAATGTCATTTAATAGCAATTGAAATATTTTTTTCACTTCTCTATTATCAGTGGAGAGCCACGTTTCAATTTCCTGACAGACAAAAGACATTTCCAGCAATACCTGCATTGATGCTCCTTCCACCCTTGCGACACAGGCAACTCTGTCCAGGAAAGTCACAGTTACAGGAACAGCAACAAAGAAACCTTTAAAAAAGGCTTTAATGTATCTCTTCCCCAAACCCTGAGCCTGTGCCATAATCTGAAAAACATGAAGGAAAGAGAAAAATCGTTATACAACAAATTTGAAGTAACATCAACGTGTAGCAATTAAACACAGCACAATTAAAAATAAATGTATTATCTGTTAGAGTCTCACAATATTCAGAGTGAAAAAAATGAGTGTACACATGAGAATGGAAAAAAACCCCAAACCAACAAACCAGAAATCTTCATCAGATTTTAAATGTCTATTCTACAGAACAGAGCTTGATACTTCGCATATACCCTTTAGTTAATTTGATCCTGTACTAACAGAAGTACTGGATAAAAATGACTCAATGTAGCAGGTAAACAAGAAGAAAAGTGATGCAACAAGTAATGCATTTTGGAAAAAAAGAAGTACTGCAAATAATTTTCTCTTCATACACTGGTATTTATTAAATTTTCACCCCCAAAGGTAGATTGTGATAAGCAAAGGAAAGCTATTTGCAACACATTATCTTTTCTTTATTAAATATTTTCACAAATTAAAATGCACAAAAGCATCATTTCCACACTGGCATTAACTGCAAACATACAATCAGTTTAAATTGTCACATTTATCACAGGAACACACCCTATAACATAGGGACACGTGTTAAGACACAATGACTCTGTTCATCACTCCATCACAAAGTTAAAAGTCTGTTGGCAGACTAAGGCAGCCACGTAATGGAACATGGGATGATTTCACATGATGATTTCACATGTTTCACATGATTTCACATTTCATGATTTCCATGTATTATGCTATCTCCCGTCTATTTATTTAGCCCTGAACCACTGAACATGCTTGGAAAACACCTACAAAGTGCACTGAAACACCAGTTGTTTGATTGTATTAGTCATACCTCTGAAAATCAAGCTGAATGTCCAGGTACTGCTGCATAGACTCAAGCCTAATTCACATAACTGCAGTTTCAGTATAAGAAGTGCTGCCCTTCACCTATTGGAAACTCTCTTTTAAACTGCTGCTTTCACCTAATGAATCCCTGGTAGATTAGCTTGTGTTTATACTCAAGAACATAAGAGCTGTTTTTCAATTAAAATAATGGAAAACATAAATATATGCAGTTTCATGCAATCCACTTACAAACTATTTAAAATTTCACAATATAATCATTTTCTCTTGCATTTTCAGAAACATGGAAGTGATGAACTATTTGTATGCAGAATATAAATTGATAACACTCTGGTGAAATAGTACTGAAGGTAGTATATCTGTCATAGATAGAGCTTCTTAATTCCAAAACCCATAAAACTTAGAAAACTCAGTTCTACAAAGTAAGCCATGTGCATAGTCTTCACTAGAATTCTTTATAGATATTAATAGCTTTGCAATGACAAGGACTGTCTTCTAAGACTATGACTTCCGACTTTCACCTTCAAAGGGTTTCTTATTTTTTTTAAGTGGAAATACTTCATCATCTGTAACTTGCTCTTAAGTTTAAATTTTCACGCTGCTTATAATTCAGTCATTTTCTTTCTGAATATTTTGTGCAAATATTTTCAATTTCCATCAACCACTTTTACAAATAATTTTAAATAGGTTGTGAAATAGAACAAAAACCTCACAATTTCAAGAAAAAAGCTATAAGGATCTACTCTCAGCTATCATTTAAGAACTTGTTATTAGAATCCACCAAAAGAGACTATTGCCTCAATCAGCAGAGCTTGACCTTTGGAAAATACACCACAAAAAAAAATTAAAATTTCTAAAAATCAGGGTTTTTGTCTGCCTTCTGACTACATCACTGCCTATACCTTAATACCCTTCTCTCAACCTATTTACTTTGAATTGCATCTTGAATTTTGTGGCTGGAACTCTACTTCTCTGCTATGAGGTCTGGCATCTCAGATGCAACTCTAACAGCAATGTCAGCCACAAAACACCATTTTGAGACTTTACCCACAAATATATTCACCATGTTCTCTAGAGTAACTTGAGGAGGAAAACACTGTCTGATACATGTACTACAATATGGTTGATCTAGGAATAATTTTTAAAAATGCAGAAATCAATTTTACTTTTTTAAAATTTCTCAGAGCCAAATCTCTTTTTCATTAATAATGAAACATGAATATTCATCCTATTCTTTCTACTAAATCCAGGGACAGATCTTGTTATAAACTTCTGGCAGAAGCCCCTTGCTAGTATGTACAGAAAAATCTAGAATCTGAAAGAGGTAACTGGTCAGAAAAACCATAGGAGACCAACCATATGCTTCCCAGAACTACAAGATAATTAATAGTGACGGAGAATCTAGCAGTCAGGTTAAAACTGCTAAGACAAAATGCTTCATTCTCAGTACACCATTTGGACAAGGCAGCACCAGCAGTATTTAATAGCTGTGGACAACACTGGGAATTAAAGTCCTACTTTGATGGGTTTGAACTCATGTAGCATTACACAGCACAATAAAAAAACATGAGGGAAAAAGCACCAGCAGCATCCCTACAAGCAATCAATTTGGAAAGCCACCAAAACCAACAACAGCTCACATGCTGAAGGACTTCTATACTTGCCCTGAATTTTCTCCTTTCGGTGATTGATCAAACCACTGCTTCCATCTCCCCAAAACAATAAATCTTTCATTTATAATGATGTGCTACATTCTGAACTTTTCCCAGTTCCCCACCTCCTGCAGCAAAGGACAGCTTTTCCCCATAACACAAACTGAGCCAGTCAACAGAAGCCTCTCTTCCCAAAAGACAGCAAATATTTGCACTTATATTTCAAACAATTTGAGAGGAATTATTTAAAAACAACTCATCTTTAACCTTAAATCCTTTCATATACCGAAACATTTTCAACACAAAGGAAAGTTATTAAGTCAGTATCTGACTTAATAGTGCACATATTTTTGCCAGGTCTGTTTCATAAGCTTTCCCCTCTAAAAAGCACAGACAAGTAAATGGACATGCAGAGTTGTCATGCAGCTGTTGACAAAATAGTCCAACACTCAACTGCCAGTAAATGGGAAGTTATCCCTCACTCTTTCCAAATGAGGGGCTTCAAGTAGTCTTGCACTGCCACAGGAAGAGCTGGAACATAGGCAGCAGAAAGGCAGTTTGCAGCAACACCTTCTACCAGTAACTGGATATGTGAATGGATAATCCTCAGCTGATAAATACTGCTGGATTAAAAGGTGCAGTGTTGTCTTTTCTAATATTTTGATGGTTGTAGGAGAAAAGAAGGAGGAAAAGTAATGATAAGCATTTACTGCAGTCACAAGAGAGAATTTAGGAGGGTAAAGGGTACACACAAAAATGACCCTTAAAATTAAAAGAGAAAATTCTAGTTCGAATTGTGGGTTGTTTTTTTTTTAATAAAGAAAACACAAGATAGCCATCACTCCTGAAAATAATATTCTGCTCTTAGAGATTTCTAAAACACCTCTAGATTTTAAAAGCATCATGTTTCTGAAGTGAAATTCTGAAATACAGTGCAGTGTCTGGTTTATGATGACAGGTTCAAATGCTTATCAGTGAGGCAAGCAAAGCATTGTTTGCTGAAAAAAATAATTTCCCTAACATGTATTTCTGGATCTCTGCCCAGTTTGACACCTTGAATAAGATCAACAAATCACAACACTTAAAAGATGCGGGGGGGAGGGAAGAAACACTACCAAATACAAAAAAATAAACCAAAATTAAATATTTTAGACATGCAGCACCTGTAAGTTACACTGTAAGGGACAAAAACCCACAGAATAATTCAGCAGAACTGACAAACTTCAAAACAACCACCTTGAAAACTTCTTTGAAATGGAAACATGGACAAGAAAAATCCAAGATCAAAAATGCTAGCATATAGCAGGTCAAAGCATTAAGAATTTCACATTGTGCAGCTCAGAGATTAAGGCAGATGGAGCACAGCATTATCCGGCCTGAAGTATTTGGTGCACAAAAGGTCCAGGGATTATAATGAGCCTCTCGTGGGTACGACAACATATGGAGCAGAGATGCTATTTAGATAGGTCTCTATGTACAAAATGTTTATTTTTTCTTACACTTGCCTGCACATTAGAAGACATTGTTTATCAAACAGCCTGCAGAAAGTCATCAAGTAATTCAGAAAGCCCCAGGTTACAATATATTTGCAAACCTAGGTACTTAAAAATTACCCACAGAAGTATGATAGGAAAAATAGCTGTAAAAACAAGGCATTAGCAGTCATCCGCAAAGGAAACAGAATGGCCCCTGATGTGCTTCTACAAGAAGACATGTGAGGGAATGGGAAGGAGGGAATTATAACCTATATGCAAAACAACTGCCCCACCAAGTCTGCCACATTAGTATGAAATAACCTATTTGATCTTGTTCAGGAATTAGTAATTAGAAAATATATAGCTCAAGAATCCATTGAAACAACCAACTTCTCTGTCAATCAAAATATGTGTTTTTTCTATAAATCACACTAGAATTTGGCATCACACTAGAATTCAGGATATATGGTTTGAAAATAAAGGAGACTTTACACCACAAAACATTTATAAGCCAAATTTTATTGTGTCCTATGAAACTGAGGACAAAAGCTGTTGTTTTAAGACTGGTCTAACTTGAAGATGAGGTTATACCTGGCTTAACAATCACAATTACCAGGATACTCCTCAGTGTAAGAATTTGTGTGATGTTTTTAACACATTCTTTTTCTACAATCTTTCATGATACATGGCCAGAGCTAAATACTGCAGCCTGACTTTCATTTCCCATTTTAGCTGTACATTTCCATAACTTCTATATTACAGTGATTACTGTAAGGGCACAAGTGTGCAGCGTTTTTAGTAGGCTAATTTAATTCATGTATATTTATCCAAGTACTAGTTTGGACATGATGGTGATGAATGCCACAGAAAAATCAAAATAGACTAGCCCATAAGTTTTCAGTAAAAATAATCAATACAGATCAGTGCATTTAAGTTTTCATTTAAAAATCCTATCTTGTTCCAGAAGGAGCTCTCATTTATCCTTCAATAAAGTCAACTCTATCCTGGTATTATTCCACCATAGAGGTAACATGTCTATTCAGCTATGAATCTTTAAAGCATGCAATGCATGCACTGAGTATGAGGATAGAATAATGACCGAAAATAATATTTATTATGGTATGAAAAAATGATGCCAGGAGAAAAAATAGAAAATGCTTATACTATTGAAAGGTATTTTCCATTTTCAGCATATTTCACAAAAATAACTAGCTCTTCCACAACTGCTGTAAAAGGAGCTTTGTGCATCCTTGTTCTGTCAGGGAAAATTGGGAGTGACTTGGATAGAACATTCCCATGAAACCCAGCAGTAAAACCAAACGAGCCACCTACTTACTGTCTACTGTCTGGAGGATAGTAATAAACTAAATGTATAAACTAATACAGAAAATTATGCCTTCTAAATAATTTCCTTTATTTTAACAACTCATGTCTTATCCTCGAACTCTAGAGGTCACTGTGGGACTTGTTAAGAGCTGACGTAGTGTACTCCATCATTCCCCACCATATTGATTTTGAGCCTGGGATTTGTGGCAACTTCAACCGCCATGTAAGTTTCTCAAGGTCCAAGTAAGGTCTCAAGAACAAGGAAAACAACTAAACAAGCATAAGGGTATAAATTTCCAGAAACTGCTGAAAGCTGTGGCACCCTAGTCAACTTATAAAGATCGCACCACAAAATTACAACTGTGACTGTGAAACCAGTAAAACCATTATCTTAAAATTATTGCTAGCATGCTTAAAATATTATTTTCAACAATCTGGATATCACTCACTACTATACCATGTGTATAATTATTTACCACCAGCTCCAGAAGAAAATTTATTTTGGTAACATAAAAGTTAAATAAAAGTACCTTCTTTAATTTTAAAAGAAAATTAAATGAAAGATTCCTGGAAAATCTTCCAAATACAGTAGTCAAAAATGTTAACATTTTTTTACAAAATGTATTCAGTTACAAAGCTGCATATTGGAAAAATCAAGTCTAATTTCGAAGTTTTCTAGAGCCATTATTTAATCTGAAAATCCTCAAGACATTCTGTCCTCCTAGTATATTTTGTTGACAATTTTGATTTTCTTCCTAGCTGAACAAGTATGTGTGGCATATGCTTTTAGGGGAGAAGAAGAAAATAAAAATGTGCTGGTACAAGAAAGTTACTTAAAGAGATGTAAAGCAGCTTTGCATTTTCTGGTATCTTGGTGTGCTCATTGAATTCCAGTTCCACAGAACAAGAATGGTAATATTAAAAAAATATAAAACTTCTATGACAGGATTAAAAGGTTTTAGCTTGTTCAGCTGCACTTTTTCTACCTAAGCTTTTTGCTAACTACCAGGAAAATTTGCCTTAAAAACAGTAGGAACACCAGGGAGATATGTCTAGGAACTGGCTGAATCTCTGCAGCTTCAAGCATTGCAACTTTTATAAGGAGAAGCATTTAACTAAGAATAGATTGTGGGACAAGCACCAGACATGAAAA
Organism: Oenanthe melanoleuca; assembly: GCF_029582105.1. Lineage (NCBI taxonomy): Eukaryota > Metazoa > Chordata > Aves > Passeriformes > Muscicapidae > Oenanthe > Oenanthe melanoleuca. The sequence goes on from NC_079334.1 coordinate 44,604,208, forward strand.
TCAGCCATTTTAGGACAGGTTATATCACTATAAATAAACTAACTAAAAAGGGGGGGAAAAAAAAAAAAATTCTCTTTCAGATGTCCAGGACGTAGGGTAGCAGGAAAGCCACTCCATCAGGATACAGAGAACAGCCATTAACAGCAGGCCGCATAGGACAAATACAATACGTGATAAAAGTTTAACAGAGCAGAAAAACGTTGAGAACTGCATTCATGGCCAAGAGCAGTGCACAGCACAAGTCCCAGCTGCAGACATGATGCCCAGGAACGGGAGCAGAACCCGGAGTCGCTGCCGAGCCCAGCCCAGCCCGAGCAGCCCGCCTGCCGCAGCGCCTCTGACAGGCGGAGACACACAGAGCGGCGCTCCTCGCAGTTCGCTCTGCCGGCGCTTTCCAATGCAGCCCCTCCCACGGCAAACAGATGTCGCGGAAATCTGAAGGGCGAAGAGGCGAGGAGCCCCACACCCGACAGCGCAGCCGAGGCGGCGGCGGCCGCCATTGGCGAGCGGCGCTTCCGCAGCCCACGGGCCCCGCCCCGCGGCACGCGCAGCGCGGGGCGGGGCGGGGCGGGGCGGGGCAGGGGCGGCACCGAGCGCAGCCGCGAGCTCGCGGCCGGGCCCGCCGCGCGGCGCCTCCTGGCCCCGCCGCCGCTCCTGCAGCCCGCTCTGCTCACGCCCGTCCCCGCTCCCTCCTCCACCAGCGCGCTCCCCGGCCCCTTCCCCGCCCCGGCCCCCCGAGCCCGCCCGGCTCCCGTGGCTCCGCCCGGCTCCCGGCCGCTCCCGCCGCTCACCCTTCGCTCCGTTCCGCGGGGGGCGGGCCGCAGCCGGCCGCATCACGTGACGCGCGGGCGCGGAGCCCGCGGTGCTGCCCCGGGCCGCCGGAGTGCGGTGCGGCCTCGGCCGGGCGGCCGGACGGGCTCGCCGTGTGCCGCGCACCGAGCAGGACGGCCCTGCACGGAGTGTGGCACTTGGGCTCATCCCTTTAGGCCCCTGTGGTTGCAGTTTGAGTCACAAAAAATTTGAGGATGCTGCATTGCAGTGGCTGTGTTTTCCTCCAGTGAGGATGGAGATTCACATACACTAGGAGTCTACTCTTGTGGCCATTTTTTGGCAATTGGATAGCAATGAATCTCTCTGGATAGTCATATGTAATATTGGGAGTTCTCAATATTTCATTGTTGGAAACCAACGTAAGATGACACCTCTCTCTGAGTCCGTGTGGTCAGATATTTACAATTTATTACTAAAATGTAATTTTTAAGCTCAAATAAAAAAATACTCATAATTGAATTGATCTTGACTTTGAGGCTGAGCTATGACAGTATGAATGCATAGTTGTCAGTAATCTGATCTTTTTACAGAGATAAAATATTTCCATAGTTGTTGAGATAGGAGACAACTATCTTAGAAGACACTGCAGTAGACTGCTTATTAATAAACTTAATTGGAAGGCCCACTTTAAGACCATTTTTAGTACAAGATACATGAATTATGTACACAAAATCTATAAAATTTCTTGCTACACTCTATTGCAAACACGACATGCACAGCCTCGTGTGAACCTTCCAGCAATACTTACTGCTTTTAATGCTTTGTTTTGTGGGGCTGGGGGGATTTAATGCATTCTTTAATACATTTGAATACTGTTCTGTTTTTAAGATTCTACAGGTAGGTTATCAGTGCATTGTGTAGAAATTAATAGAGGATTTGGCCACTGCTATCCACCATCTCCACTTTCATGTAAAAATTTTACTGTGAAACCTTCACTAATTGTTTACAAATATTGCTGCAAAACACAATATTGTCTTTTTAATTGTAACATCAGAGAAGCACCTTACGGGAATGTACCTCAATGTTTCCATGCACTTGAAGCTGACAGTATGAAATAATTACCTCTAAAACTCTTTTCAGATTAAAGATTTTTGCTATAAACCTCTCAAGATCAAATCATGGCTTATCAGTTCTCTTCAATTTGAAATCAGGTGTGTGCTAAGCAGCTAGCAGGAAATGGCCATTCTTACTCTTTATTTAGTTGTGGTAAAGTGAAATTTATCAAAGCTAATACTAAAGTTATGACCTGCAAACGATGCATTACCAATGTTTGTACTATTTTATTTTTCTTCTTTTTTAATAAGTATTCCTACCTCAACTGCATTGGTACCCAAAAGTAAATGACAAGGTTTTTTGCTTTCAACTCTGACAAGGAGGTACTGAAAATATTTTGCTGCTTCTATGCTTTGATGCATCTGTGACAGAAATAAAGAAAGAGCAAGTTCTTTTTACCACCTCTTCAATTACTTTTCAGTTGAGAGTACCATTAAAGCATTCTTTGCAATCCAGAAAACTTCTGCACTGCAATACTCATTTAAAAGACTCTCAATAGACTCTCAAACACCAAGCTTTAAGCTAAAAACACACTTAGTTCCATTTCCTCTAGGTTAATTTCATTTTGCATTTTAAGAGCACAGAAAATCTATGGGACATATTCAAGACCTGCTTTGAGTTAAAATCCTTACATTTGCAAATACAACTATCTGTAGGGTAATTAAGGCATTTTTATCTTCCTCAATATAGTAAAGGAATGAATGTTTGAGTGGTGTTGAGTGTACTACTCTGAGAGAGTGCATTTTGGAGGAAAATACTAGGCTGGATCAAACTGCCTCAGAGCACAGAAAAGGTGCAGTGAAAAAGGGCCCAGGATCAAAAAGTCTGATTGCTTAATGGATAAGGCAAATGAACACTTTGTATAGTCCAGCTGTGGCTTGAAGAACTTGTGGCCCAAGGGTAGCAATCAATTGTGTGGCAAAAAAGAGGGCAATAAATCTTAAACTTGCTATTGTACTCGAAAAAATATGATTGCAGCATCTTCAGTATTGCATTATTACACATCTCCATTTCCTTACATGACTGGGAACCTAACTCCTGCTACCTTTAACCATCACATACTATTCATGTTATGCCTCATACACACTGAAACACAGTCTGGTCAGAATAAAGATTTTGTTTCCAATTGGTCAGGCAAGCCACAGAGGATAAAACTGTCTAGTGACCTATACATCAGGGAAAAAAAGAAGAATTAAAACACAAGAAATTTATTCCTGAAATCCTATCATGAGTCAGTGAAAATAGCATAATCTTTGAAGGCCAAAAAATATGTCAATATATATCAATAACTTATGATAGTCAAGTTAACTGTGTTGGATTCCTCAAGGAACAGATATTTCACTCATATTTTTGCATAGGAAAGAAGAAAACAAACATGACTTGCAAAGTCAAGAGTCTGTTATCCACATAGGTAAATTCTTGACAGGTTCATGAAAGATTTTTTCGGTTCAGATTTGGTAACTACAAAAAAAAAAAAAAGAAAACAATGCTATTACAAGGGGGGGAAATCCATGTCTATAATAGACAGCTAAAATTCTTATAACAACTTCCTAACATTCACTTCCCTGGTGTTTTGCTCACCCTTCGTTTTTTTCCACAGGTCTTTAGATGGTTTGGTTCAGTGTGATAGGAGTTGTTTGCTTTGTTAGCCCTGCAACTGGCTTTTCCCAACTCCCCAGGTCAGTGTATTTTTAGCTGACCAACATGACTTGTTTACAACCCTAAAGTTTCCAGTGTCATCTTCCACCTCCTCTCACTCCTGTCATTCCAGCACTGTAATCTCCTGCATTGCATTATTATGATAAGGGCATAAACATTTCATTCTACCAACTGCTTATTATCACTTATTACTATGTATTATGGTTGTATCCCACAATTACATAAAAATTACCAAAAAGTAAAACAAAGAAACACAGAATATCTCAATTTGAAAGGGACCCAGTCGTTACAGGACTACCTACTCTGAAGCATGTGGCTGAGTTGTTTAGATACTGCTTGAAAACTGGCAGGCTTGTGGCTGTGGCCACTTCTCCCAGGGAGCCTGTTCCAGTGACCTCCCTTTCCTTATGTCCAATCTGAACTTCCCCTGATCCAGCTTCATTCCATTTCCTCATGTCCTTGTGCCCAGCATTGGTCACCAGTGTGGAAGTCAGTACATTAAAGAAGTACCTTCTGATCATTATGAGATTATTGTTACAGGTCAGCAAAGTAAAACAGTTGCAAAAATGCGAAGGCAAACTCAGCAAAGCCTGACAAGTCCAGAAGATTTGCAAAATCAGTATAAAGTCTATGTTGTGCTGCTGGCCATAACAATAATGTATTTACTGAGCCTGAGCTACTGATCTACATGGGTACGTATTTAGAAATGTGAAAGTAACTCACCCTAATATTAATTATTGCTTGATACTCTTCAATATATTTAACAAATTTAGCATTCAATTCTTCTATGTAATGTGTAAATTCTTATCTCACTTTAAGTGAAGAACAGAAGTTACAAAGGTTAGTAGCAAAAAACAAATGTAGATCAATCATTGTAGATTAATGATTATTAAATGCTTAGCATAAAGCAGATAATAGTTTAGTATTACATGCAGTACATTCTTCCAGTACTGTCAGATTTAAAGGCTTAAATTTACCTGGATTGAGTCAGTATTTCTATGCTGTCCTTTCTCATTACAGAGGCTTTTTTTTCTGAATCATTTCTCCTGTACATGCATTTTAAAGGTATATAATTAACTGGTTGCAAGTTGTTAGGTAGTTGATGAAGGGTGAACGAGGCGCTGATTTGTTTTCTTTATTTACATGTTTCCCATTATACTCTGATGAGAGCAGGATGTGAAAGCATTTTTACTCTTTGCATTATTCCTTCTTTGTTTCATCACAATAAGAAATGGCTTGTGAAGCCATCTGCAATTCCTCAAATTCCATTAAACATTAGTGTCCAGGGAAGCCTAAATCAAAAGCATAGTAAGTGCCACATGAACACAGCATTGCTCTCCCTGACACAAATAACCAGGTTAAAGAAGTGCTTTTTTTCTGACTGCAGCAGTGCATCTGACCACTCTCGGCTTGTTGTTTAATAATATGCTGTTTTTGAAGACTTAGGTAATTCATGAGCTGTGTCCTGTTTGTTTCTCAGTCCTCCTCCATCTATCCACTTTTAACCAGAAAGAATAAAATTATGTGGGGCAAACCACCCCTCAACCAAGCAGTAGGGAGGGAGACATTTTAAAACAGATTCATTGCTGGTGTCTCACAAAGGCACTCTTATCAAAGGCGTCCACTCTGGAGTGTTTGTAGCCACCTTTATTTTAACATTGTTTCTAACAAGCATAACAAATAGCTTTCACCATGAAAAGTCCTTCCTCTTATGCATGTACCTCTGAAAAACCCTACCCTTAATTATACTGTATTCAGTAAAATCAGCATGAGAGGTTTTCAGTGAGTGGGAGCTGAATTAGAAGTAGGGGAGCAGGCTGAGAGCTACCGAGACAGAAACAACTGAAAGAGCAGAGGCATGAGAAAATTAAACCGAGGCGTGCATGGCGGAGTGTATTGAAATGGCAAATAATAGCCTGGAAGAATTGGTAGGGGACAAGCAAGCAGAAACATAATAGAAAGTGTGGATGAATATGAAAGACAAATGGCAAAAACAAAGAGCCTTGCATAATAGACAGGAACAATTAAGCTGTGTAATCACGAAATCCTGCTGTGACCGAACTCCAGTGCAATTCCTGAATGGACACATACCCCAAGCGCAGCACTTTGAAGAGAATGGCAACACTTTCTGTCTCTTGTTTCCAGCTCACCCTCCCACCCCTCAGTCAGCAGCAGCTTGCGTGGTATCTCTGTTTTCTGCAGTAGAGCCGGGTAAGCAGAGCCTCCCTGCAAGCAAACCCAAGGCCGGAGGGGCAGCTTAATTAGTTCCTAATCAGCACCATTAGTTCCTAGAGCACCATCAAATCATCCTTCAAAGGTTTTCTTTATTAACACACATAACTTTGTTGATTTTTTTTCTCATCTATTGTTACTTTAGAAAGTATAATGCATTATTTTCTAATATATTTAAAATAATTATGTGACACAATGTTACAGGAGAATAGTGGGTGTCACTGGCAAGGGGAATTGGCATCTCCATTTCCCTCCATTTGGTATATATTTTGAGGACCTTATTACAGGTTGCTAGGTCACCATGTTCTGAGCACATCTTGTTTGCTGAAACAAATTTTACTTCTAATAGTATAGCCTGAACTGAGTTAAAATGTTTTTTAAATTACATCAGCACCATCTGAATCCAGAATGTCCAAAGAACAACTAGCTGCAGTCTTTTTGAAACCTCCCATGGGAAAAATTCCTTCCAAACACATGAAATTAGAGCCAATAAATGACTAAGACATCAGATGCAGAATTGAGACACTTAAATCCAGAGTTACGGTCCAAACACTACTGCTCAGCTGTTGTATAACCTTGGGGATAATTCCTCATTTGACCTGCAACTTCTTTGTGAAATAGTCCTTTCCTGCAAGCGACACTTACACATACCTAAATCAGAGCACTGAACAAAGGAGGGTTTAAAATCTGATATGAATTACCAGAGCATGACTTAGACTTATCCCAATGAATCAAGACTGTCAAAACATGTAACTTGTTTTAAAATAGCAGCATTTAAAGTACAAGCATCAAATGTAGGGAAGGGGTTTTGATCCCAGTTTCCTCGCTCAAAACTTTGGCTTCTTTCTGAAGCTCAGGAGTTTCTAGGGTTAATCCATACATCCCAGATTGTGTCTAGGTACAAGAGAGATATTGACTGCTGTTGCAAACATGTGAAAGAAAATGGCAACTTACTCCTGTAATGTACACAGCTCCTTCTTCTTTCAGAGTGCTCAATGCTATTCTAAAATTTCCTGTTGGACCTCAAGGGTTGAAGACGAAATGAGTCATTTACAAAACCTAATCATACCTAATCAACCTTGGCATAAAGTTTCGCTGTGGTACTTTGTAGGAGGCAGTTCTCAACTGTATAGCTTAATTTCATACCTCTGAGTCATGTTCATGTTATTTGGATAGAAATTTTGAGTCATTAGGGAACTCTTTTGTAAAACACTCAGTCTGAAGGTTAATGAGTTTATATGAGGATACCTGAGATAACAATGATTACATGACTGAGTGGAATTGGGCCTCTTCTTGCCATCTATTCCCCCAGTATCTCTCTACACACACACCTCCACATACACCTACGTACACATATATATATATGTACCAGTAAAATTTCTGTCTGTAACTTACTCAGCCATTCATATGTCTGACCACTTTTGTCTACCCAACACACCTTGGTCTGTCCATTCTGCTGGGATTCTGTACCCTGGACAGACAAACTCCTTTGTGCCAGGCCCACCTAAACTACGTGACAGCAACAGGCAAAGGAGACATGACAAAGTTAAGGCTTTGGCTCACTTGTCTCTCTTGACTACACCAGTAAAACACACTGTAGTTTTCAGGGGCACATAAATTGGTCAAATCTATTTTTTATTTATGGTCAAAGCCATTTTTTATTATACTACATTTCAGTTCCCATCAGTTGCCCTTGGAGCCACTTACTTGAGACCTGATGTAATATTTTTCTTTCAAGTGAAAAGGTCTCTTTTTCATTGCATACTTGATAATTTTAAATCATTTTATAGACTCTTTTTTTCAGGCCTTAATCTTGACATTCCTGCATGAACCACTAAAGCTGAAACTCACAAAAAACAGCCTCATCAGGAGGTAAAAGTATGAAATTTAATGGTAGAAATTAGGGAAAGCAATGGAAATTATTCAAAAGCTTTTTCCAGACTTCAGCTACATGTAGGCATATCTTCTCTTGCCTGAAGGCCTTGCAGCACAGGTGTTTGGGTCTCTCATTAAAATGAATCTCAGTGATAGCATCCCCTTAAAAACAGTCATATTTTTAATTTGCTTATGTTTGTACATTCACAAGTAAGCTTACAGGGCTCATTCTCTTTTGCAAATTCATCTCAAATGTCCATTAAAGTTCATACACACTGAAAGACTTTTTAAGGCTTAGCAAAAAATAATTTGGAATTTCAAAAGATTGTCTGAATGTAATGTCTACTGGTTAGCATCTTAGAAAACTGAAAATGTGTTCAGCTGTGGCCAGGTGAATTCTTCAGCAAACCTGCCAATAAATGGATATAAATCCCTTGCAGGTAAGCAGATGTAGTAATACACTCTGGGTTTATATACTTAGGGCTAGCTTTAGTATCAAAAGCAATTACCTAGCCTTTATGTTTCAGCCTTGTCTCCTTCCCAGCCCCAGGAATGCATTGGCCTGATGGGAGCACCCAGGGGCAGCTGGTCCTCAGAGTGGCCACTTGGAGCTGCCTGGTTTCCTCAGTCAATACTAAAGCTGCAGAACAGCTGTGGTTGGGCTGGCACCATTGGTAAGGCTTGTGTGCCCCAGTGCACTCAGGTGAGAGTCCCAAGTGCTGTGTCAAATCTGGCTCCAAAGACAGGCACCTGCATTAGCTCTTTTAATGAGCTGTGTGCTGTGGTACTTTGCTGCTGGTGGTGATACAGGCGATGTCTTATTCACTGAAATGTTCACCCAGGGAGACAAACAAGTTGTGAGAGCTGCTCTCTGACTCTGCATCAGCAGACAACTTTTAAATGAAAAATGAAATTATCTAGGCAGAATGCAGGCAAGTATGTAATCACAGTGACCTGCTCCCCCCAGAAACACATGAATTGAATCATGCTGTGTTTGACAATACAGCAAACTGCTGATGGTGTCACCTAAACAGAGAGAGCTGTACAAGGGGTGCTTTACCCTGTGCTGGGAGCCTATTAAGGACAGCATTTTCATGTGCTGGGGAAGCTGTAGATGACAGAGTGCAGCAAAGTTTTTTCCAATGGGAGCAACCAGCATACCACACATAGAACAACTGAGACAAAACAAGACACGTTACAAGACCAAATGCTCTTCATTCTGTTGGGTTTGATATTCATACAGGTTTAACTGGAAATCTGTGTCCCAGGCTCACCAACTAATATTTACCACATTTTAAGTATAGTACATAGAACATTAATACATGCCTACTAACCTCAACATAATTAACTGTACCTAATATTTAACATAAAATTTGGGAAGGGACTACTACTGCAGGTTTGCCCCAAGTTGTGATACGGTCTTCACAACCTTAACTACATGATGATAGTCTCAACAGTGGTCAAAGATTTACCTGGAAACTGCATATGGATTGACCCCAGACCAGCTGAGTGCTTTAACAATGGGACTACTTCGTGAAAGAGGAGGTACTGCCTCTCCTGGTCACATTTGGTTGGTGTCTCCCTTCTAGGAGGAATGCCATGGGAACTATTAGGCTGAGCACTGCAGACCTGCACTTGAGCTAAATGCGAAGCTACTTGTGTAGTGCTGACAAACATGCCTTGGCCATGGGAGTTTAAACATCTAGAGATTGCTAAATGCAAAGGTATATGTTCATACAGACTTTTAAGTATCAACAACAAAGAGTGAGGTCAGGCCTTGTACTTTTGGATCTCTTATTAGAAAAATTTCAATGACTATATATACCAGGTGCCAGTAGAATACATATCAATACAAATGTATTGCATGCAATATATTGTGTATAATAAATTCAGTAGCTCTCTCCAGGTTAGACTGTTCTGTACCAAATTGCAGTGCTGTAAATACAAGTGCACTGAATCTGCTTGTCAAACATCTTTTTAAAAATGTACCATGAATATCTTGTGCAGTTAGTATGATGATGGTAAAGCATCTTTGTACATCTTCGTTGAAAAGTGAGAGAATATATCCACTTGTTTTGTGTCAGGTATGAAACATATTTTCATATGATGCACAGAGAATATAGCATGAACTAAGATTAAATATCAGAATAAAATTCCTGTATTTTATGTATAACACTGTAAATAATATGCACTGAGCCCCATTACAACTTCAATTGGGAGACTAAAATATAAGTGATCAGCTCTGCTAGGGAAAATTCTGTGTATGAGGACAAAATATATATTAAAGGTAATAATTCTAAAATGTTGGTCTTTTAGGGATCAGAATATATAGGTTTGAAATTTTAGGGGTGTGGGGTTTTTTGTTGAGGCTTTTTCGCCTTTTTCTTTGTCACTTGGTGTGAAATCAGCATAGTAAGTTTTCTCAATTTGGGACTGAATAGGTAAAAGGCTATTTATTTGGCTATTCCAAACTGGAAATAAATAATCTGGAATCTGTGGAACAGCATCCACATGAATCCAAACTTTTGCTTTCACAAAGCTACTCTGATAATCATTCAGTGGCATAAAGCATGTTTTTCCAGTAATGTTGTGTGTAATACTTCACTGGTAATTCATTGAATTTGATGAATTTAGTACACTAATTGTGCTTTTAGACTTATCAATTTACTTAAGGTTTTACATTTGATGGGTTTTTTCCAAACATGTGAGAAATATGTAGATTATAACATGCCACATTGATCTCATTCATTTCTGACAGCTTAGAAAGAATAATAATTCCTTTATTTTGCTCTTTTTTTTACTAATTGTATGCTATATACTAGCAAGTACTTTTAAAATTCTAATGTGTAGCATCACTTGATTTCAAAACACATTTCAGAAGTAAAACACAACTATGTAGTAATTGCAATTTTATGCTTCAATTCTCTACCACATCCGAGAATTTCAAGATTAGTCTATTGAAGATGATTGCCTCTGAACTATCTGATTGTAGATGGTTTACAGAGCTTTCACTTTCACCCCAAGTATTTACCTGATTATATACAATTTTTTTCATAGTCTTGTTAGATACAGTAATCTTAGAGGAAGGAGCTTAAATAAAATTTTGTTGGTTGTAATCTGCCTAAAGCAAAAATATTTTAGTTTTAAAGTTTAAATACTTTTGTTCCCATTTTATGTAGAATTCCAGTTATACAAAGAACTTAGTGGATATTCCAAATTACATAATGGATAAGCCTACCCAAAACTCCTCTTATTAATAAACCACTACATTTAAAAGTCTTTAGTCTGAAAAGAGAAACCAAAGCAAAAACTGAGAACAAAAACTGAAAAACCTTAACTTAAAATTTATTTTTGCTTAAACAGTTTTATAAGGTCATTAAAATCATGATCATCATCCTTTGACACATTCTCTAAATATCTTAATTATCCACCACCAATCTGCTATTTATTCTGAACATATTTAGAAGAAAAATTAGAAAATAGTCCCTTTACAACTCATTTGTGAAAAACGTATCCCTTTTGAAAAACTCAACATCTTTTTAACCTGAATATTACCTGCAATATTTTTCTTTGGGTGCTGAGAACTCATACAGCAATGTACTCAATAACCCTTTTGTCCAAGACCAGCCTCTGCTTTGGAGTCAGTATTTCTGACATGTTGTTTATTCACCTATTTTCTGGCTCTACTATGCCATGATTTCCAGCTGGAAATATGCTTAAGGACGGGAGCCTGGCCTTTTCTTTGCATTGTGCTGTTCTGACTGTGTTGTGTTGTTCTGTGCTGAAGCATCATTTAATAAACTCTTAGTGAAATGCAGGCAAAGTAGGTGAAGCAGAGTGCTCAGTCTTCTCCTGGCTGCTATATGACCTTGTCAATATGTTGCTTTACAGGCAGGGAGTACAAGACAGCTGCAGAAGACCTGAGAAGGAGCCACAGCAACTTGTCTGCTGCAGATAAAAACCACGGCAGCAGTACCCTTTGTGCAGTGCTGCTGAGTGCATTGGAGCCAGGCTGAGGATTCAGCAGTGAGATCAAAAAACTGTCATTTTCTGTCATTATTAAGTAAATCACTTTTAGTGCTGCAAGACATGTTATACAAGGACAGCATGGCATGATGCTTTGCCCATAAGATCCTGCCTAACTGAATGCGCCCGCACACATTTCAAGGCACTTCTAAACCGGCTCTTCAAAACAAAGATGGGGGGGTCAGGCAAAGTTAGCCCTCTGGGGGGTGTGGTGCCTAGCGGTAGCCTGGCCGTGCGCTGAGGGGGGAGAACCCAGGGCGGGTGAGGCAAGAGCGCTGCCGCAGCCTCGGGCCCGGCCGGAGCAGCCCGGACCGTGACCCGAGGCAGCCTGAGGGCAGGCGGAGCGTGGGGCCGTCTGAGGGCAGGAACAGCGTGGGGCCGCCCTGAGGGCAGGCGGAGCGTGGGGCCGTCTGAGGGCAGGCGGAGCGTGGGGCCGTCTGAGGGCAGGAACAGCGTGGGGCCGCCCTGAGGGCAGGCGGAGCCCGGGGCCGCCCTGAGGGCAGGCGGAGCGTGGGGCCGCCCTGAGGGCAGGCGGAGCCCGGGGCCGCCCTAAGGGCAGGCGGAGCGTGGGGCCGTCTGAGGGCAGGAAGAGCCCGGAGCAGCCTGAGGGCAGGCGGAGCGTGGGGCCGTCTGAGGGCAGGCGGAGCCCGGGCCAGCCTGAAGGCAGGAAGAGCCCGGGGCAGCCTGAGGGCAGGCGGAGCGTGGGGCCATCTGAGGGCAGGCAGAGTCCGGAGCAGCCCTGAGGGCAGGCGGAGCCCGGGCCAGCCTGAGGGCAGGCGGAGCCAGGGGCCGCCGGGCGCCTCACGGGCCGCGGGCAGCCTCTTTTGTGGAGCGCCGCCCTCATGGTCTGTGCCCGTGTCTGTGCCCGTGTCTGTGTCTGTGCCTGTACCTGTACCTGTGCCTTCTATCCCCATGCCCGTGCCATACGTTTACGCCCCCGGTCATTCTCCGCGTGCCGCCCGCCATGGTGGCGCCGCAGACGCCTGGTGCCCGCGGTTCTGTTGTTTGCCCGTGGTTCTGTTGTTTACCCGTAGTTCTGCTGTTTGCCCGCGGTTCTGTTGCTGCCCGCGGTTCTACTGTTGCCCGGAGCCGGCGCTCAGAGCTGCCCAACCCGCTCCGGGAGCAGCAGCACGTCCCTGCCGCCGTCTCGGAGGCTCCTGGCTGCAGCCACTGCGCGGGGCTACTTCGTCTGCCTTGTGCCTAGTGCTTGTCCTATCCTCTTTGTTTCCCTTGCCCTCATCCTCGTGCTTATCCACACCCAGGGCCCAGCAGCCCGCCGGTGCTCCTTGCTGCCGGTCGCCCCCAGCAGGGCCATGCCGTGGCACACGCTGCAGTGGGGAGCTGGGGGGACTCTCCAGTAAGAAGCAGCAGCTGCCGGGTGGCAGCAGCCCTTCAGGGCAGCCCTGTGCTGCCACCAGCGATGCCTCGGAGCTCAAGGACAAGGTCCAGGGCAGGCTGCACCTGCGGCTGAGGCAGTGGTGCTGGTACCTGAAGAGACTGGGACAGACCGAAGGAGACGTGTTTTAAAGCATGTCTGTACTGTGATGTGTGCTGCTGGTTGACTGGTGGAGCAGCAGAACAGAAAGGCCGTGTTGGCATCTGGCATAGCCATAGGTGCCAACAGTTCCGATGGCATAGTGGGGTGAGTGGTCTGTTCTTCCAAAAAGGCAAGACAGAGGAGCTGGGCAATTGCCCTGGAAGTCCAGCACGGCAGCTGTGGAGCGATCACCTCTCCATCATCAGTCGCCCCCACCCACTTGAGCTGGGACCTGGCCTCACCTTGAGTCTCATTTTGGGGTCCCTTCAGGGGTGCTGCATGGATAACTACATGAAAAGTTAAGTTATAGTTTGAAACTTGTCAGCATTATGTCAACAATATATTCATAATATGGTTTAAATGAAGTCTCTTTTCTGGTTCAGGTAGACTTCTGTCTCTTGCCTCTTTTTGTAGAAACCAAGGTGGAAATCAGGAATAAATCTATAGTTTACAGGGCAAATTCATGTTAATATAGCTGCAATATTTATTCATTTATCTATAATCAGTGTTTCTAGAACAAAGTGTTACAATCCTGTGTTTCAGAACACAGAGCTAGACCGAAACAGCAAACTCACCAGATGTTTTGTCAGCCCAGCATACCTTCACAGAACAGCTTTCCATTCTGCCAGCAGCAGCCTCAGCTTTGGTTCCTTTTGTCACCCAACCAAAGCAACTCACCTCAGCAATTATAATTTGCTGATTAGTTTCAGTTATGCAATCACAGCTGAGATTTTGGCAGCCTGTTCTGGAACAGATTTATTAACGATGATCAATTATGACCAGGTGGAGTTTCTGACAGAATTTTTTTTTATTGTTGCTTGACAATATATGGGAAGTGTCCCATTAGATAAATGCAGTTAATGAGTTGACCCTGCCATCTGCTGTCATTTCTGCTGCTGCTTCCATGGTTTAGTGCTTGCTCAGAGTCTCCCAGATCATTCCCTCTCCTTCAGCTCAGCATGGAATACAGATCTTTCTAATGAGCCCACACAGTGTTGAGGATTTGTCATTCACGCTGTGCCTGGTTTCATGTAGCACAACTGCTGAAAGCTTCACTTGCAAGATGGGCTGGTGTTATCTTCAGTAAAAATAGCACTGAACCAGAAAAGGCTCACTGAGACAATTTGCAAAGTCCACCAAGTTTACCAGTTTTCAAGTAAGTGTAGAGTTGGTGAGAATGATAAATAGCAATTTTGTCTTACAATTTGACATTTTGATTGTTTCTGTGTGCATTACACAGCTGCAGCTAGTTGTAGGTAAGACAATTGTGTGCAATACTGTGACAGCTAGTTATGATATTTAACATCCCTTTACACCACAAGGACATCATTGCAGCAGCAATAGAGACATCAAAGAGAGGATAGCATTCCATGGTGCCCATCCATGTCCATACCTCACCATGCCTGAGGCACATACAGAAGCACACTACCCACAGCAAGATGGAACTCACCCACTTTTTGTCCTTATACATAGGTGTGAAGGGCCCACAGCGAACTGAATTTTAGTCTTTGAAGGTATGAGTTTAAGAACTACCTACAGAATATAGATGCTCTTCTCTGAACATGGAACCAGAGAATGGCCCAGGCTGGAAGGGACTGTAATTGCCTGGTTCCAGCCTCCTGTGCTATGGGCAGGGACACCTTCCACTAGGTCACATTGCTCTAAGCCCCATCCAACCTGGCCTTGAACACTTCCAGGGATGGGCATCCACTTCTCTGAGCAACCTGTTCCAGTGCCTCATCACCCTCACAGTAAAGAATTTCTTCCTGACATGTAATCTAAACCTACTTTTTTTTCAGTTTAAGCTATTCCCCCTTGTCCATGACCACCTCTGGTGGTACACTGATCAGTCTTTTTTGTCTTATTTCTGCTGTCCTACCCTGTCACAGAACTGAAGAAAAACAAAACTATGGAAACCACTTTCTCTGGGTACAAGACAAATACCATAATTCAAATCTACAGAAACAGAGAAAATCATTTCCCAGCATTATCTCACACAGAGGGGAAAAACACAGTAAAGAATGTGGTTAAAATGCAGTACTTCTCAAAATGCAGCAAATATTCCAGAAGTCAAAATTGATCTTTATGGCCTGAAAACCAATTTTTTTCCTCCCTGCTTGCTCCCCTGTAGCCTGTGTCTGCATGTTCACTGTAGCAGGTTATGGCTTGCTTTGATTTTGCTTGCTTATCATCATGCAGCTCAGGTTTTACAGCTATGAAAAGTCCACTGAATTATAGCTTCAGGGGGATTGACAAGATGTGCTTTAGTTCTGAGACAGAACTTGGAGGGGGAGCTGTAGATGCAGGAAAACTCTCCTTGGCAACATAAAAGCCTCTGTCCAGTGTTCACAATCTTCCTTTGCTGAACTTAATGGCCTGAGAAGAGTGCAGCACAGTAATATTTTTTTGCTTCAACTCCTAATACACTAGCTGAAAAGTTGACTTTATTGATACGTTTTGTTTCTTGTAAAGTGTTTTGTGCTCATATTAGAAAGTTCTATTTTCGTCAGATGGGACCAAATTCATTAGGTACCAGCTGCCTTCACCCAACTCTTCCTGGACACATGCCATTTCTAAAAATTTGGTATGAATCTTCAGATTAATTTTACTGGGTGTTGTATCACATCCTTGGGTTTACCACAGCAATGTACTTACAAAGGTGAACTGAATATCTCAAAAAGAAGCACAGAGATGAGGCTGCATCAGAGTCTGCTCCAGCACACCTGCAGCAAACCCTCCTCTCAAAACACAAGGCAAAAAGAGACTGGCATGGGAGTTTAGATGGACAGCTGGCTCTCCAGGGCGCAGTCAGAGTATAAGGGCAAAAAATCATTGCACAAGTTACATTCCTTGAATTTAACATGGCCCAAAGATCCAGAGGAATGATCTCTCAAATCAACTTTGGCTTAAAGTGTAGATTCAACATTTCTTCCCTGCCCTTACCCATGCACAGCAACACTAAAACAAACCTTAAACTTCTACCCTGTGTGTCTACCTGGCATTATTTTCTCCATGAAAAGACCAGGAAACAAGGCAAAGTATTTGTAGAACACGCTAGGATTGAGCCTCACCCTTTACCAAAGCCTCTTGGACATTACCTACATCCCACCTCCTGATTTTAGTAAATTAGTTTAGTCCCTGACCTTGAGCTATTGCTCTACTTGTGAACACAAACTCCTATGGGAGCAGGAGGGTTTATGGGTAAACTTCCCCCTCAGCTTTTGTTCCCAAAGCCCTTGCTTATAGTCCCCCATGGGAACAGTTGCTGAGCTGCATCCCCTTCAGGCTGTGCTTTTGAAATATTCCCAGCAGGAAAGGCAGAAGTAGCTCCTTCCTGATGGTCTTTCTTTTGAAAAGCAAGAGGAAACACTTCAAGGGAAGTCAGTGAGGTCAATAAAAACCAGCAGCAATAGCAGTCTCTCACAAATAGGCAAGAATGTAAAGCAGAGATGTTCTGCAGAATTTTCCAGAAATAAAATGAATTAGAATACACATAAGGATGTAGTTCCAATAGCAAATCAATGATGTAAAAGATTTAAATATTTAACCAAAATTTCAGCAGCTTATGAGCTATCATTAAAGCTATTTAATATGAAATTTTGACAATGATTTGCTCTCTAAAATACTGAGATGTTATTTGCAAAATGCACTTCATCAGTTGTGCACCATGGGTTAAGAAAATAACTGATTAGCAGAAAAATATTTGAATATTTTGTAGGGCTTTGCACCCTAAAACTTACCCTAACCCTAACACTACCCCTACCCCTACCCCTAACCCTAACAATGAGACAAAAAGAGAAAAAGAAAGAACGAAAGAACGTGAAAGAAAGAGAAAGAATGAAAGAATGAGAAAGATAAGGAAAGAACAAAAGAATGAAAAAGAAAGAAAAAGAATGACAGAAAGAACAACAGAATGAGAAAGAAAGAAAGAAAAAGAAGGAAAGAATGAGAAAGAAAGAAAAAAAAATAATGACAGAATGCGAAAGAAAAAAAAAATGAAAAGGAAAGAAAGAACGAGAGAGAAAGAATAAGAAAGAAAGAACGAAAAAAAGAGAAAGAAAGAAATGGAAACCCTAACCCTAAAGTCTAACCCTAACCCTTTACCCAAACCCTCACCCTAAGCAGCAGAAACTCTAAAGAATCTTCACACTATTGATATGTGAAATGAGAGTGAAGGTCCTAGAAAAGGAGACAGTCTGGCACATAATGTCAAAATAGCTAGCAGTGAGGCAGATATTTTCATGCTCTTCTTTCTTTTATTAGTAGAAAAATGCTCATATAAAGAAAACACTGAACCTAACCGTGATCCTAAACTTAACCCTAACCTGTGAATCTAACCCTAACCCCTAACCCAAACCCTAACCCTTTACCCAAACCCTTACCCTAAACAGCAGAAACTCTAAAGAATCATCATATTATTGATACATGAAACGAGACTGAAAGTCTTAGAAAACGAGACAGACTGGCTCGGAATGTCAGAATAGCTAGCAGTGAGGCAGACATTTTGATGCTCTTACCCTCTTTTATTAGAAGAAAAATTATCATATAAAAAAACCACTAACCCTAACCCTGACTCTAACCCCTAACCCATAATCTTAACCCTAACCCTGATCCTAACCCTTAACCCAATTCTTTGCCTTTGCAACTCATGACAGTCAGTCTATCCTCTGGTTAGCCATAGCAAAAGAGAAAAGCCCCATCCCAAGTCCTCTTCAGAGGCCTTTTCAAGACATTTTCAGTATTTCAATTTTTTTTCCTGAATTTTGAATTTATGTACTACAACATCTATCTAAAGTGACAATTCTGAATCCTTGAAATACTAGGAGCAAACCACCACCTTCTTTCTTCTCTTTCAATCTACAAATTAGTGCTGGTATTATGCACTACTTTGTGCATCTTGCTTACGAGTGTGTTTGAGCTGTAGAGCAGGGAAGCAGTGGATCCATGTACAAATCTTTAGTACATTTCAACCTTCTATTGGTGACCTCTATTATGACCCTGTATTTTGTCAGGACTTTCAGCTTCCCTTCCACTCCCTTCAGCTCAACCAGTAGTTAAGCTGGTATAACATCATGCTCCAAACTAGCTTAAAGAAATATACTTGATGCTTCAGTTTCAGGTAAAATTTCAGTTTCTCCCACCATCTTGGCTGAGTCAAAACACATTTGGATTAATTGTCAGGCCATCAAGGGTTTTGCCTGAGTTTTATTTGCATCCCTTTTTTTTTTCCTAACTGTTGACCTTCTTTTCCCTTCTTCTACCACAGTCTTTGTGAGATAAGTATCAGTCAATTAAAGAGGAGTTTTGAACTGTGTCCTTAACACAAGTTCTAACCTAGGTAAGTTTGGAAGGCTTATGTTGTAGTCTGCATCCCACTGAAGCCTGACAGCCCTCAGCCTGTCAAAACAGACACACCAAGGTCTTTACTGAGCAATCATTTAAAAAAAAATATTTATTGTTCATTCTTCAGCATCCTTATTTTACCACCCAGGATAAGTCCCTAACCTGGTGCTCACTGCACACATTGCTCTAAACTTTTCCTGTTCTTGAGATTTGAATAGTTTAGCTGTTTAATCTCCAATTTTTTTTTATTTTTTGCTTTGTTTGTTTTTGGGTTTTTTTGCTTAATATTAGCCAAACTAATAATTCTATTTTCTTGTATGAAGTATATGTCAAAAGCTGACTTAAAATGTCAGTGACAAAGAAGGTAAAGACAAATTAAATTAATATGAAAAGGGCTTTCTCCCATAGAATCTAGTTCAAGGTCAGAATCTCAAGGGATCCCGTGGCAACCATCTTTCCACAATATCCCACCAGATGGGACTTTGCCCTTTGGTCAGCATATGTCAGGGCTCTGCCTGAATCATCAGAAATTCCAGCAACCAGCAGAGCTCTGGAGCAAAGATCTGAATCTGTCAGCACCTGGGTTTACTGAGACAATGCTGCTACATGCCTCACTGACCACAGTTACATTCAAAACAAGATACTTTTCATCATTTATACCTCAGGCACTGACTCCTGCCTATTGGTATGTTTTTGCTCCATCAATTCTTTTTGCAGGTGCTGTTGGACAGTCAGTGAACAGGAAGAATGGTCAGGCAGGAGGGCAAGGTGCCACTTTCATACAGAAGTTTTTCATGTAGCTATACCCCATTGCGTGAGCAGGCCCTGAAATCATTACTAAGAGGGGTAACTTCAGCTTTGTGCTTCTTTCAGGACATAGCAATTGGCCTGACACTGCATCTGACCTGGGACATCATAACTGATTTCACTCACACTACAGAGCTATTATGCCATCATGAGAACCAGTCTGAACTGCATCATTTTGATGCCAGTCAGCTGTGGTTGAGGATGTTTCTCTGGCATCCCAGAGACACCACCATCTCAAAAATGGTATTTGAATACAAGATTGTCACCTATTACACACACATTGGCTGACATTCAAGCTATTGAGAATTAAGAGCAACTTGTTCCCATTGGTCTTCCTGTATGAGCTTCTGAATTACCATCATCCAGGCAGTGGTAAAATTATATTTATGACTACTGCATAAAATTCAAACAAGATCTTTATTTACATTAGGTTTTCAAGCAGTGGGTGTTGCAACATACATAACAAAATTTCATACTACATTTTTTATAGGTAATCAGGTTGAAAAACTGATCTACAGAAGCAATTTGTCGAAACTGGCTAAGCAGAAAATGTGGCAACTCGGCTTAAGAGTACTCTGTCAATTTTACATAATTTTCTATCGTTCAGAGTATTTCTGATGTCCTGGTTATAAAAACAGAATGCTCATGCAAATTAATTTACAGTGAACTCTCTAGTAAATTTTATGTTCTTCACTTGCTCAGAAGAGCAATGCTCTCCTCACCTTGTCTCACAAAGCAATTACAGGTCCAAATAGGGAGAAAACTCGATCTATCAGGAGATTTTTAACAAAAAAAAAAGCTGGATTTAGCAAGACAAGGAATCAGAACTTTCATTGTATGGCTAACTGAATTAGAATCTCTCATTCTGTAGAAAACAAGTTGTACTGTAAAGACTAATCAAGTTCTTTTATTTCATACTAACATTATGCAGCAACCAAAACAAATGTCTAGGTAAACAGAGACTTTGTGAAATGTTTTGCTGCAAAGCTGACCAGTAATGCACACAAGTGATAAAGTCATCAACTCTGCTTACTGCCAGAAATAAAAAACCAAAGGCTTCAGGAGCAAGTAACACTGATTCATACTGTACTGTGCTCAAGCACTAGTCAACAAAATCTATTAAACTACATGGGTGGAAACAAAAAAATCAGAGCTGCTTTGTTATCTTACTTGTGACAACTTATTTAAATTTCAGGCATTACTTCTTTATATCGGCATAAATATGTAGCCTTCTACAGGTTTTATGATGTGGTTACAGACATAAAAATGTTATGGTAGAAAGCAAGAGCTAGTTCAAGGAATTTCAGACTTTGAAATCAGCAAGATACAAAGCTAAAATTCATATGTTCCTTTTCAAGTTATGAATACTTTCACTAAAACATAAATATTTTAACATATATTATTTTTTCTGACATTCAAAATTGTAAAGTCAATATGGCAGAATTATTGTTAAAAGCACATATTTACAAATATTCTTTTTTTCCATACATAAAGTATTTGGCATAATTATAACAATCTTACTGCATACACAACTGTTTGCTTATTTTTCACATAATGGTACACTCCTTATTAAAATTTACCAATTATGTACAAAAATACTTGAACATTTATTATAGAAAACGTCTATAACTAATGTCAACAGCTTGTAACTGCTGAAGGTTTAATTGAGAGAATATAAAAAAGTGGTCACTTTCTTCCAGTTAAACTATCAACAAATCAAACACAGCTAAGATCAACATGAGCTTCCCAACAAAAGAGGGAGAATATTTTTAACAATATGATTCAAAATGCAGATCGCACATCTGTTCCCAAGCACATTTAAACAGTCAATAAAAGAAAGAGTATACAAAACATACATACAGAAGGTGCTTTTTCTTTTCCTTCCCCTCCACATTCCTATGTCTTGGCATTAGCTTTCCAGAGCTCTTCAGATGCCAGTCACTAAAATACAACCTAGGGCCAAACACCATTCTCAGCAGTAAAGATGATGGTGATGAACTCAAGTTAAAAAGCAAATCAAAAGCCTGGCTCCAATGGCACATACACATACAAGGAACTGTTCAGAATTTTTGCTAGATTTTTACAAAATTATTAATGAACTTTGCAATTCACTTTTGAGATGTATGAATTGTAAACGAACCATTTGTATTTTTAAAAATTGGTTCATTTACTGAACTGCCGTGATACTAGTCAGTACTGACTCTTGTACACAAGTTAAATGAAGAATTTATTTGTACCTGTTTCATACACAGATTGTATTTTAGGGTGAACCTGCAAGAACAGCAGAGCATTCACTAGAAAACTGTTAGCTTTAAAAAAGAAAACCCAAAACTAAAATAACAACAAAAAATACATTAACTGGAAGAATAAAAGTAAATTGCACCTCAAAAAGAAAAAGGATGTGTTTGTACATACACTAATGGCACAAAACCTTATTGGGATTCACCAGAATGGTGCTGTATGCTGAATGAAATACAGGTATTTTTCCATCTTAAAAATAACATAAGCCAAGGGTGTGTTTCAAAAATTCCAAACCACATTCTTACAACAGTCCTCTGCTGCATAACTTGCATTATATCTCAGTTTTGCCACGTACATTTGAAATGACCAACCTGTTCATCAGACAAGAAAAACAACTTTCAGCCTACTTGCAGAAACATCCTAGTCTACAGACTACTTTGTTAGAAAGCGTGCATTTATCTCTAGTAGTAAAGATCCAATCAGTATATTCTGCATTTTGTAAGAAGCATTCAGTTAACTCAGATGGGAGTTGTAGGGTTTTAGATTTTTTAAAGAAAAATAAAGTACAAATAAAAGCATTTATCAGTATTCACCACCATGAAATTAAAAAAAAAAAAAATCCTCTCATTCATGCTTCCTATAATATCTGGCAACCTAAATTAGTAATTTCATTTCAAATGTGCAACATAATATTAATAAGCATTTTGAAATTACTCCAAAGAAAAGGTGGACAAAATATTAAAGTGCCTAACTAAATGAGTCTTACCATTTTTAAAAAATATTATTTCTTAAACAGTAAAGAATGTGTTGCAATTAAATATAAAAGTGGCTTCTCATAGCTGAGAGACTTTGCGGGGCAGAGGCCTGGGCCGGGGAACCTGCTCAGTCCTCCTGCTGCTGTTTTCCAGGTTGTTTGGCCGAGCCAGCTGTGGCTTGGGGGGCAGTGCCGGAGGGTCTGCGGCGGGCGGGATGGAGAGGCTGTGAGGTAGAGGAACGGGGCGCTTCAAAGTCCGCTCGTACACGCTGTAAGGTGGCGGGGTTTTGCTTTCTTTTCTCACAGGCTCCTCAGAAATGCTGTAGCTTGGGACAGTCACTGCTGGCTCGCTGCCTTGGCTTTCAAAGCCTGATGTTTCTGATGTGCTACATCGGCTGAGCGAAGAGATGCCGCTGCTGTAACTCCCTGACAGCGCCGGGGAGTTGGATATGAGCCCCGAGGAATGATACTCCACTGGAGACGGTGTGAATGATTGCACAGACCCCTGCTCAAAAGAAAGGGCAGAAAAATTTACCTGGAATATAGAAGGGAGAGTGTTTCTGTGCTCAGACTGGAAACATACATAGATGCAGTCAGTGCATGTAACTCTGAGCTTTGATAAACAGGCATGGCTGTGTCCCTGTTTAATCAAGACCTGGTAAGAAACTGATAAAAAGCTCATTTCAATAGTGCCTGGGTACACCTTAGATAGTGGTCATGCCAGTAATTCATATAAGTGGAAATAAAACTGTTTTAAAATGTCATCTTACTATCATAATACCCTGGAAACACCTGGAAGCCTTTAGAATGCACCCTTAGTTTTTCCAGCTGGAAGTGGACTGCATTACTGGGCACAGGGCATACCTGGGAGTTTCCTGCCCCCTAACGCCCAAGCCCAGCCACTGCAGGCTCTCATATCCCAAATTCAGTTTCCAAAGCTTTTCCTCACAGCTTTAGTGCATTGCTGTGCAGTGAAAAGTGCATTTACATCATGGCATCATTTCTGAGTGTACCACAAAAACAGTGTTGGAGGGGTAGCACAAAGCAGGTATCAAGATAAGAGCCACTGCTGGGTGCCAGCCCCCTTCTCTGCTGTTCCTGCTCCCAATTTGGGGCAGCAGCAGAATGGCAGGATATGAAAGCAGCACCACCCTTCCTCTCTCCCCCATCTCCCAGGTGTTCCTTAGACATATAAACACAACACACCATGTGTGCCTCAAGGACAAGGGCCATATGGAGGGCACAGGTGGCCAGAGGCTGTACCAGTGGCCTCATAGGTCAGTGAGGGATGGTGAGGGACCAGGAGCTGAGGGCCCAAGCAGCAACAACAGTGCTGATGACAAATAAAAGGCATGGACATTAAAGGCCTACCCAAATCCATTGAGCAGTTCTAGTCCAGTGAAGGAACTTCAACTGAAAACTGTAAGAGGTTAGCCCATACTTTACAAGTTAAAACTTTTTTGCAACATATCTAATTACGACTGGATTCATCTGAGACAATCCTGACTTATTGGCCTAAAGCCTCAGGCTAAAAATGGGATGTAGAAATCAAAACAAAGACAAATTTCTCACTCCCATTCTTGTTAGACTAGTTGATGCTCAGTTGCTCAGCTTGAGGTGAGAGTGTGAGCCATGCAACAAAGGATGGGAGTGGAGGAGGAGGAGAAGGGCAGGGGTGTACAGAGCTGGCTGCACTGACTTTATGCTGTTGAGATAATTTTAGTTATCCATCTAGGACTGGATCCACAGAGCACTGAAATCAATGGAGAGAAAAAACGTCTTCATTTACATCAGTTGGTTTTGTGCTAGGATAATTTTCTCTGGTAGCACACTGTTAGAAGAAAGGCTAAAATCTGAGTCCTGTATATGGCTGTGGAAAAGCAAAGTGAGTTTTATTTCAAGCTCAAAACCTGGTGAAGACATTTCAGACTTTCTCAGAAGACTGTTAAAGTACTTGTTTCATGTTCCATTCCTCTTTATGTGAGGAGACTGCAACTGCACTTCTATTCCCAAAACCATCCAGGGTCAAGGTTTTCAAATAAATTATGCATTTGGCTCCAGTTCCAAGAACACCAGACACTTGGATTAAGTTACCATCTATAAGATTTAGGACCTTTGCTTTTGTCATTCAGAACAACAGCAAATATGTAAAACCTCCACTTGGTTCTGGTAAAACAGTAACAGTCTAGACACCAAAACAGTCTGGAAACTCATGGATGCTCAAAGTGAGATCAAGTAGTTCTCAGAAGTATTTTGGGCCATTCCTCTTCCAAGCAGCAATCCAGACTTTGAAAAATGCTTAGATTGTGTCCAGACCTATAGAAGAATGCTATAACAAGCTTCAAACATCCCTAAGAAGTGTCAGTACTTTGTCCATTCAGGATGACAAGGAAGGGTCACTCATCTTTGGATAAGAGCCTAATGTTTTAAGAGCTTCCTAGTCAGCAATTAGGGCAAAACCTGAGATTGGTGCTCACTTCAGCAGAATGGTAATAGGACAGTGGGGCACTCTGATGGCCAGCAGAGTCGCTTTGTGATCAATTTGGACTACTGTGTAGACACAAGTAGAAATGTTACAGGCTTATAGGAAGGCAAACAGGACAATGGGTGTGTACTTGTAATTAGGGACCTTGAGGGGAAAGAAAATACTTTGGAGTGCTGTTCTCCTCCTCAGGCAATGTGTATCTCTGCAGTGTTAGTTAGGCATTGGGCTGCTGAGGGGTTACTTTGGCAGGGCTGCTTCCCTCTGTCCTTACATCTGAGTGCCTGAAGCACATGCTTCTTTCTATTTACTCTCTTTCCATGTTGTTGACTCTTGTATTTCTCCCTGCAGAATCATCTCTGCTTCAGTGGGGTGGCAGAGGCTATCCTCAAGACCAATGTCTTGCACTCTACCAGCATCAGGGTTTGCCTGGAATAAGCAGGCTGCATGTTTGTGTGCTCCAACGCTGTGGAAAACACAGACTTCCCAAGTTTTTCCAGCATAAAAGCAGGTACCAATATGTGGGTACCAACACAGGCAAATATATGGAAACAGAAATGAAACCTGCTCAGTTTAGCCTGAATCTCAAATCTGGATGTTTAACTGCCAGAGAAGAACCAGTGCTTATTCACAGCCTATGCTTAATGTTTCCTACTGGCAGGTCAAACTACTTGCCACTTCTTACAACCTCCCTGGATCATCCTGCAGAGGAAAATGGGTATTAAAATGATTGAAACAGGGAATACTCTCTAATCTAACAGCTCTGGATGCTGGAAGAATAAGACAAATGGGTTGCACAACAGGTTTTCCTGGCACCTCCCTGTCTTCCATGTTGGAGAGAGAACACTGGTTGTTGTACAGGAATATGATAAGAAAAAGAAAACATAATATAATCCCAAATAATGTACATTAAATATATACCATCTACCCCACAACACACAAGAGCTGTCTCACAAAGGCAATTCATTGCAATAAGACAGTACCTTCATTGGTGATCTTCCAGCAGGAGAAGGGGAAATGGAGGCTATGTGTCTTGCTGGTGATGCTGTAAAGGTAGAAGGATTTCAGTGCACTTGTGGCATGACAATTTTCACTAAGATATCTTTTTAAATGGGTAGGAGATAATTCAATGCATAAACATTATCTCTAGTTCCCTTGGCCAATGGCTGTAAATAGTTTCGGAGATTTTGTTTACTTTGTTCTCTTTGCAGTACAACAAAGTATAAAAAATTTCTGCATCTTCTCTGACAAATTTTATATCACTGTAAATTAATTTATAATCCACCAAATGATAACAAGTTAAAAAAAGAGTCAGCATAACAATGTTTCCCTTTTTGTTCTTAAGAAATATATTATGTATTTGTAAGTCAAGTAAGGAAAATAAAAAATATATAATATATTTATATCAAACATTTACCTCCAAATGTACTAGAAACATGCCTGGACAAACTAAAAGGCATAAGTATAATACACAAAAAGTTTACTCACTCCCTTGAGAACAATTATATTTATAGCATTACTTCAGCAGCCTTTCCTTAAAATGGAAATTAATATTTTGAAAGGCAAAATGGTCAGAATAACAGAATTCACGTACTTTCACAATTGCTGTGCATTTTCTGGCCAGTAAGATTCTTTGTGGTTAATGATCATTTCTGATTGCTAACCTCCAATTATCATAAAATCAAAAGACTACATTTTATCATCCTTCCTCATATTAGCATGAACTGTCTGAAACTGCTCATTCATTAGTGAAGGGGCAGAGTATTGGAAACTACAGAGAACATTAACTAGATGAAAATACCTGCAGAGGCAGTTCTACAGCCTTTCATGTCAGGAATCAAATAATAAGTTAACCTGCCCAAGAAGTTTAACATCAAACAGAGTGCAAAGAGTCTAAGCCCTCAAGTACTGGAGCTTTACCTGAGATGTCCATTAACTCACCAGTCTGTACAGGTCTTGGTGGTACAGGAGGAGATATAAGCTTCCCACTTTCTGATGTGTTTCTGGCTTCCTTCCCACTGTCTAGGCTCCAGCTGCTGGGAGTGGTGTTCACAGCTGGAAGAGATTGAAAAAAATGCCATGGGCATCAACACTTCCAGTTCTCTGACTTGCTTTTTTATCCATGAGGGTAAAAACAGACAGAATGCAAACGCTAACAACTCAATCAGCATGCATGAAAAGCTCTCATGATTACATCTGCACTTGCAAAGCTCTTAAATAGCAGGCATCAATCTCATGGATGCCTGATGAATGCACCTGGCCCTCAGGTCAGTTTGTGACCAGCAGTGGTGGCCCTCAACAACAGCAGCAGCAGCAGCAGCTGAGGTTGCACTTTGGTGCACTGCAAATCCAGCCACAAAGGGAGATAAGCTTGAAGCTTGTTATATAATCAGTTTATCTTTGCACCAGACTGCTATTTAGAGGTTCCCATTAACTCATTTTATACACAGAAGAGACTACAGAAAGGAACTCACCAAATTCCTATCTACCTCCTTCATAAAGATTTCTGTGCTAACATTCTTGTCTTGCCTGCATTGACTACAAATTCGCAACTGAAAGAAGGTGGAAAGAAGGGTACAAAATGTAGGGAGTAAAAAATGGAAGGAATTAAAAATGACAGCAAAAATATCAAATTGAGAAATTATTATGGACTGGCAAAATTTCTGTACACTGTATCTGTGGTCAAGGATCTCTGCTTGCTCATGTAAATTGACTATCACCTTGACATGTTTTCTTTGTCTGTTACCCTGATCAGATTCTATGGCTTTAACTGAATGATCCAGTAAGGTCAGGAACAGTTTCCTTGATGGAAATGGATTATCTCACGTCATCAAGAAGTCACAAATATTGGAAAGAAATCAGACAGAAGAACAGGGTATTTAACATGGGCAGGACAAAAGCTAATTTGAAAAATACAACTTTCATTATACTTCCTAAAAAAAAGAGTTGAAAATAACCACTTAAAAGCTTCCCATTCATCTCCCAAATACACCACCAAAAAAATCCCTCACCTTAAAAGCCTCAAACCTCTTGCCCTGCCATGACAGTTTCCTTCTCGTTTACTTGTTTCAATTGTGAGTAGAGAATCACATGCAAGGACCCTGTGTTTATTTACAAAGATGAAACAAAAAAGCAAAGTATTGTTGCTAACTGATGGCATCAATTATCACTATTGTAGCAACTCTGAGAGCTCTCAGGACTGCAACCCCACTACACACTGGACTTAATACAATAAGTACAGTAAAAATAACACTGGTCTCATACCTGAAACAATATTGTTATAGTATAATTGCACTTTCATTGACCCTGGGATCAATTAACAGAATAATTTATTTTCTAGAGTATCATTTTGCTTTATTATTGCTGAAATATGCAATACAGTATTTCCTTTTATATTGTAAGCTGTCACCCAACAGCATGGCTTTGCCCTCATCCTAAAAATCACCTGGCACCAGACCCAGGTACTTCAAATGCCTGAATCTCCTGACAAGCCAATATTTTCTTTTAAGTCATCCAAGCAGTCAGTTTTTTGGATGGCTAAAGCCTTTGGGAGAGAGTACTTCATTTTACCTATTCTGTGATGTACTTGGCTGCATAGGCCAGTGGAAAAGTTTGGATATTTCCATGTTAAATTATTTCATATGTTTTTCAGCCCTGTGAAAAAAAATTCCAGTGGTGTTTTCATAAAAATGCAAACACAAAATATACCTATAAAACCCAGCTCTTATTAAAGAAAATTTGATACCTGGTCAGTTCTTATTACAGTATATTACTTTCTATAACTTATTTTACTATATTCTTTATTCAGCATACCAGAAAAGTAGCATAATGAAATGATGGAGCATCTTATAGATATGAGGCACATAATGAAATCATGGCAGACAGTTACTATGCCAACAATTGGCAATATTGGATTTCCCCATGCACAAAATTGTAAGAGGCAATATTTTTTCTATGGAAATGCATATATTTCTCATTAACTCTAATTAAAAACAAAATCCCCAAAATGCAAGAAACCACAAACTGGTGTTTTCAATCCAAGTGTAATGAGAAGCACACAGAGTTATATTTGGTAAACAGGATTCACAGGTACCAAACATCAGGACTCTGTCCATCTCTAAATTCTCTGTGTCCCATTCTCCAGAAGTTGGCTTTTTCCCCCATATGTCTCCCTTGAGAAGCAGAAAGGACAGGTCTCACAGAGAGCCTGATGAAGCCTGCTGCTCCATCACCCCCTCCTGCAAACTTCTGACCTTATTTGAGTGCAAAATTCAGTTCTCCCCTTTTCGGCAAAGTGTTTTGACACTTAGGTTTGTTAGCATAATTCATTTAGTCAGTTAGAATGTTTTGACACTTAGAGATGACAGTATGCACTCAAAAGAACTGGCATTCTACAGGAACATGATGGAGTAATTAAATTTTCATTCTTCAAAGATTGGCATGTTATAGCATTTCTGCTTACCTTTGTCAGCGCCGGGCAGATTGGAGTCACTTCGTGGCAAAGCACCATCTCCAATATGATTAAACAGCATTCTCTGCAAATTGAGAACCGCATGATTTACACATAGCCACTGTTGTATTTCACTAGCCCTTAAGAAAACAAATATATTTTTGTTATTATCCCCCCTCACCCCCAGGTCTGCTTAGGAGGTAGAGTGATAAACATCACAAAAGAATATAAACAGTTTAATTAAAATATCTGTAGACAGATAGGGAGTAGACTCATTTTCTAAAAACTGTACACACAGAAATTGGAGGGAAGATTATTATGTATTGAGTTCTGACAGTTTCTAGCACCTTAAAAAACATAATGAAGTTCATTCCTAAAGAGATATCTTAATAGATTACTTAAAAATAGAAGGATAGATTTGTAATAATTTCATTATAGAATCAGGATCTGAAAAAGATAATATTCAGCTTATGGCTGTTACCTAAGAAAAGCATTGTACATTGTTTTCCAACCCTGACTTTTTTGGTAGCAGTCCTCTTACTTCTTTTGTGGATAAAAGCTGACCCGTAAAGCATATTTGTCCTTAATTTTCTTAAAATCCATTTTGTTTACAAATCACAGTAAACGTATTAAAAAAAATTAAAATTCTACCATTTATTTCCTTTAGCAGCATTCAAATAATCTATGGCTCACTAGTTTGTCTTGAAAACATATGTAAACAGCATACAATCCTACAAGTAAGCCAGATGTATTTTCCAGAGGAAATGGGAACAGGTAAACATTATTTTCTTTTCTTGCTTTTTTTTTTTTTTTTTTGAACAGTGAAATCCAAATAAAATCCTATTATTGTGTCTCTTCCCACTGTTCACAGGGCACTGTGCCAAGTTGGTGAGGCACTATGCTGTGGTTCCACAAGATGGCAAACCCAGCTGCAAAGTGATCATCCTTGATCTCAGATGTTGCAGCTTCGTGTTACAAAGTGAGGAACAAATACTTAAACCCAATTCAACTTCACTTTAAACATCTCACAGACAGAACGCTTTTGGTAGACTTTGAGCTACAGTAGGTGTGCTGTATGTCATGGGAGAGTCATTCTGGGTCAGGTAATATTGGTTTTCCTGGAGTGCCCATTAGACTGAGGTGGTAAACCTACGTATGTACCCTGATGTGACAGAAAGTGTGACCATAGCTGCTGCCTGGTTTGGATTGAATGTTCACTGCCTAGTGAGTCTGCAGTGCACTAAGATGTGATGGACAAATATTGAAGTGTCCATTTTCTGTTGCAAAGGTAAAGAGCAACGGCTGAAAAAGCAACGGAAATTGGAGGAGATAAAGACACAAAAGCTGAATGAAATACAGAGAAACAAAGACATACTAAAAAGAATGAGATATAAAACCATATGGAAGAACAAGAGCGATCATAGGATGTTTAATGACATGCAAATAAAAACCCCAAAAATGTGAAATTCAAAAAGCTTCAATAGGAAGAACGATAGCGCAAAAACTGAGGAGGCTTGTTGAGCAGTCAATGACAGCAGGCATTCCTCTTCAGAGGATGGGAAGAGCTGGAGAGACACTGTACAACCATTCAGCCAGAGATCACAAAGCAAGCACAAATGGATGTTGACTAAAAACAGCTGTACATAACCTTGAGCATCAATTTCAGTGAGGAAGTGGATGAAGTACTGCTGTGGTCTTGTTCTGTAAGGTCCATCAAACTTCCTTAAGTAAGGTAGCTATGGCCTGAAAGACTTGAAGTTCAGGAATTTGCCTGAGTATCTCATCTCATCTCTCCCAGTTGAAACACTAATCTGAATACTGCTTTCATCAAGCTGTAACAAAGTAATTCATAAATGAGTGGTCCTTTCAGCATGAAGCTCCAACCAACACTGTTGAAGTGGTGTCAGAATGAGAGAAAGGACCAGGAACAGTTTGAGCAGTTAAATTTAAATGAGAGTTTCAGGTATCTCTAAGATATCTCCTTACAATTGTCCTGAGGAATTCTTTTCCCCTTCTTTATCTGAAGGCAGAGAATCAGGATTTTGTTTCTGATCACAATCCATTTTTACTGCTGAGGGAGCAGCAGAGAAAGAAATTTCACCTTTCCCCAGAAAGATATAACCTCGTTTACAGCTATAAGGGCGAAAAGAAACCGTCAGACCTTCTCATCTTTGAAATGTACTTCACTGTATGAGCAAGTTAATTTTCTACTTACCCTCTCATGGGGCACTGAGGGTAGAGACAGATTGGGAGACTTTCCAGCTGGGCGAGTCTCAGAGAGAGCGGAGACTGGGCCTACGAGCTCCTCAGCCTCCCTTATGCAATCTCGGATAGAGTGGGGGATAGAAGTCACATTCCACTTGGCAAAGCAAGAGTTTGTAGTCTGGGAGCAAAAACGGGATAATTTTTCTTTGCGGCAAACCGTAAAACCGCTCTATTCAAAGAGCATCTCCTGATCTTTCTTGTCTGTTGTTCTGGCTCCACTACCACTGATGAAGCGCCCAGCTGATTTATTATCTGCTCTAAGTTGTTCCCAAGAACTGTCCTTAAGTCTGGCTAAGCCTCAGTATTACTTCTTAAGCCCTCAAGTG
This sequence comes from Oenanthe melanoleuca, assembly GCF_029582105.1. NCBI lineage: Eukaryota > Metazoa > Chordata > Aves > Passeriformes > Muscicapidae > Oenanthe > Oenanthe melanoleuca. The sequence goes on from NC_079334.1 coordinate 44,636,089, forward strand.
ATAGCATGAGGGCTTAAACAGAAAAGAGATTAAAAATTAAATCAAGAGCCAATTCAATAACTGAAGAAACAAGGGACAAGAAAAGAACTAATGAGAAACCAATAAATAATTCCTGAAATATAGAATCTTGGAGCTGGTTTTTATCAGCAGTAAAACTTCTGGTAGACATGAGAGTGTTGAAAGGAGAGCCTTTAGTTTAGCCATGCAGTTTTCATCACTGCATGTATGTTTTCATCTTTCTCAGCTTCCAGCAAGAGGTTCATTATGTGATGGCAGGGATTAAAACAGCAGCTGGGTTAAAGACAAGCACTTTAGGAAAATAGGTCCATTAGGAAGAAAAGACAAAATAAGGATTCAGTATTGGCTAGCTTGTTGAATTTCAGAATACTCAAAAAATACACATTTCATACAGACCTGTTTAACAGTATTTTAAGGCAGGAACACAATACATTCTTTTCTCTGGAGTGACAAAATGTCTATCACTCTTTTCTGAAACTACATTGGAAAATAGGAATTGCCACATTGGAATGGGTTATTATCTCACAGTGGCTAGGATTAGCTTTCTCAGAAGAAACAAAGGGGAGCTCAACAAGCACAACTGCCATGATAAGAGTTTTTCATTCTTTGTCTTCCTCCCTAGATTGAACAAATGCTTGTTGTTCCACACAAGCAGACTGTGTCACCTGGTAAGTCTCTGCATCTCTCACTTCAGTAAGTAAACTGAATCAGGATTCAGGTGTAAAGAAACAGACCTACACATAAAGAAATCAAGCAGAAATGTGATCAAGCACTATGTATTCTATTCACATCTCTTACATTTAAAATATTTTAGAGTATTTGCTTATAAAAGCATTTATAACCCCTTGAAAATTTACAACAGTGAACAGACATCGAATCTGCTCGAAGTTCAACGTGTGCCTTTAATGTCCTCTTAGCTATTTGTGCTCTGAGGATTCCCAACAAACTTCTTACCTGAGAAGTGTCCAAAGGAGTAGGGTAGATGGCACTGCAGGGCCTCTCTCTGGGAGACAGGCAAGAGTTTTCTCGGGAATGCTTATGTTTGTCAGACAACAGAGGAGAAGCTAGAATATAAATGTGCCTAGAGATTAAATTCATGCAGAGAAACTCAAAACATTTCAATTCTATGACAAAAAAATCTCTGTCTCTAATAATTCAGAATCCTCAAGTAGTTGGCTAAATATGATGTCTGACCAGTGAGATTATGAAGAAATTAATCTGTGTAACATATCAAGAGTCATTTAATATGGTTTACCACAGCAGATGAGCACTGACCTCTGGCACTGGATGGAGCAGAACTGGTCACGTTAGGAGAAGCAGAATGAGTAGAACTCAAGCTTGAGGTAGATGGACTAGGCTGTGTATAGAAGAGATGTTGTTACCAGATCACATTTACTGGTTTGGGAAACAAAAATTTGTAGCATACTTTTCACTAGAACAAAGAAATTTTAACTTCTTAGAGTAGTTTATCAGTAATTCAAAATAGGAAATCAGTATAAAGAGCATTAATTTAACTACATAAAAATGTAGCAAAGTACTAAATAAATAAAAATGTAATTAATACAGTAAAATAATTACATCAATGTGACAAGTAGACAGAAAAGTCTATACAAGGTCAGATGACTCTGCATTATAGACCATTGCTACTTATCACATTTGTAAAAAATCAATGCTCTAATATAAACAAGAAAAAAACAGTTACATTTAAATAGTTATTTCTAAATGAATGAGTTTAACATCTCATTTAAAGATTTGGTTTTTAAAAGAAACATCAGCAATATTATGAGATTTCTGAATTAAATAATTGAAGCACTAATTTATTAAATAGCCTTGTAAGAAAGATTATGTACAGTTTGAAGAATGACAACAAATTATACCTGCATGTTAAAAACTTCATCTGAGCTTTCTGACTGCCCAGTGATGTTGCTGACTTCAGCAGAAGCTTGGGATGACAGTGAGGACGAAGAATACCGATTGACAGCTGGGTAACTCAAGGGGCTATTATAAGAATAATGAAATATAAAATGGTTAACTCTTGTCAGTCATAATTTCTTATGTGGGAACAGCATATGTTTATTAATCTTCAGCTGGGGGAGGGGAGAGAGAGAAAGAAGGACAGAGAATACATATACCATCTATTCAAGGCTGAACACACTTCAGCCAGACCATACAAGAAGGCATGCATGTAACAGAAGTATTTATGGGTCATCTTCCACAGGTAGCAAAGTATGTATTTAACTTGCCTGCGTCGTGGAATTACCCTGGCAGCATCAGGGCTCATAGAAACAGGTATGGAATTCCGGCACACACGAGGACTTCCATTTGGGAAATGAACAGGGCTAGCTTGTACGCAGGCAGAAAACTCCTGGTGAGGTATTAAGAGAAGATTAATTAAAATTAACATAACATCATTAAGCATTTTGTAAGATACAGATATGTAGATAACTAAATATAAATGTAGTTACATGGCCTTTTGGATCCACTTCATCATGAATAAGAAAAATATTTTACTAACTTTTCACTAATGATAGTAAAATGTGACTATTAGTAAAACATGACTACTTTTCTCTGCATGGCATGGAAGTTTATGTTTCTCCTTAAGTTGTGGTGCTACTAAAAGGCTACAAGTTGTAATGAGGACAGACAACCAAAAGATGTCACTGTTTGTTGCTTGGGAAAATGGACCAACCCTTAATGCAGCTGAACAGTTTTCTGGTCTATCCATGCACCTGCACATGAGTACCTGTATTCCCAAGCTTGACTTCATCACAAAGAACTGATCCACCAGCTTTTTGTGCAACGGCCTCATGTCCTGTGGCACCACCTTCTCGTGCACTGCCAAGCCAAATTCTAGAATCTGGGCCTGCAGAAAGGGGAAAAATGTTTTTGATCCATTTTTCTCTCATCATCAATCAGGATACTGATTTAAAAAAACCAAAAAAACAACAAAATGCATGTTGCCTGAAAAACACCTATCTAAATCTCTGAAAGGCCTGTAACCAAAAAATGCCTAGGATCAAAAGCACACAAGAGGATTTACTGCCTCTTCCCATTCAATTTTCCCAAAGTTTTCACTGATGCAAATTCAACTGTAATATTAAAAAACTATGAACAACACAGTGAAAAATCTGACTTAAATGGCAACTTCACAAAGGAGCAGTTCTAATATTTTTATTATTTTATTATTTTATGCAAATATTTGCATATGAGAATGACAAGACAGGCCTCTCACTCAAACTTTATTTCACACAAAACAGTTTGAAGTGATTAAGGTGATGATGGAATGGATTAGGGAAAAAATATTAACATGGCCCTGCTTGTACAGAAAGTCACTCTCTACTTGGACTCTAACTTCGAAAACACTAAAGACCACAGGGCAACTATTAACCTCTGATTTTATTTTAGTTTTATCTGGGGACACTTTTAGCTAGAACAGCTAAGCAGGCCCTCTTGTCAGTCTTTTCCCCACTTTACCTGCTCAAGCATAAGTTCCCTTAAGCGTGTGATCTTCTCTCCATCTTCTGGATGGTTCAAGATGTATTCTTTGATAAAGAATGCCTAAACAGAATAAAATTACAAAGGAAATTAAGTGAGTAAAAACACTCCATTTTTGTTTGCCTTTTAAAAAAGAATAAGTTTCTAGATAACATTTTCAAATGTTTTCTAAGTTCTTTTGAACTGCAATAATTGATAATACATATTAAATAAATAATTAATTAAGTCATTGGTGGACACTATAAGCAAAAAAACTCAGCCACTAGTAAATGAATAACATTTGGAATATGAAGGTGCTGAATAATTAGAGATAGCTTCTTCCCCATCAGAAGAGAAAAAAAAATACAGGAAAAAATGTAAAGAGGAAAAGAGGGAAGAAGGAAGATTGAATCAAGAAAGCAGCAGATGGTCAAAGTACACTTCTTAAAACTTGGAAGTTGCCTGAAGGGAAGGAAGATATTGGTAAAGACATGGTCACTCTTACCTCGAAACGAAATGCTTCAAGACTGAACTTTGAGCTTCATACAGAGCAGAAGGGAAAAGCAGGTGAAACAGGCAAAAGCATTTACAGAGAACAGGATAGCAAGAAAGGTAGAAGACAAGAGCTGGCAAAATAACAGGTAGACATATAAAGACTGAAAAATGGGCATGCAAAGAGAAGAATTAGAGAGAAATGGAAGAAAAAAAGCCTCACAATTTTTGCTAACAGTTTTGATATTTACAAAACGAATTGCTGAATTGCTATTTTACATAGTGAGAGGCAGAGGGCAGAAGGGAATCGAAACATGAACACTGTCTATGAGATGAAGAATTACAGCCAAGGACAACAATAAGGAGCAAGCAAGATCTTTTGATATGCTTGTGAAGAATGGAAGCTGTGCAGAGACACTGAGCTAGCTCTGACACTGCTAATTCAAAACAGACATAGTTCTGACATGACTCTATTTCTCCAGGGACGCCCTTCATGGTGCTTCACTATGCTAAACAGTTTTGTTGTTGTTTAAAGGCAGTGAAGAAATACAAAAAATGTTCCTGCTTGGCTTCAGTCTCACAATTTCATAACAGTTTTGATGACAGATTCTAATACTATACCAGACTCAATTTCTTGTTGTTTAATTAAGATGCAGTTTTAACCAAATTTAACACTGTTGAGTGAACACTGATTTTCTCAGCCTTTGAGACAACTGGATAGAATGTTATTCAGCTTGACATTTTCAAAGGAAAAACCAGCAGCCTCAGTTATTTCATATGACTATTAGGAGATAGAGAAAAATCAAGTTGGGATGCAAAAAAAACCCCAACCGTTTCTTTCTACTGAAGTTTCAAAATTCCACAGAATTTTGTATAAATACAGCCTCCCAAACATTTAAGGTTCTAAGGTGATTCAGAAATTATAATAAGGAAGAACAACTGTTAGAAACAAATCTAGTGTTAGACATTTTTAAACTGTATTTATTTTTGAAACCCCTTTCCCCCCTCCCACCAAAAAAGCTTTTCTTAAAAACTTGGAAAAGAGATAAAAGAAGGACCTAGAAAATTACGATTCTTCAAGATAATGAACTTCTGGTTGAGCATTTATGTATGTGTGTGTATTATAAAACATAGCTATAAACATAGCTATAAAATCTGCATATGCATATAAAAACTAGAATGTTGGCACAAAAACATGACTCTGGTAGTTGGCCAGAAGTATCTCCTATCCTAGAACAGGCAATGTATTATAATAATTTACTTTAATTAACCAGTTAATTTTTTAAACAAATCACTGAATAATGCAGGGTAATTGTGAATTGAGTCATCACTGGATTAAGTTTATGGTACTATCTGCAGCAAAATGGTTATTTCAATAAACCACATCATTAATGCTATCTAACCCAAAACTGCAATATAGGTATAATTATAACTATTATTCATACAGTACTTTCTGTCCTTAATTCATACAAAGGAGCTGCATCTGTACAGGGAAAGAAATTGGATTTTTAATAAACAGAAAGTAAATTGCTTACCTCTTGGTATCTAGCAACTCCACCATTAACTGCTGCATCAATGACCCCATTTAGACACATTGTGAGAGGGTTAATGTTCTGCATCTGTCGAGTTTGACACTGACTAATCAGTGTTCTTAACTGCTGGTTCTTATTTTCTAAGACTTCAATAGCATTCTCAAGGGGACTCATTTCCACCTGAAACATGAGTGAGAAACATTGCAAACAATGATCTTCAGTTGAAAGGTTGAAATATATTGCAGGTAATTTTTGATTTCTTAATATTATAACAGTATTATTCTGTGTCCTAGAGTAATTTGATGGAGAAAGTACTTCTCAGCTGGGGGAGAGATTTGATTTTATCATGTAATCAATGATCAAAATAAACAACTGTCACTATTTTGTAGATTCATTATCTGACCTTGAGAGATGACCCAGCCCTTGCTGCAAAACATTCATATACTTTCAGCCAGTGGTGGAACTCTTAGAATTCAGGATTGAACTGTCCTTGGTAACTACCAAAAAAGGGCTTGGGGTGAGGGAGCTTCACCAGTTTAAGGGTGCAGAGCAGAGCTGAAGTATTAGTGAGTTCGTTTCCCCATCCAAAGTGAAGCCAACAATGAGACTTTATGGATCAGGAATTTAAATGCAAGCTTTGAGCTAAAATGATGATTAAGTTATAGAAAAAGGCAGCTTTGAGCAGGATGTGCCTCTCATCCCTCAGAGTTTGATAGTTCTTTCACAGGCAGTGTGAGCTGTCAGAAAAACCAAAAGCTGAGCCATGGGAAGAGTACATGCTTGCAGCTGCCATAATTTACCAAAACATACAAGCACAAATCTGAGTCATGACTTCATATATGCCCAGGAAAAATTATTACAGTTTACTTTTGGAAATGGTGACTATAATAGTAAAATGATAGTAAACTGAAGGTCTTCTATTAGTGGTCATATTAACCTAGTAAGGACTCAGCAAGAGCCAGCTAACGAAATTTCTCATGTCACACACAATATTTTGATTTTACTAAACTCCACCTTTGGTTTTCTACAGGAAACTATCAAGATGGTGAACAAACTACATTTTCCTGCTATGATAAAAGAAAAACACAAAAGAGTTTTAGAGAAAATAAATTGTACTATGATATCCTTATATTTAATGGGATTATTCTAAGATTGGCTTTGACAAGAAGGAAAACACTTATAGATGCTATACTCCAGGGCTCAGAAATGGACCAATTATTTAGAGATCTTCATAGGAGGAGCACTCCTCCAAATAGGTCCAGAATCTATTTAAAGATTTTTAAAGTAATAGAACAAGCAAGGAGAGGAAATTGCAGTGTGTCAATAACAGACTTGTACATTAGACCCTATTCCTACAGGTTCTGTTCAGCAACTCATAACATTTATAATAGTACAAGAACTTGGAGAATGTTTACTTTTCAAGGACACTGAAGGATACATTAAGTTATACATATTCTAAGTATTAAATGTTATGCTGAGTTTTAAGGAAATAATTTACTGACATTAAATGTTGTCTTTGTGTGCCCATTATGGTTCTCAACTTCTTTCTCCTCAGTTGTGTAAATGAATCCCAAGGGTGGCTCTCAATAATACTTTTCAAGACAAGAGAAATCAGATAACTCGATATACTTTGTAAATAATTTTGTTGCAGCCACCCTGACACCTTGGTCAAAGAAATTGCATATGTGTAATAAATCTTAAAGCAGTTCATCAAATAACATATGATTAAGGAAGTAAAACAACCCACAATATGTACTGATGTGAGTCTCATACTCACCACTTCACGTTTTTCTACTTCAAACCAACGAGATATTCCAGGTAAACTCTGCACCAAGATCAGTGTGGTTCTCTCTACCCATAGACTCTAAAATAAACAAAAGCAATTTATTTCCTTATTTGACTCTGTATCTTCCTTAATCATTACCAATTTCCTTTATGAACACCTTCACTAAAGTAACAGTATACATTTTAAAAAATCAAAAATTCTTACTGAAATGTCTATCCCATAAGTCAATGGCACTCGCTTTTCTCCTTACTTTCTAGGTCCTAGTACTAAGCAGTAATCTCTGCTGATCCTTCACTCTTAAACTTTATTATATGTTGTCCCCAAGTCTTCAAAAGTCACTCTGAATTGGTATTTTAATATTTCTTTTCTGATCAACCATGTGAGAAGAACAAGAGTTCCAAGATCAGAGAGCATGCTCTCCTTTGAGAAGCCCTGTTCAAGATTCCAGAATGCACAGCTGATAGGATACTCAAATATAATACTCAAATATACTACTAGTAAACTTTGTGCAAGAGGTCTGTAAAATGATGAATCAACACACAGGATAGTGCTTACACAAAATATATTTATAAGCTTTACAGTTAAAACAAAGCCCAAACATACATTAGAAGACAACAGTGACTCAATTTAGCTAATTTATTACTCTTACGGTTCTTTCTTCTAAATTTATAACTAAATTATTATAGCATAACTCTTCTTGTCTGTCTGAATATATTCTGCACCAGGATGTGCTTCTAGTGGGTCAGAATTAAAATTACACAAAAAAAATGAATTTTCACTGTGACATTTTTAGTAGGAGAAACAGAAGGGATTTACCTATTAGTGAAGGAACTATTGCTTTTCCCTGAGACAATCTCTAAGTTCAGAGGTAGTTTTTAGTCTTTAGTCTTTAGATTTTTAGGAACAGGTCATTATGCTGCAGTTCAGTCAAAACTGTCTCTCCCTTGCTCTAGAGAGAGATAACTTTAGGCAATCCTATCCATGCCCCTGACTACCTCCTCAATAATGTTTTCCCATCTGCCTAAGAAACTTTTCTGAGGCTACTATGCTCTCTCCAGTTCTGCCTTCTATATATCACAAATGCAAAAAAACAAATTAATTTTTTCACTCCCAGTCACATATACAGCAAGACCTCTGCATCTCCCATATATTTTTGATAAAATTTTATTGAAAATAAGAAGTGAAATAGTCACACCTGAGATATCGTGTCCTCTAGAGAATTAGCTGTACCATACTCAGCTGAATAATGCAAATGCAGATGATGTTTCAATAAGACAGCTTTTGTTGATGTTATAAACAAATCCATAGGTCCAGTAGGTCAGGAAAGGGCCTGATACTTTACCTTGAATTCATTTTCCTTGTCCTTGGTCCCCTTGTGAAAAGGTCTGTCATATCGGAATCGCCAGATGTGATTTACTTTGTAAAAGCTCTTGATATTATCAGGAATTCCATCTCTCTGCAAGACTTCCTGGTTTTCTGGAATTGGTGTCACTGCATAAATCTGCAAATCTGTGTGCAAAGAGTTAAGGCTATCCCACTTCATTCAAATTAGCAATGGGTTAGCAATTCCTGAAGCATTACAGAAGAAAAAGTCTTTAAAAAGAATGCATCATAAGTGCTTTTATACTATTAATGGTTTGGGAAAGGAACCAGAGAGATTTTTTGTTTGAGATTTCTTTGTACCGTTTTGTTGAAAAGTTTATCTTATTTTTGAAATAGAGCTTCTTACGTGGAATAGTACATAAAAGGATTTAATCAAATATATTCTTACACAATATGTCATGCCATGCTAATATAATGTTGTATTGTAAGAAGCTAAATTACTGTACCTTGAACTGCTACACCATTATAACAGTGGTGATAGTTCTGTGGGCATTTTTAGCTAAAGAAATAATGTCAATAACATGTCAAGGAATTTTTAAATAGAACCACAATTACACAAAGAACTTCCAAACATAATAGAGTGAACTGGGACAAAATGCAGGGAAATTCTCACCTACCATTTATTTCACTGGAGGCACCATGTGATTGACATTGACATAGTACCTACGTTTGTTAAAAGCTTAGAAAATGTAAGTGCAGGGTATGGCTTTGTGATTATGTGGATACACTGTGCTTCTGCCTGAAAGATGGTCTCATCTGGCTGATTAGCATGTTGCATAGCAATGGCATGTGGGAACTCATTCAACATTCTCTGCTGGAAGGCCTCCAGCCTTTCATAGTCGTGTCCTCGGCAAACAAATTCCTTATTCTGAGTGGAATAAGAAAACAAAAAGCAAGAGCAACTCGCATGAAAATAATTGGGATCCAAACACAGCTCTTAAATATAGATTTTCCAGGCAACTTTTGCATCATTTAAAGAAAGGGGGAAAAAAAAGAAACAAAAGGCAAGAAGAAAAATAAGGAATAGAGAAAGAACAGGTTACTTAGAAGAAGGAAATTTTATCATATAAGTTATGTTTTATTCAAAAGCCTGGAAAAATGTAATAATTACGCTTCAAAGTTTAATAAAAATCTTAAGGGAGAAATTGTTCTTAGTGGATCAAAGTATGGAATTAACATTCTATATCAGACTGCATAAAATATGTAACAGAAATGTAACCCAACAAACAGTTAAGACAGTGAAATGGGTGCAAAGTCGATTCCATGAGGAACTAAAAAACTCTGTTCTGATGTTATAAAATTCTGAAGAAAAACACTGCATAAGAAAATTATAAAGGCATTCAACTTGCCTTACCCTGTAATGTTGATCAATTATCAGCCTGGAAAATTAAAATGATTCAGTTTTTACAACACAAAATAAAAGAATGCTCCTGGCATTGAATTCTGAGAGTCAAGACTTTCATGGGAATTTCTACCAAAAAACCCTGTAAGTGTATTATAGCTCAACTACAAATTAAAATGTGAAGGCTTTATTATGAAGTTTAGTCTTTATTCCTTCTACAACAAACACACCCAGATTTACAAACTGCCTTGCCATAAAAAATTTAAATCAAATGTATTAAGTCTGTCCTTGTTGGTGTTGCAAGCATAAATCTGTGCTGTGTATGTTTAACTTGAAAAATTCCTAGGAAGATGCATAAGCAGTGAAAGACCTAAGGTTTGAAAGCACTGCACTGTTGTGCAGCACCTTCTACTACTTTTACTCCGTCAGTTAAATTATATCTGATTAATATTTTCAAATTGGTTTATACAGAAGTTATATTCAGATGAATATCAGGTAATATCAGTAACTATCTTCCCATCAGACTCTTTTTGAGCATTGCTCTTAGAGGGGAGAGTTCCATGTTATATTTACCAGTTAGAAATTGTCATTTTCCCCACCACTAAGGCAAAGACAAATCAGGCTCTTTAGGCCTCCACCACACAGAGGAGGTTCCTTCATCACTTATTTTAATCACCAAAGGATGAGGAGCTTGGATTATGAATAAGATGGATTCTGTCCTCTTCCCAAGGTGTCAGTCAATACAGCTAAACTACTGTAGACTGTGGAAAAGGGGAACAGTCTAAACACCACTAACATTTTCAAGGGCACCTCATTAACTTCAGAACTCCAGACTAAAGATCAAGAGTAATAACTTTATTATTTGTCAGTTTTAATGCATTAATAATCAATGACATTCAGCATGTGGATTTTCTGTCATTAAAAAAAAAGAAAAAAAAAAGGAACTTGATAATGTAACTGTTTAAATGCTAAATTGCTGATTATCCCACCACCAATGGATACTACTTCTAACAGCCTTTCTCTAAGTACTCACCAGCAGAAACAGAACAGGATAAAGGGAACAAACTACCATGAACCAGTGATCTGTTGAATAGTGTAGGTGCATGGTTTCCAACATAAACATGAATATTGTGTTTCTGTGGGACTCTAGAAGCCTAGAATTTGTCTTTTCATTAGTCAGGGCCTTTTCTTAGCCATGAAACACAAGGTAAAGAATTTCTCACAGGATAAGAACTTGCATATGGTATGAACAAATTTTAACACAGTGAAAGTGATTATGAATGACAGTATTACTCCATTCTGTTTATTTTCATTTCACTTACCCTCAGGAAGAATGGGAACTTTTTCCCATAGAAACCAACTCTGAAAAATTCTGGCTCCAAACGCTGTTGATCCATAATTTTATCATACAGAGATGCTTCCATCATCTATGTGAGATTGAGAAGAAATGCAATTAGTCTTTTTTGAATGTGTGTTTTTACCATAAGCTATCACAAAAGGGAGTGTCTTTCACTTCTGGGGTACCAGAATTTCAATTCATCTCTGAGCAACAAATAGGACATGCAGAAGTTTCTGAATACATTAGGTTAAGTAATGAAACCTCTTAAGGATCTCAAAGTTTCCAGGAATTAAAAAAGAAATCCTTTAAAATATGACCTCCCTATATTAAAGGAGTAAAATAGAAAGACAGTTTGAAACATATGACCCAGTAATCTGCTAATCTCCCAAACACATGGCAGTAATGTGGTCAGTTAAATCAGCCAAGTCTAATTTCCATATTCAAGACAGTTGCATCCAAATCATACCAGATTCCAATGATTTAAGCATCAAATATGAGTTCTTTTAAAATGCCACAATAGCAATTAGCATAATTTTTGGCCAATACATCTGTTTTTTATTTCACTTGTAACACTGACTCAAGGGGATCTTAATGCCAAAGTCCCCTTTTTCTGATGATATTTTTGGCACTTTTTAATACTGTGGAAAAAGCCAAACACAGTCTTAGCCCTATTTTAGGTAACACAGACAGCTCTTTAGTATGCATATGATATCAATAGCTGCTTAATTATACTGCTATGAGAAATCCCCACACCTCCATTTTTGGATTAACATCGGTGGCAGAGACACAGTAAAAGAATATTTCAAACACAAAACTCATTCAGTACAATTAATTAAACATGCATAAGCTAATCAGTTTATTCACATGATGATAGTCAGTTTGCTTTTGCTTGAAGAACTCTGCCATTGACATATCAAAATATATATGGAATAAGCAGATAACAGAGTCCTGCCACATAGCTCTGTGTTGAGAATTTTGCATAATGTTGTTAAGCAGCTCTGGATTAAAGTGACTTGACTCAGTCCTAGCAGCAAGCATCCTACACATACAGGAAATTTAAAAGGGGAGCTGCAATGCAAAATTGAATCCATCAGAAGCAGGTAAGAAAAGAAGACTCAATAGTCTTTAAAATACACTATTTGAATGAGTGAGAAACAATGCATAGAGTTCTAAAGTGAAAGAAACAACAAAAAGATTGTACCAAGAAAGATTCATTTTTACTATGTAATAATAAATGGAGTATATTTTAAGCAGCAAATTTAAAAAAATGTAAAGGTGTGCATTGCTTGTGGCTTTGCTTGCAATTACAACTGCAAAGACATGCTGCTGTTACAGTGAAGGACTGCACAGAGCACAGTTCCTGGATAAACTGTAGGAAACTAATGAAATTTTTGATTAATGAATTTATATTATTTTTCTGCATAAGCATGTGCACAAAAAGGATGCTGTACAGGTACAAATTTTGGAAGAACACTAATTTCATAATAAAATAAAGCAACCTGGTCTAGTGGAAGGTGTCTAGCAAGGAGGCTGGAACTAGATCATCTTTAAGGCTTCCAACCCAAATCATTCTATGAAGATAGGATTTTCTAATTTTTCTTCAAAAAGCTCACACTCATTCTCTATAGTCCTTATTGTAGGAAAAACCCCTCAGGGTAAAAAATTAAGATCTGCAAACCAAACCTAAGGACCATTCTGTGGCAAATCTAATTTTCTAAGTAATTTTATAACCCAAATTAAAAAGCTTTTATAAATTAAAAGGATTCATGATTGATGAAAAATATTCAAGTACATTACCCTCATCTTGCTGAGGTTTCTGTAGTCATAGTAGCTCTCATATTGTTCTGCAATTTTCCTGCATAAGATAATGCCATTTTCCCAACACTGCAAGCAAATAAAAGGTGTTCAGTAATTCAAAGCAACAGTTTGACAATTTGTGATTTATTAGTGGTCTGTTCTATTTATTCTAAGTCTTGTTGTTACTGAAAATATTTGAACAAACTGTCCACTAAACATGCTGATAGCTTCTAAGTATATGAAAAACCAATGAATTCTTTGAAGAATTAAAAACATACTTAGAGACTTATTTATTTGTTTTGCACTCTGCACAAAATGTAAGCCATTGCAAGAGTGATGGACAACTCTTTTGATGCTACATTGGATGGATTCAACACAGCATGATTTTTACTTTTTAAAATTGTACTTTTAATACATCTTCCTTAATATTTTTAGGTTGTACAGTACTTCATTGCACCATGTAAGTTAAACTATATAATCTAATCACAGAATTGTTTGAAAAACATGATGACCAACATCCATTTGATCACATTTATTAGGCTTACACGGATTTTATAAAATCTACACAAAACTGTAATGCACTGCTTGTTTGTCAGTAAGACAAATCAGAGCACTATGTGTATATAAAATTTTAGACTACAGGATAATTCTGCTTAATTCAGAAAAAGTATTTGCAGTAATGACAAAATATGATCCCCCAAATGAATTAGTTTTTAGTTTTTAAGAGATACAACATGGCATTGTAAGGTGTTAATAGGGACTTTACTAAGTGAATTTCATTGGCTTTTATAAGGCTCATTTTCACCACCTTTAAAATGGGGAGAAATTATACTACCTTTTATAAAGTGTTTTGACAGCTCCAAACCCAACTGTTACACAAGTGAAAATTATTCTCATATATAAGTGAGGGATTTCTAGGTACAACCACAAGATTAGAAGAAATATACTGCATAGCTAAGAAACTGCTTAATCAAGCAAGGACAAACACCTCCCTTCAATACAGGAAAAGCACCCCTGGAACTAATATCCTAAAATGAATAAGCCACTTTTCCCAGAGCCACTCAGTAAAAGGGGGCTGTTTTACCTTTCCCCTATCAAAGTTTTGAATGATGGTGAGATGGAGACACTCCTTCCGCTGCCACTCGGTTTGCATGGGGTAGGTGAGGAACTCCCTGAGCGGCCGGTCAGACCACTCCAGCAGCTCATCGTACAGCAGCAGCGTGTAGGCAGCCTCTGCAAGACAAACACAGCCTGCCACTCACCAGCTCCAAGCAGAGCAAACACACCAAGGACACAGAGGTGGCAATGCTTTTCTCCAGAGGCGCCTTTTCAACGGGTAATTGGTTTATTTTGAGTATTAGGCAGATGGTAGTGGTGGTTTTGGGCAGAGTTACTATCTACAGCTATAACGAAAATAGCTTAAAATTTTCACACACTATTTAAAGTGGAGTCACTGGGACACTTCTCCTGGAGTCTGAAAATACAAAGGAGACAGAAATTAAGTAATCATTTCCTGCTTAGCCCAGTCTTCCCTACAGCTAAGGAGAAACTCTCAATGACTCTGCTGTCTGAAAGAAGGAACAAGGACTGGAGGATGAGGAACATCAGTAGTGAAAGAGGAAAGACAACAAGACTGTGGACACAGTCCAAAAGAGACCAGGGCTTGGAGGAAAACAGGGAGGCAGATGTGTGCTTAATAGAATCCACTTCTTCCACAAAGAAATAAATCCCTGATAGCTGAGCCTTACCAGCTGGCCATAATAAGCAATTTAGAGGTGCAATATCTTTCTCTTTTTAATTTTTAAAATTTTATTTAGTTTTTGGTTTGGCAGGAATCACAGGTTGTTGGTGTCTAGTCAGAGATCTGTGTAGTAATCTTTACATTAATGGGTAGAAATTATCTGGGAATATAAAAATTATTATTTTTACTTTGATTTCAGGAAATCCTCAGAAATTGTATACTAAAATGTTATTTTAGTACACTAAAATTTAATATTTTAAATTAATCTTTTTATTGGAAAGTCAGCCTTTGGCAAATTGCAAAACACCAGAATTACTACTGGCTATAAAAACAAAACACCAGAACTACTACTGGCCAACTCAATTTGGCTAACTGAGCATATGCATTATTGATTTCCAAGTTAGTGTTCACAGTTTATGTTTCCACTCACAGGACCACTTTGCACCAGTGAGCCACTGCAAAGATGGGCCATGTTCTGGAGATGCACTGCATTGGAGAAAGAAGTTCCCTACTGATCTTATTTTATTGCAGATTTTATAGGTTGTATATAAGGGAAAAAAATAACAATAAAGTACTAAAGTACTTTTTGTCTAAGCTAAGTTTGCCCCAGTCAACCATATCCTACTTCTGCCTCTGCCATATGAGCTCCCATAAGATTTAAGCCAAATTCTGCAGTGTTTTTTCTAGCAGTTGTGTTCCTCTACAAGCCCAACTAAGAACCTGTGGATGAAAAATCATCACTGCAGCAGATATTTGTGGGAGAGAGTGCCTTGAATCCCAGTGCTGTAACATGCTAAGTGTGGGGCAAACTGGTGCTGTGCTGTGATACACCCGTGCAAGGAAGACCAGCTGGAGTTGCACAGGCAGCCTTAATTCTGCCATCACACTCAGCACCTCTCAGGCTGCTTGACTGGTAACTACCTTGGTTGTAGCTTCAAGCTACATTTTTGTACTCAAGACATGACTCATCTATATAACATTTTAAAAAAATCCATGAAGCTGATAATAAATCATTCAAAATCATAGGGAAGCAAAAGATAGCAAAACATCAGTAGATATTCAGGATAGCTCACCTTGACCTTTCCTTTCTAAACTTGGCACCTAAGTCCTTCACTTTAACGAAATTTTGTTGCCATAACAAATTTTGTCTGCCTTAACAATGTCATTTTCTTAAATTATAATAAATTTATACGAAGTTTCTAAAATAAGGATGTCCATACTGGATTATAAGTCTGAAAGGTTCCTCCACCCAGCATCCTATGTCTGGCAGAGGCAAACACAACAAATAAAATACTGGTACCTCAGGGAGAGGTCTATAACTACTGACTTGCACCAAAGCACTAAAGAGAGATTAATAGGGTTGACTCATGATGTGGGAAATTCAATTTATACAGGAAATATTCAAAACACTAGATATTTCTAACATGGATAGGTAAAAAGACAGTCTCATTACAGTTCTCAGGTGACTGAGGGTACACAAGGAATCAGTGCACTGATGTGATTCAGCATCAAGGGAGATATATTTATAGCTGAAACTGAGTTTTCTGTAAAGAAAGATTTGAACTAATTCTTTGTATAAAAAGGACTTTTTTTTTCAACAGAGCATTTTTAGAAACAGTCCAGTAAATCATACTATAGAAAGGAGAGAAAAACCATTTCATCCCTAGGATGAAACTATGCAATTAGCAAACCAATGCTGCAACACATAGGAATGCTGCTGAACTATCAAACTTATTTTCCTAATCCCAAATTCTCTAGACCACCTGATTTATAAAAAGTCTGTATTATCTCTGTTAAGGCAAGGTAATAGACTATACAAGTCTGTTTTCTAACTTAAGGCTCTTACAACAAAAAATTAATAATAATAACAATAATTAAAAAAACCCAAACAAACAACAAAAACCCCAGTGAAATCTACCACAGTAAAGAATGCAAAAATGACACAGATTGATAATAAACACAGAGGAAATACAACAAAGTCCTGGAAATAAATTTTGAGCAAAATACTGTTTAAAATCAGAATGGACAGGAAAACAATTAAAAAAACTAGGTTCATATAACAGTTGGAAGTAAACTGGACACATAATAGTACCCAGTGCATAAAGGGAACTCAACACTGCTCAAGGAGTTACTAAGATCTACTATGGAAAACAATAGCTTGATACAAAAGCCAGCTGTGGCAAAAAGATTTCTTGATAATCAAAATTCTCTTGTGACTCACTAGTGCTAGGTCACATGAGGAAATTAAAATCTCTCCTTAACATCTTGCTGTCTAGTCTACATTTAAATCCATAAACTTCAAAAGGAGTGTGGAAATTCCAAGTGAACAATCTTTCTTACGGATAGTAGAAAAGCATAAGGAATGTTGCTGTGACACCAGGTCCCTGCAAGCTGTTTACTGGTGACCCCCAGCCAAATAATCTGCTTTTAAGAAGAAAAAAACCTAGAGATTTTGAACATATGCAATTGCAAACACTGGGGAAAAGATGAAGGTATTATAAGGTCAGTAAAATATTCTGGCAGTGTGATTTAAAAGGGTACTGATTTCATCTTCTCCAGCACTTATTCATGGCATGTAGTTCCCCAAACAAAGTGCATATTAAGCTGTATAAAAAACAGCCATGCACAATATCTTCTTATTTCCTCATGTAAAAGGTAACTACCAGCCTTGGCACAAAATTAGAGAAATCCTGGACAATAGTACAGCAAATGTGGTAAGTGAAGATTTAGAAAGACATCATGAAATAGCAATACTTGTCACAGGTTTTAGGGTCTCTACCTCACCATGAGTAAGTGATATGGGTCTTCCCTTCTTTTATTTCTTTTTTTAACCCAAAAATGAGGTTCTGAAACACAGCTGTGTAGAAACACTTCACCAAACAGATAGCCAGGAACATTACAAAAAAATGTATAGGCTCAGATATCACTAAATGAACTCATAAAAAGTTTCCTGCAAACTCTACTCCTTTTGGATGAAAAAAAGACCATATAACACATTTATTGCTAGTGGATATCAATAGAAGTAATTTATATCCACCATGGCTCAGCAAATAATAGTGCCATGGGGCTGAAAAGTATTGAGACATCAGTAAGGCAAGGAAACTCAGCTGTTGCCTGGGTTGGTATGTTAGGCACTGAGGATACAGCTTACAGGGTTGCAAAAGACTGCAAACCACAGACCAGTTCAAAATGTCTTTTTCTAGTTTGTATTCAGTTACCTGTGAAGTTTTGTGCTTTCAGATGTAGGTCATAGAGCTTATGAATATAGCGAATATACATCTCTTCCTTGTTCAGTTCAGTCTTGTAAAAATTCTGAAATAAAATTGAATTTTGTAATAAAATGTAGTAGTTAATAAATTTATGACAATGGTTGCCAAAAAAAGGCTTCAAACATAATATTCTAGAAATACATGCATAGATTTGATTTCTGAACACATAACTGCTATTTGTTGTTACATGGATAAAACATGGACTGCAATACCATAATTCTTAGTCCAAAACATTGTTTATCTATTTACAAACACTGAAGCAAAGTATGAAAAATTACAGGAAGAGGAGCACAAGCCTATAGCACTGCTCACAAGTACTGCCACATTCATAATGGACATGCAGCTGAAGTCCTACTGCTAGACATACTCCATGCTCAGGATAATCTGCCTTGGTTAATAAAAAATTTATAGGCTAGAAGAGTCTAAGCACTGGTTCTCATTAGCAATTAACACTTTCTGTTCTATTATTTAAATTGCTATTTTGAACTCTAAGCAGTTTTTCTCCTAATGTACAATATTCATATTCTGTTGCCACTGAGTTATTATCAAGAAAAAAGGTGGAAGGAACACTATGAAAACATAAAAACTTTATAAAGAAAATATTTTTTAAACTGATTTAAGAAAATATAGTATTCATTGTCTCTCTGTTGTGCAAGAGTATTAAAAAGTTTTTTTGAAAATCACCTTAGCCCATATGAGTCATTGAAAATCCCATTAACAAGTAATATGGTGTTTTGAATTTTTAAATATTTTAATTTTCTTTTTGTACAAGTCTAGGATGATTTGCTAATAATAGATCAAAAACTCCTTAGGGATGAAAATAATCCAGGTGCTTTACAGAATTCAGATCATGCCAGATATTTTGACAGCAACCCAGCTGTTTTATGGCTTCATAGTAAATATCATCTCTATTTAGAGCCCAGTTTTCCTACTGAAGAAATCCTTTGTTCTCTTATGTCTAACTGCTACTTAGAAGTGATACCAAATTGTTTCACTGACGTCAAAAATGCAGAATTACAAGTCAGCTTATTTTGGTTTTTCCCCCCTCTGGCTAAAAATACTGCTTCTCAAAAGATTCACCATGAAAATGGAAACTTTCCAAGGTTGATGGAAGTCAACAAACTTGTCACTGGAAACTGGCCTAGAATCAAAATGTATTTTGTAAACAAAAATAACATCTTTTTCATACTATGGTTTAGCACTGTTTGGTTTGTGATAATGATGATAGGATGACAACAGGAGGTCTTGAGCAGCATTTCTGTCTCTTCTGGGGAGAGAAGAGTCAGCCTGCAGTATTCACAAGCTATCCCATATTATATGCCATAAGAAACAACTTGCATCAGTTATTGGGGAAGAACAGAAACAAGAGAAATCATCTAAGTTTTGTTGGGTTTTTGAGAGGAGGAAAAGCATGTTTGTTTTTACAAACTCAGAGACTAATTAAACTTGGAAAGTACTTTGGTGAAGTTTATTCAGTAGGAAGAGACTTAAAACTGAATAAAGCAGTTTTTTTTGGAGACCTTTCAGAACCAAGCTATGAAATCCCAAGGAAGACTAACTCCCTACTCTATTGATCTCAGCCTGGAAAAAATAATCCTAAGTGTAGTATTACTCTGTCAAATTCCACTCAAATTGCAACAAGAAGCAAAGTATGCCCTATTCAAATGCATATCTGTATAGTAGAAAATGCTCAACTGAAATCAAAAAGGGAAAGATAAAGTATTATACAAACCAAAAGGCTAACAGTGCAGCCAATCTTTTTGCCATCCACTTCTCCCATTTTCATGCAGTCCCTAAAGTAGAAAGTAATGAAAGTCAAAAGGAATGCTGTTTATCCTCTTACAGTGATGCACACCTCAGAAAACAGACATATTTGACTTGGCAAGTTGACTGAAATGATGGCATTTGGGTGAACAGCTGACCCCAGTAGCTAAGAGATTTCATGCCTCCTTTTGTAGTACACTGAATACCTCAATTGTCAAGAAAGCCAGTGTTTTCTTTTTGGCTCTGTCATTACTATGTGACCTTTTTTTTTTATCACACAGGGAAAAAAAGTAGCCAGTATAACCATGCTGAAATAAAAAAATAACAAGCAGATATCACCACATAGTCACTAAAAGAAATTTAACATAACTTTAAAACCTTCTTGCATACACTAGCTAAACAATTGCCCCAAATACTCTCATAACTAACACCACACCACTGTTCTGAAATATTGGGAGTCCTAGAGGTGGTAATCCCTGAAGTGAAATAGCAGTGCCATGCTTCTAAAAATTAACAGTTCAGTCTCCTTTCTGACAAAATAGCTTTCCTTTCAAACTACCAGTGATGACAGCAAGTGCAGAACTAGGTCTCACCATGTGTGCCCATGGAACCAGGGAGAAAACCTTACCACTTAAGCTCTAGAAAGTGCTGCAGTCAGTGGCAATAAGGAGGACTAAGCTGAGTGAAGCCTCCACACAGGCTCACAATTGACTGGGAAAATTGCTTTTAGTCTCACTCTCCTGAAAGAGCACATGCCTCTCATTTCTCTCTCCTCTGATCATGTGGTACAGTCAGATGTGAGGAGCTCACCCAGAGATCATATCTTTGTATCTGTACTTGCTGTGCCAGCTGACACTACAACCAAGCATGATTGACACAGAGATAAGAACTTTACATATTGTGTAAAACAACTGTCAGGTGATCAGCACTGAGCTGTGTCTTCAGACAGACTTGAGTCACCAACCCACTGCCAAAAGTAACTACATTCCCTGACAGGAGACTCAAGCATGCCACTGGATTTTTACACCATGGGGAGAATACTTGGTTGTTTTCATCCTGCCAGTTGCATTTTCCTGTTGACTAAGCAGCTGCTGTCAGAGATCCTGAGCACTCACAGCTGATGTATCCACGTATCCGTGTGCAGTCGCTGTTTGATCAAGAAAATTCTGTTTGTTTCCTAATATTTCCAAGATGACAACCCTACCTCTGAGCTGTGATAATCACTCACCTGTAGTCCAGGAGCCTCTCCATGAGGCGAGTCACGGTGGCAATTAAGGAAACCCCACTTTCCCTCCATGTTTCCCGCTCAATTTTCTTCAGCAGACTGAAAAAAAAAGAAGCCAGAAAAATGTCACTGTTTATTTTTAACAGTTACTATGACAACCTCTCTGCTTTTACCAGTACCTTAATACCGTAGCAACATCTTTGATAGATTTTCTTTTGCAAACACCCTCCCAAGAAGCACAATTTGCAAACAATGTCTTACCTAGGATAAGGACCAAAAAGTGGAATTCTAGTCCAGGAAGCATTGACAAAACAAACGATTTTTATATTAGCTGCATCAGGTTAAAATATATCAAATACCTAATTTTCAGAATATATTAATATCCCAAAGACTTAACACAACCCTTCAATAAAATTTATATATTCACTTCATGCTGATATGTCAGAATACACAGAATTTAAACGTGTTCCTAGAGAAGAATATTCATCAGCATCAATATATCTTCTCAATTTTTAAAAAGTTTTTTTCTTTTCTCCTCTCTAATATTTCAGTGTGCATGAAATTTAAGAATAGAGAAGGGACAAGATGATTCCCCCCACTTCACTCAATATTTCTTTCTGAGAACTATTGTGCACATGTACAATTCCATTAGCTTAAAGTGTCATAAGATTATTTTATTAAAAACTGTTGTGCCAATGTAAATGCAGATTACACACTGAAGTGGAAAGATTTTAAAATGGTAATGTAAGTGGACCTGTCAGTAAAACCATACTTCCTATAATTTTCTTTATTAGTAGTATTCTTTATATAATTCTGCTTCAGGCCTCTGTTTTTCATTGCTTGAGTTCATAAAATATTTATCATTTAGGCACGAATTTCCCATGTTTTCTCTATAAGAATGAGCAAGGAAATATTTGTCCACAGAGCCATGTTACTTTTGTGCTTTAGTGCAGGAGCTCAGGTGGATGACACAACCATGGAGATATTTCAGCAGTCTTCCTGAAAATGCACTCAGTTATGGTTTATTTAGAAAGCTCTAAAATTCCCACATCCATATCCTTAGAGCTTTTAGAGAGTTGTTAACAGCATCTCTGAACCGTCTGTCTGTCAGCTCCACTGACCTTCATCTACCCCGGGCATGCTCAGTCCCTAAAAACTCCTACATCCAAATTTCACACCTGTAACAGTGCTCAGGAACTCCTACATGCCAACTGCACTAACTATATACTCCAGCTCTGCTCCTTACAGGCTCAAGGATGTCACAGATGCAATTCTCCAAGCAGATTTGACTAAATGAAGCTGTGCTGTGCTGGAACTGAGGAGCAAATACTGATCTTCATCCTGAACCCTTATACAAACTGTAAACTCACTACTTCTCTTAAGGAGGCAGTCAGATGTCTTTCCTTCACAATCAGAGGCTGGAACTCTTCCATTGCAGATGACATGGCCATCCTTAACTAGAAAATGCTGAAGCACTAAGCTTGCACCTCTGTTTTCCATAGACAATACACTGGCTACCTTAATTCACTTTTGAATCCCCCGTATTCCTTCTAATATAAACTTTTTTGTCTAATAAGAAATAAGAGTATAGCCTTGATTACTGCAGGAATTTTTCATTTCTACTTCGTTTTAACTCTGTGTTAAAAAGGAACATTTCAACCTAGATTCAACAAAATAATTACCAATAGCTCCTCTAGAAAAACAATAGAAGTATGGCTTCTCTTTTAAAACAGATGCTTATCTGCACTTGACTTACATATTTTCTTTAAAACTACATTGGCATGTTCATTATAAATACACAATTTCTAATAATGAGTTGAGCAGATACATTCAAAGTACTTATACAAACTGACATCAATGTGAGTGGTTGAAAAAATTTGAAGACTTGCCTTCTGATGCATGCCTCCCTCTCTCTCCCTGCCCCATTTCTAGCACAATGCACAGAATGAACACTCAGAATGAAAAAGCTACTCAAATATATTCTGGTTAAATCGAGGTAGAATTGAATCCCTGTTCTTACAGATCCCAAAGCATTGCCAAGGTGCTTGACTACTTTGTACAAAGCACTAAGGGGTTAAACAACAAAGGGAAACTATAAACATGTTTCTGTCTATGCATGTTTACTATAGCCTAACACCTAAGCTCACCTGAACCAATTATATCCAACCAACAATGGTTTGCTTTGTTTTGTTTGGTGGGGGGAAAGGGGAATATTTAATTCTTTTTTAATCTTAGGTACCCCAGGAGTAAGACAGTAGCAATCCAGAGGACCAGAGTTCTCCAGGGACAAACAGCAGGCTTAGAAATGATCAGGCTAGCTCAATCACATAGTAAATGGATTTTGTATGCCTAAACCACAGTGTTATTCAGACTTTTATCTCACAGGCAGCTAATCCTAACATCTGGATGCCTGTGTTGGACTGCAAAGACTTCACTATAGTCAGAGGCTCCCTGAATGACTCAAAGGTTCTCAAAAGACTCACTCCAGACAGTCTAATGGACTGGGCAGTGCTGAATTCAATCATTCATTTGGAGAAGAAATTAAGATAACAGCAGAGAAAAGGTAGCAGCCATCACTTTTTATATAATAGATTCATGGTTAGAGAAATCACCCAGAAACTGGAAGAACTCAAATGTCTGTTCAGCTGAATGTCAGCTGCAATTTCTTCAAAGAGAAGCCTCATTGCCAGGCCCCCAGCAGAACTCCTTAGTCCAGGTTCTGTGCTTCAATGTGGCTACCTAACTTCAAAATCTGAAATGGCTTGTCTTAGGCCAAACTGAAATACAGCTACAGAAATAAGAAACCAGCAGCATCCATTGGATTCAGAAGAAAGACCTACTTGAGTATATACCTTGGCTTCTAAGGATTTTATTTTAACCACCAACTGTTTAATAAAGTAAAACCATTCTTTTCCCTCTGCTAATTAACTCAGGAATTCAATTGCAGTATTACAGTGTAAATGTAGATCAGAACAGCTTTCATACTATAATTACAATGGATAACATCTAGTTTCTCACAATAACAAAATGTTCACTACTTCACGCTTTGCAGCTCCTTCAAATGACATCAGGAGCTAATCAGTGAATGGTCACATTCAAGTCCCTAGAAAGATATTGATTCAAAACAAACAGCAGTCACCTTCTCCCTACTCTCTTTTTATTTGATATAGATAATTCCATTGTAGGCAGCAAATTCTAAGCACATAATATGTTAGCCACCTCCAGAGATACTAATAATTTATCCTTGAAAATAGATGTTCAAGGGAAAGATGCAGTGATTATCTCTGGGAAGAAAAAAAAAGCAGTTAATGTGGGAGTTAAGAGATTTAAATTCATTTTCCAATTCAGACAAAATAAACAGCATGACAAACCCTGAAAGTGTCACACCGGCTGCAGTTCCCAGATAGTATTCAAAGTAGGAACTATTTCAGTTTTTGGGTACCTGCTGGATCTCTGCCACTTCAGCCTAACCAAGTCTGCTTTCTTGCACTGTGTAAAGACACCCTAATATTGCTTAGTTTAAATTACCTGTGGAAGAAATAAAGAAACCCCAAAATCTCAGGCTAACTAACCCTGTCTCTTGCACAGAATTCCCCAAGTGCCCATCTGATTTTCATCATTTTTCTTCACATACCCTAGAACAATATGTCATCCTCCATTTTAGATTAGTATCTTCTACAGGCTCTCCTCTTGAGAGGTGGTAATGCATATAGTCAATAAAAGTAAAAAAATAACCTAATCATAAATTACCTTTTTCATTAGCTAGGAGTGAACTCGAGCTCTTATTCTGAAATTTCCCAGAGTTTAGTTTCAAATTCTGTCATACCATGACAGAAACCACAAGTATACTGATGCTGTGAGACATTCTGCAATTTAAATTACCATGACTATGTTTTCAGCATTTAGATTTATAAAAGGCTCTCAGCATCTTTCACTGTATCATGTTTAGCATTCTCCAGTTGAAATCTAACTCAAAACCATAAAAATTTAGGATGTATATTTAATACCAATATGCTGCCTTACAGAATTTTAAGTTATTTCAGTGATAGACACACTGATGTATTTTACATAGGCTTCATTTTATAATTAGAGCTTTTCCTTTAATGACTTAATTTTACAGTTAGAATACTGCATTACTAAAATATTGAAAACATCTTACCTTTTATTATCTTTACTCATATTATGAAAATGTCCTGAATAATGTCCAGGAAAGTTCTGCTTTAGCATACTCTACTGCTGTTTGCTATTATTCATTCAATTCCATACTATTCTGCCTAATCTCTCTACTCACTTTTGCTTTTATATATGATAAATATTTAGGAATTCTATTTTTTTAACTCGGTACAATTACAGACTGTTAAGTGTTTGCTATTTTCAGACACCAAGACCTGAATCTTGTTCTATAGCCAAAGACAAGAGAGCTAAAAATAATACTTAAAGAAGAGAGAATTATTAAGAAACCATATAAAGAGGAGGAAAAAATTCCTGTATTTAAAAGAATTGAAGAAAACACAGCAGAAGAAGAACAGTATATCTACTAATATAAACACATCAGAAACAAGTGAAATATTTCACTTTGGTGAAATTGAGCTCTGAGGAACAACAGAGACACAGTCCAGTTAGTTATTTTGTACCTGTACTCTGTGAAAATCATTTATTTCAGTCAGTAGAATAATTTATGCACAACTTTAGGGACTTCAGCATTATCATTAGCTTTTCCTGTTACATTCAAGCAACATGTCATTTATTAGAAAACAGTAAAAGCTTAGCCAGTAATTTACCTAAAAATTTTAAATGAAACAACCTCATCAGAATGAACACAATTGTATACATCAAGCAAGAAATCAACAAGTGACATTACTAAGAGGAGTACAAGTTTGCAGCAATAGAAAATCACTTATTAAATGCTTTTTGTTTAATTGTCATGCCTTGTTTTCAAAATGCTCCATCTGAGCTCTACCTGCACCCTATATGATTATGGAACATTTCTTGCTTTTCTGATTTTAAAATTAGTAGGTAGAGAATGTTGTGTGATATAACAGATTTAGCCTTTCCCAATTATAGCTGTATGAAAGAAGTACTGCCAGACTTTACAGATGCTACACAACACCATGAAACATTTCTTCAGATTTTAAGGGAACAAAAAAAGAAAAAGAAAAAATTAGCATCACAACTGGTTTAAGCATTACTTCTCTACAATGACATTAGCATCTGATACAACCAATGGAACTCAAGGAATTATAAGATAAACATATTACTCACATACTGTTGAAGAGTTCTCGGTATGTTTCATCACCTTTACCTTCTGACATGAGGCTGTCCAGTTTGTCAATCAGCTTTGCTTCCACCTGCAACATATAAGTGTGGTGTAAACAGCTTCTTTTTCCTTTAATGAGATTAGAGAAAACAAAGGGAAGATCTGGTTTTATGTAAGGGACTTTGCTAAATGCATATTTTAGAATTATTGGTCAATCATGTGATAAGTCACTTCATCTCTTTGAAGCTGATATAATTCCCGAGGTTTGTAGGGCTTTCTTTTTTTTTTTTTTCTTTTTTGGAGGGAGGGAGCTAATTTAAATTGAGCAACGTGACTTTCAAACTACAGGCTGAGTAGCATTTGCTGCTGCTAAGGCAGCTATCTATTTATGGAGTCAGAGGAAAAGCACACAGCCCAAATAAATTGCCTGAATTCTCACTGCAAGGCTGTAAGCACACGCTATTTTCCTAGACTGAAGTAAAAACATCATCTTTTTCAACCTGCACCTCATTCTTTATAATTTAATATACATAAATGTCTGCACTGTTCAGAACACTTGGGAGCTCAGACTCTCCCAACACTTATCTGCCAGTGTAGTTCATTAGCAAATTTCCTGGACTTACATATTAGCTATCAAAGAAACTTGGTGGTTAAAAAAATTTGGTGGCTAATGATTCCTCCAATGCATGTTTTTAAATCCATCGATTACAAAGAAATATAGAGCTGATGCTACACTGTGTATTTATATTTCAAACCCCCTTTTTGTCAGTTATATATGAAAAATCACAAATATAGGGGAGAGACCAAGCTGTTGTCATTACTTTATTACAGAATAAATCTATTATTATTTACACTTAGAACCAAGCTGAAAAGATAGAGAAGCATAACAAGTGGATTTTGCTCCTTTTCACTCCCTGTTAACATTTCTGTGGTAATTTTTAACAATAAGTTTATATATAGATAGTGAAAAGCTACCTACTTACATCACATGCACTAACTAATCTGTTTTTAATAGTTTGGTTTGTGTTTTAGATGCAGCTCCCACCCTAAATGATTGCTGGGAGTAATGAAAATACTTCTACTTTCCTTCATTTTGAAGCAGCAGGAAGGAGGGCACTGAGAATGGTTTGAGGCAGTCTGAAAGAAGTGAGTGGGAGCTGAGAGAGCAGATGGCACTCTTGGTGGTTCCTTCCTAGCCCATTAAGAAAGTGTTTGAGCAACAAGAATACTTGGATCTTTACTGAAGAAAATCTGATCTTTTTCCATAGTAACCAGAAGGGAAGCTGAATCCTATCTAACCAGCAGTCTGTACCACTGTAAAGCAGAGGTGAGAAATCACCAAAACAACCTTGTTGAAAGCACTCAAGTTCTCTTCCTCACTTCAGCAGGCCATGGATTTTATTCCTCATCTCACATAACTAACATGATAATATTACCTGGAGAATCTTACTAGTTCTGCAAAGAGAAAAAAGGGAAAGCTCTTGTAATCCCTCTCCAACAGGCAGAGCAGTGGATACCTTCTGTACCCTGAACCACCAATGGAACTCCAGGGTGAAGTCCACCAGGACTCTATGAAGTGCTTGATACTCAGTCCTGTTTCATAAACAGCTTCACACAAAGTACCTGTTTAAAGTTGCCACTTCGCCTTTGCTCCCAGTCCATCATGTCATGGAAAATAGGAATCATAACATTCCTCAGGTCTGGCTGAGGGATCAAGGTCACTTCCAGGAAAGGGCCAATCAATGCTGGAATAAAGTGAAGCTTGTGCTCCCCTAAAATGAAAATGAACATAAACTTGAATGTGAATTTGGTGTCCTGTGAGTTATCAAGCAATCCAATGAATGAAAAAAAATAGCATTTTCAATGCCTACAGGTTTTTTTTTTTAAATCACATGTCCATCACAGCATGGGCTATTTCTTAAGCCCAAGAAGTGAAAGGTATACAATAAAAAATAATAGAAGGCCAACATAATTTATCAATATTATGCACTACAGAGTTCAGAAGTGACAGTGGGTTAGCTGTATCCAAAGTTAATCCTCCTGCAAGAGAACAGACAAAACACTCTCTCTGCATTTGATTTACTTTTCACAGGAATAATTTGGCTTCTAAGCTCTACATCCTTGTGTTTACAAAATGGTTAACTCTGATATTCTGTGCTCATGAAAAAGAGGTACTTTGATTTTACCTATTTTTAGTATTGCAAGTACAGAAATGGAAATATGTGTTTCAATTGCAGGAAAACGAAAACATGACCCAGCTGTTCTCAAAACAACTTGCTTTAAAATCAGTTCTAAAACATCTATTATCTCACCACATTCCACTTGAAGGAAAATTAAGTTCTTGTCGGAAAAGCCAGAAATGGCAGAAATGGCATACAGTAAACACTGACCATTCAGTTTCAGTTTTCCAAAGTAAGACATCTGATATCCTCAAAATTAAGGGATTATGAATCAGGATGCACTGATTTTTCCAAGGTAGGAATTAATTTACATCCAGCCTACCTCTGGATATTCCAGTGGGCATTCAACCCTGCTTGCTGTTCTGTTCAGTGTCTGAGTTTGTGCAAAGGAAAACAAGAACTCCCTTTTCTAGAAATGTTTTAGAGTGCTTATCCCTATGAAAGGAAGGTGACTGAACCAGGAACAAAGTTTATGACACAATGACTCTTACTGCTACAAGAATTGCAAAATGCTGACTAGCATAACACCAATTGAAATAAAAATCCCAGCATTTAGCTGGACATATTACCAGATGAGCTCTACACTGTGTCCTACAAAACTCACTCCTACTGAAAGGCATCATTTGCCTGCATCCCAAGGTTCCACTCAGCAGAGAACAGCAAGAGTTGGGAAGTGATGCACACTAAGGTGTAAGTGCAGGAAGGAGATGGGACCTGGGAGTGTATTTGTGTGATATACCAGTTTTAAATACTCATAATGTATCCATGTAATGGAGAGGGATTTTAAGTAAGTCAGCAATACGAAATATTGTAAATAAGTAAAATATGCTGCTTATCAGATGTTAACAAGATATTAATAAGAAAATATTTCTTATTTTGAACATGTTTCTCTAGTACAGGCTGAGCTGAAACACCAGGTTTTTGCAACTACATGTCTTGCTGGGGAACAGATTGATAGAATTGAAATTACAGTATCTCAGAAATCACTGATGATGGTTGCTGTATTTTTAATAAGCCCTCTGATGAAGTGAATATTGAATAACTGAAATATAAAGATGACAAATGTAGTATCCAAATCTTCCACTCACTCACTTTTTTTCCCCAAAAAACATTCAACTGTATTTCTCTGACACCCATAATTTCAAACAGTTTGCACAATTATTGCTTAAAAATATAAATGTGTGCCTAAGTTTATATTCAAGCATGTTCTTTTCCATGTTGTCCAATGTCTCATTTATACATTAGTCACTTTCTTGTTTATGCCTTTATATTTTAGTGCAACTAAGACTTCAGAGAAGACTTGATGCAAATCCAGGATCTCAGGAGAGCTTCAGAATCAAGACATGTCCTTAAACAATTTGACAACAGGACTAAAAATAAGAATATAAATATATTTCAAAGCATAATAATTCTGCCCAAAAGAAGTAGTATTTTCTTTCTTAATTTTCTCTGATGGTTTTCTCTTAGTTCTCTGTGAAGAAATAGGGATGGGTCAGTCACAGTACCAAGGCATAAAAAGCTGAGTTCAACTATAAAGAAGGAACTACAGATGACAAACTTTTTCCTAAACTTGAATCAAGATTTCATGTCTTAAACATAATTATCAACAACTCATCTACCACTGAGAAGTATATATAATAGGCAAAGAACTAATAACTGGCTTTCATTTATGAGTTATTGATGATGTTTTTAATTACTTACCTAAATTTTGCCACATACTGAAGATTTCACATCCCATTGTTACCCGCATGTCACCATATCTGCAGTGTATTAAAAAATAAAGTAAGAAAGTGAAAGGTAATTTAAGAAAATCAAGTTCATGTGCCATTCTGTGACCTTATCAAATGAAATGTCTAATTTGTAGTCTGCATAAA
Organism: Oenanthe melanoleuca; assembly: GCF_029582105.1. Lineage (NCBI taxonomy): Eukaryota > Metazoa > Chordata > Aves > Passeriformes > Muscicapidae > Oenanthe > Oenanthe melanoleuca. Next base: position 44,666,562 of record NC_079334.1, read on the forward strand.
ACAACTTTAAAAGTGCTGGATTTTCCCAAGTTTTTTTCTCTTTTGATTGTACCCAGCCAAAACTGGATTCCTAGACCCAGGTTTATTTGAAATATTGTCAAAATGCTACACATCAGTAACAAAGCTGTGTAGCAAAACCTATTTTTGGCCATAACATGCTCCAGTTCTCTCTCTGAGAATGAATAGTTTTGCTCTAGCTTAAAGAAATACAATTAATTCATCCAGACAATAGTGCAGTGCCTGGCAGAAACACCTTAACAAGTTTGAGTTGACTTATGCATTCACTGGCAATGAATGGCTGTTTTGCTGCCAGTGTCTGAACCAGTTTAGGCACTCATATGAAGGTTATTGGCTCTGAAGACCTGTAAAAACTCTTGTTCTAGTCAGTGGACATACTGTTATGTTTTTCCTTTGGTGGGTTCTTTTGCAACTTCCAATGTCTTGCATTTTGTGAAGTTTTAAATCTGCTCCAGCTTTCTACAAGCTGACAGCAATACTTACTTTTCTAAAACCTTTTTCTTCTTGGAAGGTGTGAACATCTCCAGTTGCAGACATAACTGGTTTATAAAAATGACAGCAAGGAAAAAGTAGGAATCCCATATCTACAACAAGCATATGGCATGTGGTTATTTCATTTTCTCAGTACAAGTTATGATCACTCAAGATGCAAAATTTCAAATCACAGCCCTTGTTTCAGTCCAAATAATAAATTGACTAAATTTCTTTGACTAGGAACATACTTTTCACCAACCCCAGGATGTTCAGCAGAAATACATTTATTTACATATCCTACATCTCAAAATGTAAAAGTTTCAGAGTTACAGGTTGGGTTTTTTCATCCTTCCAAACCAAAAAGCCTTACATTTTGGTCACTTCCTTCTGGGTATATTTAAATAGAAAAATACTAAAGTTACACCTTTAAGTCCAAACCCCCCAAAATTCTGACACCTCAAAAGCTGTCACACTCTCTGTCCATGACACTTTATAATACCACTTGCAGGTCTCATTTGCTGCAGCCTTCAGTGAACAAAATTAAAGCCAGTTTTTGTTAAGATATTGCAAATATACATATGTTTTGTGCTCATGCTTTATGAATTAGAGGTTGAATATTCTACTTAGAAGACTTAGAGATAAAATTAAAGCGAAATACTAATTACTATAGCCCAATTATAGATAGTGGAAGTGTAGAGGGAGCCCTATTCCACACCCTGCAGTTCAGCAGCACAGCAATATATTGCTAACCAAGGAACACAAAAGCCTGGAAATTATTTTATCAGTTTTAGACTCTGAACATCCATAAATCCATAAGGAATAGGCTTTCTCATGTCCAGTTAAGTAGATAAACCTGCATTCCTGCCAATCTATTTCCAGAGAAGCACCCACAACCCTGCTGAAAGTCAACAGGAGCTCAGGGTCTTCTCTACTAAGGAGAGTCTTTTCATGATGCAGCAGTTGGACTAACATCTCTTGGTTGGGCAGAATATTCATTCAGGTTTGTTACCATGGAAATGTGTCTTTCCAGACACATTCCTAGATCTTCTCATCTGAATACTAAAAGCATAATCTGTAATTCACAGTTTTTTATAAATGCAGTATCTCATATATGAGGTATGCACTAACATCTTTAACTACATTCACCATGAGGTGTCATAATTTTCTATTTTTAATTACGCAGCATGTTAATTGGTCTGAGAGAAATTTAAAAAAAAATAAAAATCTGAATTTTACATAAATTTGCATTGATTAAAAAAATGAAATACTTTTTCTTTCTGTAATAACTAAAAACCCAGCAAAATAATTTCATTAGTTTTATGATCCAAAAAATTGCTACAGAAAAATCCTAAATAAGTAGCCTAACAAAGAGGCTCAAAAAAGAAAATGAAAAACAAAAGGAAATTTAAAAAAACCTCACAGCACTTATTTTTAAGATAGTCCTGTATTTAAGAAAAAAATATCTTTGAGTGCCTGAAATTGATGACTTTGTACATATTCTAGTTATTTAGATGCTGGAGCTAAGTTTAATAACCACCAAAACACAGGATGATGTAGCAGCTATTGTATCTATTGTTTACTCTACCTTGTAATCAAAGTTTTCATTTAAGAAGTTTTTACGAAGTGCATCCGAAAGGTACAAGACTGTAGTAATGATCACACTGGGAAGAAAAGAATGAAAAAGACAGGGGTTTTCAGTAAGTGGAAATTTATATTTAATACTCAAAGTGGGAAAATTTTCCAGTAAAGAAACAGACAGAGCATATCTGGTGGCATTAAATACTAAATTTTAACAGATCATTTAAATACCTGACAGCACCTATTGACAGAGAACATTAAGATAATAAGGTGTGCTGTAAGAATGTGCACTGAAAACAGACATTCTATATAGAATGTATATATTCTATATAATTGATCACAACCAATCATAAACTTGGTTCTGAAAATAATTATCATTTCAGATTTATTACACACCTTGCCTTGATGGTATTAATACAGAGTTGCACAATTTGTTTTCAGCTTTCTTGGTATTGAAAATATGTGCATATAGGTTATAAATATAAAATTTCTAGCAAATGTTGATATTCAAAATTGACATTCCTATGGACAAAAAGGTCTTTTTAATGACAACAGGTAAATGCAAAACTGCATGAGCTCTGAGAGAAGGATATGCTTCTAAAGATCTCTATAGTGTATGTTGTAAAAAGTCATACATTACCTTACATTTACACCTGCCTGAATTACAATAATCTACCTTAAATAAATATGTATGACAAGATCATTTCACAGTGGTTGTCACCAGAGGTCAATGATGGCTTTGTTTATTGTAGCAACCAACTTTGCTAATCTACAAAAATAGAACATTCTTTGAGATTATTTAAATACAGCTTAAACTAACCTCTGCAGCACTCTTGTCTGCCAACATACTTAATCAAACTAAAAATCTATGGAAAATATTAAATTCTTTTTGAAAATAGCCAGAAGTGAATACTTACACAGAGAAATAAACACAGAATGATCTTTTTGCTCTTACGTATTTTACAACAATCCACTGTTTAAAGTTCTTCTGAGAAAAAGGTTATATCTAAACATTTCATTTAATTACCATCTTGTCTATTATTAATACATTTAGTTCCTTAAACGTAGTTCCTCACCTGCATGCTGTTACAGTGCTAAAATATGTTTCCCTTTCTATATTTGACTTCATTTCTTTTGCTATTTTTTGCAATGCATTCAAGATAAAAAAAATGTTAAGTAATAACTGCAATATATATAATATATATATAATATATATATTACAAGGTTACAATATTTTTCACTTTTACAACACTGGAGAAATAAATGTTAGCCAACCTGCCTAGGAGATAAACTATATTTTTATTCTAGCACTTTTGACAATTCTCATGTTTATAAATAAAAAAATGCCTGTGTAAAATTTAACATATTAGTAGTTCAAATGTTTGCTTTCATCCTTTAACTTTTAAAATTACTGTCCCTGCCAAACTTTACCTTCTTGTTTGATGTGCCTGAACATCCATAACAGCCAGTTCTGAGACTCTTTTTAGAACAGTGCTTGAGTCTCAAGTTCCATTTATTCCTATTCCATTGCTCAAGTGTATTTTCATACATATTATTTTCTCAAGGATTACACTGTAACTTTTCTATCCAAGTAGTGTTCCATGTTTAGCACTCATTGGTAAATTAATCCCACTTTTTCACCAATGGAGAGTTACAGCCTGTGCACAGGACTCACTGTTGCAGCATGGAACATAAAGTGAAACATTAGTAAAATGAAGTATAAGGAAAGTTAATAATTGAGGCATGGATAAGAACAGAGCTCTGTCATTCTTGTTGTTGTGCATGATTTAATTTAAGGTCTATATGCTTCAAAAAATGGAAATAGTTTGTATATTTCAGAAAAACATTCTGGTAGAAAAAGTCAGTTTATATGAAATCCAAAGTAATAATCCCTGAAAAACTGTCCTCAAGAGAAAATTCCACAAGATCTGTAACCAGACTGCCAAGTTTATATTACATAGTTCTATTTATGCCTGAGACAATTCCTTTCTTGCTACATTCCTTCCATGGCAGATGAAACTGAAGAGAAAGATCTGCTTTACTTCTTATGAGGTGAATAAAGTAGACATCTTAAATGCAACTTTTAGAATATCTTTTTTAGAATTTTCCTGAGATAACAGAATAACTGCAATGCAAGTATTCCCTCCTATAGGGAACTTAGCTCAGGTTTCATTTGTTTGGTAAGCCAAAGATATGATATGGATTAGTTGATAAAATATGGGTCTCTAACATGAGAGAATATGTTGTAGATAAAAAAGCCTCAAAACACCAGATGCAACACACAAGGTTGATTGTTTTTGACCCACCATCTGTTATTCTGATTCTACAACAATCTAAAATCAGGTAGAACAGAAAACAAGCTAAGGTTGGGGATGCTCAGACACAAAAAAAGCAAAAATGCACAAAAAAAAGCAGAGGCAGCAGCCAGAGGACAGCTGCCTGATTTGGTACAGTACTCACATTCCAAGTTGATTCCCAGCCAGAGACTTCCAAACAACAACAACAACATGCATTTGAAATCCATCTGAGTATCAAACTATAAACTACTGAGCTTGTGACAAGATTTGCTTTTCTTCCTCTTACCACCTGTCACATATTTGTTCAGAATGTCTGTTTTACAGGAGAAAACCTTCTGCTTTTAGCTTCTGAGTTATTCTGGACTCATACAGAGGATGCTAACCCAGTGTCTGGTAAGGCCATTGTTGATGGAATGGCTTTTCCATCAAATTTTTAGAGCAAACCTTTCTGCAATAAGCTGTTTGAAAAATCCAGAAGTTCAACAACTGTTTACTGCCTGGGCTATGCTCTGGCAACTTGGCTTTTGCCTGGGCAGCCAGTGGCAGGAAATGAAAGCTTTCCTTTTCCATGCTGATATTGGACAAATGTATAACATTAGCATCTCATTTCATTCTTTGCTATTTCAGAGTGAAATAATCCCAAACACAAAGGTATTCAAATAGAAAAATTAATTATTTCATATTTCATAAAGAGATTAAATAAACCTTGAATAATGTATGTATCTATTGTTATATATTTATAAGCTTACACATGCATGCCTATTGTATATATGTTTTTTGTAAAGGACTGAATGCCAGGTTCAGTTGCTAGCAACATTTTGTATTACATAAAAGCAAAAATGTTGTTAGCAACACTATGTATTACATAAAAGCAAGAATTTTTGTTCATTGTAGGAGTCTCAGACTCCCACACCATGGGAGCTAACAGGATTCTTCAGAGCAGCCATAATGATGACACTAATGCTGATTTGATGTCTTCCCTTACTGTGTATTCCATTTGAGTTACTTTTATAACAGTAATAGTAATAATAATAATAATAATAATAATAATAATAATAATAAAGTATTTCAGCCATTACTGAATTTGAAAACCAAAAGGATTCCCTGCTTAAAGTCCTGCTGCCCAGCTGTCAGTACATACATTTGAAACTTCAGTTTAAGCAACATATTATGTAAACCTTACTTTACAGATCAATTATTTCACTATAAATAAAGCTATTTATGCATCTATTTTGTATGCTTATAACATTAAAATTGAGATTGGATGACCTAGCATCTCTACCATTAAGCAGAATTCTGAAAGGATATGGATAGTTAATTACACAGATCTTGAAAATTAAAGCTTCTTGCATACCAAGAGCAGCAGAAAATTAGTTCTTTGTTCAATATGAATATCAAAGATTTGCTCAGCAAGTAATTGAAACTCCTTTGCTCTCCAAGTCCCTCCTCAACTGTTAATAACATGACATACCTGAAGTTCAGCTGAGTCTGCTAATTGCTCTCAAAAGATGCCAGGCAATTGAAGTATTAGACAAGTCATTCTTTTCCTAACGTTAAGATAACTGAAGCCAGTGACCATTACACAGTGATTCCCAGTTGAAACTGTGAAGTTTTCCTCCAGAAGCTTCAATTTTAGTCAGGCATATTTTGCTATAAAATTCAGTCTTTCTCTCTGGCACTAGGCAACTGAATCAGGCATCTTCCTATATTATGTGGTGCTCCTCTGCAGTTACAAATAAAGCTAGATACTACCTAGTTGATGTAGAAAGAAAGTCTACTCCTAGAATGAAAGAAATTAAAATTATATTTTTCCTTAATATGCATAAAGCCATATTTGCACTCAGAAGTAACACCCAAGTTAGAAATATTAAATGACCAGAAGTAATTATTTTGCTTTCCTACATGCATGCTGATTAGCTCAGATATTACATAGTTATAAAGCTTTAAACAGAGTTATTTCTGTCTCTTTGCCCAGTTGTTAGAAATTCAGGATGTTTTAAAAAAATCTATTTCTGTGCTTTAGTGCTAAGTTTGCCTTTATAAATGTTACTTTATTTCTCAAATTGTATAAGTCAATTACCAGTTCATAACGCTGGCCATTAATACTTTCACACGTTTGGCATCAGAACATTCAGAACTATAGATCATACATGTGTCATCATGAAACAGATTTGATTTCTTGAGCTCCTAGTATCTTCTGGTTTTGGTGGTTTTTTTTATTTCCCAGGGAGCATCCAAGTGTCAGATGCTACACAATTACTGAAAACATTGCAAAGAGAAAGAAAAAAATCCCTAGGAGCCAAGGGGCAGTGATATTTTTATATGTAAATATTGTATATTGTAAGAATTATGGCATTTTAAAACTTAGAAATATTTCAGGTAATTCTAGTTCTGCATACATACGAGAAAAAAAAAGTAATTTCTCCCCCAGGAAAAGCTCCTTCCTTGGTTAAATCCTTCTCAAGACTTATTTCTTCCCTAGGCTCAGACAGGCTAAATCTCTTCCTGGAAATATCAGAGAGTTTGAGTTCTTAGATCACTCTAGGGACAGGGAGAGCACCAGTGCTGCTGCTGATGGGTGGAGCTGCTGACAGACACCCTGCCTTCAGGTGAGCTACAGAGGGTGAAAGGCCAGACAGAGCAAAGGCAGCTGTGGACACAGGAAATACAGATCTTGGCTTATTCCTGGGAAGCTAAGTTTGAAAAGACCCAGACTGTTATTGGATCACTTAATTCTTCTCTTAAAAAGATGGGCTAGACCTTCTAGCTTTTTCTTTTAGACATAAACAGAGTAGAGAGTTGAAGAAGTTTTGCCTTCAGTTCTGAAGATCTCAGAGCCCTGAAGTGCTCTGGCTGAGGAAGTGAAGCTCGGGAAGAACAGCTCACTTCTCTCTGTGGGGCAGTGCCCTAATTTCACATCCTGCCTCTAGGCTCTTTCCTTTGCCCTTAGAGTTTTCGGGCTGGAACAATTCTAGCAAAGCTACTACTCTGTGCTTTGGAACACCTTGAGGAAGATGAAGGGAGGCATCACTGCCACTGCAGTGAGGAACATGAGGTAAAGGAAAAAGCTCCCATTCAGAAACAGCTCTGGAAAAACTAGTTCTCTGCAGCTGATGGGAGAACAGAAGCACATTTTCCTTTCAAAAAGGAACAGAATAGGAACACAGGAATAATGAGGCTTTAGCTTTCACCACACGTTCAAGTATACCTGGTCAAGCCCCTGTTTCACAGCAAACCAGCACTTCCTCCACATAGGAACAAATTCCTAGCCAAGCAATTATTGAAAGCTGAATTGGTAAAGATGTGCCTATAGCCCACTTGCTGGCAGAAGTGCTTATGCAAGTGTGTGTTATCAGGATCAGTTGGCTGGTCTGATGAGCTCCTCCAATTCCCACCAGCAATTATTGTCATCTTCTGCCTATCTTCTTTGCCTGACAGAACTGGGCATAGACTCATCTCCTAGGTGGTCAGAAACAACATGACATGGATTAATAAAGGGAGATGTGTGGGATGTGTGATGGTTACTAAAATACTGGAGAAGAAAAGTGTTCCTTTTGCAGAACTTGGTATCATCTGAATATCACCAGCCATGTAACACGTGCCAAGGTCGTTCCTAAACCTTAGTTCTGTATATGTCAGCTGCTGCAAAGCCATCTGCCAAAACAGCTGTTACTGAAATATATAACATTTCTTACATTATTTATTTTGGCTAAAAGTTACTATTTTTTAAAATTTCTTTCTTGTGTTTCACTGTTTATTTCTTAAGCATGATTACCAGATGCAGGCTGGTATCAGTCATACCTTATTTAGTATCATACACAGAAGCAAATGATCATATCAATTCTTTAATTAGTAACTTCTTGTTTTCTGGAATTCAAACTTGAAATGATTAGCAGCACTGAGGCAATAAAAATTAACAAAAAATTGTTTCAAGTCATAACAGTATTTGAACAAATACTATTATGCTTGCATATCCACACACACATAAGAAATACAGATCATAAACACAAGTGTTGTTAAATTTAATTGCACCAATAATATTACTACCAGTAGTATGTACAGCACCACAAATTAAAATTCTCCTTGAAGCCAGCAGGCACAATGCAGACTAAAACTGAATTTTAATCAGGCATTGCAATACATATCATGAAAGTTTAAGTCAATCCTGCATTCTGGATTCCTAGCTCTGCCCAACACAATGCCCCTCCTCTGCTGACGTTGATGTTTGTATAACTGTGCTGACTGTTCAGCTGGTTCATCTGATCTAAAGCTAAGACTGCAAAAAGGACAGGTGGTGATAGAGATGAAATAGGACAATATTGTTTCAGACCTGTTGTAATTACTTCTTAGAAATGCTGGGAACCTGTTTCTTTATAAATAAGGCCTGAGCAGAGAAAGAATGGCTGATGGGCAGGTTTCATCTGCAAATCTCACTAAGCAGTGCTCAGATCCTTATGTGACTGTTGCCTTGTGCTGTACCTCATGTCCTGATTTGCAATTTTCATTATTTTTTTGACAAACACTTAATGAACAACCATGCAAAAGCATTGTTAACAATATTACAGTTGATAATTTCTTCTTGAGAGCAAACATGTCTTTACCAACTCAGAATTTCAAGAAACAGATTTGGAAAGAAGTTCCTTAGAGACTTGTCATTTGTTACTTGGAAAACAAAGCTGTTGATGCTTTGCAGCATTATCCTGTAAAAGTGTTTCTAAGTTTCCAGTTATATGTGCTTACTCAAATCCAGAACAGAAAGAGGTACAGATCATATCATAAATTTGTGGCATAAAAGAAGTCCAGAGGCTTGAAATCTTAAATTAAAAGAAGAAAATCTGAAACCACATTATAAAAAATATATTGAATTTTTATTACATACATCCTATAACTTTATTTTTGTCATGATCTGTGCATACTACCCATATTTGTTAATAATGTTAAAATGTCTTACTTGTTTGCAACCAAACGCATCACTGTCCAGTCTTTTGGGAACATCTCTGGTCGTATTAGTATCCGAAATACTGTGAAAATCTGCAGCAGGAAATCCTTTGGAAGGAAAAGAAGTAGTCATATGTCTTTGCTGCTTTAAAAAGAGCAGTGAGCTTCAAAAATATTTTAATCAGAGAGAAAAAAAAAAAATCATCATAGAAATGGCAGAATTGCACTTATTTTCACCGTAGATAAACCTCTGAATGTTTTTTTATTACTTCCCAAGAATTTTCCAATAGTGATTTAATCCTTTCTTCTTAAAATGACGAAAATAATATAATGTGCCATTTGATTGACAGCAATGCATAAAAGAAATGTCAAAGATGCATTTGGTTTCCACCCATACACTTCCCCAAATGTGATGCTGAGAACAATTTGCAAATCAAAAAAGCACTTTATAAACACCAGAGAGTTCAGAATATCTCCTTAATCATGCCAGGTTTTCATCACTTTCGAGATTCATTCTAAAAGCAGCAGAGAGAGTGTAAGGACAATTTTGTCACTGACTTGACAAAGACCAGTGACTCCAATAGAGATGCCCAGGCCCCATAACTGAATGCAGCTGGCTGGCTGTGTGCAGGTCACTTAACCTTTCTGCTTCATTTGCTGGATCTAAAATACAGTCAACACCTGTGAGCTACTTTGAGTGTAGAAAGCATAGTCTGAAAGCTTTCAGCTTTATCATCTCCTATGTCATGTAACACATTAATAAATAATGCAACTATCCCTCTCAGCATGTTTTCTTTTCCAGTTTTTCTTTTCACAAATAAAACTAGCAACAAGGGGCCATCTTGACTATGTATGGTACTGCTAGTATTCTTTTAGTATAAAAATTGAGCTTTTGACAACGTGAAGAGCATGAGGCAAGTGATATAAACACATCTAACAGAATCAGTGCAGTACCTGACCTTGAAATGTTTGGTGTTCATTCTGCGCACATCACTTGCACAGTTACCCCGAAACACAGATGAGATGAAGATACAAATAATTTTGAACACCAAAATATATTCTCAAGTGCATTTATCAAAGTGTAGATGACAGGCATTGCACAACAGATGTCTTTCATTAGAGAATCACTGTAAAGGGGGAAGAATACAGGCACTGGGTAAGGCAGATGAGATCCCCACACCCACCCACAAGAGAAGATTACATAAAGAGACAACCTGTTTTCTGAGCAAGATGCCAAAAATTTATCTGTATTAAAGAGTATAAATAATACTCACTGCAGATTACATGCTGTTCAAATGCAGGTGACCAGCTTTACAGATAAACAAGTATGTACCTCCATGAAAAACACATTTATTGCAGGCCACTTTTCTACAGCTTTGCACCTTGTAATTAAGTGCCTTTTTATTTTGCAGAGGTTACCTCCCTCCCCTGTGAGAGGTTACCTCCCACGGCTCTGCCATAATCCCAACAATATGGCAATGCCTAGAATGCTGCTTCATATCACCTCACAGTAACATCCCAGATTCCTCTGTACTCCCTTTTTATCTGTTGTCAAGACACAACACATGTTGCTGCCATTAGGGATCTCCCCAGTGGACTGCTGAGCTAAAGAGACCAAAAGTCTGTTACTGGGAAACCATAAAACCATGCAGTAGCTTGAAGATTTAAAGCCCAAGGGCTGTGTGAGGTGTAAATTTAGCACCTTTAAGATAGCTTGTTCAAAAGTCATTAAGAATACAGTCAGAAAGGAAGATCATATGTACTTAAATTCTTTGAGTAACAAGGCTAAAATCAGAACACATCTTTTATTCCAAGCAAACTTTAAAACAAAGCAAATGTAGGCACTGGCATTAAATTTTTAATCATTAATACCAGGCCAATTATTTCTAATTTTCACTGAAAAAATAGAAAATTGTGTCATCAATGTAGCGATATTAGATGCAAAACATAGATTTAGTAACAGATTTTAACATTTAAAAAACATTTTTGCCGGCAGTATAAGTGAGCTAACATTTGGTTGGTTGAGTACAGATAGAATTAATGTCTCATATGTCTTCTATCTTAAAAGACAAAAAAGGAAGGAATTTTGTCCTTTTACATACTCTAAATACCATCTCTTAATATTCCTACCTAGTGTTCATAAGGTCTAGTTCTATTTGTAAGATAATACTAGATAGTACTGTAAAGTTCAGTACTAATTCATACCACTCAAACTAACTTCACACCTGAAGGATGAGATGCCAACCAGAGGGACCTAGAAGCTCAAGAAGTGGGCTGGTGGAAATGCCAGGTGTTTTAACAGCACCAAAGGCAAGGTGCAGCTGCTGGGTCAGGGCAGCCCCTGCATCAGCACAGGCTGGGGGAGGAACAGATCCAGAGCAGCCCTGCCAGGAAGGACTTGGGGTGCATGAGAGGCTGGTTGTGAGCAGGCAAAGTGCCCCCCCAGCCCAGAAATTCAATTGTATCCTGGGCTGCATCAAGGGCAGCATGGCCAGATGTCAAGGGAAGGGATTCTGCCCCACTGCTCCAGTCTGGTGAGACCCCACCTGGAGTGCTGCATCCAGCTCTGGGGACCCACCACAGGAAGAACAGAGACCTGCTGGAGTCTGAATGAGACTACCAAGATGGTTAGAGGAATGGAGTACCTTTCCTGTGAGAAAAGGCTGTAAGAATTGGGATTGTTCAGCCTGAAAAGAGGAAGTTGCAGGGTGACCTAATCAAAGCCCCTCCAGTATCTGAAGGAAGCCTGCAGGAAAGATGGGGAGAGACTATTTAAAAGGGCATGTAGTGACAGGACAAGGGAGAATGGCTTCCAACTGAAAGAAGTAGGTTTAGAATAGATACTAGGAAAAAAGTCTTTACTGGGACAGATTACCCACAGAAGTTGTAGAAGACCCATCCCTGGAGTGCTCAAGGCCAGTCTGGATGGGGCTCTGAGCAACATGGTCCAGCAGAAGGTGTTCCTGCCTGATCTTTAAGCTTCCTTCCAACCCAAACCATTCTATGGTTCTATGATTAAATAATATAATACCACTGTTTCATTTTCCTCGAGCAGCAATATTTGCTCAATGAAATTTTTAAATTGTGATTAAGTAAGAAGCACAGCCTCCTGAAGGACTGAAAAGCATCTATTCATTTAACCAAAAACTGCCTTGGAATTTCTTTGCACATTTCTCAGTATGCTTGGAAAATCCTCTGCAAAGCAGATCAGACTCCTCATTGGATCACTTGGGGTACACCTATAAAGCATTTTCTTTTGGGTCAATAGTCCACTCTGAAGCTAATTACATGATGTTCCACTGCTTTGATTCACACTGTAGGATTATCAGTCTACATGGTATCAAGGTTTTGTAGAGCATCCAGAGTGTCAAATGCCAAGTAAGAAAAAAGGATGGTTTCACAGTGAGCTGTCTCTTCCTGGGTAACTCATCCATCTTTTGGCCAGTTCCTTTCCCAGATCTTCTTTGCTTCACTGCTTTCTTAATCTACATCAGAAGCCATATAAAGGAGTGGCTTTAGAAGAACCCTTCTGCCCCAAAACTCATCCTTTCAGAAGTCATATGGGAATACGTGAGTGGATGTCCCTGCATAGCAGGGGAAGGGTGGTGGCTGGAAATGAGCTTCTTCACCAGACACACTCTCCATGCCTACAGACCTCACATGCCATGTGTCCCAGGGGCCAGCAGAGAACAGTGGAAAAAACTTGCTATTTGTATTGTACTTGGTATTTGTAAAGTAGCCCCACCAGAGCTCAGCACCCACCTTACCCTGTGCTGGCTCCTAGAGCTGGAAGGGAGGCATGACAGAACTACTAAGATTTACACCCACCCCTATGAAATATTATCTTTTCCTAAATTAATTTTTTATTCTGTTACATTATGTAGGGTACACTGCCAATGAATAAAAAACTAGGCTTTCTAGTAGGTGCTTACTTGTTTCATCGTTTTTTAATCTATTAACTAAAACCCCCAGATATATTGATCAAAGCCACCTTACTGTGGTCAAAGCTGCATTGTGCTTACAGTTTCTTGCATTCACTTTCCCACTGATCTCCTCCTACTTATAACTTCCACTGTTACCTTTTGTCATAAATTATATTTGAGCTTTTCCACAGCAGCAAATATCCGCCTACAAGGGTGCCTCTGTTCTATGAATTGCTGTAAAATATATTTACTAGAAGTAGGAAGCATTTTGTGGGAAGCAAAAAGAGCATACCTTTAAAATAATATCAAAAGATAAAAGGAAGCATTGAAAATTACCATCTTGTTAAAGTCAGGGTTTCAAAAAGTAAGTGAAGTATAGTGCCTCCTTCTACCACTCAGCAATGAAACTCCTGTCAGTTCTTTTATAGTTCATTTGCATGTTTTCAAATATAAAATGTTTTTCTTATCTTCTGCTTTGAGTGGAAAAACCTCTCTTAAAAAACTGACAAAATGGTCACCGTGTCAATTACTTAAGATAAATTTATTTACAAAATAGAGGGAGTATTTCCATAAGCAACCACTTGTTTAAGGCATCACTCAAATGTATGTTATATAAACATGTGTACATGTCATTCCTTCAAAGTCTCCCTTTTGCTTTTTTTTGTTTAACAAGCTGGAAACAGCCCTTAGTAAGTTCAGCATAGACTGTGAAAAAAAAAAAAAAAAAAAAAAGAACTGCAAAAGCTTTCCTTCTTTGCAAGTACTTTCATGAGTGATTTTTTGTTTAGAGAAGTCATTGTGTAGGGGTATTTTTATTAACTGTATCACAAATGCTGTGTAAACATACATTCATGCAAGTACTGACATAGTCATCTTGAGAATTAGTCTGGAAGAAAGATGAAATGTCATGTGGTATCAGTGCCTAATCATGTAGTATAGATGGTTATTATAACCAAAAAAGCAGAGCACAAAGCAATTCAAAGGCCTAGGTTACACTCCCTTTTAAGTAAGGCAAGTCCCTTGTAAACCTCTGATCAGATCTGTAAATCATAAAGGGGCTTCAGGAAGACCCAACTCACTTTGATACCACTGACTAGGGACAAAATGAGGAGGCAGAAACACAGCAAGCTGATGGTAATTATCACTGAAGTTTAAATCCCAACTACCCACTAAGGCTACTATTTCAGCTTCTAAAGCATCTCAGGGGAAAAGAAAAGTCCTATCACTCATATTTACACCTTTTGAATTTTCATTTATCCATACTGGTATAATTTCCTAAGACATCTTAAAGCAAAGAAAATTCTACACTTGGCAATCAAAGCAGAGAAGTAAAAAGGGAAGCAGCAAGATGGTTTAGAGAGCCTAGTCATACACAATCACCTCATGATTAACAGCAGTGTTGGTCTGACTAGCTCTCATCTTTCCCTCTTGCTCTCAGTGACATTTGATATTTCCAAGTGAGGGGAAAAAACAATGTATTATTTAAGATTCAGAAGAGAAGGAATGCTGCATTGATGATGATTAGACTACTACCACTGAATCACTGCTGGAGCTGATGCTGATGCGATGAGATCACGAGAGTGAATGGAAGTAAAACTCTGGACTTGAGTTGCTGAGACCTCTGTTGTGATAGCTGATGGCACCAGCTCCAGCTGCTTTCCATATGTCTCTGAGTAATAGTAGGGTATGTGTGTAGGGGGAATTTAAATGTGTCAAATCAAACGCCATTCAAGCATTAATTCCAGAGATTTTTTCATATTCTAGAAGGAAGAAAAGTCTGAATAAACTCAACACTGTATTTCACAGATATATCAAACAAAAATAAAGCCTGAAACCCCTAGGAATACCTGTTTGAAATCACACAAAAGGTAAAATATTTCCACTAAAAAATGCCTAGGTTCCACAATATTTACTAAAATTGCCCAAGGATAGCAACTATGCTAGGTGAAAACAGATGCTGTCTTGGTTACATAAAAATAGTTCACCCTATACAACTCCTAGGTAGTGCTCCTGATTTGTGATAACTTCTTAGCAGCATTTTCTATCTGTCAAGCTCTATATAACCACCTCAGTCAAAGAAAAGGCACAAATGGTATGCTCTCCCCAGCTCTAAGCAGCTAGCAGGAATTTAAGTAAATCTGAAATTGCACCATGACTAGAATCCCCTTTTCAGGGCAGCACTCAAGAATATCAAATGGTAATTAAGGAGCAACACCTAAAACATCACATTGGGACATGATTATGGCTGAATAATGTGCATAAATGATTACTCAAGATGTTGTTGTGTGGATCAAACAACTTTCCAGGGTGCAATAAAGTAAAATCTTAGTGTATACATTTATGCAGGAAATCTTAACTTAAAAAAAATAAAATTTAACCACACCCCTCCTCCATAAAGGAATTAAAAATGTATCTTCACAAAACCAGTAAACTCAATTAATAAAACGATGCCTTAAAAGACCTCCTCAGCTACTCTTTTCTATGATCCAAATGAGCAGACAGACAAGTCTGACACATCCTTCTGCCAATGGATGTGCTGCACAGCTAAGAAAAATTAAGAGTTAGCTGATTACCCATTTCTCAAGCTGCATGTTTTCTATTGCCACACATAATTTAATGAATGAAAAAAATAAGCAAGAATATTAAGTCAAACATAAAATTCCCCAATTGCCTGACAGTAAGAAGCAGACAAGAGAAGTGCAACTTTAGACTGACAACATCTGTTTGGAGGGTAAATTCATGGCTTTAAAGCAATTTTATAGTTCCCTCCATCCATACTCTCTCTGTTGTCATTGCAGAAGAAATAACAGCCTTGCCCCACTGCAAGAGTGGACTCAAGTTCCTAAGAAAATCTGTGCAATAGTTAGTTAGCTAATCTGTAAAACACATTGCATTTAAATACTGAAGTGATTCATCAAAGCACAGGGATATCTTAAAGAGAGATAAATCAAAAAGAGAAATAAAAAGGCCTAAGCAAGTGTAAAGACAATTCTGTTACTCACCCTCAGATCTTCCTTTGTGTTGAAGCTATCAAGAAGCTGCTGATAATGTCTATCAGTCATTTGTCTCAAGAGTGACAACAAACAGGAGACAAATTCCCCCTGTTCAGATAAGCCAAGAGGAGAAATATTAGAATGTTTTCTGCACTCGAGCTTTAAACTCTTATAATATAAGCACTTCAAAATAATTAACAAAATGCAAGGGAAATTAATCTACAATTAGGCTTCAAGTCTACATTTTGTGAAAATACATTGATGGTACTTCTTTCCCATTTCAGGAAATACTTTTCCTAAATGGATTTTTTTACTTAGAAAAATCTATTTTAAATAGTTCCAGCAGGGCTAAACCAGTAAAATTTTTATTTGTGTTTTGTTTTCCTTGCATCTGTTTTTAAACAAATTACTTAGATTGCCAAAATTACAACCTCTTTAGTCAACTCAGCTTTGAAACAAATATAAACAAACATTTCGCAAGAATTCTGGGAAGAATGCTATTGTTTTCCTTTAGAGAAGGAATGAATGGAATTAGCTGGGAATTTTTAAAAACATTGTCATGTCACAACTCCAAGATTTGTCAAAAACAAAACTCATTTGTAGGACTGAACAAACTTCAAAAATGTTTTGATCAGAAATTACTTTGGGCTTACAGAAGAATTTCTTATTGAAAGAGCAGAGAACTGCACTGGATATCTCCAGTGAGCAGATAAAAAAAACCAAGATATTATAGGAAGGAACAGGTTCTCCCATTCACCCTTTCCTGTCTGCTTATTCACTTTTGGACTGGGAAGAAACACTGAATGGTCTCAGCCAGGTCTGACTGCAGCATGGATGAGGACAGGAAAGAGTCAAAGGTCTGGTTTGCATCCAAATACTTAAAAAGAACAATTCTGAAATCTTACAAGCTTGCTAAAAAATGGGAAATGTATTTCTGCTTGTACCAGAAATGCAGAATGAGAGAAAAGACAGGTGATAACAGCACTTTAAAATGGTGTCTTTCATTAGTTTGCCAAGTCCAGTTCTGGGAAGATTTCCCTCTGCCTTTCAATAAAAACAGATAATAAGAGAAAAAAGAATAAGTTTTCACAGGAATGGCTGTTCTGGATTTTACATTGGAAGGCCTAATTCATTTGTGATTATACCTGATATACTTGATTGTGTGTGATGGCTTTCACTGGAACATGGTGATACTTTTACACTGAAGTAATGATTCTAAATTTCTTCTCCTTATTTTACAGTAAACATAACATTCATTGAAACATAGAATCACAATCTCAAAACAATATCCTAAGGCTACAAAATCTCTTAATATTCATGCTTGGGCATAAACACAAAGGTTACAGCTGTTGTCTTGTAAATATCTATATACCAAATTGCTAGCTTGAGTGACAAAATTCCTTTTCTGGCTAGGAATTTTAAGCAGTCCTTTTTAGTCACCTTTCTTCTGTGTTCTCACATTTGTTTCAGTTTATATAGTAGTATATTAAAAATCACAACATTTATCATTTATATTCTCTATTACAGAGAGCTGTACTATTATAGTTGACAGACAGATTAGTGTTATAAAAGTATCAACTTTAGCTAATTATTAACTGACTTCTAAATTTGAGCTTTTAATTTGAATGTAGGTAGCTATACAGGCTGGCCATTAAAATAGCAATGCACATTCAGCTTCATTTGTTGAACTCAACATAAAAATGTATGTTGTAGGATTTCTTCCAGTGTTGGCCACAGATTAACTTACAAATAATGCACAAAAGCAAATTCTACACACAAAAATCTTGCTAAAAAAAATTTAAGGTCCAGTTCCAGTATCAAAAGTCAAGCCAAGCAGTATAGTAAAATCACTTAGGCAGATTCCTTAAGTAATTTTTTGTGTCTTATTTAAGGTGCACAATTATTAAAAACCATGGAGCTTTCAATTAAATTGCAGTTCATTTAGGTTCTGAGGGACTGAACTTTCAAGATCTGAAATCAATTGAAGTTCACTTTAATTGGACTGCTTTCTGCCAATTCATTATATGCAAATAAATTTTTTTTCTTAAGGAAGTCCAAAGGTCTAATTCAGTGACAAAGCAAAGCAGAAATATCACTTTTAGCACTGCATTAAATTCCATGTTTATCAATGCAACATCTGTAACACTGACACCCTGAAGCTGTGTCTGCTTCGTGCTCAGTTTGAAGCACCACATCCATCTTGCAGGTTACCATCCAACAAGACTGCTATGAAAATTAAATGGTATCCAGGTATCAAAGCTGCTTGAAAGAAATGGTGGAGTCATGGCAGCACAAAGCCCAGTGCTGCCTGATCCAGTGCTGTTTCTTTGTGAAGAAAAACAGTGACACGTGGGCCTAGGAGACCACACTCAGATGGGTTTGGGACTGCTTCCTCAAGCAAGACTGTGTCTCATTTGAAACTATGACAGAATTTTATAAAGTGTGCTCCCATGGTACATCTCACAAATAATTTTTTATGACACAAGCAGTTTGAAATAATGGTAACATACTGGAACAGACTTTACTGCTGTAGTCACACTGAGTACTTTATCATACATGCTCTACAAATAGTTCCAAGAATCTGGCTCCATGAGCTGCCAGAAGCCCATACTGTATTATATTTCTACATAAATGTATATAATTGCCTTATGCTGTGCTGTGAGTCACTTCCACATTAAGTATTCTTTGGGAGCCTGCAGTGACAATAACATGGCTTTTCTGATGCATAAAAGAAAATTTTGCAACTTGAAAGCACTTTCAGAGTCTAATTTTTTGATGGTACAAAAGAATTAGGCTGTCATGGTGTTTAATGAAAACGTAATCTGCAAACAAGGGGATATCTCATAAGAAATCAATGAGATCAATAGTCTGACACTACCACATTCTTCAGCTTAGATTTTCTTGTGGTGCCCTGATATGCCACACAGCATACATTTGCAATTCTGTAATTTAAAACTCCCTAACTCTTAGATGTATATTGCTGTTGAACCAGTGATTAAAGCATGTTATGTAATTATACAACTTGGTCAGCTCCATAAAATACTCCATATACAGTTTGCTCTCTGTGGGCCTAAAGTAAAAAAAGAAAACAAGCAAAAAAACTCCAACAACAATTTTTTTTCTACAGCTAATAAATGCTTTTGAAATGTTTGATCTCAGAGGAAATTCTGGTTTGAAAAGCAACTCCCTATTCATTAACAAAAATGGTTACAGTGTAAACACTGAACAATTAATAACTGAATAATGAGATGATAAATCACTCAGCATAGTATGTTTTCTGCACAAAATGCTAGCCACTCACATCTTCTTGGGGTCACAGCCCTGGTTATATTAGAACCAATTTGCCCTTGAAAAGCAAAGCTAAAACCTTGCTGCAAACAAAACAAAATAACACTTCATTTTATTTGATCAATGCCCATCACAGGCTTTTCTGTAAATGCCCATATTTCAAGCTCCTAATTTCCATGAGTTGTTACAGCAGGTTCACCAAAAGATCATTTGCTAATCTTCTAAATCTATCCTGTATGCTCAGCTTCATGTGACAAAAACAAAGCTCAAATTCTCAGCCCAGAGAACAACAAAATGCCTCTCAAGTAATAAATTTAGATTAGTACAAGTGATCACAAATTCTGCAGGCATGAAAAATGCATGTATTTCAGGAACTATTATTGATTGATATTCTTCTATTTTCAAACTGAATTCAAACTGAAGGAGAGTTTCAGAAAGCTATTATACTGCAAACAAAAGGAACATACTGAAATCATTACTAATCTGAAAGTCTCAAAAGCAATGTTATCTTTAGGGCTTGTTTTTTTGCTTTGTTTTGTGTTTTTTGGTCCCAATTTATAAATAAACTTAATGACAAAAAATTACTATTTCCACTAAAAATGAGTAGAACACAAGAAAGGTTTTCATTGTCCTCTTCATTCTCTCTTTTATACACAAAGTCTACACTGTGAATTACAATATAAAGACAATATATTCACAAATCTATTAGTCCAACCAGTGACAATTGTGAGTGCTTTCAGTGCAAGACACTTACAGTCACATCTTGAAACTGGAGGCGCAGAGCAGAGCCTGATGGTTGTGGTCGGCTGGTGATCTCTAGTATGGTCCTCAGCAGAATATCTAGCAGACTGTTTACAATCACATCAATTTCTTCCAGGACTGATTTTTCCTTAAATAACAAAGAAAACATTTTAGATTTTAAAACATAAATATGACCACAAGGATAATTCCTTTGATGTAGTTTTAGAAACAAATTACAGTTGACTGTGAATGCTACATCCAAGATAAAAGGACTATTCTCTAATCCAGATAGTGTTAGATTCTATTTCTTTCCCCCAGCAATTTTCCATTAATTATATCACAGAGGACAGTTACAGTGATGACCTTGAATATTTAAGTGTTCATCAAATTAGCATAGGTCTGTTTTCACTTGATATTTAGCAGAAAATAGTAAATAATATACAAAAACTTTTCGGGCAAGATTTTTATAGGTAACACTCATATATCTTCTGAGGAAATTGCCAAGAAAGGCTTAAAATCCAAGAAGCAAAATCTTGTTTTACACTTTGAAGCTATCACCAGAAAAAAGCAGATGGTGCTCAACCTCCAGGACCTGCTTCATCAGTAAGGCCCAGCTATGTTGCTTCCCAGCAGCTGAGTAGCACAAATTGGTCATTTATGTGAGCCTGCAACTGTTGCATGCAACATCAAAACAAAGGAATCAAAGTGTTCACTGCCAAAACAGACCATGAACACCTCAGTTACCAGCATAAAAACATTTCATAAAGTCAAGTTGTAACTGCTTCTCCTTTTTAATTCAGATGGAAATATGTTTTCCCTGCTTGAAGACTGTTTTAAGTCTCCACTGCAGCAGAAACCACCATCTTAATCTGAGAAATTTTATCCATTGTTTAAAATGAGGCTTCTTCACAAAAAGAAACATTTTATCATCAAATGCACACAACCAAGCTAAAACTCAACTGACAAACGAATAGATGACCTTGGTGACACTGAGGTGTAGGAGTGATCTGAGTTTTTTTTTCTTTTGTTTAATTTTGCTTCCTAGACACCCTAAAGCATATAATTCAAAACTCCCTTTTGGACTTTACTTGAATCTAGGGTCAAGTCATGTTCTCTGTCACTTAATCTAGCATCACAGGACTGTTAAACTGGCTTCTGATGAAAACAGTATACAGGATATTTAGGAACTGCATCCACCATAGGACCCTTCTCTTTACTACTACAAACTACTTTTGGAATAAGCAACAGCCTTAAATTTCAAAGCTGCCTTACTGCAAATTCACCTGTTCTCTCAAACCCTAAATTATCTTGATTATAATGGAAGGACTGAAGTTCTGTACTGATGCATCAAAAAACATGTCAAAGTCACCAAGTTGTTAATAGTCTCAAGTACTCAAAGAATACTAACAATGGTAGCTGCATATCCCAAACATTCGAGATAGTTTTATGTAGATATCCAATGTGTAGATATCCACTTTATGTAGATAGCCAATGGTGTACATCTCTGGCTTGGTGACTCATAATGGAAGATCTCATGAAATTCAGACCAGATATGCAAAACTTTCTCTCAGCCCAAAACCACAGTTCTGCTTTAGTGGCTACCACTTTATCCTGTGATGAGGTTTTAAACTTATCCAGGAGCAGCTGGAAGGAACAGTGCCAAAAGTGCAAGCCACACCCATATCAAATCACTGACAGAGCAACTTTAATTGCTGAAAGGGGTATGAAATGAAGAAGCACATAAAGGAGTTCTCACTAACGCATTACAAGGTCATGTATGCTGGCCTCGACATGCATGTGCTGCACTAATTACAGGCAATGCTTGTTTTAATTGTCTTACAGCTGTTGCCTGGCAGAAGTTATCATCACCTTCCCCTTTGCAATACACCTGTCTAAGCAAGCTCTCATATGCAGCTTTCACACATTAAATCATAAACATCAAATTGGCCACAAAGTTTATCAACTAAGTGCAATCCCCTTTGCAATACTCATATCAATCTCTTTATCAGCCCTGTGTCCCCTAACAGTACACAGACCACAACAGAAAATGCCCCTAAAACAAAGTAGACATTTCTTTCTTACGAATACAACACTCAAGAAGTGCAAAAGCTTGCCAGAACACTATATGATACAATTAAAATACTCATGCATGGAAAGAAAATAGTCATGAAAAAATCAAAATGGCATCTTTACAGAGATTCATTACACAGAGAACTCTTTAAAATGCTCTTGGGCAAGGTCCAGCTTGTGCCATTAAATGTCACTGAGCCATATAAAGAAGTTAAACTGGATGTGACATGGTGTTTACTCACTGAGCTGTTCTTCTTGATGAGGCAAAATATGTTGCTAAGGATACGGGCACACATTATAAGGTCCTTCTGCTCTTGCAAATGCATGTGGAGATGATGTAAAACTACTGGAAGAAGAATGCATCGAGAATCTGGAAAAAATGAAAAATTTCATCAATAGGAGCTCCTCACAGAGTAATTTAATTTTAATACATATATAAAATGTGTCCTCAGTCCAAAACTAGTTGAAAGCAGAAGCTTTTGCTTGTTTTAACCAACATTTTTGATAAGCAGAAATTTTTACTTCACAATCATGAGCAAATGTTTGAAGAGTAAACAATATGCTGAAAGTCACCATGGTATATCATGGATGGAGAAAAACATCACTGTGTGGAACATACTACATGTAAAAGAAATTTTAAGTATTTATTGAACTGTCATACAAAATAAATAATAATAATTAAAAAAAAAAACAGAACATATACCTGTATGCTAAACAATGAGAAATTATGCTCTAGTGTTCCTGCCATGTGACAGGATCCATTTATACACCAAGATTACAACAGACTTCATCAGGAACTTATGTTATTCTACAAAAGAGTTCTACTTCACAGACCAGCAGCAGTATTTTCAGATTTTTTTCAGAATTTTCACTTTTCCAGATTCCTCACTCCTACTGAGTATGAGCAACTTAGACTACTGATGTCTACATAAAATAATTTGCCTTTTCCACAATTTCATTTTCTGAACATGTCTTTAGTTACTTGCAGTCCTAAATTCGCTGAAAATTATGCAAGAACATCATTAACATGCTACTTATTTCTGCTTCTTTTTATTACAATTAAAGAAAATATTACATGGGAAGAACCCTAATACTTTCACTCGTGATAACACTTTAAATAACTGTTCACAGCTTGATAAATAGGAAGGATATTACCTGTTTTCATTTTGTTGTTGTTTTAAAATATTTTCCATAATTAAGAGATTATATTCCCATAAAAATGTATTTGAATAATTTTCTCTGTTAAAATTTAAATTATTATAACCTGCATTATAGAAATATATTCATCCACTCCCTTTGTTCATTAATGCAATTATATGCTAAAAATTGATTTTTCTAGCTGGAAAATTGCTCTTTTAAAAAAATTTTGCCAAGCAAGTATTTGTGGATTACACTTTCTATACACCCTTTTTCCCCCCTCCATTATTTCCTCTATTTCTTTTCCATAAGGGAGAAGAATATATATTTTTTCTGAGATTTTATTTGTCTAATGTTTCTTTTGCTTACTGAAACACAGCACTAATCTTGTTATGCTTTACTATTCCCTTGTTTTCACTGTCTAGTCATCTGTGTAACAAAAGACAAATCATATGGGCAAGTTCATTTGTACACACTATTTAAGTATATTCTTATTTTTGAAATAAAAGCTTTCCTGCTCTTTTTAAATGGATGTTTCATACTTATTACTTATTCAGGTGTATCTCTGTATCTTCCTACTAAAGAAAATAATAAAGAAAGGCTGTAAGGCAGTAGGCAAATGACCATCAATCAATTGAAAAAAACAGTGGTACAGAAACTCAATGCTGGGCAATAAAGAGCCTTTTTCCAGTGATTGCTAATTACTGCAAGTGCCTCAGCAGGTTTTCATCAGGACTGACCTGAGAGCTCCTGTCTGCCTGTAGCACCACAAATGGGGGCAAGTTTCTCAACAAAACCAAGGTGGCATCTTCCTTTACCTCAGAACCTGGCTTAGCCAAGTGTTGTCCCCAGGGTTCTGAGATGTCAAGTGTGCACAGCTGCCACTGAGCCATCCACTGCAAGACTTTTGGGGTCAGAGGGAAACTGGGCAGGGAAATGGCAAATGGGCAGAGCTGTGGTTAGAAAAGTGCTACCTTCTGATGCCCATTGCTAAATCTGCTCATTGATTCCTGCTGGATGAAAAACAGAGCTAATGTCTTCACCTGAAGCATTAAAGCAGGACTTTTCTATTTGTATAAAAGACACAGCCCCTGGATTACAGGGCACAGAGGTGTTATGCATAGGAGGGAAAAGGGTTTAAAATGCTGTACTGGGCAATAAGAAAGTGCTGATGCTTGAAAACCATTTTTGGTGTCAGTCGTGTGTCCATGATCACTCAACCCCACAACTGCCAGAGAGCAGTAACAGCAGCTCTTTCACACATCTCATGTATGAGCATTATTGCTCTCTTGCAGCTACAACTCAAATCCCTCAGTCCAGAAAATCAGAAGAAACCAGGAGTAGCTGTGCCAAGGTGTTTCTTCTTGAAAACTCCAGATATTTTCCTGATGAGCCCACACAGCATTTGGCACTTACCCTGAGGTGTCATCCACTCTGTGCACTGCTTAACCATAAGTGCAGCATCTCCAACTACATTTTGAAGACTAAAAATCTACATGTAGCAGCACCTGCCTTGTAAATAGCCAACTCTTACACATGACGTGGCCTGAGGCATCTCAGGCAAAACTGAGCATCCTCATTCAACTGTTTAAAATATCCCATTTTTGCAAAAGTTTCATAAAATTATCAGAAACTCTATTTTACCAGACCAAATGAACTAGCAAAAAGCATCTTACAATCACTTGCAACTATACAGGTGAGGCAATAGTGCCAGTTATTGAAACAATCACCACATATAACACAGCTTTAAATATATTCCTTACAAGCCCAGAATCTAAATATCCCTCTGTCTTGATCAGTTTAGGTGGAGAGATGTAGTGGTATTACAGAAGAGGAGAGCTGGCTCATTCTCCTCTGATGCAAACCAAGGACTAGGTGAGAAAGTTTGGACAATATTGGTCTCCAGTGACTGTTTTTCTTCCTAATTGTCAGCTGCAATGTCAGCCACTGGATATAGAAAAATTAATGAGCACAAGGAATGGTGTAATAATCAGAACTCTGAACCACCAGTCATTGTCCTAATTTTTCTTCTATGCAGGAAGTTAAATTAGCTGACTGTTTAAAATGCTAATATTTGCCCTTTACAAATATTATACAGAAAGACAAGAAAAAAATCATGACACAGAGCTTTTCAAGTATGTGCTTGGCATAATTAGAAAGAGGGCAATCTTAGACTCTGGGCAATCCTTGTGACTTTCCTATGCAACATTAACATTTAATACAAAGCACATTTTTCCTCCCTAATTTCCATATAGTATAAAGCATCTGCAGAGACATACTTTCTTCAGTTTAGTATATTTTAAAGATTACTTTCAGAAAGATGATATTCATTTCAGTTACTGCATCTAAACAGATGGTCAAAGCTTCAGCCAACTTGGAAAATTTGAACCTTTTAAACAAATAAACAGCATTCTCCTTGAACAATAAGAAACAAGGAAGTTGCTCTAGGTTTTGGTGGCTTTACTTGACCTATTCAATTTATGTCCCCTTGTTTGGATGAAATACTGGACTTAAGGATGTCAGGAGAAGAAAATTCTTAAGCCAAAAAAGCATCTATCACTGCAATTCCAAAACCAAACATATATGCCTGTTCTCATAACAGTTAGTAGGGAAAGCAACTCAAAACTTGCAGACAGGATCTGTTTTCAGTTGAAAGAAAAAAATTGTCTGTAGGGCAGAAGGAAAACACAGGCACGGATCAGAAACAATAACACAAAGAAAAGGAATAAGTTACATATAAAATAATCACATTAAAGCTAACATATGAAATCAAGAACCAATTTGGAATTTTTCCTAGCTTCATAATATAACTGGTAGATCTATATCTTGTAAATGATCATACAATTAAACCTCACCTCTACCTGCTTTGAACAGTTTGCCTCACTAGAAGGAAGAGTTCTATGCAACTACCCTTGCACAGAAGTCCAAATCCTCATATTTTGGGAACACACAATATTTCTTGCCATGTACTGATGTTGGTATGGTAAAGAGCTTCACCACAGCTTATGAATTAGCTAAGACACAGCCTTTATCAATATGAGGTTTTCTTTTTTGTAGGATTTTACCTATAAATGTAATGTCTCTACTGCTAACTATCGACATGTATCAGTGATGATTCCAAGAAAACTTATCCTTTTTGGAGGATAAAACCTAGATGTTCCACTTATGCACCTCTCATTTTCACAGCTACTGAATTTGCAAGCTCAAAGTAGTGCCCTTAGATAAAAAACAGCTGGAGTTCTGTCAATTCCTTTTTAACTATGTCAAGAAAGACAGGGTTCAAGATGTGTTTCTCTGTTATTAGCCTTAATTCTTCCCAGCTAAACAGATTTAACCCTTCCTCAAAGGAAGCTGTATTAATATCATACAAGCATGCAAGACTACTGATGTATGGGAAATAACAAAGTTAGACATTTTTCTGGTTACAGGCGTATGTAGATCATCAGTTTGGACACTCTACAAGTATCAAGAGGGATGAGTCCAAAGACCAAAATACCCAGGAGGCTGGAAGAAAGGCCAAGAAATAAAAAATACTGATGAACTTTACTGGCAGGAAAATCCTCATTTGTTTCTTATTAGGCAGCCAATGAGGTTAGCTCCAGATAACAAAAGATGCTATTGAAGAAAAACCCTCCTAATTTTCATACGATTGAATAAATTGTTATTTCCTACTTTCCTTTTACTTCCAATGCACTAGGTGCCACTGTTGATTGCAGCTTACACAGAGCAGAGCTTCAAGAGCTGTTCCTTAGGAACACCATTCCCTTCAGCACCTGCTGGCCCAGGTCCAAAGCACACAGTCTGAGCTCCCCACCTGCAGGCAGCCCAGGGTAACCTTACCTGGGTTTGTGTACAGGTGACTCTCCACAGTTTTCCCAATACTCTGCAGTTTAACAGCCTGAAGGGACTCATCCCCATGCATGACTGTTGGCAAGCTGCCCAAAGCATCATGAACCAAATTTGCCACTTCTCTCACATCAAAGAGCTTCAAAAGTTCTGAGTAGACTGATGGGAATGAGCTGAGAAACACAGCCTGGAGGAACAGGGCAAAAATGGACAGTCAGAATAGTTTTACATTTATAGAATTTAAATAACTACAGATATTTAAGTAACTCTAGAGAAATGCCTGGTTTCAAGGGTAGATAATAGCT
Source organism: Oenanthe melanoleuca (assembly GCF_029582105.1). Classification (NCBI taxonomy): domain Eukaryota; kingdom Metazoa; phylum Chordata; class Aves; order Passeriformes; family Muscicapidae; genus Oenanthe; species Oenanthe melanoleuca. The sequence goes on from NC_079334.1 coordinate 44,694,170, forward strand.
TTAAAAAGACCATTTTTAAAAATAGTCTTATTTTCAGAATTAATAGCCTCACAATTATTAACAGACTTATACTTGTAACTATTTCCTTTAAGTAATATCCAACAATTGTTAATTTCTCCCAGGACAAAGTGAAAGTTCAACTCAGAACAAAAATATTTATTCATTAAATACACTTACATCTCTGTGAGAGAAAATTTTTTGAAGGATGGCAGAATCTAGCTGAGATGATACAAAAATATTTGTGTGCAGTTGTTTTGATTTACTTTGCTTTAACCTAAGTAATGTAACAGCCTCTATATCTTCCATTTCTCAAATACTGAACATTTTTATTTTTGGATTGAGACAGAGCTTCTATTCTTGGCTGCCTTCAACAATCTTTAAAATGGGTTAGAAAGTCACTAATAATGAATATGAAAACAAAACACTGTAAAAATAAGGAGAACAATGCCAGAGAAAAGAAGCTAAAACTGAGATTCCCTTCTTCTCTAAATCCTGCTGATTGTGAAAAGCTACTTACACACTCAGACTGATGGCAGAACAGGCTAACGTGAGTAAAAATACTGAAAAATAATTCCAAATGTGGTTGTTTGTATCCTTTGCTGTCTTTTTACTCCAGCTGCTTACACATATGAGTTGGAAGAACTACCTTTCTGATCCTGCTCTCCCTGATCTGCCATTTTCTTGGTGGAACAGTTCTCTAAAAGCAATTTGGAAAATATTAATTCTTAACAGGATCTTAACCATCTCTTTTTACAGAAACATGGGAAGAGGATGGTATATTTATGAGCATTTAATGTAGAGTGCTGTCTCCTGTGTGCTTTGCCTCTACACTCTAGCAGTAGCCCATTTTTGTAGTCTCAAATGAAATAAAGATATCATCTGAGTATTAAACCATATGGTTCATCAAGGCTTAAAAATTTGTGTAATGCATGAAAACTCTGTCTTTTGTATGGCTCAAATTCTTCAGTGTCAATGTGGTTAAACTAAGCAGTAGAAAGACCAAAACAGAAAAACTGTTTTATTTGTATGCATAAACACAATTATTACAATTCAACATAAAATATCAGGTTTAGAATTATCTATTCCAAGTATATTCTAAAGGTTGGTATGAAAATTTCACACTGTAGTATGGAAAGTTGAAGATGCCACTTTGCTCTAGCAAAAATATCTTCTCCTTCTGAACAGGCATACATTTTTTATACATACTGGATGTGGAAAATGCCAACAAGCAAGAAGGCTTACTTGTAGTTGGGATAAAGCACTGGTTCCTTTGCTCTCTTGAGACAGGAAGAAGCGTACTGACATAAGGAGCTCCTGAATGCAGCAGCGAAATTCCTCCTCGTTTTGTCCACCAGTAGCAATAGAGAATAATCTTCGAGATTGAACTATGTATTTAAAGATATATTCCTGTGCCTACAAATGCCAAAATCAGAGGTAACTCACAAAAATGAACATGGTCATCTCCAAACTGAACACATGCAATGATTATATATTCATTTATTCAAATATTATATATATATATTTAAATAAAGAAGAGAGTCTGAAACAGGATTCCATTAGTTAATTTTGGTAAATCTCTCTATCAAAACACTAACAACATTTTAATGAAAAATCCAAAACTAAAGAAACAAGCAAAAAACTCAACACCGCCTTCTCCCCCTCCTCCCACCCACCCCAAAACAAAAAGCTTAAATTAAGTTGCAACTTTACAATACTGTCCTCTCTTCTTACCAAGACACCAAATTTCACAGCAGCATACAAAAATACAGAAGGGTACCACACTGAGATTTTATTTCCAAATTTTAGACATGTCCCAAATGGGATTATTGTATTGTATAACTCAGGCTGATGGCATGTTATGTTGTTCTGGTGGTACAAACCAGGGCAACAAGAACAACCACAACCATCATAATGAGAATTTCCTGGTGTCATGGCTGAACCATTAGGTCAGCATACATGTCTGCCATTTAGATTCATGCAATGGATGTTCACACCATCAGTGTAATCTATATTTGATTCCTTTGCCTCATTCTGTAAGGAAACATAGAGCTCCAGAGACTAATGGTAGTGAACCTCAATGGTCAACTTACTGACAAAAGAGAATATTGAATAAACTGACTGCACTGAAAGTCTGCAGCTCCCTAGAATTAGTACAACTGTTCCATCATTAATACATATTCTTCATTCCTTAAGTTAAACCTGTGTGTACCATTCAAATACATATTTGTCTTCAACAACTTTTATTACCTTTAGTACTTCCTGTATGTGATCATGAAGCTCCACCTCAGTGACTCGATCAATATGCCACTTCAGCACCTTTATAAGATCTCTAAAAGAGCACATCAGAAAGTATTGTAACACAGAATGGGAGAAGGGTTAACTTTGCACATAAAATGCAAACCAATAGCAGTCATATGACAAACACTGGCAAAATTAAAAATATATGACTAGATTTGACTGATCACCACAGACTCAATAATACATTTAGTTTTAAGTCTGCTAAAGAGCACCTAGATTCTAATGAATGGCCAATCATACCAGCATTAAATATGCAGTAGAATGATTTTAACAAGGATACACCATTTCCTTAACCTAATAATAGATCCTTTTAGTTTAGTAATAACTGTCAGTATTAAGTCAGATAGAAAAAGTACAGACTTCACCTGTATGCAAGCGCTCCTGCAAAATGACTTTCAATGTAAGTGTCCATTACAGGCTTAAAGTGGTGAAACTTGCTGTCCTGCAGCAAATTTATTATGTGAACCTAATGTGAGAGAAAAAGAAAAAAAACCCAACACTTTTTTTTTGTTTTACTTAGCTTTTAGCTAGTGTTAAGCATGATCACAAAGTAAAACTTACCAAGCAATCAAATACTTTCGATCCATATTTTTGAGAATTTTCATCTAAAATCCCAAATAAAGTGTCTAGTGTATCTTGAAGAAACTAATGGGAGAGAATAAGAGTGTTATTAAAAAGATATTTCTGTGACATGAAAATACATTATTTCCCTCATATCATCTAAAAGTATAAAAGGGCATATACCTTCACTATTTCTGAACCATCAATTTCTTTTAATTTTGAGAGGCAACCTGCAATTTTGTCTGGATGGGTTCTCCACTTCAGAAGGTCAAGCATATCTCCTGCAAAAACAAAATGCAAGATTAAAGTTGGAAGCAAAGCAGCACTTCATATTTTAAATTTTACTATTACAGTCCACTCAAAATTTGGCATCATTAAAACAAAAGAAAACAGCTTCAGATTTGCTATAATATGATCTTCTCAACAACAGATTTTCATTCCATTCCATAATTGCTCCACCAATACAAACATAAGAACATGGTACCAGGACATTAAAATCAGCCTCCTGTGGCATCTCTGCCATGCAATCTTGTTCAGATACTATCTTAAATATAGCAACTATTTTGCTCTCTCTCTCATCCCATTGAAGGATGCCTTCCAGAGTTACTCTGAGAAACCTAGAAACAATCTCCTAATTACTAGCTTGAATATATTTGAAGCACTCATGTTTCTATGTCTTTTTAGAGAAAAAACACAATGCCTCTAAGATCCCACTTGATTAACAAGCAAAAAATCTCTTCTGGAAAATGAACTATTCTGAGCTAAAAGATTCTGAGTGTGTGTCCAAACTTCCTCCAGTTTTAATTCCTTGTCCTTCAGCTTTTTAACCAAAATTGTAACTACATTATAGATAAGATTACAGCATTAGTGAGCCCATACATCTGTTGTAAAAACCTGACATCTATGTTCTAGAATTTGAGAGCCTTTTAGATGGACTTATTTATGTCACCAATATGATGCTTCTCCTATTTGACACTACTCAGCTCCCTGGATAGAGAATTATCCCCAGGAGTCTCCATTAGTGTATCCTGCATTTTCTACCATTAGATTCAGTCTGATTTCTATTCTTCTTTTTCATTATTTAAATTCAAAGTTACAGTGATTTGCTATATCATATTTTGATTTTGTCCCTCTTAATTGATGAGACCTTTTGACAGCATATTAGCAGAAAACTGTGTCAGATTTTAGTGAAGTTACTCTCATCTCCACACCCTTCCAGTCCTTTAAAACAGAGATAAATTCCGGAGATTTCTTCAGATCTAGTAGTATTTTCCATCTGCTCAGGAAGGAAATTCCTTCCGCTATAATGCAACCTTCCACTTCCATTTTCATTTTTGCCTGTTGAAAAATTTGTATTTCTAATCTGTATGTTTTCTCATGTGCTGCATTATTGAACTGCTGCATTTCCTCTTGATAATAAATTTCAACAATTTGAAAAGAAAGATTAAGAAGTTTATTCTGGCATGATTTGTCTTTGAAAAACTCATCATACAGTACATCTGAATTAGTTACATGTTGATTTTTTCACCCATTATTTCTTGTAGATACTTCCATAAAATTCATCATGAACGGATGGCCCAATTACATATCTGCCCTCCCACCTGGCTTGACTATAAGTTCTACATTTAATAATCTTTGGACACATGTTACTGCTTCACAGATGTACTAAAAAACCCACCTTGCTACAAGATTGAGAATTTCTTATTCCACATCATTCAATATCCTGAAATATTTTTGCAAGCTTGGCTTGGTTTTTCAGCAGCTTTTCCTTGCTGAACTCAGACACATCTGCAGAGCTCCTTTCAAGTTGTATTCAGTAAAAGCTACACATGTTTTTGACTGTTGAATTAGATAAATGCCAAATCCCTTTTATATTCAAGTTTACTAATGCCAGGCTTCACTGACCAGCTTTTCAGAAATTCTCAATGCCTAGTGGTCTGAAGCAGAAAACCTCAATCACCACCCACCCCTTCCATCAGTTTAAGCTGAACTACAATCTAGCTGATCACTGCCCAGCATTGTGTTAGGAGGAGCCAGTGCTTCTCAAGTTTTCTCAGTAGTTATTAAAGAAATTAATAGCAAGTTTTCCTCTCAGTTCAGCATCTTTTTGGCTGCTTTCTACCACAGACTGCTTTCACACTCAAGTAATACTTGAACAACACCCATCTTTGTATCATCTCTTTCCTGGTTTGCTCCAGGGAAGTTCCTCTATCCCACAAAAAATGAAGTAATAATTTTCACTTTATTAACATTAAATAAATCTCCACCTATATTCAAATTTCGCTATAGGTGTCAATGGCAAACAATCAACATATGATTCCATAAATATTTTGCTGCTTAATTGCTTTTGATGGACACAAATTGTTTTGATGCATTTATGTGTTACATTTTTGTTTCGCTTCAAGCTGTGCTGGCAAAAGAAAAAAGAGTTGCACTGAGTGACACATGCATCAGAGACACATCCCAAAGATCAAGGACAAATGATAGGTCTTATTATTCTTTCTGTCAGGAATTTTTAAGAAAATAAGATCTACAAATCCAGTGAACTGCATTTGTCTTTTGGGTAATTAAATGTACTTCCAAACTTTAAGCCTCAGCTCAAGCTGACGAGTAGCAAGACTAGCTGAAGCTGTCAGTTCAGAGCAGGAAAAACACTTCTTTACACGTTTGCTGGAGGAACTTGGTAGAAAATAGTTGACACTCAATATTAGGGATTTGTTGGGGGATTTAAAAAGAAAAAGAAAGCAAATCTAAGACACTCACTTCAAAGGACTTATTTCAAGGGAAGTGCTAAGGAGGAAAGACATTCTAAGATAACATTAGCAAATAGTCCAAGCATAAATGACATGAATAGAAAATCTGACATGTGAATCACAAGGGGAAGGATAGCAGTGTGTCATGTAGTAAGAGACATGAGAATACAGAACTGTCCCCAGAAATAAGCCCACTAGGAAATCATGGGTTTGGAAAAGGGAAAAAGTCATTGGTGATGATTAATTTTGCTGAGGAATAAAAATATTTCCAATGCATTACCTTCAAAATTATCAAGGCCTGTATATTTAAAGTTATCCCCACCAAATAAAACACATCCCTTCTCAAAGCATGTAATTTAAATCCAAAGAGCTAGGTTTAATAGAAGGTTTAGAATCATGAGTTTAAGGAAGTGGTTTGGGATGACTTTTCCATCTCTCTCATATGAATCCTGAGACATCAGAAATTGGTTGTTATGACACTACTACACTTCAGGAGGAAAAGACTGAATTTCAGAACTGGCAGTCAGCATGTCTCTTCCAACAGGCTGCTTCTGTGGTCACCAACACTTCCTCCAAACTAGGGTTACTCAGAAAGCTGGCCAGTGCTCCCTTTGTTTTAGTGATTGACTGGTTTGGTTTCTAAATGCAGCTAGAAGGATTACCTCTGCCATGCTCTATGGTGTGCTGCTCTGCTGCTGAACAGCTGCTGACCAGGGATGCCCTGATCAGTGCTGAGAAACAAGTGGATGCCAGCAGCTAAAATATCCAAACTTACTGGAAGGATCCTGACTCTCTTGCAGCCAGTGATCCCTGTTATACATCAAAACTAAGACTGGTTTGGTAACTACTCAGTAGAAAAATACTGTGTTCTCTCTCACTCTTTTGAGGTTTTACAGAGTAATGAAAAATATTCACCCATCTAAGAATATAGTAGAAAAAAGCTAGTATACTTTTTGATAGTATTAACTGATTTACAATCCAGCATCAAAGAGAAAAGTGAAGGAAACTAATTAGTAGAAAGATTAGATAAGGACCCATTCTTAGCCATGATGAATGCAAAGACTCCCCTGGTTAGAAGGTCTCTAAAAATTGTTTGGAAATAATCCTAATAACCCCTCCAAAGTACCCAGGGTAAGGAAGTTATGGATCCCAACACCTAGGAGTCAGCCTCCATCCCCCAGTCCCCATAATTTTAATATGCATGAGAGCTGATGGCATGTGGGAACAATCAATGAGAGAATGACAGCTGAGTAAAATTTCCCAGCAAGTGAGTAAAGCTGCAGCCTAATTCAGTCACACCCTTTTCAAGTCTGGGTTTGGGGTCCTTCCCCACCCCATTGCCAGACAACAGAATAATTTTCAATTCATTTTCAGATTGGACATTGTTGTTTGTAAACAACAGGTGAATCTCTGAGACATTCAGAAAAATCTCCAGACTTAAAAACAAATTGAAAAATAATGAATAATTTTCAAAACTACCAATCCAAATGTTTACTAAAAAAATTAAATACCCGGATATTTTTAATCCTGTATTTTTTAAGACATAAGCTACATTCTCTCAGGGATAACTGAAGTAATGCTCACATGACCAAATATCCACATGCTTTGCTCTATGTTCATTTTCTGAGCATGCAATAGATTTTGGCAAATTTTTGTTTAAAAGAATGGGGATTTGGAAACTCACCAAGATGAACTTCCCAAAGAAGATCCTTGGAGAAAATATGAGCCTGTCTATTGAAAATATTTCCACCCTCTGAAGTACTGCTGAAATAATTGTTAACTCTTTCAGAGCTGAAAAGGGGATCAATATTATTCAGATATTCTACACCCTCTTACTCAGAATATGGTTAAAAAAAAGAAGGAGGAAATTTTATGCCCTATGTCACACATCTATTTACATTAAGTACAAAATAACTCCTGTACTGTAAACAAAAATTAGTATTAGAACCCCAGACAACAGGGCAACTATTTATCAGTGAGACACTTAAGTTCCAGGCAGCACTTATATGAATGTGTAAGTACCAGTAGATTCATGTAATTCCCTAAATCAAGGCCTTCAACTGAAGCAAATTTAGTTTCTGACTCCCTATTAGCTACCTTTGGGAAAATCCTCCATTGAGTAATTTTGATTACTAAGGTAATTGCTATGACAATACAAAATGGGTGTGCACAAGGAAACAAACTTAGTGTTTGCACACAGTTCTATTTTGTACACTCGCTATTAAAGGGTGAAAATCAAGAGCACTGTTTCAATTAAAAAAGCTGCTCTAGTTTTTGTTAAACATCTGTAATAAATCTGCCAGTAGTTAGCAATCTTATCATAGACAGAAGATGGGTAAAGTCACAGATAAACACAAAAAAGATCAAAGTAATAACATAAAATTGTGGTTCTATCAAAGATTGGCCAGAAATATATTACCAAGCAAATACACAATATTTAGACATTTTTGGATAACTGTTCCACAGTTTTTTATTTTAGTTACAGGTAGTTCAGATATGGCAGGTAAACAAGAACCTCAAGAATTTTATACATAACACTGGCTAAGAACTTTACACAGAGCACTGGTAGAGAGTGTAAACACATATATTTAAATTTGCTGCTCCTTATAGCCAGTGTATAAGACTGTTTTAAGTAGCAGTAAATGTTTGTTGCTTTGAAGAGAAACAAAAAAAGCAATATATGCCTAATTAGAAACAAACTGCTACAGCCTAAAGCTGACAATAAGTATTTCATAAAAACTACAGCAAACAGATTAAGCGGTTTTATAAAGCAGCTGGGTTTTGATAGTTGATTCCAGAAGTGCTGCACTTGATTCCAATATCATGGTCATCTAAAAAGCATTCTTGAACTACTTAAAAACAGTGGTTTATCATGATCCATTTGTTTCCATCTGGATATAAAAAAAACTATGAAGAAAGCCAGTCCATAAAACAGAGAGAACACAAGCTATTTCTGAGTACATCCATGCTTGCTCGGCATGGAAAAGACTGGCTACCACACTCATTTCAACTCATCATGTTTTAAATAATCAACATATCCTACCATTTTGTGTGAGTTTAGTGGAGCAGAGAAAGGATGTAATCCAGAAGGACTCTTTAGTGGTTTTTACTGCTTGGCTGTTGTTTCCTAGGGATATTCCCTTTGAAAAGGGGAGTTTGAGGTAGCGACCAGAATCCTGAAGGTTTGCATTTTCTTCACACTGTGGAAACAAACCAGTTAAAATAACTGTACTGCACAAAGCAATTGACCAAATCTCTAAATTATATGAATCATCATTTCTCTGTCAGAAACTGAAGAATTTCCACTATGCCTGTTACAACTTTGATTTTAGAACATAGCATCGTTTATTGACATTGAAATTTAACAGATTTGGACAGGTAGCATTAAATGAATAGCTACAAATGTTCATGGTGAAATCTACACTTTATCTGGGAGCACACAAAATCCTCTGAACAAAGTGACAACCCTTATATGTGGAAAGAGAATTCCACAAAGTTAAAATAAATTACCTTTGTGAAATTCATTATAACACAATGTATATATATATATATATAGATAGATAGATATATACATATAAATATATATATAGATATAATAGTAAGGCTTAGCAAAACAAGTGCACCCAAACACATACCCAGATTCCATTGTACTTTATATCAAGAAGGTGAATATTAAACAATCAGTAATGAATATTTTAATGGTAACAAAATTATCACTCATTTGATAATCAATACAGACTTTCTCAGCTTAATGTCTCTGGGCATTCAAAGTAGGTTCCAGTGGAATCATTACAGCTAATGACTGCTAATTCAAATTACCTTGTGTACAATTAGCTCATGGGTGCCATCTGGCAAAGTCCTCCCATTTTCCTGCATCAGGGGCACGAAAGAAAAGCCAAACAACTTCTTCTCACCCTTTTCTTTTGCTGAAATGCATATGTAAATAGCAGCACTTAAAGACAATAGTATACTTTTTAGACAAAATAAATGTATACAATGCAACATAACAAAGCATGCTGGAGCTGCAGCTAGGAAGAGGAAGATTAATTGCTGTTCCAACTTGCACATTGTCTCCTGTAATGTTCTTTTTTTAATCTCACTTTAAATCAGAAGGGAGTATTCTGAAATAATTTAGTATATATTAACAACAAATACTGTAATCCAATAAATATGCAATCTTAGCTACATATGGAAGTTTATCCTCTGTGAAACCTGTCTTCAATACCTTGGAATGCAGAAAGTGGTACCAGTCAGCAATTTTTATCTCAAAAATCATGTCTAAAATGTTTCATATTTTAAGAATTTTAGAATTTTGTATGTAAAAAAAGCATTACAGAGAAAGTTCATGCAGCTGTCCTTTCCCTGAGTCATGTGCTGACTACAGCCTTACCAGGGAGGACTAGCAGAAGTCATGAGCACCACTTACTGGAACAGTGCCGGAATTCACAGCGGATGTGAGCTCCTCTGAACTTATCCACAGGAATAGGAAGTTTCAGCAGCTCAGCCCATCTGGGGCCATTGTTATGATAAAGCACAAAAGAATGGTACTCGCTGGCTGGTGGCTCTCCAGAGCCAAATGAGATAAAATCCTAATGAAGAAAAAACATGATTAAGGATGGAATAGTTCACTGGTGAAATGCCATCAAGGACTGCTCTTCCAAGGCAGACTATTTAATGTTTATATTCATATCATAAATGCCAAATATGGCACAACCTTCAGTATCTTATAACCCTAAAAACAGCAGCACTTTTTTTATATTTGCAATTAGAAAATTAGAAATGGCAAGAGTCATTCACATAATTTAGAACCGAGATGTTTAACGGGGTGTGCTGGGTGATCAGGGATTGGAATTGTCTGAAATCCTGACTTGGGGATATCCATTAATTCTCTGTGGGAAAGGCAAGGTGCAGCTTTTGCAATTATAATCTCAATATCTTTTTTGTTTTTCAATATATAGACACACACACTTATGTGTATCTATATTGCATGCTGTGGATCTATATGCACAATTTCACTTCAGATACACAAACATGCAATGTGAGCCAAGCTATCTGTGTAGCCTTTCCTCATTGTGCTACCCCACAGCCCATGAAATCATGCAGAACACATGAAAATACTACTTTGACATTTAAAACAAAACAAAAACTATATAAAACTATGTGAAGGAAAGTTTGAATGTGAACAGGAATCTTTTTGGTACAGAAAAATTTTGAGAAACAGTCATCTATTAATTAAAATTTAAACCACTGCCTGTTTGTAAGTCATCACCAGCAGAATACAATAAAATTTGAAGATGAGAAGGAACATTAATTGATTTTTTTTACTGATACATGGTGCTGACTTTTGAAGCGAGGATCCCTGACTTATTAAAATCAGACACAAAATTAAAAATTATCAAGGCAAGTTGTTCTGTGTAACATAAAAAATTGCATATTTCTAAGAAGAATTCTTAGGAAATATAAAATTCTCCCAGACTTGATCTTGCTTCAACACTTTCCAGCACCTTAAAGGAATCATTAGTTATTTGGTTGGCAATTTTACGTGTTTATCCCAATCATGTAATTCATCACAGAAATAAAACAAACATATTAAGGTTTTATATAGACACATTATTAATGTTTTAAGCAAAGTGGAAACACTTTGAATACCTAGAGACAGCAAAAGATAAACATTGATTCAGTGCCACAAAAGAAGCCTTACATATGAAAAAGTACATCAAAGTTAACTACAGCAAGGAAAAAAAACAAATATACCTTTAAAATTTGACCACTGCTGTCGACCACATGCATTGTCACTTCCACATTTCTGGCCACACTTTTCCCTCCTTTCTCAAATTCTCCTCTTTCTACAGTGATATATAAATCATTCCTCATTTCACCTATCAAAAAAACAAACAAAACAATGTGTCCAAAAGGCAGTCCAACCTGCTTACTTTTGCTTTTAGTACTTAAGTAGATTTTTATTTTATCTTACAAAGGATAGTGCTATGCTCACAATTTATCAGTAGTTTTTTAAGCAATAATTGTTTTCATAAACCTAGAAAAATAAAAGATCTTCATCTCTCTCAAAACCCAAAGATTATCTGCCATACTCAAGCAATTCTAGGGACTTCTACTCATCTGTTAGGTCTTTACCTAGCCCCCTCTAGCTATACTGAAGCTAGTGTCCAGCTCCACCTCATTTAATTCTTCTTCTAATCTAAGGCAATATTAATGTACTTTCTTTCACCTGTAATCATTGCAATTCTCTGCTTAACTAATTATAAATTTTTTCTGCTTAGTCTCAAAAGGATGCATATTATTTTGCAAAAGGAAACCCAAGAGGCTGGCATTCTTTCCATTGTGAGCATTCCAATTTATAATCTAAAATATCTCAATATATTTTACATTAGTAGGGTGTTCAAAAGCTTATGAGGAAAAAGTTTGCTTATTTAGCTTATTCTTTGCTTGTTGGAAAGGCTCCTGAGAACTTAGACTCTTTACCAGGACATTTGAACTACAAATCCAATACAGACACTACCTAAGTACCACATGGCATGTACAAGTACTGCTAGCATATTTAAATTGAAATTCTTTGCACATTCATGCAGTATCACACTAAGCAGTCTGTCAGAACATAAACAGATCATATGGACAAGATCAATAATAATTCTATTTTAGTTTCAGTTGACACAAATTGCTAAGTTTGATAAAAAGAGGAGAGAGTAGTTGCAGTGGGGACATGACAGGGGGAAAAGCAGCACTGGTGGTGACTGAAGTGCTGGAGTAGGAAGCCCCTGTTCTGTTTAAAGATGCTGAATCTATTTCTAAAGAGTGTAAACTAACCCAGCTCTTGACAAACATTACCTGAACTATTCAGAAGCAATTGGACTTTCCCTGTGAAAGGCAGAACAATGAAGGATAAACAGCATCATAATTAGGAGAATTTTCTAAAATTCTTATTTATGGACTTCATTGAAATAGAAATTGAGAATATATGTTTTCATCTAGAGAAATTTAAGTTTAGTGAAAAGAGAATATCTTTTAATAAGGCAGATTTTCACTCAGCACTGCTGAAATTGTGATAGTTTTATATATTTATAGGTGTGCCATTCAGAAAGCAGCCATAAGATTGCACTTGTACTTGTATTGTGGGTAAAATTAATTATAATATATGTAACATAAATAATAAATGCATTTTCAATTTCTAGCTTCGTTTTAATTTGCAAGTAGAATTTTACTTGCTTGAACTTTCCATAATACTCTCATGTTTCACATTCCTTGCATTTTACTGCACACAACTCTCCAGGGATTTTTAAGCAACAGAAACAACAATATTGCTATAGTCATCTAATTTTTTCATAATATTACATTACTGGATGCAAAATAATTAAATGACTCCTCCAGAGCACAACCTAAATTATTAAAAAAGTCAAAGAAGAAACTGCCATTTCACAAATCCCTCAAGACCCATACCCATAAACAAGGGGGGAAATCTGCTATTGTATTACCTTATTATCAGTTACCTGCTGAAACAATCAGGGCAGAGGCTAGAATACAGCTAGACAGAATCAACAAACAAATACTAGATATTATTCACTTAAGTGTGCCTGAAGTCAAGGATGAAAGAGATGAATTACTAGTAAGTGTGTGCAACCACCAGATCAGTCTCTGATTCCTGGTGGGAAACTGGTTTAAAATAAGCAAAAGGTGATGGTTATTCAGATGATGGACAGCAAGACTTGTAAGAAAAAAAAACCAAACACAAAAGCAATCTCTAAACAAAACTCAAACACAAACCCAAAGCTTTCCAAAGGATGTTATGAATGCAAGTAACTGTAAAAGGATGAAAGGAAAGGATGGAGAGATTGTGGAAAAAAGATCAGCTACAGGATATGAAACAGGCAACCATAAAGACTCAGGAAATCCCCTGAGTTGAAAATAGCTGGAGGCTGGGAGAGCATCAGGGGGTAATTACCATACATGCATTATGTGCATACTCAGCTTTTACTTTTCCTTAGGATCTCCTTACCACAAGAGCTAGATGTACCCTTGATCTGAATTTGTAAAGCTGCTCTTATTGTTGATTCAAGTAATAAAATTAGATGATGACTGTTTCTACATTGCAGTATTATTTCATTGGAAAACTTTCATAAGTTAGAATGGTATGGTTACCAAAGAGTTTGCAGCATGTTGGGTTCTTGCTTAGCATATGCATATACTGGGCTTGGTTCTAGTTAGGGCTGCCTGTTGGTCCCTTTCAAAGGGCCTTTTACATTGAAAAAAATGATTGAAATAGGCTGGAAAATTAATTTAAAAAAAAGTAAACTCTGGACTATATATCAAGTATACAATCTGTACCAGGTGAATACAACATCAGCTTCCTTTCCTCAAAGTATGTGGCACATCTGGCAATTTATAATATCTACAGAAATGTAGGGTTCAATGTAAACTTGCCTCCTGTCTGGAGGCACACAGATATTTCACTATTGATCTCAAACACAGTCATTACCTGCAACCAAAGTATAAGAAAACCATTGAACTTGCACAGTTCAGCTGTGAGTCCTGAGATGCTAAGGACTTTACATCATGCTCCTGACAAATCTTTAGTACAGTATTTGTATAAACATATTACAAGTATAAGGTCAGAAAACCAAAAAAATCAACAGGTTTATAAATATCAAGCATAAAGCCTTATCAGAAAACAGCTGCTGGTAAAAGAGAAGATGGATTTGACAGGTAAATATCACTCTGGAAAGAAAATTAGAATAAAAACCTAGAAAAATATATTTGGACACCAAATTTTTAAACTATTTCGCTATTTATATAATGGCCTGGAGATATCCTAATCACTTTTACTTTCTCATTGTAAAAATGCCATTTTAAAATTTTCCTTAACAGAAGTTCTCGCTCCAAAAATTGAGATTGTCTGTTTAAACTAAGTTTTGTGTCCCCACTTCCCATTAAAAAAATAATTCCAAACCATCTATAAAGCATTCAAACATCAGCAAATGGCTGAATCTATCTATATGCCTTTAACTGATCTTTTTTTATTTATGGTAATTATAATTACCTATTTGATTATAAGAATATGCATCAGTCTTCGGTGGGATCTTCACCTTCACCAGTACATCAGACAGATTAAACCAACTTCTTTTCACTAAGGTGGCCAATTACAACCATAAGTAGCACTGAAAGGTCGTGTCTTGCTGAATATCAGAGTTAAGGGGAAGACTTTGGTGAGGACAATTTGTATCTTCAGCTAAACTATCTGCATGACTCAAATAAATCTTATAGGTGTATGTGCACTGAGACTTTTTACAGTGCTACACTTCACCAAATGAGAGGAATCAACACAGAAATAGGAAGGGCACATTTCAAATAGCATAGTACATGAGATTTTAATTACTGGTTGAAAACATACCTACAGAATTAAATCTCTATCAGACAAGAGATTTTAGATGTGATTAAAATAGCAACACACAAATTCCAGCCCAATTCTGTGTCTCCTCCAAGCTTGTTTCTAATGGCTGTTTTCAGCACTAGGTTTGACACAGGAATAAGCAACTGAAAACAGTATCAAAAATTGTGCTCAGCTTTTGAATTGACAAACCTACCTCTACCTATAATGATACTGAGTGGTATGAAAGACCTAGACCACATGAAAGCATTTGTTTCAAAAGAAAGGTAAGCTCATTTCTTCCTGTTCTGATGGAGCATTTCCATTCCCTGGCCCCTGTTATGACAGGTCACTTTCAGCTTTCTGAATTTTGGGCATCCAGACTGTGACCAAACATGCAGGGAGCAACATCCAGTTAGTAACATTCTTAGCCAGAGTCAAACCCCACTGTAAATCAGCTTTGTCTAGGACTGTCAGTTTTCTGGGTAAGAAATGACAAGCAAATAATGAATCACACATGCTTAAAATCATTAAATATTTTCTGTGAAGTTAAACCACCCAGGTCTCTTTAGAAGCCAAAGATACTTCTAAACATGTAGGTTATCAGCTGAGTCAACAGAAGTCAGAGAAAAGCAAATTAAAGGAGTCATGTGCTGCATTTTTGTGTTATCTGAATGATTTCACTGCTTAAAAAGCTGCTTATCTTGGTAAAGCTACTTTCTAGACACTACTTCAAGAAAAAATGTCAACATGTTACAACCAGCATAGGTAAGATTGTTGTACGTTGGGTGTGAGATGGTAAACAACAAAAAAGAAATAAAAAAGTTGGTGTTGGTCCCTATGAGAGTTGGAAGTAATAAGCAGTTTCTTGGAAAAAACACAGCTGTGAGGATCAAAGAGTGTATCTAGGGAAGCTGTTCTTCTGACAATCATGCAATTGAATGTGTTGAAAAAAGGGTATATCCTGTCCTAATTATAAGAAGTGACCCAATAAACAAAACACTTTGGGACTTCTTAGTTAGCACCCTATGATTTCACATTTTCGCCAAAAGTAGGCTGACAAATTCCTACAAGAGCTTCTAATATTAAGTGAGGGTTAAACCCATATGGAAAGAGAAATTCCAGAGAATTTAACAACAACAAAAGTCAAACTGCAGTGGTGTGAATACAGACATAACTTTTTGATGTACCACAAACTTTCAGTGCACATTCTGCATGGACAGTCACTCTGGTATGTAATTTAATTGCAAATGAAAGGTGTTGAATTGAAATATCTGGGTTGCTAAATAGAAATGTGCATTGGCACTTGCCCCTTCATATGGTCCTGCCAATACATTGCAGCTTTGATCTGACAAAAATATCTTGAAAGCACTTTCCATGGGCTAAGAGAGGAAAAATTCCAAACCTTTCTTGTCCCAGCTGCAGGCACTTACCAGGTACATTATAGCTCAGGAATTCTGACCTATGAAGAAGCAAAAGCTTCATGACTTCAATCCAGCTAGCAATGAATTGTTCAAGAATGGGAGTGAGGGACAGAGACATGATCAGTATCAATTACATGCAAAAGTCTAATATTAGGAACAGGAGGAAAGGGCCAATTAAAGTCAAAACCAACTACAAGAAGACTGCAGGAGGACACAGTTAATGGGGGTCAGCTTTCCTCAACCTGTCAACTATAAATTACAAATATTAAATAAGCAGTAAAGAGAAAAGAGCCAGGAGCAATTTCCAGGCTGGTGATATGTGCTCAGAGTCCTATTATGTCCACTTCATTGTTTTATTATGGGATGGCTCTGCAGGCTCCCTTTCCTTCACAGGTTGGAGGCTCCATCATCACTATCAAGAACCTGTGTACAAGTACTGGTCTCCTGCTGCTCCCAAGCTGGATCTATGTGCAAACTGCCCCCAGCTTAGAGAGGCTTAACTGCTCCCACTGAACCTCAGGTGACAGGAAAAAGACAGGTAATAATCACTAGTAAGGAGAAGGTCAGATCAGTACAAGTGTCAGAAGAACCTTTGTATGAATTTATCATTTGTACTGTTATATTTAGAAAAATATTTGCACATAACCTAAGCATCAAAGCAATGATCTTTCATCACAAAATTGTTTTTAAACTTACACTGACAAAGCTGTTAGTTGCAACTGCAAGACATATACTATAACAGGATTTTTCTCGTATTTCAAACATATTTAGAACTGCAGAATCTCTTGTAACATATTAATATGAAATAAGGTTTTCAAGCAGAAGATACCTGTCAAAGATCAAAGGTAGTGCCTTTGTTAGAAACAAGAGTTTAGTTTTCCAGTTATCCTCAAAAAGCTTATAGGTTAACAAAACACAGCATGACTGTATTTGAACAAGAATCTCTGAGAGTTACTGCTGTACTGACAACAGCCACTAATTAAAAAATAAGTATACAGAACTCACTAGGATCTTTTGTTTAGAACTGCTATTTTGAAAGCTTTGCTCAGAATGGCAGGTCCTTTAGAACCATGAATTGCAAAAGAGTAAAAAACATCATTTTGTTTAGAGGAGGCTCCTGTTCATTTACATCTATGTAAAATACAAGCTAATGAGTGGTTTTATACTCTAAACATATCTTGAACAGCTACTAAAAAAATTGCAGTTGTAGAGACTGAAGACCTCTGGACATGGCACAGACAAAATGGTATTAACCCAGAATGTAAATCTTGTGGATGAAAGAACATTTTAGACAAAAGATCCTTAGAATATTTTGTAGAATAGGAAAAGAGCGGTGCAGCAACTCCAGTGGGAGGATCAAAAAAAGGAGAAAAAAAAAAAAAAAAAAAAAAAAAAGCAGAAGGTGATTTTAACTTTTAACTTGAAGAAAGGGTTAAGGAAGCTTAGTAAAGCTTTCTCTCTCATGAATCCCCATCTAGCAGTTGAACTTTGATGATTTCATAGTCCAACTTCCATGCAATGAGCTGGGACATCTCCAACTAAAGCAGGTTGCTCTGAGCCCTGTCCAATCTGTCCTTAAATGTTGCCACGGATGGGACATCTATACTCTCTCTGGGCAACCTGTGTTGGTGTTTCTACCCTTTTTTAGAGTCAGTGGGTACTCCACATGACTGCCACAACTTTTCAAATATCATGGAGAGTGGCTTGGCAGCTACATCAGCCAATTCCCTCAGGAGCCTGGGATGCATCTTGCCAGGTCACACAGACTTATGCACCTTCAGATTCCTCAGGTGGTCACTGCTTTCCTACAATGAGAGGAACCTTGCTCCCTGCAGTCCCTGCCTTGAGGTCCCCTGATGTGAGAGGTTGAGAAGAGAGACTGAGAGTGAAGACTGAGGCAAAAATATTGTTGAGTACCTCAGCCTTTTCTTCTCATCTCTTGAGAGTAGTTTATCAGTCATATTCATCACAAGGTGTATGCTGTTCTTTTCTGGCTGGAATAGCTACAGAAGTGCTTATTTTTCTTTGCATTCCCTTGTTGATTTCAGCTCCAACTTTGCCTTGGCCTTCCTGACCCCATCACTACACAACTGGGCAGCATCCCAATATTCTTCCCAGGATAACTGTTCTGACTTTCACTGCTTCTGCATTTCCCTGTTGTCCTTTATTTTGACCAGCATGTCTTCACTCAACTATTCTGTTCTCTTGTCTTCCCTTCCTGATTTCTTACACATTTAATTTAAAAACAAAAATTAATTGGAAAAATTAAAGTTAAACCATCTAGGATAATTTGTGGAAACTGTATTACAGAAGGATATTATCTAAGAGAAGGGCATTCTTAAGGACAGCAGCTCAGGAAAACACACAGACATGCTGCATTTCACAAAGAATTTCATCACTGTAGAAAATGAAATCCCATTACTGAAACAATTTATTTTTTGTTTTGCACTTTAGAAGATACTGAAAGACTTACTGGCTGCTTATCAGGGAGTATATTCAGCTCTTTTGAAAAGGGGGGCAAACCTCATTGACATGCTTGAAGCTGCCAGTGAACATGTTTGAGTTTTAAAGACTGTGACAACCACCAGTCAGCTGTCTGTTCACAGAGCATACCTTCACTTTTCCATTGCTAAGGCAAAAAAGAACCACACAAATTTTGCATACATTCACAATATTTATGAGTAATACACACACATGACCCTAGAATCAGAAACCATTTTACTCTGTGCTAAAATATATACATACAAAGAAAATCTCTGAGACTGGGACCTTCTGGGTGATACTTGACAAAAAAATTTTGGGGGTAGATTGTGTGTCTGTATTTAAGTATATTACATGGGATGGGCAGAAAAATTTTAGGCACTTTCTACTATTTATATACTAGCAGCTAGTTTATGTATTATGACTGGTATTCTTGTTTATCTATGGGAAATTTAATTAAAACAACTCTGCATACATTAGGATTTTGGGAGCATTGGTCACTTTGGCAACATCACTGCCTTTTTATTATAGGATGAACTGATTTTTTTAGTATTTTCCTCAGTTACTTTACTTCCATTTTTTAATAAAACGTCTGAATTTTCAGCTATATTGGAGAAACATTCAACAAGCCCTAAGACATTCACCAGAAAACAACTGATTAATCAAATGAAATGCCATTTACAAGGAATTTTCAAATACTTTCAGATTTCAAATGGATTGTATGTCATCCACTAAATACTCAATTGTTCTGTGAATTTTTTCTCTTTGAACAATGAGATGGAAAACAAGTTGTTTCAAACAAGTGAGGAATAAAAGATTTGCAAACTTTTTTCAACACAAAACTTTGACCCATTGACTTTGTCTAGCTTCAAAATAAAGAAAATATTTCCAATAGAATTTTGAAAGACTGTTTATTTTCACAGAGCTAAAGCACTCACTTGTTGGTTTGCCAGTGTTCTTTACCAAGCCTTTCCAAGCCATAACTATCCTTGCATGCACTTCCCATGCATCACTGTTACATATTCTGTACTCTGTAGAAAGGCAGCTTATTCTGCAGAAAACACTTTCACCCATTCTACATTTCCAGAGATTTTAAATTAAGGCAAGTACAGTTAAATTCTGGCTTGCCTTCCCTTTCCACAGCTCTATTCTGTTTTTTCCTTCACTTGCTAATGAACCAAAAAAATTAAAACAGATGAGATGGAAAGGAGAAGGAAAACAACAAACAAGTTCCTTGCAGTTGCCTAACCAAATACCTTGTATCTTTCTTTTCTCCAGTGACTTGCACAAATGTTAATTCCTTCAATAGATAGGATTAGAGCTTTTAAAATAGGATTTGTAAAGCAGAGGTTACTTGCCCTAGAGTACTACAGTTTAGTGAAAGCCAAAATGCAGGATGTGTCTTTATTCCACAATACTGCTTAAACATATCTTGTGTAACTAATATATCCAGGGCCAGAAGTTAAATTTAAATTGTTTGTACTTCACATAGTATAAAGAAATTCAGAAAAACTCATTCCACTGCTCGAAGGAGAAAAATGTTCAAGTGTCAGACACAGATTTCTTCTCCAAGAATCAACAGCTCTTTACTAACTCCAAGCTCACTGGCAGATACAGACACTTACCATGATGAAGACAATATATTCCATAGCTTTCTTTACATTTTTGCTCTCCAGAATCTTTTTCTGTGCTTTGAAAGAATGAATGTCTCTAGTCCAAAACCACATAATTGAAAATGAATGTTATCACGAAGATAGCATTTTGTGAGATCATTTGTATAAAAAGAAAAAGATTCTACTTCTAGTTTTATTTTAAAAGCTTCTGAAAATTGGAAGAAATGTCGTCAAAATTTATCACCAAATCAGAAAAGAGCCAAAAAATTCCAAGTTAAATACTACAAGCCAAGACTTCTCCAGTCAGGACTGACTAGCCCAGCTCTAGATACCAGTACAGATACTACACTAAGCTTATGTACAAGGTAAAGAGTGGTCAATGTAGAACTGCTGTAGTGATGCACCAATTCCTTAACCTCTTCTAATATCATAAGAGTTTCATAATTTGGATGAACAGGAAGAAATGGGACCAGTTCAGATCATTAGCTGAAAAAAGGATGGCTAGAGCTAACTGATATCCACCTGTCTTTTGAGAGAAAGTCTTTTAAGATGTCACCCAACTGGCCAATTGTTTACACACCAAAGTATATTTTATGGACAAAGACATTTTGAGCTGCTGTCCTCTGTAAGTCACAGATTCTTTTAAAATCAAATCCCTAGCTGTTTTAATTAAGAATTATCTTGTCATTTTACTATAGAGAAAGCTGCATAGAAGTTTGTAGGCAAAATTCCAGGACGTAAGGCTTGGACCTCACTGAATTGCTCAGTGAAGAAAGTATTCTACAGGAAGACATGAGATTACTGTATGTGCCAATGTCTCACACTGAATGGATTTTATCTTTGAATGTACCAAGTAATTAAGACAACAACTACCAGTAAACTACCAGTAATAGACTTAGCACTGTAAAGAACAGGATAGCTTAAATGCAGTAAAGCAGAGGCAGCTGTGATCTGGAATGCACAGCAAAGGAAGGTGTGCACCCATAGGTATGCTTACCACACAAAAGTTTAGTCTGTTTACAACTGGGTGGCAGAGTGGGCATCTAGTGAAGCCACTTAAGTCCTCATTTAGACAAACAGTTGTGTTAGGGTTTATTCCAATTCTAAAAACTCCAGACAACACATATTAGTGATCAGGCTTATTTACAGAATTAGATACTTTCCACAATGGTACCAAAGAACATACACTGAAGGCATGCACTGATAGAGGTGCTCTAAGTCAAATTTGGAAAGAGATTCCATAATACTGAACTACATAAAATAGCAAAAAAGCTGGTAAAAGTATGCACAGAAAAAGGGCTTTCACATTTTATTACCTATTACATATGTAAATTTAACTAAGAGTGCCCCTCAAAAGTATACTACATTTGTAAATATAAAAAGCCAAATTTTACATACTAAGTAATGATGTGCTTGTCAGGAAATGGTGAACACAGAAACTCAGTGTGCAAGCACAGTTGTTCAATGTTGTACAAAGCTTCCTGAGAATATTGGCTGCATATCTGCAGCCAACCAGACTAGAATGCTGGAATAGATTTTACCAGTCTGTCCTGAAATCCTGGTCAAACCTAGAAAATGCATATTGATTATATTCACAAGTTGACACTTTCACTGCCTGTCCTTCATTTGTTGGCTAGAATAAAGTGAGTTACCTATTTCACAGCTATTTTGAATGGTAGCCTACCTACTTTTTTCCAGCCATCTACTTCATTTCCTAAACCACTTGGAGTTCTTCATTAAGAAATTCCAAGGGTCCTGCACAGTGTATTTTGTGGCTTCAACCTGACAAGCCACAGTGACATAAAAAGCATTACTCTGTAAAATAATGCATCATTATTTTCAGTTCCTGTTTGGCACATATGCTGATCCCAGTTACTTTTCACAGCAAAACCTCCACGGAGAAAACTACTCATATGACAAAAAAAGAAGGTCAGAGAGAGTTTAAATACACCAGAATAGGAGAGAGACTTAAAATATGGCATTTCTAAGGCAGATATTGCAGTTCAACAGCATGAAGCATTTCTTATTGAATAATTCAAGAGTGTCTCATTCACAACACTAACCTAAGTGCTAATTAGCCACAGCAACACCCTTTCAACAAAAATATAAAATAAGATCTAATTAATGACCATTTCTAGTGGCAAAAGATAAAGTTCTCTAATTTATCTGTAAAAAAACCCAAAGCCCAAAACACTAGAAGAGAAATAAAATGAAAGGGGAGCTTGAAAATAAAAAAGCATTTCAAAGGCTTGGCTGCTGAGGGCATTTCAGGGCCTAGGGCACACTGCTCTGGTTAGTCCTTGAAACTCATCATTGTGAGACTGAGATGATTATTTCTCTTTTAGGAGAAATCCCCTAATGCCAGTAAACACAGAAGTTGTACATAATTTATACAGATGCATGCATACAACTGGAATGAGAAAGCAGTTTACCAGAACATATATATTATTTTTTAACTGACAAAGTGAACCTGCATAATTCTTTGGAACAGCATCAAACTCCTGCAGCAGCTGATTACACTGTACTCTGCTATAACATGTTTTTTGCAGTTTAGTACATCACATTATATCTCAACTGGAAAATAAGGGGATAAGAGTTCTATTTATAGAACTTAGCAATTTGATAACACAGAGCATCAGGTCACTAAATCATAGATAACTGGAGAAATTATTCCTAATGGGAGTTAGAGTGTGCTCAGTAAAACTATTTCCACTGCTATCTGCTAGACTATCTATAACACCCATTTAATTCAAATTTCAAATCCAACAATAAGACAACAAATAAAGTCTAGCTAATAAGACATAAAATTTCAATTGAATTGTTTCCACTAGGGGTATATATACAATATAACTTCAAATTAAATGGCACCTGACTTATGCATTTTATTATTCTAAATACTGCAGTCATACCATTTTCATTGTAGTGCTGAAACTGTTTTATTAACTTGTGTTATGTGCATGTTTTAAGTGACCAGTTGAGCTGATCAAGATGCAGAAGGACAGATGTTTAATTGGCAGTAAGCACACAAGAGTGAATTCTCAGTTGCCAAGTTTCAGGCAGAAGTTCAAGAGAAATACATGACCACAATTAAAGCTGAGCCTCATTACTGAGTTTCAAATGCCTATTTGAGACCTCCTCGATTAGTGAAGTATGAAAGTTTATTTATTCCTGCCTAAAAACCTTAGTTTACTTCTGACTTAGGCTCACAGGAATGCAAAGACAGATCTTTATATGAAGAAGATAGTCTCTACTAAAAATCTGAAAGTCATGAGGATGATTTACATTTGAGAAAGTCAAGACTGCATGTGTGGACTCAGCTGAAAGTAAGATGTGAGCTCCTCCCTGCAACATTTCTCAGCAACAACATAACACCATAATCATGCCAAACTGATCTGCTTGAAAGTATGATTTCCTTTAAAGAGACATTTGCTTCCTAATTTCCAGCAACCCACTGAACTTTTAAAAAATTTCATTTCAGGGATGAAGCTATAAATTGTTCTATCATCTTCTTCCTGTATTTGCTTCTTCACATTCACACTGACACAATCTTCCCACCTTCCTTAGAATTGCTTTAAGTACTTGCATATTTTGTCATATAATATAAGCAAAATGAAGTATCTACATCTATGTTATTATCCATTCCCATAATTTCCAGGACTGGAGACACAAACCTCATGAAAACAGAAGCTGTACAGTACCAGAGAAATTCTGTGAGTCTTTATTTAGGAAGTTACCAGCTCCAATGAACAAAATGTTCTACTGGTTATCTTTTTGCCTGAATAGAGCTCTGCATTCAGCTCACTCTTGCATTCAGTCATCCTCACTTCTACAAAGTAAGGTTCCATCTCTCCAAAAAGGCTGCTATAGCCATATGCTTTCTGACATTGGGATGGTAACTCTACAATATAATGTAATGGGAACACTGGGACACAGTTTTCTTGTGTCTTTATGTAGAAATGGTAACATAAAAGTCCCCAGAATTGTTTAAGAAGTTTCAGAACATAGTATTAATTTGAAAACCAGCTGAAAAATCAAGTAATTTCTCAGGAGTTCTTTCTTTTACTGCTTATTAGGATAGTTTTCTCTTTAACTTACCAGGCATTATGATATTGGAAAAACCTAGTTTCCTTGTTATGGATACTCCATGGGTAAATCTGGATGTATACTCCCTCCTAATTTGTTCTATGTCCCCATGAAGCAACTGAAGAGAAACAGCCAGACCTGAAAATGAAGAGAAAAACAATAAAAAATGAGACATTCAAACATATTATTATCAGTAGCTCTTAAAAAGTTTATACATTTGCAAGTATGTATGCATTCTTGAGAACATAAAATTCAGAGGAAGTTTAGTAATAACAAGCCAACCCACTTGAAGTTTCAAGTGTATTTGTGAAGTGTATAAATATCCAAAAATCAGTAAAGACTTGAAAACAAATCCCCATGAAAAAGCATTAGCAAATTCTTACTGATGTGTAATTGAACAATAATGACATGTATAAAAATTGTGTCAGTAGGGACAGACTAATGTTTTAACTAAAAAGAGAACTAGAAAGAGGTCAATTGTATTTGCTACCACTTCAATTTTTCATTTCTTCTAACACAATCCTGCCTTTATTGACATGCAAGGAAAAGTGCACTACAATGGTCCTGAGCTATGGGTGAAACACAGAAGTCTCATCACAGTGTATCACTTAATATCACCTGATATAAAGTTATACAATTTATCTAAAATCTGAAGAAAAAATTTCTAGTAAGCCAATGTAGCATAATTGGTATTCTTAGGAACAGTAATTTCATAATGACTGAAACTACAATTTTTTTTCAACATTCATTTAATCACACTCTTAGGTTTGCTAGAAGACATGCAAAATACAAGGGTGGCCATATAATAATTTTCCAATTTTTATTTCTCTAGAACCAAGGAAGCATAACTTCTACTACATCTGCAGTATTCTAATAAATTGCTAAGACAATACTTCATTACAGCTGAGATTAACAAAAGCAACAGGCATGCCTTTTGGTAATTTAAAATATAATCACTGAGGCAAGTGTCAGAATGATACAGCTTGTGAAGATGAATCTTGCCTGACCTTCAGCACTACTACAGCATATCATGTGTCAACATACAGATCAAGGAGAAGATAAAAGCAGACTCTGTGTACACTCCACCACTGGAGATAAATAGAAGAAGACTCATAACAAATTTGAGATTAAGCTGAAGCAAACAACATGTACAACACAGACTGAACAACAAGGTCATCAGTCCTTTCAGCTTTGAAAGAAATTTTCCCTACAACCATGTTACTGTTTAACTGACTAAATTTACTTGGTCTGGCAGTTCCTGAAATCAGTGCTCAAAACTCTGCACCATGTACTGCCAGTCCAGGCTCCTGCAGATCAGATATCTAATTACCATGACAACTTTCATGTTTTTCCTCTTACCTACACTTACATTTTCTTATTTTGGCAACTCCAGAGAATGTGATACTCTGACCAAACTTTCCTTCTCATGAAAAACAGCTCGCCTACACATCTCCAACTGGGTACATAAACAAATCTTACAAGGGAAAGCCTTCAGTCGATTTTTTTTCTATTTTAAGGACCATATTTAATGCCATGGATATTAAATATTTTTGAAGGGGAATTTGTTCTATGGTTATACAGTGAACAACCTTTAGGAAGCAGTGACAATTTTTATTTGGACAGGTGAGAAAACAAACTGCACTATGGCTAGCTGATGGTACAGAAGCTTGGTACAAAGTCATACAGGAAAAATTCAGGCTCTGTTAGAGCAGGTGAAAGGTTTTTCATTGCTGTATGGGAAGAGCTAAGCTGGGTATAGCTCCCTTATAAATATGAATATTTAGCCCACCCCCAATCTTGCTGCTTTTATATTTTAAGAAATTGTTATACATACACATGTATAATCATGCCCTCATATGCCCCTGTTGCACTGTTTCCTTGGAAACATGAAAAATCCATTTGCTATTGTTACAGATCACATCTACCACAACAGCATTGATCAGATATTGTACACCACCTGGTGTAAAGTTCCTACGTTTTCTAAACAAGGGTTGAAGACCCCAAATCTAACTTTCTTTCAGTACAAATTTCACAGATTTCCTTGAAGAATTTTAACTCTAAAATCAGATGTCAAAAAAAAACTCATCAATGGCTAAACAGTTTTAATATGAGAAAAAAGCTATCTGTCAAGGATTTGAAGTACTTGCTCATGCAAAAGATGTAGAGCTCTGTATTTCATGGTATTCATTGCTAGAAAATTAAGAGTCATCTTTATACACCCAAAAGCATCAAGAAATCTCTCAGTGAACACACTTGAAGCACAGATTAGTAATTTTAGCTATGTTTTAAATACATCTTTGGAATGTAAGAGGCATACATTCCCCAGCTTTTCAGAAAAATTAAGAACACTGGATTACAGAGAGCAAAGTTACTTAAAAATGTAACTGTTTACATTTACAAGGAAAGAGTGAAAGTCAACCAGAATGGAAACAAAGCAAGAAAGCACAGGGAAGGAAATTTGATGGACCTCCAAAAAACAAGTCTTCAGGTTAACAGTCTTGCTACTGAGGACCCTTGCCAAACAAAAGGGAATTGACAAGAAGGGAAGTAGAACTAATAAATCCAGTAAAAATGCTAAAGTTGGGAGCACATGGACTTTACATCATCAGTGAAAAGAACACAATTCCCAGGTAAGTAATCAGATTGCTCTCTCAAAACTTCACTAATTTTTCAAGGCACTCAGGGGATCCTCCATTCAGGACATAAAATCAGAAGAGACATACTCTCACTGAAGTGTGATACCCACATTACAGAACAGGCTGCCTGAATTCCCAATGATTTGTTACATTCAGGATGTTGAGATGGGTAAAAGGAACGTTCTGTATATGAAAGGGTTTCCCCAAGAGCTGGTTTCATTCTGCTGCCAAGATCACACTATTTGATGGTGTTAATTGGCCACTGGTGAGCTGTTCACAGACCTCTAGTATCATCCTATGCCAGTACTTTCAAGGTGCCAGTTATGTCACATGTCTTTAATTTTCTTGTTCCATTTTAGTCTAGGGTTTACGGATAGTTGACTCTACACCGAGTTATACACGTTATACCTATTTGTTAAATACAAAGCATATATACCAAAATAACTTAGACCACACAACTGCTCAGAACTAAGAGCTATAATAAGGCAGATAACATTTATTATTTTGTCATTAAATGCATGATTTTACAAGTCAGAACAAATCTCCAGGCAGGGTAAGACAAGTCCAGACAGCCAAAGCCAGGTAAGTAAAAAGGACCTTGTTGTCAGCTAAATGCAAAGTCTGTGGCCAGTTGCAAACCACAGCAATCCCATACTCATGGGTTTATAAAAATGCAATACACTTGAAAAAGCAGACACTCATCATGACTGAGGAACCATAAAAATGTAATAAAATCATGGGGAAGAGGTACTTTAAAAAGATGGAATAATTCACATTTTACAAGGGCCAACAGTTTGTAAGTGTATTATAAATTGAGATACTGGAATATCAGTAAGTGTAAACTAACATAATTCAAAACATATTGGCACATTACATTCAGATTTTCAGAAGGATGCAGATTCAGCTTAAGAGGGACTCCCTCAGGCACATTGCAAAACAAAGTGGAAGATTTAGACCAAATGTTAGGAAGAAATTCCTTAGGATGAGGGTGGTGAGTCACTGAAAAAAGATGCCTAGAGCAATTATGGATGTCCCATTCCTGGGAAGGTTAAATTGGGTTCTGGGCAACCTGAACTAGTGGGTTGCATCCCTGACAACAGCAGGGGGACTGCACACAGCAAAATTATTAGCTTTAGAAAAAAAAATTAGAACATTTTGTGATGGGACAGCTGTGCACAGACAAAGCAAAATAGAGACCTGTAACATACCACTAAACACTACATCTGACTGTGGATGATAGAATCACCATCTATAACCATGGGAGCCATCCAAAACTTCATAACTATACATTTTCCATTTCTAGAACATTAGGAGCTAAAACATAACAATGAAAATGATTATACAGTCTCTGAAGGACTGACACATTTTCTTTAATAAGGTATGTAGTCCAGCTTTGTCCCCTCAGAAAAGAAAATTCAATTACCTCCCCAGTGGTAATTAAAACCTCTTGTGTTAGCTATTATTCTTTATTTACCCCAGTTTTGAAACCACTACTACAATACTCTGCAAATAGATATGCTTTTATTTCCTTTGCAAGCACATGAAATTTCTTATCATTAACTTGTACTAAATTTCAACACAAGACAGATTATTTTTATCATTCAGATGAAAGAGAATGCGGAAAATTGTCAAGCTGCTTAATAAGCATCCCAGATTTTTGTTAGATTTGTCATTTTACCTTCAGACAGTTTTGTACTGCATTATTGATTTCTGCACTTAGTTATGACAAAAGACATCTGTTCATTATGCTTATAGACCCTTTATTTGCATTTGAGCTTCTGGGGGGGAGGGGAAAGAATTCTATCTACTGGCAGCAGAGAATCCTAGATCATATTAAGAAGAAAATACCTAGCAGCTGCTCAGGAAACTGATAGAAGGAAAAAAACAACAACAAACCTCAGACAGAATGTTATTCAGCACTGTTTGTATTTTAAGAAAGGTAATAAAATGAGGCATCTGTCCAAATAAAGCTGCCTAAAGGTGTTAAAAGCATTCTGAGGACTTACAGGTGTTCCCATTTCCAGTAGTGTTTTAAGTGCAAAGGTAAAAAGTGAAAGGTATAACCGGTAGATTTGCACAAAACAAATGGTTTACTGATTTATTTTGGTTTGGGACAAACAGCCGTATAAATCTTTGCCACAGAAAACTCTGTGTAGAAAACCCCACAAATTACAGTCTGGGAATAGAGGTGGAGCTTGTCCAGAGAAGGGCAACAGAGCTGGTGAAGGGTCTGGAGCACAATTTTTATGAGAAGCAGCTGAGGGAGCTGGAGTTGTTTAATCTGGAGGAAGGAAGCTGAGGAGAGCTCTCTGTAACTACCAGACAGAAGGATGCAGTGAAGTTGGGGTCCATCTCTACTCTCAAGTTACAAGTAATAAGAGAAAACTGCATTGGAAAAGGGTGCCCAGAGCAGTGCTTGGGTCATTACCCCTGGAGATATTTAAAAGACCCACTTGGCAGCACTGGGTTAATGGTTGGACTCCATGATCTTAAAGGTCCTTTCCAGCCTAAATGACTCTATGATTCTATTTTGCAGTACTGACTTGAACAACAAATCAGAGTTTCAATGAATAGAAGATCTCCCTGACAGTACCCAATGGCATATTTCTCATTCTTCTATAAAAACAAGTCTTTTAGCAACACTGAAGAGAACAATATGAATTTTACTCTAATACACCCTTATCTCTTCAGGGCCAAATGACCTTGGAACAACACTTTATGTGCAAAGTTCTTTATATGTGTAATCTTTTGGCTTTAGCATTTTTTGAGAACAAAAACTGCCTTGATTCACTATATACCTAGTGAAGCACATAACAGCAGTATTCTTATTTGAAATGTATTTCAAACAGCAGCTTGCAGTGACAACTAATTCTTAAACACATCAAACTGGAATACACATAATCTCCTTGTCACAAAACAAAGATTTAAAATGACAGATTTATTAATTGTCCTCGAACTACAGTAACTAAGCAAATGCACTTGCTGTTTAAATGTTAGTGACGTGAAGATAAAAAGACATTTCAAAGCAATACTAACATTTGAGAACCTTGTTGATAAGATACAAACATCAGAAATCTTTTTGGTGATTAATTATATGCCCTGGAGTTCCTAAAAGTTATGTACTTCATTCTGTTTTACCTTCTCTTTGAAGTTCATGCTACTGCTCCTGCTATCATTCCTCCTCACTGTTCCCTAGTCATTGCTCCAGTCAATTTTTCACTGTAAATTTTTCACTATGCTTTCTTTTTGGCTAAAACTCACAGCTGTTTCTAACATGGAATGCACATTTAGCTTCCCATCTGAGATTTCTTGTGCTGGTTCACAGGAAAATGCTCTCCTTGCAACAATTCTGAGTGTGGTAATGCTGCTGGGCTCCTGTCAGGCAAACACAATCACATTACTTCTGGTATCTAGAAAACACTTTCAGTTACCAGAGCTCTATTCCTAGAAATATTGTAAACTTATACTGAGCTACCATTCCCCACTGCATTTGATCTCTTGTAATTTTCACTTCACAAGTGTGAAAAAATGATGCTCCTTGATTAAGGGCCCTCTGCAGTTTCTCCCCTGCAAGGTAAATAATGACTCTAACAGGCTTCCTGATCCAGATCAAGGAATTTGTAAGCCAAAGCTTACTTTTTGTGAAATAGGAAATCAAACAGACAAAATTTACATTCCTTTAAATTTCTCAGTGCTTGACAGTAACCATGGAGAACTGATATCATCAGAGTGCCAAGGGACTGCAGAATGCAGGTAAACAGGCACAAGAAAACCCCAAAGCACACATCACTTTTTCTAACCGACTGTCTCCATTGTCATACTTGTCCCAGAGCTTGTACCTTGTCAGATGAGTTCATGCAGTGGGCTGTCTACATCATGTCTTTTCTGACCACTGAGCCAGACTGAGACTTAGTGGTAACTGACAGGCATTCTGCAGGAAAAAAGTCCCACATATGAGGGAAAAATAATTCCTTAAACAGAAGGATGTTCTATGAAACTTAATTTAGATTGCTTAAATTAAAATTAAAATTATTTGAATGAGCAACCTCACTGAACTTCAAAGAAGTTCAATCTCACTTTAAGGTAGGTTCCTCTTTCTGCTGATGTTGGACCACATAATTTCCTGAGGACCCTTCCAGTCTAACATATTGTATGAGCTGATGAATAACTTTCCTCCTTAAGATGACAGATTTTCTTTCCTCATGATGATATTGTTAGCAAACATCTATCAACACATGGGCTTCAATTCCTCCATGCTTCAATCTTCATTCTCATTTCAAGCAGTCACATCTATTAATGTATAATTTACAACGTTTTCAGTGGAGTTGCAAAGTAAGTTTGGCATTGCTACCACAGAATATACCACACTGCATTCAGTAAAAATGCAATTAGGTTACAGCACTCCTGTCTAGTTCATCAGAACATTCCAAGATAATGGCACAGGGAAAGACTTTCCCACTACATTAGTTGTTTTCATGGACTCTATACAAGTTCAAAGCTACAGAGCAGCTAGATGTGTCTGTAATTTCTTACATCAGTAATTTAATCTCTATGGATATGAAAGGATTTTTACCTCCTTTGCTGTCACAACTGAAAAGCACAAGTATCCCTTTCTCAGCTCCCAAGAATTACTGCATCAGGCACATGCAACTTTTCAAGACTTGTTATAAGGAAATCCTAATTGGCATTTACAGAAAAGCTTACACTTGAGATTATTAGGAGCCTAAAGGGACAAGCAGAGCAAAACAGAATGTCTTGAATCTCCTTAAAAGTAAGTCATATAGCCTTTCTCTTCATAGGATTGTGAAGAAAAAGAAATTTGTGATGTATTCCATCGATATTTAAACATTATTTTAATCAGGTAACTCACTAGGGAGAACATACATATCATGAGATCCAGGCTTAAACCTCTCCTCTGTAGGATTTGGTAAGAGGACATGAATATAGATCACACTTAAGAAAATTATGTGCTACTCAGAAGGCTTTAGAGCCACTTCCACTTTCCCCATGGTATCAGGAATATTTTCAGATCATATGCAGAGTTGAATAGTTGCTGCAGGGAACTTGGAGAAGCCAAGCAATTAGCATGCTCATCTGGGACATGCAAGACTGACTGAAAATCCTTTTCCAAATCAGATCCCTGATTCTACAGATACAAAAATAGAAATGTACTATTCTCCTCAAAATTGATGTAATTAAGTGTGATGTCTATGGAGGAATATTAGTTTTTCCACTGCTTTTTGCATTTTAAAACCAAGTAACCAGCTTCTAATTCTAAGAAAAAAAATATTATTCATAAGATAGATTTTATAGATTATTTTATAGCCAGCTCTGCTCCAGATATTACTGACATTAATAATGACATCCCACAAATACCAGAAATAAAATGTAAGGAATAACAATGCTACTCAATGCAGCAAAGGTTCTACAATTTGGCATTTGCAATATTGATCTCCTACACCAGGCAACCAGGTGTTTTCCAGTAACATGATAGTTCACACCAGCTGCAAAGACCAGTGGTGAATGGGAATTGCATCCACTACCTGCTACTTCACTCTGTTTGACTGGAAATTCATCCAGAAAACACATTCCAGTTCCCACTTCAGCAAAGGATACTAAATTATCCATGAGAGAATGTCCTTTCTTCCATTCCTGCACCACTGAGAAGAGGAAAGGGGATGAACATCTGTCCCCTGCTCCTTTTTGGGCTTTATAAAAAAGTGACAGTCATTTGCCTTTATCTGATCATTTTTAGACACAAGATGAGAATAAAATTCAAGAGGACTCTGTAATTGAAGAACTGCTATGAGTTGAGGCAGAAAAAGGTTTTTGGTGGTGGGGGTTGAGTGGCAAATACAAATGCTATAGTCTGTCACTATGCATTTTTCATGCAAGACACTCAAAGTACACTTTTAATTCCTTTTCAGATTGCCACAAAAACTGGAAGATTTTTTTTTTCCTTAAGAATACTATGAACTATCTGATAAACTGTTTTAGCAGGGGGACACAAAAATTTGTGGGAACTAAAGCATGTAAAATCTCCTGAACTGAAAGAAACTGTACAGGAATATGCAGAGGGAGCAAGCTTAGAGAACAGAAAATAGTCTGAAGCATCTTTGCTGTTGCTTTTACTGTGCCTCCTTTCTAAGCATTTTCTAAGATTTCAAGGTGATTTGAAAAGGGCAAGTGTAATATAAACCAAAAATTCAAGTTTTCCTACATCTGGCTCATACCTTCAACAGTTCCTAAGGGAGACAAAAGACCTCTCTCTCCTGTAATGCAAGGTGTTATCCTTTTTTGACAACAACAAGGTGGCAGCCAAAGCTAATGAGGCTTCAGAGCCAGCCACAGAACACTATCACAGAAAAAGACAGCAAATGAAAAATAAAAAGTAGTGTAACAACAATATTTTCCATGAGGTGTCAGCAGAAGTATCTAAACATATTGCTAAAACCTTGCAAGTGCTTTTTCAGGCAGCTAAGGAGTCACAGGAGAATGAATTTCATGTGTGTGATATAAATAACCTTCCATGGTTTATCTTTCACTTGCTCAGTACTCCAAGTGGCATTACTGCTCACTTCCTCCTTCCCTCTCCAACCTCCACATCCACTGCTGGAATTCTGTGCTGCTCTTCCCTCTATGCCTCCCTTACCCTGACAATCCTTTTCCAAATGTAACTAGTCTTCCATTTAGCTTCCAGCCCCCTGCAACTTGTAAAAAATTAATGTGCCACATCTTTCATGTTGAATATCTACATAATTAAGAGTATCCAAATTTACTCAATATCTTCTAAGAACTGCACATTTAACTGTGAACTCTTATGTCATGAGAGAAGAATAGGATTAGCAATGTATCACAGACTAAGCACATATTGCATGGACAGTCAGAATGCCCAAGAATAAGCTTTTTCTTGATTAATATGATTAATATATTTAAGAAGTCAAACATTAAACATACTCAGTAATGTATGCTTCTATTTTCAGTACATGATTTTTATGCTCATTGTCCAATAAGATCCATGATATTCTAAACCTTAAGTATATGTCTATATATGGCTAGATTCTATATGAGAAAATAATCAAATTAGAAATTATTAAATATATAACTTCAGTCTTGATAAATGAACTTTCATGTGCTTCTTGATTATCCACTAAAAATGGTAAAACATACATTTTCAAGATAAACATTATGCTTGAAATCAAGTTAAAGAAGCCTGCAATGTACAATATATTTAGTTAAAGAAGTATGAAATCTACTACATGAAAGGCATTATAAATACAATATACTGGAACCTCGAAAATGAGATTTTTCTGTGGTCATATTTCAACTAACTGACATTTCACAGGGAAAACCAACATTTGAATACAAGGACAAGAGACTCTTAAGCCTCCATTTCAGGTTTCATTTCAAGTTTGACACCCCTTTTAAGTAACAGAATTCAGAAAAATTTAGCAAGTTGATACCAAAAAAAAGAAAACAAAAAAAACCAAATTCATCATCTCCTGTGAGCTAAACCACCATCTCATAATAACAAAGATCAGTTGTGTCCCACTCCCTAAGTCCCAAACACAAATTTATTTTAGACAGTTCCAGTCACATACAGTTGACTGTGGAGGACTATTGCTAAATTCTTAAATTACAACTCTGCATCTTGCTCAGCTGGAATGCAAAGCTACAAGTAGAAATGCAGATGTACACTCATTTTTTTCTGAAGTGCAATATGTAATAGTTCTGGTTTTGGCCAGTGAGGGGTAAGTTCTGGAGCCACATGGGCATGTCTAGGTTGATGTTCTATACCAGCTGCATCATCCATGGTGTGGAAGTAAGGAGCTCTGGCTTCCAGGAGGGAGAGGGGTGGCTTCAGGTCAAGGGAAAGCCTGGAGACAGAGGAAACTCATCCACCATTATTGACTGTTGCCTAGCCCCTCAATGAGCATCTGCATGCAAATCACCCTCTTTTGCAAACTTCTGTAAGTAATACTGCTGCTGTTTCTGTTTATTTTTCTTATCTCATTGCTCTTTCCTGTGAGTTGTTGTTATGTCACCTCAGGTTCTCTGCCTTTTGTGTCAGAGGGGTAGGAGAGTGGCTCCTGGTTTTCTTTCTAGTGTGAGTACTTAAACTGGGGAATTCCATTCCTAAAGCACAACAGTAATGCCCATGGCAAATTTTGTATTCCTGATGAAGATCTGAAGCAGAAATGTCAAGCAATATGGACCAATAATTTCATCAGCTCCAGAACTGAACTCCAGAAAACTGTAGCTCCTCAGTACAAAATATAAGTTTATTAAATAGCTCCTTGAAGAAAATTTAGTGATTTGCTTTATTTTTAAATGTACACGTGAAGAAGAGTATTGTACATTTTCATCTGTTTTTCTCTACATGCAAAATGTTTCTTTCATAGATGTTAGTCTTTCTTTGCAAACTAAGAAACCTCTAACAATGCAAACAGAAAGGTGGCAAATTACTCACCTGCATTGGAACCTGTCAAGTTGTAACGTGCATTCAGCTTTTTAATGATATTTTCATGGATCTGGTACCAGTCACTCTCTGTGTTGCACCTAGAAAAATTACAACTTTCTTAATACTGAAAAGGGAACACAAGTTTATCAGAACAACTTCACAACATACCCCATGTAAATCCTCTTTAGCTCATGAAACAAATAACACAAGAGGAGCTAACAAAGCCCCATGAAACTGCCTGTCTCAAAGGAAAGAGTGCCCTTACCATCTGAGAAAAGCACCATGAAATACCTGCTTCATGTGGCAAAGGATAGAAGAAAGATAGAAACAATTATGCTGAGGAACTCAGCCATGACCATTTCATTTCTGTATAGACCTATCCTTCAGGGTTACCCACACAGAAATCTATCTTGTGACACTCCAGAGAAGACACAGGACTCAGAGCTGGGCTTAGGAAAGAGAAAAATCTGTGCTATACACTTCAAAGTTACTAAAAAAGTTTGTTATCCTCAGGAGGCAGTCAATGAAAGAGCAAATTACATTTTAGTATACATTTAGAAAAGAGCTGGGTTTCCATAAGGAAAACCTGACTATGTTCTAATGATCACTTTTTAAAGGTTAGACTTGAGTTAGTCTTAGCATTAAATCTGATTTCAAATGATAATTCCTTTTCCATTGTTTTTGTTATCTTAATAGAAACAGGCAATTAAAAAAAAACAACAAAAAAACCAAAAAAATAAAATGTAATTGGTAGATAAAACTAACAATTTGTTAGCCAAGAGTGACCATTTATCTGACTTTAATGTTCTGGGAGTCTAAATAAGAGGCAGCCCACCTGTCCACTGTTACACCAAGCTGCTTTTCTACAGCACTGATTCCAGAAGTTCTAACTCACCCCAGATGGAGCCAGAGGAGACACCATGCCTTCAATATTTCCCCTGGGAAGGGCAGAACTCTCTCACACACATGACAATAGGTGCCTCAGGTATATGCAGTTAGATTAGACCACTCCACAAAACAATTCTTACTATAATGGCCAAGATGAGCAGGAAATTACCATGCATTGAGTTGCTACTAGAATATCAAAATTTCTTCTAATTGCTATCAGCCAAAATCCACTATCCAATCTAGCATTCATTTTTAATCCTACTTTCAATTTTTCATTTTCCCATTCTTCTGTCTTCTATATTTTTGTTATTCCCATTATATAGTTGCTTCATTCCATAGAAAAGATACTCTGGCTGCTTTTTTTTTTCCTGTAGCTACAAAGTACTTCCACTAGATGCCTTGGCAGCACAAGGCACTTAAATTAGTCCTGAAAGCACTTTATGTTGTCATAATAAGAGAGCTCCAGAATAATGTGAAAAATGCCAATACATACATAAATACCTAAAAGGATGTAGTCTTTATTTTTAATACTATTCCACTTTATAAACACACCTGTAGAACTAGCCAAGATTTCCACACTGTGATAAAAAGAAGCCAAAAACCACAGCTACCATGAGTTTTTGGAAAAGAAAGGAGCTATTTACTCACACTGCATTTCACACCACTGATTCTGATGCAAAATTACTCTAGGTTGCTTTTAAAAATTAAGAGAAAAACATTTCTTACATGTAGACTTTTAGGACAAGGTCATCCTTTGAATCTCCTGCCAGCAAGTCTGCAATACTGAGGACTGCACAGCCAAAGGGCCGTCTATACTGAACATTGCAGGCATTTTTCTTTTCTCCAGCTCCCATTCGTCCTGCCAAACAAAACACATATTTGATGCACAATCCATGGAACTGTGTCTCTCCAAACCACAGAAAGGAGGCAGCAAGCAATTCAACCCAGAAAATGCCAAGTATTTCTCATTGGGAACCTGGTCCATCTTTATACTAAATTCAGATAGGAAAATGGTACAGCAAGTCCACTGTGGTGATCTTGAAAGGTCTCAGACCAGAGGTTTTGCTCATCCTCTCATGACCCTCATTTAATGAACACCACTCTGTAATACCTAGTCATAGAATCCTCATGACACTATCAAATTAAGAGTTCAGACATGACAGTGTTCAACATTCACTGTCTGGTAAGAATTATTTTACTGTGGCTGTTGCTACCCATCATTTATGTGAGAGGTGTTATGATTGAACCACACAATTTGGTATGCAAATGATGTTACCTTACAGGCAACTGGAAAGCAAGGGGATAATTGACC
This sequence comes from Oenanthe melanoleuca, assembly GCF_029582105.1. Classification (NCBI taxonomy): domain Eukaryota; kingdom Metazoa; phylum Chordata; class Aves; order Passeriformes; family Muscicapidae; genus Oenanthe; species Oenanthe melanoleuca. The sequence goes on from NC_079334.1 coordinate 44,732,059, forward strand.
AGTTGCAGAAAAATACAAAGAAGAGATGAAACATGAGGAGAAAAGATGAACATGAGGAGAAAAGATGACAAAAGGCAGAAGAATAATTTATGGTAAGGAAAGAAAGAAGGCAGTCAAGGGAAAGAGATGTGAAATTAAATATTTTTTTCTAGCCTTTTCTATTTGATTTAAATATAATTTATCAATATTTTTGCTGTTTTCCTGGCATTTGAAACTGCCATCTTTCTAGCCATTTTATCTAATTGTGCACTAATAGTTATGTATCTTTCCCACCAAGTCCTAATTTCTGACAAAATAAACCTATGGCTGCAATTGCTGCAGGGCAATGTCTCCTCCAAATATCCCTATGCATCACAGCAGCTTGAAGAGTAATTGTTCATTTTCACACCACAAAGCAGATAAATGTTGTTTTAATGTTTTAATATTTCAATGGTTCACATATAAACTTGGCTATGAATATATTTGAAAACTATACGACTGGAAAAATTCTGTTCTTTAATATTTTTAAAACATTTATCCTTCTAACTGTACTTACATCAGAATTTACCATATATCTTCTAAAACCTTGCCAAAAGACCAAAACATTTGATGAAATATCAAATCAGCATAAAAATCCAAGGAAAATTATTTCTCACAGCTGTAAATTGAAGCTTACTTTGTAACAAATTGTCTCTGAACACAGCACAAGTTACATCAACTATACTTCAAACCAAAATGTCTTTCAAAAATAGGAAGAAAAGTTATCTTTAGTACTGCAGATGCAACTAGAGGCAGTTTACAAAGAAAGCAATGTATCTAAGAGGTCAGAAGCAGACCCAAAGATTATTGTTTCACATCAGTACAGCCCAGAGGACTTCTTAAAATAAGTACCTAACACAAATGAACACTTTTCTTCTCCCCACTTTCTTCCTAGAGGACTTGATATCTGTCTATAGTATCAGAGATTAAAATTTTTATGAAATATTGTCCATTTTTTTCATCTCTTCCCCTTTTTAAAGGAATCAGGGAGAAGACAAAATTCATCTGAACCATATCAGATATTATATAGAAGTGAGGTACACTAAGTGTCCAGGAAAGCTTTTCTATGTTCAAAGGACGCTTGAAATTACACTTTAGAACAAGAATGGGCTCCCCAATGACAACTCCATCATCTTAAAACAGCTCATCTTTGACACTTTCATTTTGTTTTGTAACAAAATATAATATACTGCATCTAAACTCAGTTAGCAGTATACTTGATAAATAACATAAAATAATGCTAAGAAATCCAAGCTTTTTTTTTTCCCAGCAAAAAGCAGGCATTTTCTTTTCCAAAAGTTTATTCAAAAATCTAGCTATTATAACAAATCCAAAAGCTAGCCCCAAGCAGTTTTCTTTTATTTACTGCCATGTGTCTAACAAATATAAGACAATACCTACCTATTCGGATAATGTGCACAGTGATATAGATGTCCTTCCTGAGTTCACTGCTACCCAAATCCTGCACAAGATCAGAACCTCATTATTTATGGCTCCTGATTAAAATACAACATATAAAGAGACCTGTACACACTGCTTTTACTGCCAGTGAAAGTGATAAATGAACAGTGAGTTCATTTATACAGCATTAACAAATCCCTTCAACACTTTAAATTGGCAGCCATGCACTCAAGATGAGAGTCCTAAAACATCCTGGTTAGAATTTGCTGTAATGTAGCAAAATCAGTGGGAGGGCACAAGAGACCTGCTGTGTCCCTTGAACAATAGTGATGAATTTGTGCAATTCCAAATATTCTGGAAGTACAGAGAGCGCTGCACAAACAATCATTTGTGTAAAAAGTACAAGGAGGAAACATAACTGGTCCTTGGTGCAGAGAACAACTGGTGCATGTGCCTACATGGAAGTTCAATTAATGTCCACATACTGCCATAAAACACTCAGACTGGGGGTTCACCCTTCAGCCCCTCCAACCAGCCTTTTGGGTTGATATTCACAGCAATGTACAAGCTTAGGGAGCAGCTCCGAGGCAATCACACAACAACAATTTAATCCAACTTTTATTCTCAACATGCAGCACAAAAAAAATTGAGACTAGGAAGAACTCACCACAAAGAGGGAACAGTGTCTTTCAGGCTTTTCTGGACATTTTGGCAAACCATTTCTATTCAGTCTTAAAAAAAATCTTTCACTGTAAGAAAACAAATATGACAGATATTTTGAACAACACTACAGCAAAAGTAGATCTCATTTTGATCTTATTTCCAGATGCAGCCTTCCTCAAGATAAAAACAAATTAAATAATTTCTTTCTGAAAGTCTCAGGTGTATGAATGAAAAAAAGGGAGACAGTAGTGAAGTTTAATACTTTACTTATTGACCTAAGAAAACTATTAAAAACTCAACACAAAACAGAAGACTGATTGTCATTTGGAAGAATGATATTGTACATTCTAGTACATAGAGAAACACAAACAATAAAATTCATTTATCCTAGAACTAAAATTAGATGTGTAGTAAGCTGGTATTGATTCTTGCTAAACAAATGTCAACATCACTGTTTATACTCAACCAATATTCTTTTTCATATGTAGGATGATGATTGTAGGAGATATTTTTCTTACATAACTCTGTGAAAACCTTTCACTACAGTACACTGAGTTTTGTAGTTTTGTAAGAGCCTTGAAGGTTTCAGTAGGGCAAATTTCATTTTTGAAATCCTGTTTTGCAATCTACTGTGGGGTGTTAAATGCTGCAGCTGATACAAGTATTAATACTGCTAGTAGGGAGATGCAGAGAATTATTTCCAAATAGAAGAAGGCACAAGACCACACTGGAAGAGAAATAATTTTTTAAATATTTCCATTAGATAATAGGATTTATGGATAAACTCTAAGCAAACCTGGAAATTCATGCATGGCAGTATTATGAAAAAGCCAACACTCCATGCTTTGGATAATTTTCTATAAGACACAGCCTCATAAGAAATGTAACAATCACATTCCTGTAGTGAAAGAGAAGATGGGAAAAGCAAGTGTTATGGACATTTCCCTTCACCCTCTCACCCTGAGCCCCAGCTGGCCAGACACTTGAGTCTGGATGTCCTAAAATACTCAAATAAGAAATAAAATTTCCTAAGTACAACTAGGTTTTTTTCTCAGCTGTATCCACATCTTCTGCTTATTCCAGAAGCTAAACATGGTTTACCACTATTGGATATCAAGCATAGCTTTTCAAAATGCAACTGGAAAATCACTAGGAATATGTTAGATAAAATCCATCTCAATAGACACTAATTAAATCTTTATTGCATCAGCATTTGCCTTGTAGAAAATCTGCATTGACCATTCACAGAATCAGTCATTCACATTAAAAGGGACCTCAAAGGGCCTCTGTGTACAAACTCCTGCTCAGAGTGGGGTCAGCTATAAGGTCAGATTAGCTTGCTCAGAGCTTTAGCCAGTTGGGTCATGAAAACCTTCAGCTATGGAAACCACAAAGGCTCTCTGAAAAACCCATTCCAGTGTGTGACTGTCCTCAACTTTATCTTTACAACCAGATGCACATTCTCTTGTTTCAGTCTGCATCCCTTGTCTCTCACTGTCCCACCATGCACTACTGATGTCATTGATCTTCTTGTAGGTAAATGGGGACCAACTTTTTACTGGGGACTGTTGCCATAGGACAAGGGATAACAATTATAAACTAAAAGAGGGTTGATTCACACTAGAAATAAAAAAGAATTTTTTTGCAATGGCAGTGGTAAAACACTGGACCAGACTTTCCAGTGAGGTAATAGATGGATGCCCCACCATGGAAATATTCAGTCAGGTTGGACAGGGCACTGACCAGAAAAGACTCCAAGACTCTATGATCTTGGAGGACTTTTCCAAACTTAATGATTCTGTAACAATGTCCCAGCTCATGGGAGAGGGGCTGATCTAGATGACCTTTAAAGGTCCCTTCTGACCCAAAACATTCTACACATCTGTGATTGTTCTGTGATTTAGCTCCCCTCAAATCTGCTTCTTCTCCAGTCTGAACAAGCCCTGCTGCCTCAACCTGAGCTCCTGCCCACAAACAATGTGAATGAAGCCTTCTGCTGAACTCACTTCAGCTCACTAATATTGGTCTTGTACTGAAGGACCCAAAACTGGCATGGTCTGACCAATGCTGAGCAGAGAATGATCACTTCCCATAAGCAACTGGCTTGATGACACAATCCAAGATGCTGTAACACTCCAGAGCACATTTCTCAAGAGCTAGAGAATTCTAGAGAATGCTTTATGCTTTTATGTTCCAGCTGTCCAGGCTGAACCAGTAAATATTTAAGACTTTCTTACTGTTATTCTTTGAAAACTCATGCAATCTTCAGCTGTACAGCTTTTTTATCAAACACCATAAAAAGCAGAACCTAAGTAACAGTAGAGTGGAGTTCACACATCAGAGTACATGAAAATGTTATTTCCTCAGCAAAATGCTATTTTTCTCATTCACCTTTTATGATACAGCAAACTTCTGTAGCTTAGGTCTCCATGAGAACAATAAAAATTGAGCTTGAAAGACTGTTTATAAAAGTGTATTTTTACAAAGAAACAAGTTGGTATTTTGCTATTGATTTTCAACTGGTTTCAAAATAATTATGCCCTTTCATTTAGAATTTAACTAATTTGCCATATTGGAAAACACAGTAAAAAAAAAAAAAAGCTAAGTGCTTTGTTTACAGGTCTCACACAAAATTACTGTACATTGAACAAGAATTATTAACCATATTTCCAAAGGAGCTAAAGTTTTAGGGCCCCTTTATGTGTGGAACCATTCCAAAATGGATACAAATGAAAAAGTCTGCTCCAGCAGTAACAGAGCTTCCGTGCACTTGGTATGTGTCAATAAAAGTTTGACCAGTAAAGGTGATTCTGAATTTCACGCTTTACTTCAGTCTATATAACAATTTGAAAGTAATACATACATACATACACATCACATTTCACTATCTTTTTGTCTTTAAAAGAAATGCTAGATATGTTGACTCAAAGAAAAATACCATTCATAAGCTACCTTCATTGTTTACCTGTTAACTGGGAAATATATTTAATTGGGAGTGTATTCTGTATTTAATCAAATTTATATTCCACACAAAGGCACATCTTTTAAAAGCTTCCTATTCACTATGGACTACTATATGAAATTTTCAAGCGCTGCTTATACTCATAAATCATGAGATTATGATTCACAACACAACTAAAAACCAAAGACTTCTATGATGCCACAAAGAAATATACAGATTACAACAGATATGTAATGGTTATGCACATCTACTTTCCTCATTTGCATTTGAAATTTTGTTTCAGTGAAGCAGCAGCAATGAAAAAAGCAAACCGAAAACAACAACAAAATCTTAATCCTTGCTTGGTGCTTTATGATAGCTTTTTTTTTCCACTAGAAACATGACAGTACCAGTTAAAGCTCAGATTACAATGGTTATCTTTGAACATTTCCAGGGATCAAATACAAGCAGTTAAGATTTGTAAGATTACAAGACAAAAATGGTAATGTTATATCTACGTACATAGAGCATGGGCATTTATATACCATTTCAAAGGATTTCTGTAGAGACCAGCAAGTTGGGAAAAGTGCTGAGGAAAGTAAACAGCCTTCATAAAACAACATAAAGACAGACTTCCCAAGATCTGAAAGCTTGGCTTCAAACAGCAGTAAAAATCTCAGAGGGTTAAATCTAGAGCTAGTATCTTACAGCACAGCAGTTTTCTCAGCAGCCAGCTACGCATACAGAGATACAGCAAAAACACATGGCAGTACCCCAAAGCAGAAATACCTTTTCTTTATATTAAGCCGACTTGATTTTCATTTAGACTACAATGAATTTTTATGTACACCAATCTCACCACTCAAACATGTCGTACACATTTAAACTCAGCTGTCTTCCCACTGAAAATAAGGAAATAACTAATGCTGGAGAGATTAATTTAAGAAGGTCAACGAGGGATTTTTGTACTGTAACTTCTCATGTATTAGCAGAGTAACAATGTGTTCCAAATCTGCAGGCTTAACAGATGCATTTTAAAGGAACAGGGCTGAAAACGGTTCTATTTTCATATGTGACCTCTATTTCCTTAGTATTATCAGGAAAATATTACCAGTCACATGGTACCAGTCTAGACAGATTGCTTGCTCTATGATTTATAAACACACTATTAAAAAAAAAAAAAAAAAAAGCCAGACTTATACCACACGGCATATTCTTGTGGCAAAAACCATGACATCAAATAGTCACAGATCTCAGTACAGCTCCACTTTCAGACATCTTTATAAATGCTCTCTACTTGAAAATAGGCTACAGTGATTTCCAAAGTAATCAATGAGGAGCAATAAGAGAATTCTGCCACATAATTCACCACCTCAAGTTTATTATATTCCAGAACACAGTCAATGATATTCAGTAGGAACCTGAATCTGAACTGACTTCATTTACAGCTAAAGGCTCAGTGGTTTCATAAAACCCACATCAGACACAAAATGTAACCCTCATACTTAGTGGTGAAATAAGCAATAGAGGAATGTTGTACAATATATAAGTTACTGGAAGATCATAAAGCCTTGAAGTATACCCTTAATCAGAGAATAACTGAATGATAAATGTGCCAACATGACTTAGCAGTACCAGCTGATCCACAGGAAGTCAGTCCCTGTATTGCATCTGTCATGTACTTAAAAAAACATTACTAAATTTCTAACTGTAAAATATAAGGCAATAAGCAAAGAGGGACAGAAAATGAAGAATGAGAGCTCTAAAAATGTCAGCCAATTTCAGATAAAGATCGAAGCAAAAATACTAACACAAAAAATATCTTATGGTGGTACATGGAAGCTTATCTTTCTGTCCCTTAGCCATGATGACAATGTGAGGGAAGAAGAAGAAAAAAAAAGCATTCAAAGAATGTTCATAGATTTATGCAGTGGATCCCAATTTCCTTTGGATAGCTGTACAGTTAACAAGGAAAAGAGAAAGCAGAAAAGGAGATTGGAGGAAAAGCAAAACGGTCTTACATAGTTAAATCAAGCTCCTGCTCTCATCCTCTTTTACCTTTTATTAACAGAGAACTGCCTTGAGAAATTAGTTTTTACTACAGTTTTTATGAACAGAACCAATATTATTTTAGATATTTGCACCTGCATTTTAAATGAAAGATGGTATCACACGTATCTTAAAAGAACTAGAAAGCAGTAACTTTAAATTATTTTTCACGACATACTGGGAACCAGAGGAAGATGATGGATAAAAACAGAACACTGTTTTTAGGAATCTATCAGCAGGTATTTATGGCTGAAGAAAAAAATATACCAGAAGCTGGAGTCTTCACTGATCTTAGTCTGCCACCATGGATAAACATTTTGCATCACAGCATTACTGGTACACAGACCTACAGATCCTTTAAGCTGAAATACAGTCTTGATTATTATCCTAGTCTATGACTGAGCTAACAGCATGGATACAAGCAGATTTGCAGCATCTTTCCCCAAAGATGGAAATTAAACCTGAAGGGAGCAGGAGAAACTGGTAAATTGAAGGGAAACAACAGCATTTAAGAAAATTCCCCTTCCTCTAACACCCCCCAGCTTCCTGTGTATTCAATGCCATTTGGAGGTTACAAGCAGCAAGCCTGTATTTTGTGTCAATCCCAGCATGTCTTTTGCTGGTAGCCAGTGTGACTGCAACATGTTCTTCGTGAGATGCTCTGTAAACCAACTATACATACATACACACACATCCCTGGTGTTCAAAATATCTCATGGTTACCTAAATTGGCACATACATGTCATGGCTGGTCCATATAGTCCTATTCCAACACTGCATTTATTTCTGAATGTAGCTAATTGTTTAAGCTCCACCAGCCATATGACAGGTCATTTCTTCCAGTGTTTTCATCATCACATTTAAAAATAATTATTTCTCCTGTCAATTTTCAATTTCTACAACAGAATCAGTAAGAGGGTTGTTAATGCATATGAGCAGCATAATGGATGCCACAGGTTCCTCTTGCTTGGGTTGGTTTGTCTACTTTTAAAAGCTCAGATCAAAGACCTATATAAGCCAGCAGCCTTAGTCCAACTACAGCTCATATATAAAATTTGTTTCCATCTCTCTCCAGTTTTCGTACTTGAGATATATTTCACCATTTGAAATATTTTCCAAATCTGGATTTGAAGTGTCCTCACAATCATTTTCCAAACTTAATCTGTTCTCATCTCTGATGTCAGAATAAAATAAAGAAACAAGAGTCTGAAAATAGGATGGAAAGTAAAAATAGATTCAAATATTGTAGATCTGAGCATCCTGGTGGACACCAAGTCAAACACAAACCAAAAATGTGCCCTTACAGTACAGGAGGCCAATGATATGCTGGGATGCATTAGACAGAGTATTGCCAGCAGGATGAGGGAAGTGATTCTTCTCTTTACTCAGCACTGGTTATATCACACTTGGACACGATTAAGGGACTGGATAGATGCTCTGGCAGCTGGGACTGTTTAGCTTGGAGAAGAAAAAGCTCAGAGTGGATCTTATTAATATGGAATTTATCTGAAGAGAGGGTGTAAAGAGGACAGTCAAGCAATTTGCAGTGGTTCCCATGAAGCAATGGACATAAATTGAAGCATAGGAGGTTCCCACTAAGCATCAGGGAACAAATTCTCCTCTGATGGATGGTGTCTGAGCACTGGCACAGGCTGCCCAGGGAGGCTGTGAAATCTCCATCCTTGGAGATACTTTTGAGCCATCTGGACATGATTTTGCTCTAGAGTGATTACTCCAGATGACTTCTGGACTTTCCTTTCAGCCTCAACCATTCCATGATTTTGTGATTATGTGTAAGTACCACATACAGGCAGCCCAGATAGACAGCCAGGTCATTTGGGTCTTTATGGAAATATGGTTTTTTTACAGTCCTTTCCCACTTCCACCTCTGAGAGTTAGTAACGGTCATGGTGCACCATTCTGCCACTTGTCTAGTTGCCCAGAAGTTCCAAATGACTATAATTAATGAACTATCCCTCACAACAACACATGACATGTTTTTTGTGAGACAGAGGGTCAAGGTTCTTCAGCTGTACCTTTTAATCAACTTCTGCAGCCTTGCACTGAGTACCCACCCTATAGCTTCACAAATATAATCCCCATCTCCTTGTGGTCTAGTGTTCAACATGACTTAGAAGCAACAAGGAATTTACTCCTGCATTTAGAGTGCTGATGTCTGGAGCACTGATTCTAAGTAAACTAGATACTGAAAGTCAAATGTAACCCATTTCTGTGCTTAAAATATTACTGAATCTTTGAGCCCCTGTACAAGGGAGACCATAGGGATTTATTTGAAGAAAGACATTTTGGGTTGTCAGTAGTGAACCTTCAGGGTAGACAAAATTATTAGCTTGATTCAAGAGGTATCCAAGCCCTTCCTTGCTGTTAACAGTAATAATGAGTTGCATAAACTTTAGTTAGAGTGATGACTAAAAGTCAGGTTCTTTTAGATGAGCAATTCTCAAGTTTGAAGATGCTGGAGATTGCAAAGATGATGGAAGTTGCAAAATATGTATTTAAATATTCTCTTCCTATACCAAAATCCTTTTAATGTTATTGTAGAATAAGGGGGGAAAACTGACTGCATGTTTCTGCAAAAATTTAAAAATTAGAACACCAAATAGTGAATATTTTGACTAATTAATGTGGATTTCAGCTTTTGGCAAGTGATTCCACTGAATTAAATGAATAACAAAACTGAAATAAGAAAGGGATAAAAAGATTTATGATGTGGATGTCACAAAGGTGATGTTGAGAGTAAAACAAAAGAAGGGTAATCTTATCTTTTGGTATGGTGTGATGTTTACACAATCATTAAGGACAGAATCACAAAGCTCACAAAAAAAATGCAGCTTGCTTTCACTGGCCTTGGGTAAACAGCCTATTCTCTTTGTGCTGTTTAAGAATCTCTTCTCATTTGATATGATAGCTACAAACAAGGTTATTCAAGGTGACAGAACAAGGAGGATTAGCATGCCAACTTATCTCTGCTCCCCACACAGATGGGGCCAGAGGCATCAATCATTTCTGATAAGATGTTCATATCATATTGACACAGACACAAAGTGTACATCAATGAAAGAAAATCTTAACATGCTCCATCTTACTGAAGTGCTGCCTTGAAATTTTCCCATTAATAGTATTGCTACTTGGGAAAAAATAAAATGCTTTAGAATGCGATGTAAGAACTATGGGACATATTACAGATTTAAGAATTTCTACAGCAGTATGTTGGCATAAGACAGAGGCACAAACTCTACATAAATGTAAAGGTCAGCAAAGTGAACAGGATTCTGAGGAGATGATGATGAAGCATTCTTATGCATACTCATCAATGCCAAGAACAGGAGCTACAGTCTGAATAGAACAAATGTAGGCAGCAGCCTTAACACCTTCCATTCCCTTTTTTATAATACACTCCCCAGTGTGGCTGGTGTTTTCAAAATTCTCCTAAAAAAAGCCCAGGGAAGATCCCTAGATGGTTATGGGCTACATATATTAATACAGCCTTATGGCACCTACACTGGAAAGGCAGGAATTTCAGAGGACATGTGGATAACTTTTTTGAACTCAGTCATCTGGTAAGTATTTTCTTTGAGCTTTTTGGCTTTGTGTTTTTTTAAAGCAGCAGAATATTCTTATAGCAACAAATAAAGTTAACACAGCCTCAGTGAATAATATGCATTGTCTAGAAAACTGCTATGCTCTTACTTTGTCCCTTGTCACTTGTTAAACTGATTCTATTAAAAGCTAATAAGTGAAATCTTTCCATTATCTGATAAAAAGAAAATCAATATATTTTTGATTATATGATTGGTATTCTTAGAGCTCCAGTGTAAATGGGCCCCCTGGCTATACTAAGGTCATCACTGCTGCAAAAAAATGCTGTATTGGGTAGCTGATATTAGTACATGTGAATGGAAAGCACAGACTGTCATCTTTATTTATTATGTCCTTTATTTCTCTGAAAATCTGCCACTGTAAAACTTGTAACTGTGTAACTCCTTGATGTACTTATCATTGGCTTTTTAAGTGTGATCTTATTGCTGAAAAAAAAGTTTGTTTCATTAACTTCTGTTGGGATAAGAGAAAAAGATATCCCCAAAGCCAACAATCATCACCACACTCACACTCTTCAGTACTCTAAATGCTGGGACTCTATATATTCACCTTCATATTCCAAGGAATAGAAAAACTTCTAAAACGTCACAAATGACTATACACTAAAACTGATTTATAAAGTAGCTAATACAGAACATCAGAACACAGGATTGTTGCAGTGTGCTGAAATGCTGCAAACACACATTTCCAGTTTTCCTTTGGAGCTGTAACAAGGGCCTCTCTCTTACCTAAAGTTATTAAGTGTTTCTCACATTAAATCAATTGCACTCTGGGCTCTATAATCCCTTTGAACTCTGAAAGTGTTTTTGCAATGTGATTTTAGTAGAAACAATTAGGTCTCAAAGCACAGCTGAGTTATTCTGTTTTACAGAACTTTCCCCCATTCAAACTATGATCCTGTAATATCCATCTTACATACACTATTTTATGATCTACATGATCAAGTTCAATTGAATTAGGTGCTTCTGAAGACAATCAGAAATCACCTCCACATTTTGATTCACAAGCCAGAGCAGTCTAGCTATGAATCCAAAGCAGAACATATGCTGCTGCCACTCAGTCCACACAACCACAGATTCAGTCCATAGTAAAATCCTTAAAACATTTATGCATGCTAACATTGGGTCTAGCATGAACTGCTGCTCTACAAATCCACTCCCACTGGCTGGCACTACATGCACAAGTAAACAGCAGTCTTAGCCTTTCAAACTGTTGATTTGCTTACAACAAAATTAGATTATATAAAAGCAGATCTTCGAGGCTCTATACCAAATTGCTAAGTCCTTCTGATTTAGCTTTTCTCAAACATTTGTGCAACATGCCAGATTCCAGAACAGATTTTATAAAAGCTTTTCTTCAAGAACACGAAGTACCAGTACACATCCAGATAGAGTATGTTTGAGCTCAGATACATATATAGAGGAACAACTCTAAGTAGACAGTAAATGCTCAGCAGTGCCCAGAAAAAAAGGAGTGAACTAAAAGACAAACAAATCTCAGATGTGACTAGGGACCTCTTTCATTTCCCAACTACAGTAACAGCTCCTCTCTACAACTGCATATGCAAAATGCTTCCTTTAGGATTCTATACGAGTGAAATTAGTTCAAAAACATAAGTGTAGTCATTACAGTTTTTCACTTTCTTAAAGAACGAAAATTACCCAAGGAATACACAAACTGGGATTGTGACCTTAACAGAAATATCAGGTTAAAAGACATAACAGTGCATAAACCAAAGAATTTTATTGGGACAAGCCATATGGCTGTACCATGTTAAACCAGTGCCATTCACAACTCAGGGGCTATTACTGTTCTAGGAAAGGAAACTGCAAAGCAGAAGGAAGAGGAGACAAATGGAACATGATACAAAAACATACCAGAGAAAACTCCAGGAACCATCAGGGGCTGACTTCAGATGTTTATTGTTAATTTAAGTAATAGCAGAAATTACTCCTAGCAGCTATTTTACCCAGAAAATATGGATATATACATATGCATACATATCAAGTGAAATTAGCATGCACCAATTAAGTAGAAAATTAACGATTAGCAACTGTACCTTTAATAAACAGAAGCATGTCGAGACTCAGATTTAGCTACTTGACTTGAATACTGACAGTTCTCTTGCTTTCATACAAGCAGAATATTCAAATTCAAAAAAAGCCTTTTAGAGTGTGAAGACACACATTAGACAATTATTTTAATATAGAATCAGTCTGAAAAATAATATTTATTATTATTGTCTGTTAACAATAATAATGAAGTCATAGATAAACCTGTATTTTATTATTACCCCTAACTTGAAACAACAGGATTGTCAGTATTGTGGATGTCAACATATTTAGAAACAATTGTTTTTAATCACAATTTCCCGCAACAAAAGAAAAATCTGGAGAAAAGTACAATTTCATCCTGTCCCAAACAAAGGGAAAGTGATCCCAGGCTCATAGTTTTCAATCTGATATCTATTTTTTTTCTACTTTACACATCTATATTCTTTCTTTACACTCTATATTCTGTTCTTAGCATGCAATGATACTATATTTCCTTATTATACACTTAATTCTGGTCCCACTAAGCTAAATGGAAGAACTGTTAACACACTGTGTTTTCTCCTCATACCCTGGTTTGCCTCAGTTGCTACAGGATGCCTTTTTTCAGAGAGAATCTATAACTGTACAACAAGAAAAAGTTTCACTGTCTTTCACTGCTCAATGGCTATTTTCTAAGTCTGATAATTTCTTAATATTGCATGAGAAAACTGTAGTTTAAAAAGGGTGAAGGACAGAGCTATTCTTGCACTATAATACAAAGCTCAGCTATTAAACCATACATTCTCTATGTTATGAAGTACCTTCTTTTTACCTTATTTTCCAAAGCATGGACTTTTCCACAGGGCTTTTTCTTGCACTAGTCTAGGCTGGAAATACTATTTCTTTTTGGAGAGACTCTCCCCACTTCAGGATCTACAATTGCTATTCTGTTTACTGTGATACTTGACCAAATATTGCTGTTCAAACAGTTGAATGTATGATAGCGATAACGTAAACACTCAAAAAAAAGCTGTGGATAAAGATATACAATCAATTTAAAAAGTAATCAGACAATGTTGCTTCTAGTCCTGCACCAATTTTTTAAAGCTGCTATTTTAATTGCATATACCTGAGGTTAGAAAATATAAAATAGATTTATTTTATTATTAGTAGATGGATACATTGATATAGAGAGATCTTACAATTGCAGATTCACCTGAGAAGAAGCTAAATTAGTTTTAAGACATTCTGTTATTAAATCTGAATTCTTTACTCTCTCCAACTGAACTCTTTAAGAGGCTACAGAGCAGACTTGCTTTATGTCAGTTTCTATGGGGTAGACAATAAACACTCTATTATGGTTCAAACAGTCTCATTAAAGCAAACAGGATTATCCACCTGAGGAAAGCTTAGTACACATAGAGTGTTTGCAAAAACATATAAAACAGCAAAGTCCAAAGAAATAAAGCCCAAAATATTCTAATAGCAATGGTTTGAAGAAATACATCTTAAGTCATTTATATTCATATGCTTCTATCTTTACCTGTGCTTGTAACAAGTCTCATCTGTTCTTTTCATTGCATTTTTATACTGGACCACAAAATGATTACTTTGGAAATCAATGGACAAATGACACAACCAGGTTGAGGCTAAGGTATTGCTTTTGACCTGCACCTTTGCTAGAAAGGAGCAGAAGAGTGTGTGTATCCAAGCTCCTCAACTCCATTGCTGCCCACAGGCTTTGGCTCATTGCAGGGTGTGAACTATAGGGGCTGGGGACACTGTCTCCTCTCATACATCATCATTCTTCTGAGGGAGTTTGTTCATTTCAAGCATGCACCAGCAAGGGCCTAAAGATCTCTGAAATATCCCACCCATTTGTACTGAATAAAAATTATACATTGTACCATACTGTTGTGTACCACGACCAACCAGCCTTGGTTTAACTCTGCAATAAACTGGTCAAGTCACTTCCATGTCTAGTCCAGACAGACCATAATAGTATTCATCTTGGACACCTCTGTATTTCAGAGCTCATTCTGTGATTCACATATACCTCACATTTAATTTGCTCTTGTAAAAGCTCTCTTAGAGTTAGCTTTCCCAGTATGTTGAGAAGTTGTTTCTTGGGAGGTATTTTTGTTGTGTTGATTGGGTTTTTTTTTTTTTTTTTGGTTACAGGATGGTACGTGTGTTTGATTTGCAGATGCAAACTAGCTTCACAAAGCTTATCCTGTCATTCCCCCATGCCCTAGGAAGGCAGTTTGGATTTGTAGCAACACATTTCTTCAAGGTTTGCCAATAATGGGATGAGGAAGTTCACAGCAGCTGAAAACAGACACTGGAGTCAGGAATCAATAACTAAAGGTCAGATCACAGCAAGCATGTGAGAAACAGCTCTAGAATTTGTGCTTTTGTGTAACATGAAATCCAATCCATTTGCTTTCACACCACCACCACTACCTTAACCTTGTTTTCAGCAATCCATATCACCCCAAATTGTTTTCTGTCAAAGTCTGCAGCTCTCTTGTAAATCTACCACCTGCTGTGGCATTCATTGGAGTGAACACAAACAACATGTCCTGATGCACATTTAATTCTCAGAAACGACAGGAAACTCTGTTTTGGTGACTATGGTCTGAAGTGCAGGCCAGATGAAATGTCAGTATTAAACAGCTAACACTGTAATACCAGCTGTGTATACATGATCTCACTAACTATAAAAACTAATGTACCCAGTATATCCCTCCTTCAAAGTACTGGCTACTTATTTTTCCTGCACTGCAAAGCACAGACATAATTTTGTCAAATTCAGTGGCAGAGACAATGTGTGAGCAACTGACCACAGCTCCTATTCCCAGTCCCCTGTACTGCTGGGGTAGAGAAAATCAGGAATGAAGCAGAGCATAGGAATAAGAGAGAAATGGAACAAAATATGTTTTAAGGTTTGGGTTTATTTCTCATTATCCTACTGTGATATGATTGATAATAAATTCATTTTCCCCATGTCAAGTCTGTTTTATCTGGATGGTAATTGGTGAGTGACCTCTCCCAGTCCTTATGTTGACCCGTGAGCCTTTTGTTCTATTTTCTGTCCCCTGTCCAGCTGAGGAGGGGAGTGACAGGGTGGCTGTGGCTGGCTGGAGGCCAGGGTCAACCCACCACACCCATCACCACTGCACAGCCATTTAATGGTTCAAATTTCCTGGTGTATTCCTAAAACAGAACATATTGAGCCCTTGCACTAACTGCACTCTCCTCCTGTGCCCATATTTATTAAATGTATAGTGGCTTCACTCCCATGTTTCCTCTCTCAGCCAGAATTCTGAAAATAGAAATAGGTACTGAATATTTTAAAAATCAAAGGTTATCAGGTCTCTCACAGAATTTAAACTCTAGGACAGATTGATTTTGACAGTTTCACTGAAGAACCAGCACCTTCTCTTAGAAGTAAAGGCTCCTTTTATAAAAAAACAAATGCTTAAGTCACTAAGGGCAGCCATCCAATCTCATGTACCAAGGCGAATTCATCTTATGAATGTTACAGAGAAAACAAAAGTTCAAAGTTTTGAATGTGCACTGATTAGCAGAGATAAAAACAGGGATATTGAAATATGACCATTCTGTACACATATATGTATATATAGTCCTATAAAAAAAAACCAACTGGAAGGTGAAATACATAAACAAGACAGATATATGTATTTTTATAAACCTTTAATGACAATACAAACCATTAGACATAACAACTGAATTTCAGAAGGAAGCAAAATATTCTCATGAAACAAAAACACCTTGCCCTTGTTTCTAAATGTGGAATTTGTTATCTGGATCAAAAGATACCATTTTTATTATAAAACTTATCTAAGTTCAGTATTTAAATAGAAATCATATGGTACCTGATGGGTCGATTTTCTTTACTATCAAAGAGTGAAAAGATGACTTCCAGTTCCTCTCCCAGATTGGAGCACATTAAGCTCTTCATCTGAACAAAAAGATGGTGGCTGCTAGCTGGTACTGGGGTGTCCTTTTTTCGATGGCGATGTTCCATCTAAAAATATCCAAAAACAGTGACCAATTTGATTCAATTATAAACCTCTCAAAAGAAAAAGAGGCAAAATATGTAATGCAGAACTACTTTCTTTATCCAAACAAATATTTTTTTTATTTAATATTAACTTCTATGTTTTCCTTTCTCTTTTTTTTCTTTTGCATCTGAGAAGGAGACACAGGGAATTTACTTTCCTAGTGTTACACTTCATCATAGCTATCTCTAGAAGAAAAACATTAAACTCTGGAAGTTTATCTTATAGCTTTGTCCTATAACAACATAGTATTTCTTAGCTGGTTTAAACAGTTAATAATCTGATATGCCAGCATTCAAACACATTAAAAAATGCTTTTGCAGAAGACTAAATACCAGTGTTTTAAACTGGAGAAAAGCAACCATACCCACATTTTATGACCCCCAGCAAACTGCTTTACACAAGCTAATGAATTATCTTGATTTGATGTCACAATGATGTCTGCATTTTAGTCACTCATTAAAGGAAGGACAATATTATGTTGCACTATTCCCTCTCTTACATTGTAACAAAAACAATTTTAAACAGCAATCTTTCTAATCTATATAGTCTTCATCCTAAGGTTATCTTTCCCCATTTTATTTTTCAAAGTACACTCCATGAGTGCCATTACTAGTTTTCTGGGTTATTTTTCCTCTCTATGTTTCTTCTTATGATTAATGGTTCCTCACCATATTTCATTAGTGCTTCAACAGGAGTCCATAATATTACATATGACTTTGAAATTGCTCAAAGGTACACTGATTCTAGCATAAAGAATTTATTATTAGGCTTGACATTACAAGTTATCAATACAAGAAAAATACAAGTTAAAAATTATTTTAAAAATACGTAATTATTTCAGATCCACAAAAAATTGTAGCAATGATGTTTTGGGGGGTTTGTGTTTAAATACAAAAGTTACCAAAAATAAAATTCTGTTTAAATACAAGCTTAGTGTTAAGCACATAAGGCTCAGAACTGTGTATCTGGAACAGCTGCAGCACTTCAATATGAGCCAAAGCCTACATAAATGAATTGGCAAGTTTTCTTAGACCTCACTGGAGATTTAATCAGAATAAGAAATATCAGTGTTGGTTTTAGTAAATCAAGATGGGCTTTTACACCCAAAGGAAAGCCTTCTTATGCAATTTAACTGCTATTTACATTAATATATTAGAAAGTACCAAGAGCCCAGTATGATTAATTGTGACAATCTTATACCATTATTATATTTCCACAGAGCTTATCTAGACAGGCTCATGAGCCAGGTAAAGCTTTAATGATAAAGAGTCCCATAAGCTTTTATTGATGATTAAATTCATATTAACATTCCTAATTTTAACAGTACATCAGAAACCAAAACTTTAACAAATAACATTTAAACTAAATGTGTGCACACACAAACTTGATATCAAACTAAAGAATCTCATATAGCTGTAGAGATGACATAGCTGTTCAAAAAAATTTTTTTTCCTTATTGTAAAACTCATTACATCATGAAATGCCAATTTATTGGATCAAAAAAGGTACTTTTGGTTAAATAGAGAAGAGTGGCCATCAAACTATCCATAGGTAATTTGATAACAAAAGTACCAAATATTACATTCACATACCAGTCTGTAGAGCTCTGTAATGCTGATCTCTTCAGGATCCACCATAGCATATTCCTTCCTTGGAACTAAGTCAAGCCCCAGCTGTCTGTATGATAAATGGAATAACAGTAAGTTTCTACTTTCAAAAGAAACAAATTAACTCTGCATGTGTTTGTTGCTTACTCCAATGCACATTTTAATTAGTACTCTACAATTAGTTGACTTTGGTTTTGTTTTAATGTATTTTGGCCATATCCACCATTCACATTTGATTCATTTCCTTTCTCCACATGGCAACACTAACAGAATGTTTTCCCACAGTTTTTTATCTGTTTCACATTGTGGACAATGTGCAATGGACATTGTAATTCGTACTAATGTGAACATTTCAGTGTAAATGCACCAGTACTGTGAATGCTTCAGTAGAGGCACATGTACTGTCATTTTGAACAGCAACCATGGAAAGGAAGATAAAAAGAAAATCCAATAAATGCCAAAACATCAGCTTATTTTCAGTTTTGACTGGATGGTATCAAAGATGCTTGCTTGTATCCTCTGAACAAAATAAGGAACTGAGCTTTAATCAACAGGAACACAATTGATTTCCAGCACAGCAGCAAGCAATAATGTTTAAGAACACATAAAGGACATGAAGACCATCATGCTGAATTTAGGAAAATTCAGAAGATTAGAATGTTTTTCAAAGATATGTTTTAAAGAGCAGGAGCTGTTCATGCTTATGACCTTCACAATTAATTCCTTTCAGTTACTGCAAAATTCTAAGCAGACAGGTAATCATTCACATTTAATCATGTTAGGTATTATGCTTTCAGACAGCTGGAGAAATCCTGGAAGTTCAGTAAATTCTACTATTGAATATTGCTTCCTTTAGTTAGCATTTAGCTGTATAAATATATGCTAAAGAAGACACTTTGGAAAAACCACCTAAATGCCGAAGGGTGTTTTAACCATTTCTTGTGTTTAAAAAAAAAAGAAAAAAAAAAAAAAGGTAAAATGATACTATTTGTGTTAGCTCATTTCAGTTATTCAGATTAAAGAAAGATGCAGAGCACAGTAACAGGATGTATGTTAGAGAAGCCCAAGTAGGAACTAAATTGAGTGACCAAGTTATAAAAGAAGCCATGTGAACCAACATAGTTTCAGCTGGAACACAAAGCTATGCTAAATGCATCATCCAGGGATTGTGTGCATTGAAAAGATCTAAAATGCTGTTTCAGATATTCCAATGCAATTCTTTATAGATAATAGTACTGCTACATAAATTACACTGATAGAAAAGGCAGAATGAATCAATAAACCACTTTTCACTGTTAAAACATAATGGGCATATAAACAACGAAAGAGAAAGCCCATTAAAAGAAAAAAAGGTAACACTTGTTAGAAATTTGTTCTTCATTTCAGCATTCTACAGTCAGCCTCCAGGCTTGGCTTTACAGCTTTACTGATTTCCTGTACTGCTGTTCACTCACTCGTTGCCCCAGTCCAGACGAGCAGTGATGTGGCGCTTGACATCCTTCATCCGATCGTGGGTGAGGTGGCCAACGAGCACCTGCCTCCGCAGGTCCAGGATTTCATTCATGATGTGCCACAGCCGGTGAAAGAGATCCCCCTCGTTCCTCTGCGAGATAAAACATCACTGCATCTACATCACCTGTGCAACTGAGCATCCTGGTAAGTACATACATGGTGAGGAGATTAGGAAAACCCCTTTTCCCCCTTACTCAGTCTTTCATCCCCCATTACACTGTGACAATTTTACCTGTACGTGAGTGTGTGCATATAAAATAATTTCAGACCTTGCCACAGACCTTGTCTGTGCACCACACCCATTCCAATATTCCAGTCCTCCTTGTGTCTCTCTCTCATTAACCTTATCTAATGCACCTGACAGATATGACAAAAATTCAACAAAAAAAGTTCATGTGTTTCACAACACAACACTGTTTTATTCCAAGAGCATGCTCATTCTGGGCTGCTGTCTCACCCAAACTGAATATATCATCTGTATTTCAAGACTATTTGAACTCATACACATAAGGGATAGAAAAAGCAATAGCTCTGAGCATTCAAACTCTGAACTACAGTGTTAATGTCTTTTAACTTCCCCTAGTGTATATAACTCTATACACCACCACCTAATCATAAATAAATAGTATCACATACACAGAATCTTGTCCAGACAGTTTTTCTTTATCTAACTGTGAAGAAGGAGAAATTATGTGAATATGACTGCTTTGAAACCACATCCTCCTACTCTAATTATATACCAGCTAAGGGCATAGCAATTTCCCATAAACAAACCTCTGTTCTGGAAGAATCTATTAACTCTTCCTTCACTAATTCTAAGTACTTTTACATAGTTTTTTGAGAACCTTTAGCTTGAGAAAATTACTACCATCTTCATCTGATTCTTCACAAAGGTTGAAAAAACACTCCTATTAAGATTTGTTAATTCCTGCCCATTTCCCTTTTCCTTCTTCCTGTGAATAAAAGGCACAAAAATAAAGTTCAGCTACTTCTGCTGCATAAGTACCATTACTCTCTATCAACAATTTTTATATTCCAAGCACTCTGAAAAACTGCAATTTGATAAATCTCCTCCTTTTATCTCACATTCATTCACTTCATAAGCTCACTAAAAGGGCATTAATTTATTGTTTGTCTTGGCTTTCTGTCTGGAAAGGAAGAAAACCAGGGTAATTTTGAACACGCAGTAACAACAGCAGTGAAGAAAAATGTTGCCAAAAAGAGAAACAACTGCTGTAACAAAAAGAGGGAAATATGAACATTATAAGTAAAAGAAAACCAAGGGGAAAAAGGTTATAGAAAGAGCTCTTGACTTGAAACAAGAGACAAAAAGGACTTTGTAAGAACAATATAGAGAGCTATACTGTATGTTTTCACAATTTTCCATCAGAGCTTTCATTTCTGCAGTCAAAAAACGAAATAGAATATACAGTAATTCAGGTGCATCCTTGGTCCTGGTACCTGATAAATTCTACTGAAGCAAATTATTATTATTCATATGAACACAAGAGACATGCTCATAACACTATGAAGCTCAAACTACAATTTCAAGGTGTTAGTAAAGCAATTAAAAATCAAACTGAACGTTTTGGTTTTTTTTCTGAAATATATACTTCAGCTAAACCAGAGCACCTAAACAACAGTGCATCTTTTGAGATGACATTGAATCAAAGCAAAATTATTCAGAGTACTTGCCACATAGAGTTGTTTCCACATTGTTCCCCAGTCTCTTAGAGTTGATGTCATTTCTGTAATAACAGAATCTTCTGTTGGAATAACCATTTCAAATTGTCTGTAACATGCAGAAGAACACATGATATTGCACAAGCATTACTAATCCCATTGCAGTTACTAATATGTAGAATTCCTACTGCCACCAGTGATGTTCTCTCAACCTACATGAGCACTCCTTCAGACCATAGCACTTTTTACTTGTATATTTATTGAATCCCCATGGAAAAACTTGGGGTGAAAATAGTTTAATCCCCATGCAAAATCTTGGCCCTAGAGAAGTCAAGGTGAGTTTTTTTTATTATGAAATAAGCATATCAAAAACAACTTAGATAGCAGAATAAATCCCATAGTTTCCAAAGGGATCTTGACACTTCAGCTTTTCATGCCTGGATTACTTTTTTCATGATATCTTGTCTCTCTTACCAAATTAACATAACAATGTGACAGCTCTTGGCTGTGATGTGCAGCAGGGAACACGGCCTGAATGAGAAACAAACTAACAAAAGAAATAGTTGCAATAAAGATTGAACTCCATGAAAATACTGTCATGGTGTCCACTAACAAAAATTATTCTGCCTTTAAACTTTATTTTATTGTGATGGCTTATAATTTTGCTTCACTGAACCTTCAGTCTTAGCTCCAACTTTAAAAGGAGAAAAGGATCCTAGGGCATGGCAAACCACATGTGACTGTAACCTCATAGTGAAGCAGGGAGTTTAACCTGTGAGAATGAAACTTGCTTTAATATTATTACAGTCCTCATCATTATTTCTGCTCATCATGAATAATGGACCTTCAACACATTCATGCTCCCAAGAAAAAGGTACTTCTGTTCAGGCATCTATCTAACATGAGATATGTCCTCACCTAAACAGTTTTCGAACTGTTTTGTATCAGTTCTCTATCATTAAATCCAAATAAAGGATACAATATGCACAATTACTAATTAAAACTGTGAAAAAAACTGTTGAGCTAAGATCACTGATCAATTTTTAAAAGTTTCAAATTTTTAAAAGTGATACCATCAATGTAAGTCTTACATAGTTAAAAAAAAAAAAAAAAAAAAAAGTATTTTTTTTTTAAAGTCAGACAGCTTGAATTCAAAAACAATATTTTAATACAAATTTTAACCAATGCAGGTTTTTATCAATTCTTCTAAATGTGAAAAGACATCAGCTGCTGTCAAAAATAAATATTGCCTTTCCATCACCTTAAGAAGGAAAGGAAAATGTTTCTCTATTCATTTACAGGTTTAGCAAAATCTTTTGCCATTGAACTGATACATTATTTTATCCTTTGTTTTGTAAAATGGCAACTATCTACCATGGTAGAGCTACTGCCCTCAAAGAAAATACCTAGTCTTAAACAGTAAGTTAAAAACCAGCTTATGTGCAGAATAATTTCTTCAAATTAAGGCAATGACATTTTCAAGCTAAACTTAACATAATTGTTTCCACTTTTCTCTAGACAATACAGAATTATATTCCCAATTGTATTCAGTGTCTTTTCTGGACACAGTATTCCAATTTTATGACCATGCAGGACTATACCAGGTTAGCTAAAGACAACCATTACAAGTCCTCTGGCAGTAAGCTGAAGATATGATAACTAAATTATTTACTGTATAAGCAAAAGATTTTTGGTACAAGTAACTGATCATGTTTAAATATTTGAAATCAGAATATTTCACACATACCCTTTGTTCTTAACACATGCATTCTTCAAGTGAATGTAGTTAGATGGAAATATGCCCTGAAAAATAAGAAAGTTTAAGTAAAAAAAGTCCCCTTACATGAGTCTGGCATTCCATTAAGTATCATTCAATATGCAAATGCATGATGAATTCAAAATCCTCCAAATAATTAACAATAAACACACACAAGGAAAGAATGCAATAGAAACTCAGTATAGCTCTAAGATAAACTAAAATGCCATAATCAGTAGAGTTTAAATTCTTCAACACTTCAGAAAATTAGAAGATAAACACATGTAGAACATGCAGAAGATAGTTTTATTCATTATTCACACCTTGATAAGAAACAGACCAGCTGTGGGGGACAATGTCTTATCAACCACATCTTAAAAATAAGGATTTTCAGACAGGGATTTTTAAAACTAAGCAGAATAAACAAAATTAACAATATTAAATAAAAGGAAAGTCAAGTAAATAATGAAAATGAAAAAAGAGTCTAATTTGGTGGCTACTCAGCCTGCAGCGCACAGGGAAGTGGGGGTAGATGCCTGTCAAAGAGCCTGTGTCTGCCAGGAGCAGCCCTTTTCCAGATGTTTCAGGGCTCCCTGCCATTCTCTTCAACACACAGCACTGCTGCAACAGTCCTACCACTCTTACAGCACACTGACCTTCACAAATCAGAATGAGAAAATGAAGCAAGCCAGCTCCAAGCCTCTGGCTGGGAAGACAACACACTACAGCTCATGCAGTGAGAGAAAACACATACATGGTCTCTGTAATAAGCACAGCTGCATACAGCTTTCCTTTGTGCTGAGGTGTCCCATTTTCTCCTCACACAGCCATTAGACCTTCAACAAAACCAAATCCACTATGTAGAGGCAGCTACCCTTTAAATGCTCCTACTCCTCTGTAAAGCAAAGCAGTTGAGGGCAGCTCCTCCCAAGGGCAGCAGGACACAGCCTTGCAGGTGTAACACCTTGTGTCAGGACAGGATGGCTGCACATGCCCCCTGACTGCAGAGCAGCTGCCACACAAAGCTGCTCCCAGTGCCAAAGCTGGCAGAACAGCAAGGCAAGATTGACAGAGCAACACCAATAACGAGAGGAGCTACAAGGTGCTCTTATGATTTCACTTTTGGAGAGATTCCCTTCACAAATCCAATTCAGAAAACTGTTTGCATTCACACTGGGAAAACAGAGAATATATATCTCATCTCTTCACACATCAAGTCTTGTTTAGAAAACCTATTCATAACTTCCATCACACATTTGACAGACCACAAAGCAAGACTGACAGCAAGCATGTGGTGAGAATTGCAACAAAAGACACAGAAGATGCAATAACAAACCACAACTGCTCATATCTTGTAGATCAAACTGCAACTACATCAATGAGGTCAAAGAAGTAAACATCAAATTAGACTCTGTGGCTAAATTTATTGCTTGAATTGACCTTCCATATAAAGAAAGGAAATTTATGTGACAAGAGGCCACAGGCCTTGGCACAAAAGGCCAATGACTTGATATGAGCCCCTAAAAACTTTTCAAAATTATTGTGTATGTGCCTTTTTTGCAGCTGAAGAATCTTGGAAATGAGGACAGAAAAAGAAGAGCAAAGCTTATAATGCAGGTTAAAGGATTAACAGATAATTTACGATCTTTCCCATGAAAAACAAAATCTGCACAATCCCAGAGGAAAGACAACAGGAGAGGTTAAGAAAACAAAGACAAATAAGACAACATACAACACAAGCAGACACTAAAATGTAAATTCCAGTAACTTTTCATGTCTGAATGCTGAAGAAATAAATCAGTGAAGTCTAGTTTAGAATACTATGCTACTATGGAAATCAAAGACTACACATCAAAGAAGACCAAAATGAACCATATATTTTACATGGCATCACATATTTTTTTATTCAATTGATACTCTGCATGTGGTTCCTATAAACTGTCTTGTGTCTCCACTGGCTGCTCTAAATTATTTCATAGCATCAAGAAAAACAGGCACAGTTTAACCAACTTTTCCAACAGTGTTTACAATTTGTATTCTCAGTAGTCTTTTCCCTTCAAATTCGCTTCCTCTGAGCGGAAAATCTAAAATTTGGAAATGAAAGAAAATTCACCACAGCCCTGGATTTGTAAAATGCATTCTTCTAATACATAGAAGCATTTCAGAAGGGTAATCCATGTCCAAATCTAATTAAAGTAGTACCAATAATATACTTAAAACTAAGCTCTGGTTTTCTTTTAAGAGCAAATATCATACATGTACAAGCAGATTATTAACTTTTAAAAAGTAAATATATATTTTTTTGCCCAAGAATGCAAAACTGCAATTGACCTTTACCTTAACATTGGGGTTTTTTAAGGCAAATCCTCTGTACCATCCTGTGAAGAAAGCACATTTTGCTTTTTAAAGTGTGAAATTCATTTACATATGTAAAACAGATTTCATCTTTCCCTTTTGGACAGATATGACAATTCCACAGTGCTGTCAGACTATATTAATTTAAAAGATTTTTCCATACAGTGAAAGGCACTTCATTTAAACCAGTTCACATTTAGATGACTTCATTCACACAATTTCAGGAATGACTTTTTAACCCGGTACCTGTAAATGTTTCTAACAATGCAACCTAGGTAAATTCTGCATTGGACACCACACTAGTCAAAACAGAAATATTTTTTTACTAACTCAAAATATTGACAAATCCTTTCTGGACTTCAGGTTTGACATCTATCAATCCCAACATTATACAAAATTCATAATGTACATGATTCAATAGAATAGATCCTATGCCTTCTAAAAGAAGATTTCTTACAAGGTTAACCATATATAATCATGATATGATATGAAAAAAAACAAAACCTATATGACCCCAAATTATTTAAAAAATAATAAAAATCATTACAAAATCAATGTGTGGATTTTTATGTATTAAGGAGGCAGATTATGGAAAGAAAATGCAACTTTATTTTCTTGACACTAGCAACAGACATTTGCTAAAATTATATTTGCATTTTCTAACACAAAACAGAGGTAGAACAGAATGCTTACACTGCTTTAAGATTTTAAGTTGTGACTTTGAATAAATTTGAAAATGTCTTGATGGCAGCCAGGTTTCCCTCAAAAATACCAAGAAAGCAGAAGAATCATGAGACACTTCCTTTCTGCTATAACTCTTATCTTCTGTAAATGTTTATTAAACAGAGAGATTAAATAAAAATATTGCACTGTAAATTTATTATTATAGAGATTAGAATTCACTGGAACTGTGGAAAAAAATTAAGAGGCCAAACTGTATTATATTATTGACTTCAAAAATGTGTTACTTTCGAAAATAAACTGATATTAATGGGGTTCAAGCCACCAATACACAAAACTTCATTATCACTGGAATCACCTGTGAACTCACCATCACATTTCTCCAATATTTGAACAGTGTCTCCAATCTCCAGTGATAGGCCATGTGGGACTGTCCCTCGAAAACCAGCAATTACTGAAAAATACAATATGTTTCAATCATTCACAACATTAAAATACAAATTATTATTCCTATTGTTAACAAAATAGTATATTACTGCGAAAAGTTACATGTTAGAACAAACAGGCTTACTCAAATTTAATAAGCTGGGAAAAAACTCAAAAGAAAGAATCAATAAGCCCCTTTTATGAGCAGAAAATTCAAAATACAGGACTCAGAAAAAAACCTAAACACAGCCTTATGCTACATGAATGGAAAGCTTGTACTGGAGAACACTATTAAATAGATCATAAGTACCCTGAAGGACAGAAAGTGTTTTATTCCAAATGCTTACACTAACAGACATCAGACCTCAGAATTTTGCAAGCTCAAAGTGCCAATATGTGCCAATATTTTTTTTTTTTGCCATCCATACCACTCACACACCATGAAAAGAAAACCTTATTTCACATTTGCTTAATGGATGCTATAGACCCAGCATTCCATATAACCCCAAATGTGAGGAAATGGTTAGGGGGTGGAGACCACTGAAGAGTGCTGTTCACTCCAATACATCAAGTGCACACTCAGCTTCCCCTGCAGCTTCACCCAAGCCACTGAAGGGAGGTCATGAGCTCAGGCTGGGACAGGAGCTACTGAAATGGAGCTGGAGATAAAACATGCTTCAGAAACAAGACATCCACCAGAGCAGTGATGCTCCCAAATACTTACTATGGCCAAATAGTAAGTCTTATACTGCTAGTTCTAAAACAATAGACAGTTATTTTTTCACTCAGAATCAAAACAGAATACCCAAAAGCCACACAAAGAGCTCACTCCTAAAAATGCTAAAAATCCATTAACACATTAGATAGCAATTCAGATATTCAGCCCTGTTCTTACTGTATTTGAAATGCTGATTTAAAATATTGCCTAATTCAGCCAGGAGACAGAGCAATAGTGCTTTTGCTTTTCTGTATTGTAACCTTCTTTCAGAGCTTAATTTTGAAGTGGAAGAGGAAAACAGCCTATCCACCAGGGCATGATACACAAAAAGACTTTGTAGCATAACAGCAGTTCTAACTACTGTCAAATATCTGACCATCAAGACAAGAAACCCCAAATCTCATAGGGAAAAAAGAAACTGAGAGGAATGACAAGACAACTTCACATATGAAAGCCAAAAGGATATGCATATATGCAAGGACATATATTCACTCTTGCCTGCTGCTGGAGGTCTACCCTGCCACAAGCAGACACTACACTCAAACACAACATAACCTGTCATCCACCATCTGTGCCTGCCACATTGTGCATCAAAGGCAGCAGGAGAGATGTGCTGTCAGCAACCACAGAAACCAAAAATTCATTTGTGAATCTTTGGAGGAAAGTTCCAGATTTTAAGAGTAAACCAACAGGAGATGGTTTATGCTATGGGATGGCATGTTTTAAAATGCACAAAAAGGACATTTTTGCCAAATCCTTCTTCAGAATCTGAAGACTTCAAAGCTGATTGTACTCACTCATCACTTCACTCATAAGAAAATCATCAGTGTTCTTAACCTATAGCCTTTATCCCTCTGAAAAAATCCTGGGAGATCATATCCCTGGACAGTCCCTAAATGTTTGATACAACACGAGACCAGTATTTATAGTATTGAACCACCTCAAGAATGTGTATTGAATCAATCTCTATTCATCTTGGTGCTACTCCCACACTTCAAGTTTTTTACACCAAACTGAATACTGTGAGATATCCAGCATAAAATAAAAAGCTACTTTGGTTCCACACCATGATCAAGCACACCATTTTTAAAGCAGCTTAGTAGCAAGACAGCATTAATACAGTGAGAAAGTTTGTCAAAGAGTTGAAAAAAACCAAGATTTTTCCAATTAATTATTTTACAAAGATCTGAATACTAAAACAGTTTATTAAGTATGAAGAAATAAGAATAAAAAGCAAACTCCCTGAATATCAATGCAATGTACATCTAAATTCTGCTGTGGCACTAGAATGACAGAATTCACTCTGGTTAACTTTCTGGTCTGATAGAAACAAAATTTAAATATGAAGCCTGCCAAAATAGCATGTACAGCAACCTAAATAAAATTAAGAAATTAACTGAAGAAGTATGCAAACCAAACCCTTGCCTATTATTACAGTCATAAGATGCCTTGTTTTTAAACTCCATGAAACACAAAAAAAGGACATTAATTTTCTCCTTAAGAGCCAATATAACCTGACACATTGTTATGATTTGACTTTTCTGTGACATGCAGTTTTTATTACTTAGTTACTAGAGTTGTTAGAGATCTTTTTCTTTTTTGTCTTCTATTTTTATTTTTTAAATAGGTTAAAAAGAAACTTTCAGGAGAAAAAGAGATTGAAATCTGATACAGTGTAGAAAATAGCTAGAAATCATTTTAGAGCATGTATAGAAGAACAAAATCATACCTTGAAATATCTTCTAGAAGGATGGCCTGCAGAGTACCAGAAAAAGAAAGAAAGAAAGGAGGGCATCTTCTTTACCTCTAAGCACATTCACCTGATACACTTGAAAAACTCTCCCTGGATTCTTATGGAATAAGGTCAAGCTCAAAACAGGTAGCTTGTGGTGTTGAGCAGTGTCAATCAAAGTAAAATAAAGAGCACTGCAGAGCAGGAGAGGATTAATGAAAATCACAGGAACCCACAGATGCACTCAGCTCACAAATGTTTACTCAGCTAACTTTGAGATATTCAAGTCATGCCACAGAATTGGCACTGAGACAGAAGGTGGCCATCCCAGCAGCTGCTATAACTGGGAGCAATAGAGGAGTACTCAACAACATTTTTGCCTCATTCTTCAATGGCAACCTCTCTTCCCACACTTGGATGGGGAGCAGGATAGGGACTGGGAGAGCAAAGTCCTTCACTGTAAATATCAGGTTTGTAACCACCTGAGAAACCTGAATGAATGTAAGTCAAGGGGACCTGATGGGATACATCCCAGAATCCTGAGGGAATTGACTGATGCAGTAATAGACTATTTACAAGAGCATGTAGCAATAGTTTTTTTTACTCTGAGGGTGGTGAGGCACTGGAACAGGTCACCCAGAGAAGCTGTGGATGTGGATTCCTGTGAACACTTCAGGTTTGGGATGGAGCTCTGAGCAAAGTGTCCCTGCCCACAGCAGTGGGGTGGAAACAAGGTGACTTTTAAGGTCCCTTCCAATTCTTCTGTGGTTCTGTAGATTCTACAGAACTCAACGGAATCTATAGAGTCATCTATTCTATGATTAATGTCTTTTTAGTCTATCTGCACTGGATATACATAAGTAGACTACAGGCAGGATAAAACCTAAGGCATGGAAGGAAGTAGCTGTGTTCCACCAGAGAAGGTCCCAGGGCTCAGCTAGGACACAGAGTTCTTAAGCAAGCCATAATACAAATTTCATGTACTAAATGTCTCACTCTTTTCTCCAGTGGCCACATTGCTCTGCAAAAGCAGATGTTCCTTAATTCTTTCTTCTAGTAGTAGTATATAATTAATCACTCTGCAGTGACCATGGCTTATGGTATTCTCAATCTAGCTTAAGAGCAGTACATATTTATCATACTCATAGAACTGTACTTTTTTTTATATAAAGGATTCACTGACCCATATGCACCATATATGTCCCATTTTAATTCTTCTGACAGCAATAGCTGTTGTGACTATCACTTTCTCTCTCTTCCATTGCAACTGTATACCTTGAAAAGGAAGATGGGCAGGAGAAGAAAAATCTACTCTAAATACAGATCATTTAACAATACCTGCAGTCTTTGCAGATGGACTGTCACATGCATGTCCCCAGGAAGCTATGTATCAAAATCACATCTAGAAATACTTTTTGTCATTGTAGTAGCTGAAGGTCATATAAATGTCCTTTCCAAGCTCAGCAACAGTGATTGATGTCCTGTTCAATCACCTCTCGGCCACAGGAGAAATATGGAACTCCACAATAAAAGTCTGTAGCAGGATATGTCCTCAGAAATATTTTAGAAACTGAGTTCAAATATTGCAGACAGCTGGCTTTATTAAATATTTTCTGGCTGCCAAAGGGTGCTCAGAGAATAAGACAGCAACACAGGACACAAAAACTTAATTTATACAGAAGGTGAAATAATATGGTGAGAACTACAGTGAAATGCAATATTAAAGCAACTTCAGCTCTGGTTTGGTTTGGTTTGCTCCTAAGTCCAGCTTCTCAAAACAAAATTCATCTTTGTACTCTCATTCAAAATCTCTGGTTGGATGTACTCACTGTTGGACAGTTTTACATATGAAAGTGCCTGGTGTCTAAAAAGATCTGTCCAAGCCCAAGGACTTAATTAAAGCCTAAACTAAGTGGGGGGTTTTGGTGCAAGTTCTGCTCATCTAGAGCACTGATAGTTCTGCTGTTCTAAAAACTAAAACAAGATGTTTTTCTGGTTGCAACAAGTGTATACAAGCCTTACCATCAAGTTAGCATTATAAAGAGGATTTGAGACAGAGCAAGCAGGTTTCATGGCTGGCTTGACTTGATGTTTACAGGCTCAAGATGCCCTCATTACAAGCCAGAATTAAGCTCAACATCACAAAAGGAGACACACATTACATTCAGTTCTGGGTTGTGTGGGACATACACCCCCATATAAAAAGGGATGAAAAGAAGTCATATCTACAGCAACTATTCAATGTTCAAAAATGAGCACTTGTATGACAAAAGTATACTTGGGTTTCACATAACAAAAAAACAGTCCTTCAACTGAAGAGAGTGGGGAAAAGATATGAGGTAGAAGATAAATTACTTTAATAATTAATTACTGCCATATCCTGCTTGCAAAATACTTGAGTGAAAAAATAGACTCTAGCTCAATGCCCTAAGTCAAGATGCCCCAATTAAGAGAGGTGGCACATAAAGCACACAGAAATGTGGTAAGTACACACTAGATGATCAGATTTGAAGGGTGGCAACACTTTGTCAGAGGGACTGGCTTTGACAGGGAGCAAGATGCTCTGATAGAAAAGGAATTGATTAGCTGGCAACAGGGGTGGTTGGCCCACTTCAAAGTTTTGCTTGGGGTTATATTCTTAAAATTTTTATGCCTGGAATAACTGGAGATCTGCATATAAGAACTAATGAGGCAGACACTGTTGTTCTTTTCTTCCTAACAGATGGCCAGAAGCTATTATTGATTCCAGATATTATCTGCTATAATTGAAATCAGGTCCTCTTGGTATCAAAAGCAATTTTTAAAATTTTTATTCTGGAGTTTAATGTGCCATTCTCTTAAGAAATGGAGACTTTCATGAACAATTATTTCAAGGGATTTTGCTTCTAGTCAACAGTTAAAAAAAACCTAACAAATGAAATTGGGATGTTTCTAACATCATGAAGTTATTATATTGGTTAAAACAGTCATTAATATTGTATTTTAATTTGATGATGGAAAACTGAGCTTGCTTTTATGCAGGTTTTTAGTTGATGAGTAATGACATGCATGTATTACCTTTGAGAAAGGTTCTGATTCAGTGGTCTTTTTGTAGAAATATAAAAAAGATCCTTTGATATGGCTTTATGCATAGTAGATACAACTGAAATCTGGCACTGTGAGCAGCTGCAGAAAGTGCAACATCATCTTCACAAAAGCCATTATTAAAAAAGAATAAAAATCTGTCAACAGCTCTCCTGAGCACACTATTTGTAAGTTCACATCTGAAGATACTGAGCACTGGCAAGCAATGCAAGCATCCAGTAGCACAACTCAGCATTTTGTCACAGGCATCTCCTGAGCCAGACGTGGTATTTCTGTGTTTAACAACCATGGATGCATTTTTCTTCTATAAATTTTCCTAAGATTTATATGCATCATAATATGAGTGTCCACTAACTGCCAGTAAGGTTTCCAGTTTAAGTATGCTCATGCAATAAAAAAAAGTATTCCTTTTATTTCACAATGCAATTTCTTGTGCCCTTGTTCTTGTGGGAAAGTTTGAACAAGAAATCTCTTGTCACCCTCTCTGCTGTACTTTTCTCCTCAAAAGAAGCTGAAAAACCTTTTCAGGTTTCCAAGCAGGCAGGATTAGTAGCAGCAGAAACACACAGAGGCAGGCAGCTCTGCTAATGCACGATGGCCAGAGCTGACTGCAAAAGGCCATCACATGCACTGAGCTTTGGCCACATATGAATTGATCTGGGTGGAGTGGAAGGACAGCACAGCTCCAAGAGTTAATACAAGAGTTAATTCAGGCATCTGTTCATAATGCATTGTGCTGCCCACAGCCTCCCCAGGAGGCTTGCTGCAAACCAGCACCGAGCTAATGAAGGCGGCGACAGAAGAGAGAGAGGGAGCAGGGCAGAGAATCGATTTAATCTCCTCTCAATAAATACAATATTTATATAAAGGTTAGCTTCAATAACAGAAGTGATCCTTAAATCTCCAGCAGATTACCCAGGATTTCAAATTTGTATTGAAATAAAAGAATGTGAGTTCTGTTGCCTGTGTATGCCACAATTAAAAGGCTCAAATGCATAGTTCAGATAATGACAACTCAGTGTCATCACAAATGCTGCTCACATGCAGCAGTCAGTTTTCTTAAGAGACAAGAGCTTGAATGGAACTTCCCTAGCACAGATATTTATTGAACAGGTATTCATGAAAATATGTCAAGGCACATCAAAAACACTCAAAAAACATTGCATCAATGTCCAAGCATTGAAAATATTGTATAAAGCAGGATAGATATAGAAAACTCATCTTCAGTTGCCTGTAAAACAAAAATCTGGAATGCCTACTGCTAATAGCAATGACTACCTGTACAGATAAGAAAAAAGCCAAGTCTGAAATACACAAATGACATGAAGCTGCAGCAGACCATATTCCCTCCTGTGACTGGCTCAACATTTGAATGCAGCAAGGTAATCACTTTCAAATCCCTGATTACAATGCTGCCAAAAACCATAGGACATTTCTAACACAGATAATCAGTTTAGTGTGAATGTCTGAATGCTTGTCAAGCTCTCTTCATCCTGCATCTCAGCTACAGGCAGGCATGTTATAATCTCTGATGATGGCTTGATCAGTTCTCCCAATATTTGCAAACAACTTTGTTAACTCTTTGCTTTGGCTACCTTATATTAATGTATTTATTATTATAAGTATAATTATATATGCCTTACATATGCACCTATATATTAAAACAGAGCACTAAAAGTTACAAGAGATGATGATATCTATTCACTGCTGAGAATGGCTGCAAACACCAAAACTGGAATAATTCAGCCTGCATCACCAGTGTCCCTGTCCTTGCAGGTGATAGATTTCATTAATTGTTTTCTTTCTTCTATCAAGAAAGATATCTAGCTAAGCCCTTTACATTCCTTGAAATCCTGCTTGATATTCTTTTTATGTCTACACCTTATCTCTGCTAAGACCATTTTCTTGATATGCATTAGTTCTGGAACAATGAATTTAAAAGTAAAAAGAAAATAAAACAAGAAGCTCTCTACAAGTCCAGAAAATCTAGTACAACTTAAGAGTTTATGAATAAGTGATACAATTCTTCCCATTAACTTGCCCAGGAATGTCCTCTACAGAGGAGGAATGTCAATGTAAAACCCACCAGAGACATCATGGAAGAAGGCAAGATGGACTCCATACAAACAGGTGTAGTCTTCATCCATTTAATCAAATTATGATAAAGGAAATAGTCTGCAGCCAGTTCAACTAGTTGGTCTCACTTTAATTCTTTTCTGTAGAGCTAGAGATGCAGTATCAATGCATTAAGACTGCCACATTAAACAGGAAGGATTAAATGTGAATTTTTTTTTATTCCTTGAAAACAGCAAGGACTTAATCTAGCTAGTAGAAAGGAGTAAGTGAAAAAAGTAGGTTATGTTCAGATGACACTATCTGTAAGAACAACCTCTTTTAGCTAAAAATGGTGATGGCTTTTATTAAGAATAAGTATTTCCAAAGTTCTAATAATTTTTACACTTTGTTAAGGAATTGCCTTAATTATTGATAGCATGATCAAGGAAAAGAGTTACAGCTATTTACTTGGAAAAGTATTTATGTTTCATTCATAGTCTCTGGGGAAACAAAGTTTCTGAGCAAAATCAAATAAACCAGGAAATAAGCCAGGGGTTTTCTAACTTCTTGTAAGTGCCAGGTGTGACAAAGAAGGGAGGATGAGAGAACATAGATGGCCACAAGCTGTACCAGGGGAGGTTCAGGTTAGAATTCAAGAGGAATTTCTTCACAGAAAGGGTTGTTAAATGTTTAAAAAGACTGCCCAGGGAGGTGGTGGAGTCACCACCCCTAGAAATATTCAAGAGACTACTAGATATGGCACTTAGTGCTCTGATCTAGTTTAGAGGTGGGGGGACTGATCAAAGGTTGGAGTTGATAATCTCAGATCTTTTCCACCTAAAGGCTTCTGTGATTCTATGATGCACCCACAGCATCATGAGATCTACCAAAGCCAACAGAACTGCATATGCCAGATCTCATAGCAACTCTTACATACATTTTGAACTTCATTAAAGCTCACCAAAACCTCCAAAAAACTTAAGAGACACAAAGTTCTGCATTGTTTCAAATGCAGCTCTATGGTGCAATTTTGTATCTGCCAGAGGGTTTGCTGGCTACATATCATATCCCTGCAAAGCCAGCAGAAACTGAAGCAGAAAATTAAAAACCTCACATGATCATAAACACAGGAGTTGTCTTCCAGGAAACAGCTAAATCTTTCCAGAGTAATGGGATGACAATTATTTCAAAGAAGGCCTTGAATACAAGAGTATGTGCTTACAACTGAATGCTGAATAATAATGTCAGAACAGTGGGGATGGTCCAAAGTCTAATAACCACACATTTCCCTATTCTCCTCTTTCTTCCCCAAAAGCATTAAAACACAACGTGCTTCTCAGGGGACATCATTTTGGAGCCCCTAAACAAACTTTTAGCAGCAAACTCAAGTTCAAAAGAGCTGTAGTCTTATTGACTGAAAAAAAAAAAAAAAAAAAAAAAAAAAAAAAAAAAAAAAAAGAGAGAACCACTGTGCAAGCTGCTACAATTACTCTTCACCAACTATAAGAGGCACCCAAGAGGAACCCAGGTAGACAGCAGTGCAGTAGTTCAAAAGCTCCATGTGCCTGGATCAAAGACTTTGGTAAATGAGACTGGCTTCCCCCTGTTTGCTCCCATTCAAGCAATACATAGAACTCTAGGAAGCCAAGACAAGCAAATCAGAAATTTCTTCATTAATACAAGAGACAGGACACCCTTCTTCCACAACAAACTTGGCTCTGTCAATTGACCATAGAGATGAAATACTTTCCATGTATTGTATGCTGTCTTGTATTTCCTTTGGAAGAGCCAGGTTTAATTCTGTATGTGACCTGTCATCAGTGGAGTTTAAAAACCCCAAACAAACACACTAGAAAACTCAAACATAAATAAAATCAAACACAAAACATAAAAATTCACCACATCCTGCAATTTTCAATGACACTGCTTTTTAGCTTGTCTGATATTGTATTCCAGATGAGTTTTAGTCTCCTGATAAGCTGTATTTCTCTGATATTCAACCATATTATAAACGTAATTTAAGTACTTCTTTTTTCCAATAAGACTTCTGTTTACTTTGACTTTAGCCTCCATGCAATGTTCTCTATAGAATTTTATAACTAAATAAATTATTCTGCTTTTGTAAGCTATGAGCCTTAACCACGTTGCTACTTACTTGTTAATATATTTTAAATATCTTTTTTTCTCCTACACTTCAAAAATTTTTGCAATGTGGTATTTTTCAAAATTGAAACAAAAACCTTATAAACTTATGCAATAAGCAAATTGTGCAATTTAGCTAGCACGAAAAATAAAGTGTAATTGTGAGCTTCTGTAGCCTGTCCCACTGATCAGCCAATTCTCTGTAGATAAAAATATCACAAAATCTCCTTAAAGAAAGGAAAATTTGGCAAGGTGTGGAATTAAGTGCAACTAAGGAAGAGAATTATAAATCACTTATAAATATCCTGGCATATGCTTTTTTAACCTAAATGAGGCAGAACTTTCTTGATCTAGTGTAATTGAGAGGCATTTCAAATACACTGGAACACAGCTATCAGGACTAGTAAAGCAAAACTACTTCCTCCTGTGAAAATCCTCAGAAGACAGCTGAATGCAAGTTTAAACATCCCACTCTGACTTTAAGCTGGTTTATTAGGTTTAATGGTTGGAAATAACCACTGCACTTTTCAGCCTGATTTCAACAGCTGAAGCAGCAGAATTCAGTGTATTTAGCCCTGCAGGGTTTCATCACTAATCCATAATCTCCGTAAAGTTAAAACTTCAGGGATATTTAAAGAAATCCTAAAATTATTTTAAAATGACCAAATAGAAATGTAACAAGTGCATATACTTTTTTCCCCTACTCAAAGCTCTAAAAACCTACCTGGGTATATAATTTTAACAGTACTTCTGTGGTACAGTACACTTTCAAAAATCCAAGTGTAGGTTCTTCTTGAAATGTCAGAAACTTCATTTTCTGCTCATGCTTGCTTAAGAATAGTGCCTGTTACTCCAAAATTAAGGGTGAAGAGAGTTGAGGTTCAGATGGCAACTGTTTATAAATGCATAAAAGAACATGAAAAAACTGTATCTGAAAAGTATATGTAACCAATTAAGATAATGAAGATTGCCGACAAGGGGGCAATTCTGTTTGATGTGATGGGGGAAGGAAGTATATGAGGTAACAGTACTCCTTAAAGGTTTATATTACAATTCATTGATTCACCTGAACTTTTATCCTTTTTTTTCTTTTTTTTTTTTAAATTTTATTTTGTAAGAGTATTTCAAGAGACAAGATAGCTCTTTTGAGTTTTAACACCTTGGAAGAGTCACTAAAGATAACTGCCATTGTAACAGTTCTATCCTTCCTCTGGATTTGGCACAGAAGCCTAGGAATACATTCAGATACCACAGGTGCAGAAAAACATGAAAAACAATTATATCATTCCAAGAAATTAGTACTGTGAGACACACACTATCATCTGGCTCCATAAAATACTTCCAGAGTGAAACTAATCACAGTTTTGACAAGCAGCTGGAGAGTGCCAGGCAAAACAGACACAAGGATTCTTGTCTTGAAGTATTAAGGCATTTTTCAACCTTTCTCCAGTTGAAAGAACATACAGGACTCTTTCCTAAAACTTAAACTCACTTTTGTACCTAAGAAAAATTGGAAGAGATAGGCAAAAAGACTTTTGTGTCAATCCAGTGTCTGCCAGCAGGTCAGGAACAAGGCTGGAATAAGCTACCACAAATTAAGGAGATTTGCAATCTATCCACTTGGCCACTGTCCACGCCATTAAACCAGATGCCACGTGCTTGTTTTGCACTGACTCAAGCTACAAAACTCACAGAGTAAAAGAAAAAGACACTGCCAAAATTGTCTTGAATGTGGCATGGACCAGGCAGGGAATGAAGGGAAATGAAAAGTCAAGGCAAGACCTTCAGTAAAGAAGTGCAGAGCTTCCTTCCCAGGAGGGACCATTCCCAGGAGGGACAGGAAACAAACTGCAGCTCCAGGGCTACACTTGGCCACAGTGCCACAGAGAGCCATCACACACACCTGGTGGAATCACACACTGATTTAAAATCATTCATTTTCTTAAATACTGTGGGGTTTTTCCCTACAATTAACAGCCTCCAAATAGCATAATATAGACCTTGTGGGATTTATCCAGGAGCTAAAGTAAGGAAAAGACAAAACTGTACTTTTCTACCATGCTTGAAAAGACCTTCTGAAATAAGAATATGAAACTCATGCAGACATTAGTGTCTTGATTCAGCTTGATAGATTTTCAGTGTCTCCACTAAGCAGCTTCTGATCTCAACTTCAGCTCCAGCAGCAAAACAGAGGTGTTGAACATTAATAAATGAGACAAACAGTATACTGCAAGGTTGCTTTTAAAAGTGAGTGAAACAAGCCCTTAGGGCT
Organism: Oenanthe melanoleuca; assembly: GCF_029582105.1. Taxonomy (NCBI): domain Eukaryota; kingdom Metazoa; phylum Chordata; class Aves; order Passeriformes; family Muscicapidae; genus Oenanthe; species Oenanthe melanoleuca. Next base: position 44,770,896 of record NC_079334.1, read on the forward strand.
GATGAGATGAACATTATGTGGCATATCTACTATACAGAGATTTTTTTCTTTTTAAAGAAAAGACTTTCAAAGGCACTTAAAAAAAATCAGTTGCTGAGATCAAAACCAAATGGTGAAACTGAAGATGGTTAAGCACAAACATTTCCTTAGTCATGGCTGACTAAGAACTGACTAGAACTGTATTATTTAGTATTTCTGCATTATTCTCTTCCCTTCTCTCAAAAATCTTTTGCCCAAGAACTCTGAATTTAACTAGTCAAGATATATATATATATAATCAAATATATATAAACTTGTACATCTAAATGCTCACAACTTCATGGGATCCAAGGACATTCATGTGTGGGTCCTGATCTTTAAGGTCCATCTAACCCTTAATATTCTGTGATTCTATGAGATATTGAATCCCTGGAGCACCATACATGAACAAACACTGTATTGGATTTGATTCAGCAGTTGGTTTTGAGCCACATAATAATCCCACTCACTAATTAAAACAATTGCAGGTGTGTAAATAATCAACAACACACCTAGCCTGTAATGGGCTTACTTTTCCTAACAGCAAATTGAAGGGGCCAAATGAAAGAAAAATGTATTTTTTCGTTTCATAAAGAAAGAAGGAGTAAAAAGAGCAGGAAAGGATTGACAACACAACACACAGTTAAACTTGAGGAGGAAAAGGAAAGTAAGAGGCACATCCAGGCTTGCAACTTGCTTTTAACTTACTTAAACAATTTCAACTCACTTATTAAAAAATGCTATTTATTAACTCCAGAATTACTATTCAAATTAAAAGGAATCCCTTTCCCACTTCACTAGGATTGCTTGAAAGGTCAGCCAACAATCACTGCTGGGCTCAGACTGAAATTCATTATTTCCAGCAAGCAGTAATGTTAATGGCTATGATAATTACAGTCATTGGTGGTTTGGTTACTTGTTGTGCCAGAAAGAGATACCATTATGAGACCAACATAATCCTACCTAATCCCTGAAGGCTTGTATATAAACCACAGAGGTGTAACAGAAAGGAAATTATATATGTGCAAAATCAGTGAAGTGCTATGACTTTTCATACTTGTTTTCTAAAATGCATGGAAATTAGATGATTTATAGCTTTCAGTCTCCAAGAAGGATAAGAGATGTCAAGTGAGCCAAAACAGAATATTCTTGCTCAAGTACATCTTGTAAAATTTGCAGCCTTTGCATTTCATCTGGAATAGATATGAGAAGACACATTATGAATTTTATTTGGAAATACCCTACCAACGTTCAACCTTTCCTGAAAGTTTATTTTCATCTTAACCCTATCATCACTTCTATTTTACTGTTTCAATTCCTTACCCTCCCTTTGTCATTTTAAGGGCTGAATAAACCACCAACACCAGCACATCGAGTGATCGAGTAACAATGGACAAATTACAATTAAATTAAATCAAAGAGATCTTTAATTCAGACCTTTATAAAAGCAGCACAGTAGTACCTGGGACAGAGAAAGGACCTGACCTTAAATGTGAAGACTGGTCACCACTTCAAATACTAAACTGAGCAATGGAATTATTGTAATATAGGGCAAGTATGTGCCAAAGATTAAAATACCATCTTAACCACTCAACCTTCCAATTTGCTTTGCCCAGTTCAGTTTTTGAACCTACTCCACCAGGACTAGGGGTTTACATTAAATATTCAGGGTTGGCCTTTGGTTTCATCAAAGTTAGCCCTATTTAAAACTTGTCAACCTAGGAACAGGAAGTGGAACTGGGAGACAGGACAAGTGTGTTCTGAGTTTTCTGGTTTGGGGTAGGTTTTTCTCCTTTAGTAACCCTTGAAATATATTTAATTTGTTCCAAAATTATTGAAAAAGAAAATATCTCTGGCTTTAGCAATAAAAAAGCCAACCTAAAGTACAGCATTGCAAAAATGGAACAGTTCAGACAGACATATTTTATCTTATTCCTCATGAATTTAGGGTAGTAGTAAATGAGAAAAAACTCTCCACATTTGTCTCCTCCCTTATTAAAACCCTGCTTTCCATATTTGGAAGCATCTTTTGCAATTTAGCACTTTATACTTAATTCTTTTTTTTCTTTTAACTGTAGAATTGCTAATGAAAAGGAACTGATAATTTATGCTTTTCAAAACTATGAATTATTCACCAACTACAAGACAGGACCCATGTAGAATCATATATTCTGATTCCTACTGAAGCAGCTTGAAATTGCAGCAACTAGTGGCAAAATAGCCACTATTAGAATCACAGAATCACTTAGCTTGAAAGGGACCCTTTGGACTGAGTCTAAACATAAAATATACAACTGCACCCATTTCTCAGCTGGCTAATTAACTCCTGCCTACTTATCACACAAAACCATCTAATCTTAAACTTGTTACCAAGAAAGTTCTTTCAGAGTCATTTTGGTTTATCTGTAAGGGACTACTCCCTGCCATATAGCCACAAATATCCAAATGCCAGAGTGGTTATGGTTCATGTATGTGGGTTTTACTCTTCTTGCATTTCCAGCATACCTAAGATGACAAAAACAAAAACAACTACCAGACTTTGACAAAGCTGCAGTGACAAAAAGAATATTCTGGCAATGACCTACAACATTCTGGCACAGGACAAATGTTTCTAGTTGAGTTTGCCCTGGAATTCATAACATAAATCTAACACTGAGAGGATGGTACAAAACCTGCAGCTGCTACATTTTTGTCTGATATAAATTACAAACTTAAAACCATGAAAATAAGATAGTACCCTCTTACATAATAAACCATAAAAACAACCCTCAAACAATAACAAACAAAATTTAAAAAATCAAGGAAAAATAAAAATAAAATCAAGGGAAAGGAATCAAGGAATTCATCAAAGGCTTGTGATAAGAAACTGCATTATTCCCAGTAAAACAAAAAATGGTAACAAACACAAGTGCTGAAACTGTATCCCACAACAGAGAATTCACTGAAATTCCTAATCTCATCATAAGACTCTAAAGTAGGCCACAGCAAGCTTAAAAATTGACAGAAAGCAAAGAATAAGGGGTAATAGTATGCAAATCACCTTCTTTGCAAAGTTGATACTTCTTCCCCCTCCCCCCTTGATTTTGACAAAGCCTCAAATACAGAAGGATCCATTGTCTCCGCAAACACAAAAATATTTATAAATACACCACTAAAAACATGTACTAATGACAAGTCATGTGCTTTTAGACCATGTCTAATTGATCTAGAATTCCTTCAGTAATTATTTTTTCTTAATTACTGATTTATATCTGATCAGTGTAATCTTAAATGTTGTAATTAGAAGGCATTAAAAAGACCAATCACATGATATAGAAATCCTAGTTGAAAATATTCACATAATTATAAAAGCCTTTTTTCCCCCCACAAAATCATACTCCCATAACTCAGGAGAGTTTAATCTTTCTTTTGCACAGAAGTATGTTAGAACAAACTACAATTAAATCACGTTCTTGTGGAAAGTAAAGAGGAAAATAAGTTATTTCTTTTTGAGCAACAGTTTTAAGGAAACAATAATAAAATAAAGCATTGCACTCATGATAAATGTAGTCAGAAGCAAAATGCTTCTGCATCAGCTCTGCATTCAACACACGTCAGTCTTATTCTAGATCATTATACCCAATAAATAATCTACCTCCTGCCAAAAAAAGCTTTTTCTTTATTTTATTTCTTTACATTCTGTTTTAAAAACAACTTCAGAACTTCACACTTGCAGGGCCTTTGACAGAAAAAGGACAAAAATAAGTGGTTATTGTAGGGAAAATAGTGACCAGGTGAAACCATATACGTTAAAATTTGAGTTTTGTTTTCTGGATTTTAAGAGCCCCAGTACAATAGTTGCATTTATTGTCAATATACAGTCACGTTTTCAAATGTCTGCTTTGTAATCAAGGTAGTTGTATAAAGGAAATCTTTCAAGCCCAAATTTTACTTAAGGTGATGGAACAGAACTTCCTAAAATGATTTAATGATATTTAGAATATTCAGTAGATCAACTGCCACAGTTTAGAGTATCTGTCTATCCATGCCCAGGTTATATCACAAGTACTTTCTCTATTTCTAAGAGATTGGTGACATTTGTCTGCAAACTGATCTTTGGGTGGGCAATGGGAATAAAGAATCATTAAACTTCAATGACTTCTGTGAAAAACAGACTATGTCTGTTGTAAAGGGAAAACACTCCAAGATGGAGTAAATTTTGTAAATTACTAATGCCAGTTCTACTAAATCTTAGCCTCAGGTGAACCAAGGTGGAGAGATTTGGAAGAAGCCACAAAAGGAAGTGGAAGAATCGAGGAATTTGAAGAAGTTGCAGAAAGGCTCTGCAGGAGAGAGAATGATGGATGCTTAAAGGAATAAGGTTTTCAAACACTCCAATGGAGGCAAAAGAAAGCAAGCACCAGAGAAGTTAAACTGAGGTAGGGAGGAAATGTTAAAATATTTCACCTGTGAGAAATTCAGCAATTATGTGAGAAATCTTTTGGGAACATACATATTCTCAAATATTTTTAGTATCCTTTCAATAGAACATTTTCCTAGAGAGGCAACTGTAAACATTCAGTTGCAAGAGAATGGTTGGAACAGCATCTTTTCAGGACAGAGCTCTTCTGAGAAAGTAAGTGGTCCATCAAATCAGAGATGGCTCCAGGACTTGCTCTCATGAAAGAGCACAATACAGATAACCCACCCTAGGCAGTGCAGCTGAAACATTGGATTAATCCACCATAACCTAAGAAACTCTAAGGTTGTCATTCTGAAGGGACACCCAATAATGCTAACACAAGCCTACAGCTCTCACACAGGTGGATTTTGATATTTATCCAGACAGAAGGTTAACTGTTGCCATAAAGGAAACTGCAAAGGATCTTAAATCTGAAAAGAAAGGAGAGGTGCTGAATTCAGAAATGGTGAAAAAAAACATTTTGCTCCTGGCTTCTCAGACTTCTTACCCCAAAGGAAATCAGCAAGTGTTAACACTGTTGGGGAAGAGTTTGGTTTTTCTGTTTTGTTTTTTTAAAAATAATGTTATCATTTGTTCTCAGAGGATGGGACTAAGACCAGAAGAATCATTCCATATAAGCCATTAAACAAGGAGCAGATTGTTATGATTTCTGGATTGCATTTGCCATTTCCAAGGTGAATGTCACTTCTGACTAGGCACCAGCATCCCTTCCTATTTCAAAACATTATTTATGTCTCTCATATAGGCAGAGGCCAAAACAAAACACAGTCACCATTTCATATGACAGATTCCAGTATGAAGAGACTTGATAGTAACTACTGTGCATGAAAGCCTCAGTGTTGCAATTTATCACAACAAAAGCACTGCAATAAATAAGAAATTGGTGATGGAGGGACACTACAAAAGTTTGCAACTCCTAATAATCAATGAATTTTTGTTAGTTTACAGTTTACAAAGCTAAAATTTAATAGGAAGCAAAAAGATAACCCAAAGGGTCTGTATTTACACAAATAGATGACTTATGGAGATTAATTAACATTATGATGTGTCAGAGAAAGTAAAGTGTCAAGCAAGACGTGAAAGGAAGAAGAATATTTAACATGTAAAAAATATTGTTTCTAGAAGAAAACTAATTAGCAGCTAAATTATCACATGGCAACTACCTACCATCCTGAGGGGGTTTCTGACAAGCTGGAAGGGGAGAAGTAAAGACAAGCTGAGCAGCAGATGTAGGGCAGCATTCTGGGTCAGTGTGCTGAGGAGCAGCAGTGGCACTGCCAGCACAGACCCACACAGACTCATCCCCAAAACCCCAAAGACTCACTTTCCCAACACAGCTGCCATCCAGTGTTAGTTTGGAGGCAAACTTCAGAGACACTGTGAGAAATGTGAAGAAAAGCTGCAGCTGAGATTCTCCTCTCCATGAGCAGGGAAGTGCTTGCTGCCTTCTGTGAACTGCTGCTCTTTGATTTGAGCACATGGGAGCTGGGACAGGCTTTACTCTCATTGTTTGAGCCACTGTGATGAGCCTCCTGCCCTTATCCTCAGCAGCTAGCAGGGCCCTTTGTCCTGCTTCAACACTAGTGGTGGGACCTGAGCACCTCCTTTCAAAATAGGCAATCAAAAAACATGGCAAAACAAGTATTTCAGAAAGCTAGCCTAAGTAACTGTAATTTAACAGGCTGTTATCCAGTGTTAGGATACAAGAAAGTAATAACAATAAAAGAAAACAAAACAACAACCCCCCAAAACAACCAACACACACACAAAAGTCCCCACAACCCCCAGCAACCAACACAACCCTTCCCACAAGATTTGCATTAGAATTTCAGTCTCAAAGGATGACAATTCATTTCTTCAATTACCTCCTCCATACCCTTTTCTAAGCATGTGTTAAATAAGTTTGTCACATTACACTATATTTTAAACTCAAGATGACTGAACAAATTATGTTGCCATAAATATAACTGTCAAAGTTAGACAGGCAATTCTGAACTGTTTTTTTTTTCCAAATTGAAAAAAATGCAATTTATCCTAGAGATCAGGCTAGACATGCTCAAATAAATTACTAATACATCCCAGAATAAACATTACAGCAAAATCTGAAGTAGCAATTACAAAATAATTAACTACTTCATTTTAAAGGACTAAAGGACATCAACTAGTATCTACAAAGGTATTTATTATGCAACAAGCCTTCAGTAAAGACAAGCCCAAAGAAATCGTTCTAACATCTCAAAGACCCTAGTCAACAGCTCAATATGCATAGCATAGGAGTCCAGAGAGTTTTAGTTTTGTTTATAAAAATAAATAAAACAGCTTAATTAAAATACATTAGAGAGATTAATTATAAGACAGCTTTAAAAGTTCAGGAAGGAAAAGCAGGAATCTGAAGCAAACTCAGGAGTGCTGCTCATTAACCTCAATTGAGCTCAAAGTGTTTGCTTATCCTAAAATTCAGTTTGAACAGCTAGTCAAAAACGTGAGTCTCTAAAATTAATATTGTTTCACTCATCTGACAGACCTGCAACAAAGCATCATTTTTATTTACTACACCTGGAACAAACAAAAGGCATGGTCACATGTCCACAGAGCAGCCTTTGTGAGATCCAGCTACTGAGTGGCAAATTGATAAAACATTTAGGATTCTAAAATTAGTTTAACAGTATTTTTTCTTATAACTATTGCTTAGGGTATACATGTGGTTTTTGCTAGTTTTTCACCCAGCTCTATTACTTTTAAACAAACATTTTGGGAGTTTGCCAAATAACTTAATGTAAGAGACAGGAATATGAGGATACCATAGGCAAAACAAGTTATATTGCTTCCAAATTCCCATCTGTGACATACTGTTAGTGTCTCAATTTAACTTTGATACCATATCTAGGACCAATCTTCCAAGCCTGCAGACCCAAGTGAAATATGGAAAGTGAGCCTCCACACAAACAAAGAGATGTCTGCTAGTTATTTGCTTACATCTTGTGCTGGTTTTGACTGGGACAAAGTTAATTTTCTTCACAGCAGCTGTGTTTTGGATTAGTGCTGAAATCTGTGTGGATAGCATAGGGATGTTTCAGCAATTGCTGAGCTTACACAGAACCAAGTCTTCTCCCCCCACATCACCAGTGAGGAGGCTGGGGGTGCACAAGGACTTGGGAGGGGACACAGCTGGGGCACACTTGGCATTGCAGACACTGGTGCTCACATGTTGCACAAGTAAAGTTCCTATAAAATGCAACTTTAAATAAGCCTCTTTTTATTCTTCATTACTAAACTGACATAAGTATTCCTGCAAGTTCCTACTTATGTACCTTATATCCCCTGTAGTTATTAGGAAATGAGGCTGTAGCTATTGAGGTAACAATATATTTAATGCTCTCAGGACCAAAAAAATGGGGAATCTCTCACTTAATAATTACCTTATTAATAAACCACAGAGTTTCTTCCCTGTAAAACAAAGTATCAAGAAATCAAACATGGATATAAACCTGAACTATTTAAATGTATTAAGGATTTCAGGTCTTCAAGTCCTCCAGTTCCCCCAAGAAAACACAGATTTGAGGTCTGGCAAGAGAACACCATTAATAGACACTAAGAAGCATCATAATTGCATAAAATTCAACAACTATAATGTATCCTGTAAACCACACAATCCATCCCACATGCTGATCTTGATTATCACAAGACCTACACAAACACCTATTAAACTCACTCACTGAACACACCTTCAGGAATAAAGAAATAAAACTGAGTTAGGAAGCAAGAGTTCAAAAAGTAGATGATCAGACTGTACAATTATTATAAACAAGTAACAAAGGAACAAAATTAGACATTGCCTACCTAACACCCAAAAGTACAAGGAAGTACAAAGGGACTTTCTTCACTTCTTAAAATTTATTAAAGGCTTCTGCAAAACAGCAATGAGGATAAGCATATTAGCTCAAACCTCAGAAATCACTGCAAACACAGCACAATCTGTTACAAAACTAGAAATACAAAGCAGCAAATGTTTATCTGCAGCTTAAACAAACAAGTATCAGCTTAGAACAATAGATTTCTTTTTTAAAGGGCTTGACACCTCCTCTCAGATTTTATTAAGTATGTCTTGTGCTGATAAGCAGGGTTGCATGCATGTTCTCCACTCACCACTCTAGCTTTCTGATGAAAAATTATTGCTATTCTAGAGTTCAGTACTTTTTATCTCTTAAACAGGTATGGTTAATTTTAATAAGTTGTATATCCTCAGAAAGATTTTTATCTGTATTAAATACTATTATCCCCAAGACAAAGCCTAGAGTTCTCATCCACTTTGTGTGGGTCACATTTATCAAGAAAAGCACATTTATTCCTAAAAATGGCCTTTCCTCAGAATAAAAGGCTTGAAAGCAGCTATTCTGTATTGCTGACAGATTTTTAGGTAAGAAAAAAATAAAATAGAAAAAATATATTCATGTAGCAGATTTATTCAAAATCTACTACACTATGATGAAGATTGCAGGTTACTTACTAAATTTGCCTTTTGCAAGATCAGTTACAATGATTTCTGTAGTATATTAAACTATTAAATCACCTGGGAGCTGATTTGTTTTGAAGGACTTTTAAAGTTATTCCTGGAGATGAATGAGATTACATGATTTGGTTTCCTTTTTTTTTTTTTTTTAAGATTTCTAGATAACCTCCAAATTTTATCTTGTCTTAAGCACCATCTACACATCTGGGTAACAAAACTACTTCTCAGTTCCCAATTAGTTCTTGCCTCATCTATCATTTCATATCGTCCCAATAATTATTAACATTATTTTATTATTAAATGGATTACAAACAACCATTCTAACTTGATTTCTGACAAGAAACAGATCTGATTCACTGATCTACCCTGCTTCAGTCTTAGTTGTGACATTAGAATTCAACACTACTCTGGCTGAAGGCAAATCACTATGTCAATGGATATCTTTTCCACAAGAGAGCTGAAGAACCCCATTTGCTTCTGGTAGCATAATCTTTCAAATACACTTTTAACTCACACTATTCTATCCTTACACAGAAAAGAAAAACTACAAAATAACCAGGGCATATTCCTTCCTTACCATTTGTACCAGGCTTTGAGTGTCAAAGAAGTATTATGGTTTTATACATAATGCAACCATTAAAACATTCTTTGCCTTAGTTTCCTCTTCTGGTTACTTTTGTCATCATCTTTACAAACTTTTAAAGAGTAGTGCTTGTGGGAAATTCAAAGGTTATGGATACATCACATCAGTGACACCAGGAGAGGTGGCAGAGAGGAGGTTAAAATAGAAGCTAAAGAGGGGAAAGGTTACACAGAAGAAGAATGGAGGTAGGAAACATGAAATAGATTCCTTATCCTTTTGAAATCCTAGACTCTTTATATCTGCCTTCTGAAAGGATATAAGGAAAAAACTGTCACAATGAGACAGTGCAGCAGAGAAAGAGGTTGCTCAGGAAGGTTGTGCAGTCTCCCAAACCAGTTTACCAACCAGACAGAGTGCTGAGTAACCTGGTCTCATCTCACAACTCATGCTGCTTCAAGCAGAAACGTGGACTAGAGACTTCCTGAGGTCCCTTACACCCTGAATATGCTGGGATTAATTCTGAGTTCCCGAGCCGAGTTTGTGAAAACATTTCTAAATCATGCATGAAAAGGATATAAAAAAACCAAAACAAACAAGCAAGTAAATTCTGAAAAACCTTTTTGCTATGATTACACCCTTCCTGCCTGTTGTCATGTTCAGAAGCAACATTAAGAGTAATCTGCTTGATCTTCAAAAGAAGGAAGAATAAGTTATTATTCAGTATTCTCACAAAACCCTGTTTCCTTTAAAAGCTGTGTTACTGTACATTTTGTACCCAGTTCAGATGAAACTACAGTGAATATAAGTTGCATTTAAACTAAGATAAGCTTGTCTAGATGAAGCCTGAAGCTCTTCTGTTCTTCAGAGCAGAGTCCTTTGCCTGAGCCTTGCTCTCAAAGACAGAAAGGGGAATTTATGATGAACCACTAGATTCAGCAGCACTTCCACATCTTGCTGATATACATCTACCTGAGTTGTAAATACTAATGTTAGTGATAGAATTGGTATCCAAATGACAAAGATATGACAATGGTCTAACTACTGAAGGCTACCTAGGAAATCTTAAAGATTTGTCCAAAGCAACACACAACATATTGCCTTCCATATAAAAGCAAAATATAAATGGAAAAGAGATAAAGACAACATACAAGCTATTTGTGTCTGCACTTTACTGCACATACTGCAACAAAATATAGACATACATAACACACCAAATTAGGAAAATGTAAATAAAAATTATAATAATAAATGGTGACAACCGCTTTTTTAGAAACTATGGTACATCCTGAATTAGCACAAAACAAGCATAAGCATAATGCTATTGTGGAAAAAAAGTAGCCCCTAAAAACCAGAGAGGTGGATAAAATCACTGCTGTATTAAGAGTAAAACAGTGAATGACAAATTCCAGCAAGTAGAGCTAGAACCAGACACCTGGACTTTAGATTTCAGTTTTCCATGACAACCAAACAGAACCACCTTTCACCTCACTTTACCGTAGTTAAAGTGTACAAAAATAAAAGTAACAAAAGAAGACACTGCATCTATTACCTCAAGGGGAGGATGGCAGAAAATGCCATTAAAAGAACACCTATCCCTCAAAAACCATCAACAGAACGATGTATCAAATATAGACAATGCTTGAAAAGCAGAAGGTCCTTCAATTTTGCACTTTTAAACTACCTATCAATATATGTATTATTTTGGTAATGGGCTGAGTCTGGGGAACTGAGACAGTAAAAGAACAAACTTATTCACTAGGAGACTGACAAAAAATACAACCATTAAGTAACATGTTTCATTTAACTTCTTTTAAAACAAACAAACCCAAACATGACAAGTCACTCCAATCCCCAACAACCCCACCACCACCATCACACAATCATCAAGTTGTATCTATGAAAATATACAAACAAAAATCAAGGATGGTAACAAAATTTATTTCCCAAAACACTGGATACTGAGGAGCTGAACCTGTTTGTAAACAAGAACTGTACATCTTAAATTCCTACAGTTCTACACAGAGTGGGCTGTTGTACTGCCCAGTAGTCGAGCTGGAGAGGCAAAAGAAAAAGCAAATCTTACTTTCACTTCAACCCAAATTGCTCCTTAATGAAGAATTTACATTTTAAGTCTCTATTTTAAGTGAACAATAGTTAGGAAGAAAAGTCATCTACCAATGAAAAAATAACATTCTGCAGCACACAACTATGTTTTACTCAGTCTAGTTTAGACATCAGTCAACAGCACTTTCCAGGGATGATTGATTGCATATACTCCATTGGAAAAAGCTGTGCTGTTTAATCCACACACTGTGTATTTAATTTCTAGTCACCAATGACAGGGAAAAACTTCCATCAGTGAGTTTTTCTTTGTAGCATCTTCCTGCTTTGCACTGCCAGCCATCTTCCATCAACCTTCAAAATCCCTCAGGTGAAATTCCCCCATCCCATTTTTGTTTCTCTCACTATGTATATTGGGACAAGGCTGATAAAAGCTGCTCAGCTCATGCAGCACTTTCCACTAGAGCAGCTCAGTCCAATACCAATAATGCAAGGGCAGATCCTAGAGACAATCATTTCTAAGGAGTCTTGGGGAGACTGGTAACACCAGTTACAAGCAATTATGGGGAGAAAATAGGATGTAAAGCTGGAATAACAAATAGTTCAGGAGTCCTCAGTGACAAGAAAGAAAACCAAACAAAAACTAATTATAAAATAAAATAGGGCTTACAAACTTAATAATAAATCCTGAAAAGGCTCATGTAAACATAGCTCAGATAAATCCTACTCACACCCTCTCTGTACCTTCAACTCACAGGCTCTTATTACCTGTGCACCAAAACTTCTGTGGCTGTGCTGGGGTTTCACCAGTCTGCTCTTCACCATAAATCAAAAGCATCTGCCAAGCCACAGCTTCAGACCTGCAGCACACTCTGCTTTCAACTCAGCTGACAGGGAAGGTGAACCTCAATTATTAACGTGCATTTTTATTGCTGTAATGTCACTTCTTTCACCTGAACACTTACTGCAGGCCCACACACATCAGTGTGTTGTGAGCAGGAGTGTTTACACCACTTGTGTGCTTGGTGACACCTCCTAAGCAAATGGATTTCAGAGATGACTGCCACCACTTTAACTCCATGCAGCATCTAGTGCTTAGCAGAACTGTAAAAAATAAACCAGACTATGAAAGCCCAAATTGTCAGCTTGCTCAACAAAGAACCCATGCCCTTGGGATCTAGGTGAGACATAGGCACAGTAATAGACTTGTCCAATCCCTATCTCACTTGGAAACAATAAATCTAATTTACTAAGATTAACTTTCAGAACAAACCCACACATTCTAACAAAATAGGCAAAGTACCTGGGAATATGCAAATTGATCCATTCTGGAATTTGCATAAAATCTGAGGGAGAGAAGCTATGAAACATTTGGCACTTATGCTTTATCCTCATGCTGTCTCCCCTGGCAGGCAGAGAGAAGGCCCTCTTCAAATCAGCACAAAACTCAGCATTATTAATGGCCACCCACCTCAGAGACACTCCTGTGGAGAGGGCTTTCATGGCTGCCATTAATATCTGTGCAGCAAATCATTTTTATTTCATTTTTCTAGTGCACTAAGCCCCAATGTACCAGTTACAATTGCTTCACAGTATTGCAAGTCTAACATTCCCAGACATTATCTCATAGAAAAGAAATAAAAAAAGTAAAGACAAGACAGTGTGGAGAGGAAAGAGATTGCTTACTGCAGTTATATATTTCAGTGTACTGTTACAGCATTTAGCTGAAAGGAACCTGAATCTTCAGCTGCTAAAAGTCCCTAAGTCATTAAGTATGAGAGCACTTCTCTTCCTCTTGGTCCTGGCTGAACAAACACCACAGGCAAAAGACAATCCTAGTATTTATATTTGGACTACTTAGTCTGGCCCAAAGTAAAAAGAAAAACAATTCTGACTTCTAACTGCATATCCTCATGTGGACAAACTTGATGGAAAAAGTTCTCCCTAGGAAGAAATATAAAGTCTACTAAAAAAATTTTTCTGTCAGGGTAAAAAGAAAAATAAATCACTGCTTCTTTGAACAGAGTGCCTCTATATCCCCAAGGCATTAAAATCTTAGCAACACAGATTTCTTCAATGTTTAGGGGAATGTATGTCCCTAAAAAATTGTTTTCAGCCATTAAATATATGCAGATCAAGTAAGCTCTCTGTAGTCCCAGGGAGCTTTCCCATGTCAGACATGACTATCATGAAAGTCTGTATTACAGAAAGAACAATTTAACTTGCTCTGTGCACAATGAAACAAAATGTTTGGTTATTTCGGTCTCCAGAAAACAAATGGAATAAACCTCCAAAATACCTAGGAAAAGAATAAACAGATAACCTGGTAGAGCACTGCAAATAAATGCATTGATTAATAAGATTTTAAAGTGAAAATCTGTGGTTCATGTTAAAGAATTAAGCATTCTATTGCAGGATCAGAAGATACAATTCAAAAACTGTGACCCCTACTGCTTAACACCCTTCTTATTTTGAAAATAATGAAAAGCAAATAGGATTCTTTCTACTAGATATTAGATTGTTTCCTGCAGTTAAAGAATGGTAAAATGAGTATGGGAAATTTAGTAGTAAAATGATCCAGCTACCACTTTATTTCTCAATATTAAATAAAACTTCGAGACCTCAGGTACTTTTCAGATTTTATTGGGTCTTGGACACAGCAAATACACTTCATTCTGTTTCATGTGAAATTTCCCAGAGAAGAGGAGACAAACGCAGTCAATAACTCAGTGTGAGAAATGATCTGCACGACTGAGCCCTGTCCCACTTTCCAGCTGAAGTAGGTTAGCTCAGCTGTCAGCAAAACCATTGGGCCCTTTCAGGGAGGCTGCTTGGCACACAAAATGGTCCTCACCTGTCTTCAGCACTTAAAAGCCAAGACAGAATTCCAGAAGTTATAGAAATCACTTTTATAAAAATAGCATTTTTAATACTGTGACTCATTGCTATCATTTTATGAGAAAACTTGAAAAGCATTTTGAAGCATCCTCCTAACCAAGAGTAGAAACATGTAATGACAATGCAAAAGACTGAATGCACAAAATGCATTTATTTTTTAATAATTCATTCAAATACATGTATTTCAGACACAAAGAGGAAAAGAATTTTTTTTTGTATTAACAGAAAGCTCTTCCCAGAGTAAAAAGCTGTCAGCTCTTGGAATGCTGGTGAAGTGTTGCAGTACACCAGGTACCAGCAGCAACAAGCACGTACAGCATTAATGAACTGCCTTCCCTCAACGTTCACATCTCACCATGACTTACAATTTACAATTCTGCTCACACAAAATCCTGTCTGAACTAACACTGAAGCTTTTTAAACCCAACAGCCTGCAGTCCTGAACAACATGCTATAGCTAACCCTCCTTTGAGCAGAGCAATTGGACAAGATGATCCAAGGTGTCTTCCAGCCTTTGCCTTCCTATGATTCTGTGATCTTTGAAGAAAGCACAGCTACAAGGCAGAAAGTTGTACATATCTTTTCCTTTTATCAAACTGCATACTCATTCAAAACCAAATAAAAAACAGATAAACGTGAGTGACTTTGCTATGAGAGGAATGAACGATTGACATTGAAAGGACCACAATTTTATTTAATCATGGCATAACAAGAATCCAGGTCAGAGCTACAGCATTCCCAGCATGGTGTCTCCTAAGCATACCATTGCAGTCAGAGCCCTAGCTAGGGAAAGATGATCTCTTTCTGTTGACATAAGGTCTATTAACCTGAAGAACTAACCATAGTAGAAAATACAGCTATCACAGGTTCAAAATTGGAACAAACTCAACTTTCAAGAAAGAGTACCTCTCAGATAAACAGAACAGTTGCTTAGCCTCAGTTTCAGTTAAGAAAATTTCTTTACCAAGGAAGTATGTGATTCAGTAACATAGAATAAGCACAAATTCATCTACTCTGCCACAAAGAAAGCAAGACAGTCCTGCAAATTTTCTTTTGTCCTGAAGAGACTTGATATCTGAAAACATAAGTTAGAAGGCTCCCACTACCAGCCACACTAACCAGTGCTCCTGGGTCTAGTGATGATACCAACAAACTCCATTCTCTCCTTTCCCTACACCTTTTGTACAGCTACACATGGTCAGCAGTGCTCCACCTCTGCTAAATGTTCCAAAACCAAGAAAACAAAGTCAGAAACAGCAAGGGAATGTTCCTGCTGACTGTGGATGGAATATCATGGAGGCTTTTCCTAACCTACCATACTTTAAGCATCCAACCAACCTATTGTTTTGATAAGCTTTTCACAGAAAGCTGTTCTATTCTCTCTCACCACATTAAGGTAGGGAGGCAAAGGATGACAAAAGCAAGTAGTCTGAGTAAGTATCTAGAAGCCAGTGGGATCACAACATTTTTTTAATCCAAGTTAACATCAAAACCATTTGTTAAATGTATCTAGTACTGTAGAGTGATACACCTGCATTTTCAGTATCTTACTAGCCCCAGCTTCCACTGCTTAGTACTGAGTGATAGCAATTTTACTCAACTTTGACATTAAATGCTCTTTTTACAGCTAATGACAATTATTAGTTCCAGAATTCTTGAAAATCTTCATAACAGTAAAAAGACTGCTTGTATTACATCAACTCCTTAATGATAAAAGGGCCTAATTTAAAGGAATAATGTTTGACAATCAGTGAGTTCTCAGAATAAAGCATGCGTGCTTTCAGACAATTTTAAAGGATATTACCTTACTGAAAATGAGCATACAGTAAGACTTCTGTACTTCTGTTACATACGTATTTGAAAAATATTTAAAATGCATCAGGTCTCTTACAAACATTTCTGTAAATTCAGTATAAACTTCTATAAAATAAAACAGCAAAATATTTCAGTCATGGCCTATATTCTACACATTCCTTCTGCTTTCTCAAACTGGTATCCATTTACATTCCTTCAATTTTAAAATCATTTGAAAAAAAGAAAGAAAAAATTTAAGAACAACTACTGCAGAAACTCTAGTCAAAAGAATGTTGTTTTCTTCTCCCTTCCTTTATCAAAATTCCTGTTGACAGCTGAAGAGGGTACGTTTAGATATAAAGATGCCATAGATATTTTTTTAACTCTTGAACTGTTATATCTTACTGCTGCTTCATACCAAAAGGCAGCTGGCAGTCTGGTCTGCCCTCTCTGACCAGGTACACTGGAGCTGCTCCCCTCACAGACAGTGAAGACATGCTCAAAACTCCATTACATTAAGTACCAGATGATGTTATGCTATAAAGTAATTTTTAATTTTCAATTGCAAAACAATAGTTTTCTTCTGACAGAAGGAGGAAGTGGACACAGCAGCAACTCTTCCTTGTAGCACTCATTAAAGACCATGCCTAATCTCAGACTGTTTGCATTGTTACTGGTAAGGTTCCTTAAAAAAAAATAAAAAAGAAAGAAAAAAGGAATCACAGAAAAAAAAAATTTCTAAGGGCCTGAAACTAAACCTGTAAACTGGCTGCTCAAACAACTAAGCTACAGTTCAATTAAATGGATTTTTCAGCTAACTTCTTGCTATTTGGCATTTTGAGTCATAGGTAGGTAATTACATTTTTTCCATATAGGAAAAGGGAGGAGCTGGTCACAAGAGTTGGGCAGAGGAAATGTCACACTTTTTAAAAAAAGCAAACAGCATCTAATTTTTGTAGATTGACATTGATGATTTCATGGACCTCTGTACGAGACCTAAGGGCATACATAGCTGTAATGAAAAACAGAAAACCACAGAAAAGGCATTAAAAAAATCTGTTTTGTAGTGCTACTCTCACATTCATTTTTTCTACATCAATTGCTGTCCTTTTCAACATAACACTAAGCTAATTCAAATACCCCATTCACTTACTACTCAATAGAAATAACATACTCCATAGTTCACTACCATTGATCTGTTGTAGATTAAGTTAACAGTCATTATGCAATTAATGGAAAAACAGATATATTAACACTGGGCTACAGAACAATGATGGCTTCTGATTGTGTCTTTGATATGATTCAACAGTTCTATAAATTAGAGTAATTTGTTATAGAATTAGTGTATCTTCACTGGCCTTTTAAGCCAGCAGTGCAGTTTTATGAGATGTTTTACAAGCAGCTGAGGGTTTTGTTTACATTAATAATTTACTTCTGTAGTAATACTGTATATGATGCTTTCAATTATCAATTAATGCTTGAAAACAAACAAACAACACTCCAAGCTTGTCATTCCTAGAACCAAGCCAAGAGCAGCAAGTTGCTGCTTTTGTGTAATTCTGCTGAGTTCTTATTTTGATTTATTGCTTGTGCATGGAGATATGTAAAGTGGGGATGCACTTCACATTTTTGATCAGTGTTAATTTCTCCCATGTGCTAGCAGTGAGAGTAGCTGCAGCAATTAAATCATCATGACAGCAGCAGTAGCAGCTGGTGCCATGGCAGAAATCTCCTTTCTTTGTTTTCCTCCTCTCCTTCCAGACAGGAAACAGGTAAGAGGAGGAAGAGCCCTTCATTCCCATTTCAAACAGGAGGCTTACAATCCTGTTCATAATTTTTTTACCCCAGAGGAGTCCAAAGCCAGGATCACTCCAGACCCTACCCTATAAAATGAAAAGCTCTACTGGGAAGGCAAAATAAGACACAAAATCTGCAAGGGAGTAAATGAGTGAATAATAGAAAAGGTAGTGCAAACAAAATGGAAGGGGAGGGAAAATGAGGGCAGTGGAGTCAGAGAATTTTCAATTGGTGTGAGTTTTTATTAAAGAAAAAGAAGCCACAAGTACAACAAAAAGGGACACTGAATACTCCTGGTAGCACCCACCAGCTTCTGAAAAACTGCAGACTTCCCAAGCACAATGACCAGTTACAGGCTACATGGTCAATGCAAGCCTCCTTTTCAAGTTTCCTCCCCCAACTATAGAAGTTTGGCTCAGTTGGCAAAAACACCCAGAAATCTGTAGTGTGTTGGAGTAGCAAATATTAGGCAAATGCAGAAGTGCCACTGAGTTCTGTGAGGAAGGGTGAGCTCACTGTAGGAGGAGCTCCAGGACTCCACAGAACAGGGTCCCCAAAGCACTGGACTGTGTAGCCAGGCATGAACTGAGGTACCCCAGGGGCAGCAGAGCATCCTCTCTTTTCCCACTAACTGTGATGAGAATGGCTGGGGAGAAGGCATCTTGATCACCTCCTGCCTTCACAACTCTGGGAACCTTTCAATCCATAATCCACATTTAACCCACATACAATACTATTAAATTTAATAACTCAGATGAGACATACCGATTTATTAAACATATACACCTCCGGCAAAGAAAAAAATCTAGATCACTTTATGGAAAATAATCTAAAAATAGATGAGAAGGCCATTGGAAAGTATGTCTATTATGCTCAATTATAATCAATGGATGATTTCCAGAAACTAAATTTATTATGTGCATCTAAACATTTCTTGAATGATTCCTACATTACAGATATTGCTTCAGCTTCTTTAAAGCAATAAATTACTTCAGGTTTGTGGGGGCTTGTTGGTTTTTTTGTTTGTTTTGGGGGGTGTGGTTAAGTTTATCTACAAAAGAGCATCCAGTCTTTATTGTATGTGAGTGGAAGTGTATTCTAGCACTCAAAAAAAAGATGCCTCTACCATAGCAGGAAGCATCCAGGAGGAAGAAAGAAGCCTGTCCTCAAATCTGACTAAACAGCTTGAAGAACTGTAAGAACTCAGCTGATTTCAGCTTAAATAAAGTAAAAGATTGGTCAAAATGATACACTGAGCGTGTAACACAGCAATAGAAGTTCTCTGAAACTAATCTCATGCCTGATGTCCATCTCAATTGCTTAGTGCCCAAAAAATGAAAAATTAATGGAAGTAATTTTTTTCTCCAAGGATTTATGGGTTTTTCAGCCTGATGATCCCCCATCTACACTGCTATGCAACTCCACACTGACTGAAAAGCCTCATAAGGTTCAGGGCTCTTTACCTATATATACATTGTATTGAGGAATGCTGAGCATTACTTTAATAATGCTGTAGGAAGGGCAGCAAGCACACCTTCTACATCACTTCCATTTTCCCTAATTGGTTATGTTACAGACATATTTTCTAATATCTTGAAGAATATAGTAATTAGGTAATATTTATGGGTATTTTCCACATGGAAAATTTTCCAGATTTTCCTTTTACAACACTGAGTGAGGACTAAAAACATCAAGAAAATTTTGTTTCCAGATGCTAAATTGGAAACAGAGCAAGTGAAAGTCACATCCAGTATGAAAAAGCTTTTGTAGAAGTATACAACACAGAGTGGGATCAAAGTAGAGGTAAACCCATTAATGCAGAGCTCCCACATTGTTACAATATATTGAAATGTGTGTGTACCCAGCCTCCAAGTGCTGAACTACCATTATTGGAATATTACTTCAGAAATTATTATTCCCTAAAGACTCCATTTAGAAGGTGAAATACATTTTGAGGGTTTTATTCTACACCTCTAGGCCTATGACCAATATAAAGTGGCAATGCAGTTCATGTTAATGGATTCTTAATTAGTCTGGGATGCACAAAAGAAATTTAACATAAGAGCAACTTCTAATTCTAAACTTTAAAACACCAGAGAGCTTCTCAAACACGGCAGCAGCAATGTGTGCTCCAGCATCACAGTAAATATGAAAGCTAGAGATTGAAAGTTGTAACTGTAGAATTATCTCCTGTAGAAAAAGAAAGCTATTAAAAAAACAAACCATGAAACATGAAAACCAACAAAAAAAAGCCCAAAAACCTCTACATTTATTTTGCAAGTATTTGCAGAAAATTAAATTATATCAAATCAGATTTATAAACTTACTGATGTTTTAAAAAAAAATATAGGAAGATGAACAAAAAACCCAAAAAACAACACTCTAGATTATTCCAGTAAATGATCCACCTCTAGTAAATGGGGAACAGTAAGTCCCATTGTTGCCTCAGAAGCCATCCAGACACAAGTACCAGGTGTCCAAATGTGACTGCAGCCACAGGCTGCAGAGCAATCCAGAACTGACTTGCTTTTTGCTGCTGTGGACCAGAGCAAGAGTACTATTATCATGCTTCAGCCTGGGATAAACCATCTCATTCTACTGATGATCTATTGATTACTTGCTGTCATACCAGCATGTTCTAACATAAGGTGATACAAGATTTAGGTCAGCATACAACATATCCATTACAAATGTTGGTACACCAAAACATCACACAAAATAGAAGCCTCCTCCACAGGCTGTACCACTGTACCACTCCACTACAAATCTGAACCACAGCACTCTTTAATAATCCTTTGTGCTAAAAGGTCTTCCACAGTACCAAGCATGGTGTTTTATTTACCTTGATCCCAGCTTTAACCTCCACCAGTGCCAAAGCAGAGTACTATCATATTTGGCTGCACTATCTTTGAGATCCCTAAGGGATGTGAAGTATTGGTTGGACACAGGGATCTGAGTTTAGTTTTGCTACACCCAGTGTAGGTCCACATGACAGAACCAAGCAACACTTCCTCTCTACAAATATGAGAAGTCAGCAAGGTGAAAGCATTTTCTTGGTAAGCCCTGCTGAGAGAACTGGCATAGGCTGGAAGACACTGTGCTGCTCTGAGAGACAAGAAGGCAGCACAGCAGTCATGTTATAGCTAATCTACTGTGCCAGCACAGCCCAGGATTGCAGCTCCCACTGCAACAACACAGAAAAGAAAAAACAAGAGTAACTTTGAGCTTTGAATTACACTGGCAAGCTACAGGAGCAAAAAAAGTTCATATGGAAGCCTTTAAAGAAGTCAGGGGTTACAAGTTTAATTAAAGTGGGGGTGGGGATAAAGACTAATTCAAAGAATGCAGTAGAATTACTTATACTACTTTTGCTTAGCAGGAAATACCGTTTTCCCATTTATTTTTCTCCATTTATATCAACATGCCAAAAATGAAGATTTAACATGTTGAATCAATTAGAACAGTCTTCAAAGATGTAGAAATTAAGTTACAGGCAGCTATAATTAATTCTTAACAATTCTGATGATGTTCCAGCATGAATAAATTCAACACTCTCCCACAAGTTGTTTAAATTACATGTGTGCATGTTTGTGTTTATGGCAGCCAGATCAAAGTTTCAAACAAAGGCTTTATATAGCATTTAAAGATGTTTTGGTAGATCCTTTTTATAATCCCATCTAAGTACAAGTTTATTTATCACCGGTAATCAAGAAAACAAAACTTAACAAGCCATTAATTCAGTTGCTCACTGCATCCAATGAAGCTGACTTGAAGCTAGTCATCAACACAAGATCTCTAGAAGAGCAAGGCAGATACTAGCAAGTTTAAAGCTAAGGTTCCACCTCTCAACTGTAATTTTACCACTTTTTTATAACTAAAACTGGAAACACTTTATTCAGTTTATACATCTACAAGTGTTACATGAAGCATTAATGGAATTCATAAGGGCAGGCTGTGCAGGGAGATGGAGAAGAAAAAATAAATTCTCCATACTTCATGAGAATTGAACTTGAAGGATTTCTGGAGGTTTAACAGAAACAGACAAGTAGGAAGATGAAAACAGTAAAAGCCAAGGGCAGTGCACAACTAACAGGGACTGGTAGGCATAAACAACTGAAATTTTTAAAAGTGCTTTGAATGAAATGTTATCACAAATGCAGGCTCTGATGTTATTTAGGAAAACTCATCCATCAGACTGATGTGACTGAAGCAGAAATTATCAGAGAGGAAACAATAGTCTCAACTCTCATTAGCAGGCTTTGAGCACCTCAAGAGTTACAGAAAGCAATGCTGGAAACTGCTGACTGCAATTCTAATGATAATTTCAAGCAAAGCTGTGGGCAGGTATTAAAAGCATTGTACTATAATCTTCAAAATGCTGCAATAATAAATGGGTTATAATTCATCTGCCATCTCTCTTTTATTAACTCAGAAACCTATCTCCTGCTAGCTCAACATTCTATAAACAATAGGATTGTTTTAACATCAAAGAAGTTATATCAACATCTGATATTTATTATGTAATTACTAGTCCCAGCCATGCCATTTAATCACCAGTCACCTGATAAAAATGTGATAGCAAGACACTTACAGCAGCATTAACACATATTAACACATCCCAATAATTCTGTTTCCTAAAAACTCTTGTGCAAGACCTGTAAAAGATGCTTCAAGAGGTGGCTAAAAGCAGATTTGTCACATTTTAAACCATCCTGTCCAGATCTCAAAATAAGAGACTGAGATGGTGGCTCAAAGAGCATAAATACCACAACCAGAAAAAAAACCCCACTGCTTTAATAGCAGTAGCTTTTGAAACTGTATTTACATTAAATAATTTTGTTAATGTTGCTTAAGATCCTCCAGACTGAACTAAAGCAGTAAAGCTATTTAATAAAACACATATAATTCTGGGAAAGTATAAGATAAAGTCAGGTGTCTGTATTTCTTAATGCTAATTATACAAGTCATCTAGACATGGATGCAAAATTTCTTCCTTTTACAGCAAATTTAACCTTGACCCTTTCAATCCAATTTACGCTGTTAGACTTCCTAGAACTTCTCATAGACTAAAAATCATAAAAGAATTTGGATATTTTAATATCCAGTGGTTTTACTGAAATCCTTCAGTCTTCAAACACTTGCAAGCTGCAGAAAGTACAAATTCAGATATAAAGAAATGCCATAAAAAAGAGATGGAGTTTTAAGTTCCTATTTACTGAAGAAAACCGTAAAATAATTTACCATGAATTTTTCTGAACATGAAACATACACTGAGTACATCAGCTAATGCAGACAACACTATCAGTCTTCACAGAAATACAAATTGCTACATTCAGACTCCCAGCTGTAACCAAGAGCTAATTCAGCAGGATTTTTACATCAGCCACATGTGAAAGATGGCATGCTTTAACTATCTGCTTTTAGTGATCCTTCTAGATGACATACACATTACTGCTTTGTTTTGCTTCTTATCCCTCTTCACAGTAGTGAAGTTCACAGTAGGAACCACAGGCTGGAACAACAATTCAACAAGCAAATGAGATCCAGATGACTTTCTCCAAATGTATCATAGTGGTTTATAATGTCACAAGATTTGTTTTTATGTGCATCATCACACACAGAGATGCAGCTACAAAAAGCTACAGCTGCAATCCTATAAACAAGACCAATTCTTAAAAGAATGAAGATACTTTACATGGTATTTCTTTATTCTTTTCCTCAAAATATAAATAATGGCAAGACAGCCACATATTTTATTGCTGAGACAGTAGCATAAGTGTTGTCATAGAAAAATTGGAATTATACCCAATATACTACATCAATTGCTTCTTCATTTCTAACAAAGAATTGATAATGGCAGAGGCTAGTCCTACAGCTCTCACAGCTGAGAAAGGGAAAACATGCAAATCCATATTGATGAGACTGCAATTTGTCCCAGAAGAAACTGAAAAGCCTGTTAACTTAGACCTGCAGATAAAACCTAGATAGCTTTTAAAAAGATTACTATAATGGAAGAAGTGGCTTCAGAGAGGTTGAGTGTCTTTTAGTGTCAAAAGCGTACCTTCAAAATAAACAGAAGCAGCTGGTAAGTGGAAAAAGAAGACCACATCTAGTACAGCTGTATCATGAGTACTTAAATCCTTGCAAAGTCATCTCACACTAAAATGGCCTTTTGCAGGGAACATAAAATAGACCCAGACTAGTTTTCCATGTTATCTACCTACATTTCAAAAGGTTGGAATTGCTGCTTTTCTCCCTCATTCACTTGTATTTGTGGTTTCTGTTACATGCCAAAATTCAGCAAAGCCCTTAAGAGTACCAGTGCTATTTAAGTGTTGTGGCAAATCATGTCTCTAAAAGCTGCAATTAAGGATGAAAGGCCAGGGGTACAATCCACAGAACTTGCATAACTAACCATAAAAAACAGACATCCTTAGATGTTGAGATTTGATGAAATATGATTAAGCCTGTAGGGAAGAGGAATTTGGTCTAAAATATGAGTGGTTCTAATAGTCTACAAAATTAAATACACTGTGAACTAAACAAGGAGTTGGATGGGAAAGCATAGAGAAAAGAGGCAAGAAAAAAAGATGGAAAAAAAGGCAGTGAATGATGAACTCCTGGGGTAAGCAGAAAATCTTGAAGAGAATTACCTTACAATAGCAGCAACTGGGAAGCAGGGGGGATGAAAGAAGAGACTATTTCTTACAGGTCTACTCTTAGTTTTGGTTGGGTTTGCTCAGTTTTTACTTTAAACACTAGGCATCAAAAATTGGGTTTTTTTAATATTTGATTTACACTTATTGCCATAGCTGCTTATTAGGATTGCTATTTAATCACTGAGGTTTCAATACATGGAGAATGACAGGACACAAGTGTTAGCTTAAAGTTTTAATTTGTATCTTACTCTTAATTTAGCACAGAAAAAGCTCCCATTTTTAAATTCTAGTTCAAATTCCATGGGCATAGTGGGAAGCTCTAACAGGCTCTTGTGGCAGAACAGCCATTTGCAGAATTTAGAGAATGCAATTCTCATCTCAGATTTTAAGTGTGAACAACTCTTTTAAAGTAAAAGCACCAGTAAGCAAGCCAGAAAAAATAATTATGTAGGATGCACTAAGTAGAACTAAATAGCAAGATGAGACATTTATGATTGCAACACTTTCTTCTTAAATTTTAGAAGAAAGCTGATAAAAGACCTAGAGAACACTTTCAAAGACACAGTCAGCTTTCAAGCATTGTAGTAAGTTTCCCTGTTAAAGTAATAATGGCAAGGGAGGCGCAGAGAAGAATGATCACAAGCCTGGATTAACAGCTGTATCACTTCCAGTACCAGCATGGATCTGGAAAATTTACTACCCACTTGGACTCTAAAGCTGAGCTAGTTTTATGCAGAGCCAGCTCAGGCATATTAAGAACATAATCCTTGAATTGCAACTGCTGTGGACTAGAGGCTGCAGAATCCCTGAGCTCTCATGGTCTGCCCAAGCATAGCCAAGGCACATGAACTCTGAGGCA
Source organism: Oenanthe melanoleuca (assembly GCF_029582105.1). Lineage (NCBI taxonomy): Eukaryota > Metazoa > Chordata > Aves > Passeriformes > Muscicapidae > Oenanthe > Oenanthe melanoleuca. Next base: position 44,796,537 of record NC_079334.1, read on the forward strand.
CACAAGTTTCAATGCAGCTTTATTCTCCAGGGCACCCTGACAGGTCCCTGCTGTCCCTGCACCCATGCAGAACCTGAGCACTACAACAACACTTGTTTGATTGCAAAGTCATTTCAAGTCCTGCATGGTTAATGGTGGTGAATAAACCCTGTTAAACATGAGGCAAATATTGCTGAGAGCCACTTAAGTGTTCCTGTACTAAGTTCCTAGCATTCCCTAGATTCTTAGCTTCTATGAGGTATACCCATTTTATCCAGTCCAGTTAAAATAAACAGTTCCAGAAACATTCTGAGGCTTCACTTAGGGAGAGACAAGTATTTCAGTGCAAGATCCAGGGCTAGTCTCCTGAAGGTGGCATCTTCCAGCTGAAGTCTCAGCTAATCAGCCCAAGTCATTTCTCAGTCTGCCCTCAATGTGTAACCATTGCTGCTGTTGGGCAACCTCCTTGTTTCCATGGCCACAACACACTACCTGCCTGAAAGATGAGGTGAAGGAAGAAGTCTTAAGAACAGACTTTAAGATAATAAAAAATTTGGGTTTTAGGGGTTTTTTCAATTTTTATTTACAATATGAGGGTCAATAACTTCTTCTGACATTAAGAAAACGTGTCTTCATCACAACATATCAGATTCATATTAGACGTTTCAGCTACAAAGAAAAAATTAATATTATTTGATTTTTCATATCCAATATATTAGAAGTCAAAGAAGAGCTTTCTTTTTCAAGCCTTTCCCACCAGCTGTAGGCATGAACATGTAAAGGAATTAGTGTCCAAAGGACCTACGCAGAATTAAATTCCATTAGTCCATATCTATATAAACATACTGCAACATCTGCTCCAGATTTACACATCATCAAATTAGAAGATTATGCAAATAACAAGAAGTAATACATATGCATTCAGGGAAATATTTCTCCAGTAACTTTTGCTCTTCCATTACAACAGTCTACTTCAGAAACACACTACCACATAACAATAAAGCCACAAACAGAAGTATTCACTGTAACACAGTATGTATTTAAGCAGCTCAACAGTTAACAATACAGAATCAATAGCCTGGATTCCTGAAAGCATAGAGAGAAATGGTTTTGAAGGAAAAAAGGTGGATTTCTCACAACAAGTTTCTGATTCTTGCATAATTCCAAATACTTATATGAGGAACAGTAAATAGTAATAATTTTTGAGATCACTCCCAATGTAGACAGAGCACTCTAAATTATTCGAAGCTATCAGATCCACCAAGTCCCACATTAATATTTCAAAGAAGTGGAAGAGACTTGGTGTACCTACATTGCTAGAAAAGTTATTCAGACTGAAATTTAAGTAGTTGCAATTGCATGGTCTTTCTTTCAGGGCCCTGCATTTTTAAGTACCTACCACAAATAATATTTTATTCTGAAAGAAAAAAACCACTTTTTTTGCATGCTTTGCAAAAGAAACTCAGCAGAACCACTCAAGCCCAAGCATTTGCTCACAATTGTGTTGTGTGTGGGCTGCACACAGGCCTTTTTCTAACAGAAAATCTGACCCTGAATTAACGTCATTTTTGAACAGCAAGTGGCCAAATTTAATGACTCTCTAGACAGACTCCAAAGTCCAAATCCTATTTTGGATGAAGACAAGAATTTGACAGGTTTTTCAGTGTGACAGAGGGTGATGAATTCCACTCCTCTTGGTGTTCAAAGTCTTCCTCATGTTTCAATAGGAAGAGACACTACTGCAATCTGCTTGGGAAGGGCTGGGTTAAAAGCTCAGAGATGTTTACATCCACATGAAACTGAGTATGTGGTCATAAATATTTCACACTTCTTCAAGGCAAGGTCTCTCTAAAATTATTACTTATTAAATCACATTAAGCAAGTTTTTTCATAAAAATTGAAAAAGCTAGATGAAGAACAATAAGCACTCAGATATACATGCACTGAGAGGCTCCATACTCAGATTCCACTACTCCTTAACCCAGAGCTGCCCCATCTGCCCAGCAAGGTGCCCTAAAAACCCCCAGCAGGGAATCTGTAGGATTTGCCAAACCAGTTTAACACACCAGAGAGAGCTGCCCTGCAGACTCTGCAGAACAAGTGGTGAGGCAGGCTGTGCCTCTGCAGCCCAGGGAGCATCCCCATGCTGGAGCAGGCAGACACATCCTGAGTGAAGCTTCTAGCCATGGAGAAACCACACAGGTCTGTAGCCTGGGGCAAGGATCCACACTGGAGCAGTTCTTGAAGGAAGTACTCTGGGGGGAATCCATAATGGAGCAGAGAAAAAGTGGAAGGATCTGTTATGGACTTACTTGGATCCTCAGTTAGCAACTGCCCTGCACTGCTTGGGTAGACAGAGCAGCAGGGAATGAAGGAATGCAGTTGAGCCTGGGAGGAAAAGGGGGATGACTGGCAAGAGGTGGCAGAGCTTCTGCCTTTGTTTCTCACTATCATACTCTATTTTCAATAGACAGTAAAGCAGCTTTTTCCAAGTCAATCCTGTTTTGCCTGTAACAGTAATTCTGAAGTGACTTGTTCATCCTCATCCAAAAGCTTTTGCATCTCACATTGCTCAGGGCCTGCTTGAGGGAAAGAGTGAGAGCAGCTGGGTGGGCATCCAGCACTCATCCATGGTCAATCCAGCACACCAATATACCTATCATTAGTACCAGTTTTCTTGAAATACTAACTCCTCTGTATAACCTACCTGAACCAGTTTTTAGCTGCTTTCCTCTGCTACATACATAGAACAACTAAGAATTTGTTAATATTTTCCTACTGCAGAGAATAACAAATTATTCTGAATTGTAATGGACATCTGACTTAAATACTGTGATAGAAAACGTTATTTAGGGTTGCAGGCTAAATTTTTACTTCATGTAAATGTCTCAACATACCCATCATTTAACTTTTTTATAGAACTTAATGTATGCCTAATATACTTGGAGAAGCTACTTACTTCAAATTATCTTTTCTTGAATTCTTTCTCCATTATGGAAATTATGTTGAACAGTCAGTTTAAACAAGTTAGCCATGACTAAATGTTCATTTAAATCCTTTTAGCTCAAATTGGTACAGAACTTTATCATGAGGATCAAATCTTTTCTTATACTCACACACACCCCCAGTATAGTTACAGATTCATTTCTTCTCTGTAATTACCATTTTCAATGTCTCAGTAATCCTTTACACCAAGCAGTTTTTGGCCTTTACCTTGTAATCTGGCCAGCATCTTCCTCTGAGCATCCCTTGTGCTTGTGGGCACACAGGACACCCATATTCTTAGACAAAGGCAGAAGAGACAGGGAAACAGGGATTTTGGGTACATGTGCATTCACACATACACGTCAAGCAACAGAAAATATTCCTGCAGAAGATTGTTTCATTTAGACAAACTACAGAAAGCAGAAGAACACTACATAATGTGTAGAATTTGGAAAAGAAACCGTGTGTGGTTCAATGTTTCCTTTATCTAATAAATTTCTGCTTTGAAGCCAAGCTTCCTTCCAATGCATTCATAATATTTTATTCCTGGACAGCAGGAATAAGGATTTTTCCAAGCATCAATAAAAGAAATTTGTTTACAATTAATGCATTAAGAGGTATTTAGTTCTTTCATAATGTCAATACTGTGACTGAAAATGGAAGAGGTGCTTTTGGATAGTGATACATCAAGTGTAGCAATACCTAGTTGACATTTATAAACAAGCAGACATCTTCTACCAATGGCTGCTTTCATTTCCAAGACAAGTATTTTAGGTTTAAGAGAGCTTCCAGTGAGGATCAAAATCAAAAACTTACTGAAGAAATTGACTCCAAACAATAGTATATTGAGGCAATTCCTTAACCTTTTGGAAGTAGCTGTGCATTTATAATTGTTCCTGATGCACACACACTACTCTCTCCCGAGCAAGTAAAGAACAATCAGCATGAGGTCCTACAATCTATTTCAAAGCAAGATTCTGGAAACACTGGAGAAAACTGAAAAACAGTGAATTGCAATAAGCATGCATCATAGGAAATGCTGTTTCATAGTTGGTCTTTTTTGTTTGTTCCTCCTTTCCTACCAGAGCAGCTTCTGTTCAGGCTATCTTCCACTTGACACTTGATGTCATCAAGTGTGCAATAGTGTGGAACACACATCCCAGTTTTCAAATGAAGCTTTAAGCCAAGGAAAGCCTTTCTGGTTATTGTCAACCTTAGAAAGTCATCTTTTAATTTCTAGAGCATAACTGATAACTCTGATGTTTTTTCATAAAAACAGTAGATGTTTCTCATACATTTCATTCAGCACTTTGATATTTGCAAGTAACTAAGAATTCCAGTAGTCTATGGTGCTTTTTCTCTCCAAAATCTTTATTCAATTCTCTTCCCACATCAGATAAAGTATCCTTCCTTTGCATTTTTACTTAGCTCAAGTGTAGTAAGAAACACTTGACTTGAAGCCAGAATTCTCATCAATTCTCTGAATCAATTTCTTCAATTCTTCTCAAGAATAATTTTTATTAATATGTTCATCTCCAATTCTTATACCTCCAGTTAGCCACATCAAAGATTTTAACTCAATTTGCACCTGCCAATAATTAGTTTGGCCTTTCCCCCATTTCTGAATAAGCAGAAACTGTTTGGTCAGAAGGAACTAAGTTCTGAAATACTTGAAATGGAATTAATATTCAAGGAGAAAAAAAACCCCCAAGATTCTGAGACTGAAACCAAGTATGTCAGAGAACACAAACAGATTTCTCAATTATGTCAGTGTTGCCCCTTGCACAGCATTTGGAGCTGCTTTGAACTGCACACATTGTTGACTCCTCACCAACTGGCACATCAACAAGGCCACTGATGCTCAAACACACAGCTCATCACCAACATCTCAGAAAATACAGACAAAATCTTGTCCCACGAATGACACTGGTAAATTCTAGGCAGACGAGAGAAAGTGCACAGACATTCTGTATTTTAAGCCTCATTAGCATTCCTTTTGTGAACACTATTACCACTTTGGTAACAGTAACTCCATAATAAGTGAGAAAATTAACATGAAGGGGGACAGAGAAGAGGAATCATAGGCATAATGAACTTGAACAATCTTGTTATTTCCTGTACTTCCATGTTAACTGCATGGAAGGAGTAAACAACAGCATTTTTCTGAGATTTTCTTCAGACTGTAGCCACTGACTCAGCTGTGGACTTATTTAGTGCTTATCTACACACTCTTTACATCTTGACTTGTTTCTTCTTCATATGCACAATTATTCTGAATTTGTATATTCATGGCAACCTTATTGTAAAAAGCAACCCTGCAGAGGGAGAATGAGTTCTGTCCCAACAGCTTCAGCTTTTTTAGATTTCAGAGCCTGTCTTCAGCAGGAAACAAAATGAAGACAGTAAAAAAAGGTTTATAAAAATTCAAGTGATCCACTTTTTTCTACTTTCTCCACTTAAAAGCTAATTTCCCACAGCCCTTTCAAACAAGCAAAGGACTCCAGTGCATATGGACATGGCTCCAAAATGGATAGGCTACATTTACAAAGAACACAAGAGAAAAATGGTTTCTAAAAATACTTTGGTTTCAAAATGTGCCATGATGGAAAAAAAAAAAAGGAACCAGCACTGTCAGTATCACTCCCTGTGAAGGAGTAGGAAGACAGAAGAAGTATTTCATAATCATTACAGAAGCTCATTACAGCTGGGGGCTGAGCTGCATCCCCAGCCTCCCTGCTCTGCCATGGAACTACATTGAAATGACAGCCCTAGAGTTGCATTCTCTACAGCATGAAATTCACATTTCACCTGATTTCAAACTAGATTTCTTCAATATGACATCCCACTTCTGAGCACCCCATCATGATTAGTGGGCAAATAACTTGTATTGCCTTGCAATCCCTCATACCATGATAGGTTTCTATTATATCTACCTCTCTTCTCCTAAAATGAGATAACTCACCATGACCATTCAGCACAGGCTCAAGACACAAAACTTCTCACCCAACCTATTAACACACAGACCCATATATGAACTGGGAAAAGGAACATAACTGCTACTCAGATGTTATCAGTAATTACTGTTTGGAAGATAGTTTTTCAGGGCTTGCAATTACTGTGTTGCTAGAGCAAGTCCAAACAGCTGCTTCCAGGTCAGTTTTTCCATGCAGTCACACAAGTGCAGCACCACCAGGCAGGAAAGGTTACAAGGGACCTAAGGTCCCTCTGCTTTCTCCATAGCTATGGCTGTGACTATCCAAGCCAGGCAGCCAACATTAAAGCACAGACATGCAGTGGGCCCCTGTTGTGCTGCACAGTCTCATGCTCTGCTGACTTCCAAATAATGCAACAGCTGCTGCACTCTACTTACAGACACACTGCCATCTCAGAATACCTGTTACAGGCAGCAGTTATGAATAGCATAATATTATTCTTGACACAGACCTTGGTTTTCAAAAAATAAAACTGATGACTGCCATTTCTCCATGGCTTCCCAAAAGGAACTCTAGAGAGACCATATTTTTGAAGCATTTCTTTGTCTACGTTCTTGAGCTTATCTTTTGATTGTATTTCACACAAGCAACCAGACAGAAAATGATTAAGGAGGTCAACTTACCTAGTGGGTATCTTCTTCCCTCTCTTCTCTACACATTTTCTGAAAATGAAGTTAAACCCATTTTTCCCTGTTATGAACTGTCTTTTGAAAAACAAGTAACTTGCTTTCATATTTAAATTTCATTCTTTAATTTTTAACCTAATCTAAGATCTATAATCTCCTATATTGAGATTTTGAGAGATGAGCAGTTCCAGTCCATTATCAGGAAAAGATTAACCACGTGATTAGTTCACAATTTCCCAATACACTGAAACACAGAAGTGCCTTTTCCCAATGTGCCTTTTTCCATGCCTGTTCCTGTAGACATGTCAGTTTTGTCCTGAAGAGTGAATTTACACAAAAGCCAAAAGAAACCCCACACTTTGCTCTCTGCCAGTAAAGCATTATTGCCCGTACCAGCCCCACTAAGTCATGTGTGGCAAAGAGCAGCCACTGTCTAGCACTAAGAAGTAACAGTAGAAAACTAAGCCATGTGAACTGCAGATACCTACCAAACATCCACTGAAACAATGAGTAAGATCCATATTTTCTAATGCACTGGCAGGAAGGACAAAGCCATTGCCACAGAACAGTTTGTCTAGAGAGCTGAAGTATGACCTGAAATAGCACAGCAAACAGTTGCTCCAGAAGAACCCACAAATTCAACACTAGCCATTGCTTAGGACCAATCTGAGTGACAGCTTTCCTAGAGGTGGGCAAACTGTCTGAAGAGACAGAAAAAAGTCCACACTTCCATAAGTCTTCTACTAAAGCAAACTCATGAAATAAGGAAAATGGTCAAAGTGACAGCAATGCTGTGGTTTTCAGCTATGACTGATCTTACCTTGAGGGCAGAAGGACAATTGCACATATGTAATTTAGTATCTAAATACAGAAAAGCTCATTCCTCTATCCTGGAAAAAAAAATCTTTATCTTGCCAGAGGGAGAGAGAAATAGTGGTGAAATATCTAGAAGTAAGAAAATCCACCTACAGCAAGGTAATCCCACTCATAACAGCAGCATGTTTCGCCAGTGAAATATGAAAAGAACAGAAGAGAATATTTCCCTGGAGAAAATATCTCCTTGCAAAAACTTTCTTACCAATAGCCAAAAAGGGAAAACAATGTTCTCTGAGGACTGACAATATGGAGACCACAGCTTCTTCGTTTAGCCAAAGCAAATTTTAGATTAGAACAGTAGAAATGTATTCCAATGAAGGGGTAGAGAAGGAGTTGCTCCTGTTGAAAAATAAAGTCCCTAGAGGCAACATGGTACACATATACAGCATAATGAACAGCACAGAAAAAGTAGGTCAGGAACATCTATTCAACAATTCTCATTAAGTTAGAAGTAGACAATGCAACTAAATTAAAACTGTAACAAAAAAACTCTTTATATAGAAATACTTGTTCATACAATAATTACTCTACCTAATTAGAAGAAACAGAAGGCAAGTGCTTAGTAAAACTGCCAAAAAAACCTGGGCATTTGAAAAGGTCCTCAACAGCATAAGATGCAATATTTAAAATTAGAAGTATTTTGAAAAAACACAAACCACCAGGCTCTAGGTGATAACCATTACCCTGAAACAAGTGAGGAGCCCTTTCCCCACTGGCAGGTTCTGTGTCTCCCAAGGAGCTCTCTTCACACCTCCCACTGCAACTTAAGACACTGACTTATTGGAAATTATTCACTCCTCCAACTAAAAATGCTGTTTCCATTTACTTACAAGAAAGTATACATGATCCATCTGTAAGAACTAACTTTCCATTTAAACATTTTCTTGTGTGAAAAAAAGAAAAAAGCTCATTTGTTTTTTAGCATGTCTGAAATGGAGGTACTGAGGTGTTATTTTCAAAGTGCCCTAGTCTACCAAGTTAGTTCTGTTGTGTTTGGAAGCTTTTGAAAAATCACATCTGAGTTCACATATTTCATATTAAATCACGTATTTAAGTCTCCTTTTAATATTTTCTTCTATTCTGATGTGTTTCTTTGCATTATAAGATGTCAAAAGATTGAATGTTTTCTTTTGCTCTTACTCAATATCCTAGAAATCACTCAGTGACAAAACCTGAAAATACCATCCTTCCAAGAACATCTTCCACAGCAATTCTTAAAAGGAAGAAAAAACAACAAAAGAAAAACAAAGGAATAATATTTCCCTCCAAATATATGCTCAGCTCATTATCACCATCAATTTGATGTTATAAAGAGGACAACAGATCTTTAAGACCAGACCATAAAACACACACAGGTACTACAATTCAAAAGGAAGTTTTAATGTTCTACAGTAGTTCAGTATGTTATAAACACAAGTAAATTTATCTAAATTGTAATTTCCACATTTGAAACTAAATTTTTCTAAGTAAAAAGACATTTCTCATTTTCAAAGGACAAAATGAAACCTAAATGGCTAGCTAAGGCACAGTTTAGCTGTACCCAAATAGCACATAAAAATCTTTAATGTACAGAGCACGGGAAAATAATGCAATGTACGTCTTTCTAAATTAATTAAAAATTTAGGTACAGAAGCTGTATTAGGAATTCAACCAGGCGACTGGCATCCTGACCTACAGAAACTCACTTGAAAAACTAAAATTCTGCTGAATATCAAAAATTCATTACAGAAATAAAGAAATAGCTCCCAACACAGCTAAATAAGGGTAAATTTAATTGTGATATTTCTTGTACTGTTCTTATCACTTGACAGTTACTGCTGTTGTTCTTTTCAGACAGGACTAGCCCAAGTACCCAAATTTAGTCAGAACCCTTGGCTTTTTTTTTTCTCCAACAGTTATTACAGAAGGATTCAAGATATGCTTTGTTCAAAGAATAAACCCAGGCACAATAAAAATAGAATGGGTAAGTTTGCTAAATGATTTAAATATTATCACCTGAAGTTATATAGTCTTTTAAAGAATCCATCATTCTGTCCTTTATCTCATTCTCCTTTGTAGCAGCAGAAAATATAGGGAGTGGAGCTACACTTTTAAACAGTACATTTATAACTTTTACATGCTGACTTATCAGATCTAGTGACATTTTAACACATTTAATAGCATACCATTCAATAAAAATGAAGGATTTATTCTCTTCTCCCTCTCTGCTTTATTCTAGTACAAATGCCTGATTTCATAGTCTACATAACATGTATTTGTTTTAACATGAATAAACATTCAGTCACTGTTCAGGCCTCAGCCATCAACACCCAACTGGAATAGCAGTTTTGCCTTTGTGGAGCCAAGGAAAGGATTGCCCAGCCCACCATGTGAGGAGGTCCAGATCTGCCACTCAGCCAAGTCACAAACACTATTAGTTCAAATTCAGGGATGCGTGTTCCCCTCAACCCTACTTCTCGTGGAAGACTCAGGAAATACAAAAAAGCTATTGAGCAGGGAGAAAATGGTCTAATTCTTCCTCATACTTAAGGATACAGCACAAAAAAAAAAATGGAGGCTGGCAGTGAAGACTGACTAGGTCAGGCAGAATGTATTCTGCTAATAAATTTAAACGCATTTTACCTGTGACGTAAGTGGCCACATTAGGAATTCTCCCCACCACTCCATTCATCAAACATCGACCAAACAGCTTCAAATAAAAAAGAAAACTCCCTGTTCTATACAAAGAAGCATATGTCAATGTCCATGCTCAATCCTTTTAAAAAACCAAAAGCCTTAGGGCCATAAATGTTTATCATACAGGGTAAGTTGACCACAGGAGAAGCTCACGTTAATGGAGCTGTGCCTGCATGCAGCAGCCAAGCAGTTGACCTCAATTAACTCTGCTACTTCAAAATATGCCTTTAGAAAAAAAAAAGACAATTGCCATGTAAATACAATGGCTCCTTGCTATCCACAAACAGCTGGGGTTTGTTCATGGCAATCATTTCTAAATAATAGACTCCCTGGGTAAACATTAATATGGTGCATCTTACACAGTGATCAAGTACTTTTGACAGAAGGCAGCTCCCCCCTATGAGTCAGGTTCCATAGCATCACAAATCTCCTCCTCCTGTTCTGGCCAAAATAATTCACTTTCTTCTGAGCAAGAGTCAAATTAAAGCCTTGCACTGAAAGTGACTAAGTACGCTGAAAATAGGACTGAATAACAAAGAATCACACTTTTTTCCTCCTTTCATTTTGCCCAAGTATCCTACACTCTAAAGTTAATAAAAAATAGAATTAGCAATTTGTCTCCAAATAATTACAACTAATCTTGGGAATACAACATTTTTTGTCAAATACACATTTTTTATTAATTATGATGCTAGCAAACTATCACATTTCTTTTTTTTTTTTTTTTTTGAGGACTGTTGTTTCCAGACATTCCAAAAATATGTATGTAAGTAAACAGAGTTACACAAACTTAATACCGGGATAAACTTTTTCTACTTATATATTGTAAAAAGGGAAGAGAAGAATACAATTAAAATAAACTAAACATTGTTTATTGTTTTGATTACTTAGCAAGCAGATACTTTGACACACAATTGCATTTCAAAACTCCATGCTACATATTATTTACACTTTATCTAAGCCATGACATACAGAAACTCCCTTTCATACAAAACTATAAAAATTAGGAGTTAAATTTATTACTTTCCTCTAAACTTCAGTAGAAGCAAAAATATTTTAAAGAAGTAAAAAAATGCACACAGTACATGTCAATTAACTGTCTGAAGTTACTTTTAGTATTTCACAAATGTAAGAATAGAATTTTTTTCCTAGGCTTACAAATGAGCATACAAAGATCTGGTGATTTGCTGTGTGTCATAAAACAAAATTGAGGAACTGATAGAAATAGAACACAGTTTCCTTATTCTCACCCCAGGCCCTGTACATTATGGCATAATTACTACAGCTAAAACTTTACTGCAAGCAATTTGTGGCTGACAGCAGCCAGACAGTAATTAAAGGACATAAATGAACAATGCAAATCCCAGAGTGGAAGTCCCTAAAATACCTTTTTTAGTCCCTGAAGAAATTTATTTGGGTTTTGTCAAAATTGAAAAGGGCAGCTGGAGGTTTTGTCTCCATTAAATATTGAAACAAGAAGCCTGTGATAAAGACTTTAAAGTTTAAATATTAATGATAAACAATCTGATTCTATACTTTGTCTGCAGTTATCAGGTGTCCCAAAGCAACCCTAAAAATCTGCCCCAAATCAATTCTATACAAACATTGCATTTGCAGAAGGGAAATACCTCCAACCCTTGAAAAACCTGCACATTAAATATTGTACCAGTAATTAGACACAGGCACACCAACCCCCACCATTCCTGGAGCTTTGTTTCAGCTACAATAACATCTGATCCTGCACAAAGTCTTTTCATTCCAAAGTCCTGTCCTTTAGGAGCTCTGGGAATGGAGACAGAGCAGAGCCATGCTCTTAGCCCATCACCCAGCACAGATGTGAGCACTCTGGGAGCAGCAAGCTGGCCAGGGCATCCCTGGAAGCCAGCTAACATCAGCTACAGCAGAACTGAAGAAAGCAGCTGTCCCATCACATCTCCTGCACCATGACTGCTGGGCTGCAGCACCCACTGAAGACACTATGTCAAAGATAAAGAGATGCTTCCCCCACTTCAACATGAAGGCAATCTTTAAATCACTTTTTGCAAATATGAAAAATTTTTGATCCCCTCTGCATCTAATGCACAAGGGACAGCTTCTTTACTAAGTCTGTATTTGCTGAGTGTGCCAATAGATAAAAAGGCATTGAAATTCATCAGCGACTGAGGTAAAAACCTGGTCTTGATTTCCTTGTGTGCAGTAAGGAATACATCACCTTCCACAGACACACTCAAAGCCTGGGGATGAGAGAGCATGGGAGAGGTATCCCCACCTGATACTCCCATGGCCACTTCTAAGGGCCAAGATCAGACAAGCAGGACTTCAGGGGGGTTCTGTATCTCTGCTGTGGAACACAGAACCATGTGCCACAGACCATGAGCTACAGTTTGGCAAACTCCCCTACAACTGTAAAGGGCATTCATTTCTATAGGGTAATGCAAATGTTACAGATTACCTTATGTACTTCAGTTTATTTATAAACTCACTAGCTCACTACTACGGCAAAGTTAAGATACCTTAACTAAAACACTTTCAACTAAAAGTACTTGGTTTACCAAGTTTCTTAGTTTTACTCCTGGAAACTCAGAGACACAAAGGCCCTCAAATAAAGCCTATCTCATGTTGAAATGACCCAAGAAAATTCAGTGAAAGCACTACTGAATAAAAAAAAAAAAAAAAAAAAAAAAAAAAAAAAGCAAAAATTGACCTAAATGACTGCAAAGGAAGAAATTGGAAGAGACTTAACTTTAGGTCCTTAATCTAAAAGGATTTTTTTTTTGTCATTCATTTTTTTAACTTCAGAAAAAGCAGGTAGCCAGTCCCAAAACAGAAAGCCTTGCCCTAGATGACAAATAAAACAGAAATGCATTGTAACAAACAATGCACAAACTCTCATTGTAAAGACTGACACAAAAAGAACTTAAGCAAGAGGTATAAGGTTACCTTCACATAGTATATTTACCACTCCTTTTGCTGCAGTTAAATCAGTTCAAGTGTGTACACAAAACCACATCCATTTCTGAATCCCTACAGTAGGAAGTTAGTTTCCATGGCAACATAGCAACTGTGGGATGCTTTGGAGGGAGGTTATTTGTTTTTAACAGATGGGAAAAAATATAATGCTGTTTTCAAGCTAAAGTTTCATTTCAGTTTTGCTTATATTAAGCCTTAAGGCAGAAACCTACAGGAAGACTTTTTATAAATTTTATGGTTTAATTGAACAGTGTAAGGCTTGTTAAAATCAGCTTAATCATGTATGATGAGACTAAGCAGGAATAGATACCACAGATCACTCATGATTTTCTGAAAAAATAATTTTAAATAGTTGAAGATGTTCCAAATCTTGAAATTTATCAGTAAGGCATTCCACATTTAATAAAACATATTTTTTCCCATTTAGCATAGCATTAGTCATTTATCTTACCTAGCAGAGTTAATAGCTTCAAGTGCAGAAGTCTAGGAAGACACTTATGGTCTATACAGTGCAAATTCTGACACAAACCTAGTAGGTACAATGCTTCAAGAGTTACAAGTTAAACAAACACACATGTGACAGGCAAATACTTACCCAACATCCTGCTACAACACAGTCACTGGTCTGGTAGTCAAGAGGAGAGCAGTGAGCAGTGACTCCTGGATTTCAGAAAGCCCTTGGACATTATGTCTTGCAAGACTGTCCTGGAGAAGCTGGCCAAGAGCAGTCAGGATGAGCCCATAGCAAAGTGGATGAAAGCTGTGTGGATGGCCAGGATATGTCAGAGTGGTGACCAGGGGCACAAAGTCAGGCTGCCAACTAAGGTGTACCCCAGGAGTCAGTAAACACTGCACACAGCCCTGCTCAGCATGGGCAGGGTGTACTCTCAGCAGGTTGGCTGATGACAAAACTGGAGGGAGTGCACTGGGGGGACTCAAAGGCTGCAGAAATGGGCTGATGGGAACATCCTGAAACTCAACCACAGGAATTGCAAAGCCCTGCACCTGGGAAAGAACAAACCCAGGGACCAGAATACACAGGGAGTAAGGGAAACTATCTGGAAAGCAGCTTGGCAGAGAAGTATCTGGGAGTCTCAGTGGACACCAAGCTTGAATATGAGCCAGCAGTGTGTCCTTGTGGGCACAATGGTACCCTGAGCTGCAAAGCATTGCCAGCAAGAGAAGTGATCCTTCCCCTCCATTCAGCACTGGGGGTGGCTACATATGAAAGAGATGGAAATGCACCCATTTCTGGGCTCCACAGAGCAACAGACATGAACATATTGGAAAGCATCCAAAATGATCAAAAAAATGATGAAGGGACTGCAATGAAGAGTTGAAGAAAACTTGCTTCAAAAATACTGGTATGCAAGGTGTAGTAACTGTATGTATGTTTTAACAGCTTTGCATAATTACATGCTTGTCAATATTCATTGAGCATAAAACTTTTTATGATATGTAGTAAAAGTAAGAAAAGAGAAAGTCTGATGAGGTCTAATCTATGCTTGCACATCTTTGCAGAAAGTAGCAGGGGAAAAACTAACATAATAGAAGCAGAACCATCAACATCCTTGGGTTGGAAGGGACCTTAAAGATAATATAGTTCCAACCCCAAGAGCATAAGGTAGGGATGCCACCCACTAGATCAGGTTGCTCAAAGTCTCCTCCAACTGGGCCTTGAACACTTTCAGCAACAGGGAATCCACAACTTCACTGGCCAACCTGTTCCAGCACCTCACTACCCTCTGAGTAATAAATTTATTTTAAACATCTAATCTAAATCTCTCACTGTTGCTGCAGAGCTCTTGTTAGGGGTAGAAATGAGCCAGGACACAGACTCTCATTCAACACCATGCAAAGGGTCCTGGTTTATTCTTCTTTACAGCTCAGCCACCCTGACTGTGCTACAGCTCCAGTGCAGGGTCCAGCTGCAGACTGACTGTGGCTGTTTCCTGCTGGGCTGTGGCTGCAGTGTTGGTTTGCAGACTCTGAGCACAGCTTGCACCCAGCTCAGCTGTGACTGCAGCTCCAGCAGCAGCTCTGACTCCATCACACCCAGACTGACCCCACAGCAGAGCTTCTACTGCAGCAGCTCTCTGCCTTGTTTTGTTCTTCTTTGTGTCTCTCTGGATCATTCCTTCTTCCTTGGGGCTCCTCTACCACCTCAAGATCCTGTTTCTTCAAGATTCTCTTCCTCAAGGGTCCCCCTAACCAACCAACCCACCCCTTTTATCACACTTATCTTTAATAGTCACAGCTGCAAGCCTTTAAGGGCAAGGCTAATTCCAAAGAAGAGTTCCTCTTCTTGGGTTATTAGTACAATCTTGATTTATCAGGGGCAAGGTCACCTGTAATCTCTTATTCTACACCTATGTATCATCACTTCAAGCCATTCCCCCTTACCCTATCACTTTGCAAAAAGTCACTCTCCCTGTTTTTTATAAGCCCCCTTTAGGTAGAGGAAGGCTGCCCTGAAGTGACCCCAAAGCCTTGCCTTCTCCAGGCAGAACAACCCCAGCTCTCTCTGCCTGTCTTTGTGAGGTGCTCCTGCCCTCTATCCCTATTCATGGCCCTCCTCTGGACCTAACAGGTCTATCTGGTGTTGAAGAGCCCAGAGCTGGCTGCAGCATTTCAGGTGGGTTCTCAGAGAGCAGAGAACATCTGAATCCCTGCCCTTGACCTAATGCCCACAGTGCTTTTGATGGAGCCCACCATGCACTTGGCCTTCTGGGCTGTGAGTGCACACTGCTGGCTCTTCTCCAGATTTTTAGCCATGAGAATCCCAAGTGCTTCTCTGTTGGGCTGCTCTGAATATCTTCTCTCAATTTGTAGTAATTTTTCTTACATGATATCCTATATTTCTGCTGAGGTAAATGGATACTTTAAACATTTAAGTTCTCTTATGATTCTGGAAGAAAAAGGAAAGCAAATATGACTTTGCTTCTACAGTAGATCAAAAATTTAAGACCACTTCCATGTTTTTTAAGAAGAGTTTTATATTATTACATTGAGCACTGTCTACTGTAACAGAACAATTTTTCCCTGCAAAGAATTTGTAGAAAAAGAGACTGGCATTTATTCCTCCATAAGATAAAGGCACTCTCATATCTTACAGAAATATTGGCACAGATTAATAAATCCAGACAGGAAAGGTCTTTAACAAGGCTCATCTCTACCACAATTCCTCTTTTTAAAATAGAAAGACCCTACTTCATTTTGTCACTCATTTAAATTATCATGGGCAAAAACAAGTCCAGTACAAAAAAATGACTGTACTATATGTACATTGACACAGTAAGAAATGCTAGACACATTGGAAAATTGTTTTGAAAACTATCAGATAGCAGTTTATTCTCCGTATGGAGAGAAATTGAGACAGTTTAATGTTAAAATAGATCTCCAAGCTCTTTTTCCAGGAGTTTTAGAAGCAGTCATTAAAATGAACTGAGAAGCCTAAGTCTTTGTAGCTTACAGTAATTATTTCTTTTCACTAGCTTGCTTTTATCAGTCAAAGTGTTTTTTGATTAACATTACATTCATTAATATTAAAAAAAAATCAATTTAGGCAAGAAAGAAATTGTCTGCTAATTACGAGAAGCTGCCAATTAAATTATAACACTTCATCAAAATTACTTGTTAAAATATCTGCTTGAAGTTACACCAATACATTTTTCCTAAAGATCTGGTTTTTACTATACATTTATATCTATGAATTATTAAAAATAATCAACCATTTATGAAAATAAAAGTACTTGGGATTTTGTTTATGGTAAAAAGACAAGTTCTTCCCTCTTTCTCTAGTTTAGGGAAGGCCAGGTATCTTCACTAGTATTACTTCAGGTTGACATTAAAGAATCTACTTCCACACCCAAATGCATTGAGACTAGCTGAAAATTGTCACAGTCTTTGGCATTATGTGAAGCAAGGAAAGATGACCATTTCTCACAAGATTGAATGAAAACCTTTTTCTTTTCCCCATGTACCAGACAGCCTTGAAGCTTGACTAAGGCACTAACCTACTAAACTCCCTGCTAGCCAGTACAGCAGCCTTCCATCACTTACCCTGCATGACACACAAAAACCTCAGCCCATACACATGTGTGTTGTCTAGTTAAGTACACAGTGAATGTTAATCTAGAATTAATTATTTGGAGTTTATACAAGGGCTTTGATGACATATTCAAAGCATTCTCAAGTTTAAGTTTAGATCTCATAATGACTTGGGAGGTTTATATTTCTGAAATTATTCTCTGCAATTACCTGGCACAGCCTCAGGTTATCCACTGCTGGACAGAGCTCAGGTAGCTCTCAAAGTACACTCTACACCAATCCACTGATGTTTTGTGATTGCAGGTACAAGGAACTCCTATTGAAGACAAGTGTGGTCATTTTAAGGCGTAAAAATTGGGTATGAAGGGGGGTAGAGACCTCAAGACCACAATAAAGGCCATTACTTCTATCACAATGGAGCCTGAAGTCCTTGGGATTTAAGTATGTTAGGTACTAAATGTATTTCATGACAGCTTTTAAGCCACCACTACTGATGTCCTCATTTTCATTACATGAAAATAATATGTTATACAAAATAATTTGAAGCTTTCCCCATTTTTGCATCAAAGGATATTGCAAATGCTTTCCTTGGTTCATGCAGGTATTAGGAAAAACTGTCTTTGCGGCTCCTTTCCACACTTTCCAAGCTGGTACCAAGAAGGATGAGAGGTACATATATGCCTCAGCACTTGCCAGGCAACCAGAAACAAGAGAAACAACAGGAGTGTCTCCATCAGACCTGGGCTCTCTTGTACATGCACCAGAGGGATGAGAGTGTGGGGATGAAAAATAACCTAACCCACGGAGTCCTGGACAGGCATCTGTGTGTTCACTAGTCTGTTCTCACTTCCTCTCCTGAAGCTCCAGCCTGAGATGGTTCTGCTTTTGTTATTCCAAGCTTTGACTTCCTCAAATCAGTCTCATTGTCCTCCTGCTGCAAGGCATGCAAGAAGAGCTTGAAGGAAAGTTGGAAACAAGGATGTATGTTGGGGATTAACTGAGGAAGACGCAACAAAAGGGCTGAGCACACCTGCTCAGCTCAGGCTGCAAGAGGCAGCAGCAGTCCAGGACATCAGCAGAACACAACATGCCTGCACAGAGCACAAACCAGCTGCACACAATCTCACCCCCACTGTCCTCTACTGGATAATAGCTAATAATGAGGCTTCTGATAAACCACAGACAACAGGTGACATTCCTAATTCAATTATCTTCCCACATCCATGGGTTTAAACAGAGTTAGAAAACAGCCAAAGGCAGAAAGCTCCCCTATAGTCAGTCCTTCCTCACAAATCCTACTTCTATCGCCCCCAAGTCTCTCAAATACTTGCCCTGACAGTTTCAAGTCCCTGTTCTTACATGTCTGCACTCTGGCTTCATCCTACAAAATTCAGGGGTTTTTTTCACTGTTTTTCCTCTTCTGTCTGTTGCTGCCTTGTATCTCTAAACTATGTGCAGAGTATAACAAAGTAATGGCTAATAAAGAAGTCTCAAGGGAGGTGAAACACCTCAACAGTGGTGGACTTCAAGGCCTCCTTTTATCTGATATATTACTTTCAGAAATAACTGTTTCATGTTAGAAATACCTGTTGAGTGATGCTCAAAACCAACAGACCTTTTGTGTTCTTGTAACTACAGGGAAAAATCTCTAATTTTCAAGTCAAATGGGAGAACTAACAGGTTTTTCATATGAATGTTCAAGGACAATCTCAGTGCTATCTGAAACAGGATACTGTTAGCACTTAAAGAGGAAAATCTTAATTAAAAAATATTTAAGGCAAACTACTACTGTTACAAAAGTAGGTGCTTCTGCAGGGGATATTTACCTCCTTGAGCCTATAAAGGAACTTTTCTAGGATTACTGTAACAAATCTAGAAATATATGGAAGTATTTTCAGGAAAAAAATTCTGGTCTTGCTGAAAATGTAAACCCCAGTTCTGCATTACTGATACAATCAAAATCTTCATATCAAGCTGAAATATCATTAGGATATAAACACATTTGAAAAATACCTTAGGTTAAGTGGACATTTTTGAAGAAATTCCAATTTTTCCTTGCCCATTTTTCCTTACCATCTGCTTGCTCCCTTCCCAGCAGCTGACAACCTTCTAGTCTGAGTGATAGCAATGGGTAATCAAGTTCCTTTCAAGAACTACAGATCTGTCTGTCATGAAGTCTGCCTTGGTTAACAAGGCCTTTCTAGGTCTACATTTTTATAGAAGCTAAATACTCACCCAAAATAAATGACCTGACAGCAACACTTCCTTTCTTTGTTTGTTTTTTGTTTTGTTTTGGTTTGTTAGTTTTTTGCAATGAGTGTTTCCGAACACATCAGCCACTATTCCCTTCTGTGATGGGTTGGCTCTGGCTGGAGGCCAAGTGCCCACCTAAGCCACTCTATCATTCCCCTTCTCATCTGGATAGTGTAGAGAAAATAGAACAAAAGGCTTGTAAGGTCAGGGTAAGGACAGGGAGAGATCACTACCACCATGGGCAGAACAGACTTGACTAGTGGAAAAAATTAATTTAATTTATTACCAGTCAAATCAGAGTAGAATATTGAGAAACAAAACTAAATCTTAAACACCTTCCTCTCCATCCTTCCCAGGCTCAGTTTCACTCTCAATTTTCTCTATCCATTCCCCAGCAGCTTAGGAGGGCTGGGAAAGGAGGCCGCAATCAGTTCACCACATATTGTCTCTCTGTTCCTTCCTCCTCAGGGAGAGGACACTGACCCAGCATGGGGGACAGGAGACAGTCCTTCACAAACTTCCCCAGGGGCTGCAGCTCTTCACCACCTGCTCCAGTGTGGGTGTTTTCCATGGGGTGCAGTCCTCCAGGAACACACTGCTCCACTGTGGGTCCCCCACTGGCTCACAAGTCCTGCCAGGAGCCTTCTGGAGCCATGCTCCCACATGGGCTTCCCACAGGGTCACAGCTGCCTTTGGGCATCCCCCTGCTCCACCATGGGCACCTCCCTGGCCTGCAGGTCCATCTCTGCTCCACCATGGCCACCTCCCTGGCCTGCAGGTCCATCTCTGCTCCACCATGGCCACCTCCCTGGCCTGCAGGTCCATCTCTGCTCCACCATGGCCACCTCCCTGGCCTGCAGGTCCATCTCTGCTCCACCATGGCCACCTCCCTGGCCTGCAGGTCCATCTCTGCTCCACCATGGCCACCTCCCTGGCCTGCAGGTCCATCTCTGCTCCACCATGGCCACCTCCCTGGCCTGCAGGTCCATCTCTGCTCCACCATGGCCACCTCCCTGGCCTGCAGGTCCATCTCTGCTCCACCATGGCCACCTCCCTGGCCTGCAGGAGGACAGCCTGACTCACCAGGGTCTGCACCATGGTCTGCAGGGGAATCCCTGCTCTGGCACCTGGGGCAGCCTCCTTCACTGGCCCTGGTTCTGCAGAGCTGCTCCTCTCGTGTAACCTCTCTCCTCTCTCCAGCTACAGCTGCTGTCATGCAGTGTTAAATACATTATCCCAGCAGCACTGCCACCATCCCTGGTGGGCTCAGCCTTGGCCAGCAGTGGGTCTGTCTTGAAGCTGCCTGGCATTGGCTCTGTCAGACATGGGGGGAGCTCCTGGCAGATATCCCAGATCCACCCTTGTAGCACTAGGAAAACCTGACCACACAAACCCAATCCACACCCCCTCAACAGAATGTTGGCCATTCACACTGACAGTCTGTCACAGCAAAACTAATTCACCGATGATTTATTCATGCACTGAAGATTCTTCTGGGTCTTGAGAATAGCATGAAAACCAAGATCACCCTTTCTCCAGACCACACAAAAATTATCAGTAGCTCATTCACCTGATAGAGACTGAGACTTATCCTGGCTTAAAAATTTGATGGCTGACTTTGTTATGCCAGATTAACTTTCTCCAGTGGCACTGTCTGGAGAATAGCAAAGAATATTGACCCTGTTTCTTCTTTCAATAACCTAACAAGGGCAGAAAAATGGTCAGATCTCAAACTCAACTGTTACTACACCTAATTGCTTTTGACATTGATAGCATCTTATTTTCTTTTAACCATTTCACTCAAGACAAAACTGGCATTGCATCACAGAATTTCCAGATCTGTGCATTTATTTTGAGAAACAGGGCCTTAAATTTAGCCATAAAAACATATCTTGGCTTTATGTTGATTACTTACAATTACAGATTGACAACAAAATGTTAGTTTTCCCTCATTACCTTTTTAAACTCTTCCTGGCAGATATGTGTCGAATGTATCCAGCTAAAGCCTGAGTATGGTGAACACACAACCAGTTAAAAAAAGTAAATCTCTGGAGAGCTTGGATGCTCTACCAACACACTCTAAGATATATCAAGAAAAGCTTTTATTTGTTATCTTAATCCAGATGCTACTACTTCAGACTTGCAGTGGCACATAGCAATCTACTACTTATCTGTACACCATTGTGGAAATATAATCTACATTTGGCACAAAAAGCCCAAAACAAACAAAAAACCAAACAGCTGACAGCACGTGATTTGCACAAGACAATAATAGCAAATGGTTCAAAGAGATAATGCTTTCCTTAACCCATCTTTATAATATAGTGTTTTACCACTTGGGAAGCAAAAACAGGATGCACAGATATCTTCCCCTATATCAGATGACACCCAGCCACACATTTACCCCTACACTTAGCTCCAAATGTTCACAAGTAACTAAACAAAATTATTCCCATGTGTATTGTTTTATTGCACTAATATGCTGAAAGTAGAATACTAAATACTAACTAATTGGTAGATGTTGAACTGGTTTGTATTTTTATGTAGGAATCATTTATGGAGTTTTGTTTTGGATTTGCTTCTGGTTTGGGGTTTTTTGCACCTTTTTTTTTTTTTTTTTTTACGAAGTCTTATCACGTTGCTTTGCAGGCTTGTTCCGTGGTAGATTCTTTTACAAAGAAGGACAGGAAAGCAAAGAAATCAATGAATGCTGTCTCTGAAGTTCATCTTTGGTACCCAAGAGATAAAAACCAAAAGAGAACCTAAATATTTACTACGGAAAGCTTAAGAGTGGGAACTCAATTATTCCATTTTTGTTTAAATTACCAAAAACAGTAAATTATGCTCAAAGAATTCTTAATACTTCTGTTGAAGCCTCTATAGCATGACAGCTTAGAGCAAGTTTCTTGACAACACTGACTCACCTTAACTGGGACCCTCATGACAATCCTCTAGGATGTCAGAGGGACCTGCAGACACTACAGTGGCAATCCAGCAAACTTGTCAGCCCCACACAAATACAGAGCTCATGCAGGCCCTTGATGTCCCTCAGTGGAGTCTGCACAACCACATCCTGATGCCAGATCCCTTGATCTTAACACACCAGATACCTTCTCAAATGGTAGAACACGTAGGCTTTCAAACTCAGGCTCTGTGCCTCCCAGACCAAAGCTCCCACTTCAGCACTGCCAAGTTACTAATCTGCCTAACAAGTAATACTGCCAGATTACAACAAATCACACTCATCCAGACAATGCTGCAAGTATGTGCATAGCTGACTATATTTAGACCAGATTCACAGCCAGTGCCTGCTCAGTCCACTTTTTTCTCCTGCCTAAACCACCAGCAAAAGACAGTGCAGGTAGTCAAGCCACCTTTTCAAAAATGACACCTATCATAGGTAATACAGAATGCAATGGAAACAAACACCAAAATCAAAGTGAGAGTTCATCAAGAATTTTCACAGCCTCTGCAGTACCTTCCTATTTCACCTTATCCACTCCACTGGACCAAGCCTGTGGGAACACCAAATGCAGACTTTAGATGCAACAGAAAAAAAGCAGGAGACAACTTTTTTCCATGACTGATGCATTTTTTAAAGTGGAAGATAAAAGCAATCAATTGGCATTTATACTGAAACCAGAAATAATTTGATTTTTCTAGTTTAAAATTTAGTGCACCCAAATCAGTGCATCATGGCTATATCTCTTGATAAAAATGGGAAAAACTTTAGAAACCAACAGCAGCATTTAACACAGTGAAAAGCTCCAAAACAGCCACCCATTTTTCCTTTAGTTTTCAACAACCAACCACAGACGTAACTCCTGAACTATCTGAGCTATGTGAGATGAAACAAGTACACAAGCTTTCAGTCAGCAGTGATAGCCTGCTTTTCAGAGTGCTGCTTTGCAAACCAGGCACTGAGGTCATGTAAGTTGGATGTAGTCAATGAGCAGATCAGTAGTAGATGTGGGAATGTAACTCATTACTGAAGATTCCCCATTCAGCACTCCAGTTACTTTGGGCTGTTAAAAGACTTGAACTCAAAATCATTTACCATTAGGTCTCAAAGTCATATTCATGACCAGTTTTTCTTTTTCTTCAATTTTGCATATTGAAAAGATATGAACCAAGAAAGAACTTAAGCTGCCTGTTTTGACAGGCAAAGGAACATCCACACATTCCAACTGCACATCAGCACTACCTGGGTGTTTTCCACTGAGGACAATCACCAAGCTCAAGCAAAGCAGGAAAGCTACAACCACATGGCTGCCACTGAGTCTTGCAACCCAAAGGGTAGGAGCATGGATTGGGAAAGCAAGCATGGAGTGCAGAAGGACTCATCCTCTGTTCTTTTCCAACAAGCCCAGGCTTGAATGGCTGATGAAAATTCAAATGACTACAAGAGTCACAAAGACACCCAAGTGATCTACAGTACAGACCTTATCCACACAATTTAATTTCTTTTTGTGAAAGGCAGTGATGAGATGCCAGAAAATGAACAAAACCTACATTTGCAAAGGGAATGTGAAAAACAGAAGCAGGTGGTCAAGTAGCTAAGCTGGCAGAGCATTTGGATGGTGGCCGACTGGCCTGAATTCTGTCTTTAGTATGGTCACCAGTCTTCCACTACACACACAGCTGCACTACTTGAAAATTTAAATCATATTTGTGATAAGACAACAGAAAGCACTTTCAAACACATATTTAGGATTTCAGAAGTGAACTCTGTAAGAACAGACATGTAAAACACTCAACTACAAATTTATTCAATTACAAGTTTATTATGAAACATTTATTCTTTTCAATAAAAAGGCCATCAGACAAACACTACATGCATTCATCACACTTCTGCTGCACAGTTCACAATGATACAGACTCCACTCCTATCACCCTCTGCCACAGCCCTTTGTGATGACATTTTGAGCAGTACTGGTACATGTACTCATACGCACTTGCCGTGTTTTCTAGCTCAGAGTGCCTGTCAGCAGGCTGAAGGCTTGCTCTACACAGAAGCCTATTAAAATAAAAGAAAATGAAAGAAAAACAAATCCTGCAGTCAACCTTAGCTTAACGAAAAAATAAATCACACTCATCTCTTCCTACACTTCTGAACAAATACACACTCTTCATTTTATTTAATAAATAGTATTTTTTAGTACACAAGTTCTGCTATAGTCTGTATTTTACTGAGGTGAACTGAGGTGACACAATACAGGGACTGCTAGTGCATTGTACAGCAAACAAAGTATTTCTGTTAAAGCCAAGTGAGCATGTTATTTAATCAAGATAACTTTCAAGTGGTAAAACCATACTTACAAATTAATTCAAACTTGATTCCCAGCAGACACAGGACACTGACAGAATCCACTACCGTGGTGAAAAAAGCATGAACATCTCACAGATAAGATCTGCAGTGTCTAATTCTTTCAACATCTACCACTGTCTCTGCCATTTGTAGGTCACACAGTGACTGAATCCTCAAGTTGCAGCTGAATGCTGCCAATAGGCAAATTCACTAGCACCTCAGTGGCTAGAGCACATAATACAGGGAACAGCATTACCCCATGAGCTCTCCATTCAATTGCTTCTTTGGTCACAATTAAAAAGTATTGAGCCAAAAGTTTCCAAGCAGCCTTCAGGAAATGAGAAACTGTATATTTTCAGGAACAGTTTGTTCAGATAGCAGAGTCCTGAGCTAGAGGACGAGGATTTTTGATTAGCCCAAAGCTCATTAGCAACATTCAAGAATCTCTCAGTCGTTATCTAGCAAACTAAAACCCGCATGACCTACAAACTAAGATAAAGACAACTGGTTATAGAAAGCTCAGATCTGGGGTCCTTACCTAAAACCTAACATGATTCCATGAAAACTGAAGCGGAATCAAGCACTGCAAAATCTTGACATGGTCTTGTTTCTCAAGAGTACTTTAGTAAGATCCAGTTAGCACCAGAAGTAATCTTATGTACATTGTTTCCAAACCATAATCCCTGACAGTGCATCATCCAGAAACACTTCCCAGATCTCCTTCCCCCACTGTCTTTATTCTACAAGTTTTGCAGAAGACCTTAATTACAACCTCCCTATTGGAAAGGCAGGCAGCAGATCCCACAAAACAGGCCATCAGTGGAGCATAAAAAAGTTTCTTACAAACTCTCCCACACTTTCATATATTTTTCTGCTTTCACTAAAGTCATAACTCCTCCTTACTCTCTGTGCCTGACTACCAGCTTTTTCCTCTGTAAGATCTTTAGTAAACCCTGATAAATCCACATGGCAGTTCTGACCTCTCTGCCCCTGCCTGTCATCTCACTTGCACTCTGTCATCTCTCATCCAGTCTCTTCTGAATCCCAGAACCTTCAATTCTCTACAGGGTCTGCCAAGCCTAAATTTGTAGGTACATATGTCCAAGTCTCCCCTCATTTCCAATTGACACTGCTACAATAACCTGCATCCATATTAACCAAGAAAGCCCCTCCAAAAAATACAAATGAAATACAATACTTAACATAAGTCTTTACAGCAAGCACAGAAAACATATTTGAGAGAAGCACATGGGTAAATTAAGCAGGGGGGAAGGGTAGAAGTTCTGCTTCTAAGTCATTATTGTAGGAGATGTTAGAAGAGCCAAGTGCCAGAAAAGCCTGCCAAGTGCTATTCACCCACTCACACACGAGTGTATAATGCTGCCTTGAAGAGAGCTTGACACGAGATTACAAAGCAAATTCTGTGAAATTCTGCTCCGTTTCTAAGCTCGGGGAATTTGAGGTATTTAAGTCAGGTATGCTACACTGTTTGTGTGCTGTAACATGTTACACCAGCAGTGTCAGTGTTTCAGTGCTGTATCTGAGCCCCAGCATTCCTCTCAGCTCCCCAGGGCATACCACAGGCTGCAGGAATGCCTCATACATGCATTAAGTCAACATCCATACAGAACACAGTTTTCTTTCTGTACTAGAAAAGCTAGTACAAAATAGCTAATACTAGGGAAAAGTCAAAGTATTTTAGGGCTGAACCACACACTGATGAATTTCTGGAGCTAAAGTCCTCTAGAGAAGAGGAATGACTGCATCATGGAAATACCCAGTATCCAACCTTTGTAACTAAAAAGCAGCAAGGCCAAACCTGCCCGAACAGCTTTCCTATTAAATATAGATCTGAGGACACCAAGCTATTCCTTTCAAAACCACTTTCATATTTTATCATGAGGTTGTCTTTGTATCTAATTTTCCAGAAAGACACCACCCATTAAACACTTCCTTTTGCAAACTGGTAGCACAGATTTGTTTGAAAAAAAGAAAAAAGTAACATATACACAGATGTAAAGGCTAAGGGTTATCTAAACTGTCTTTGCAAAGTGCAATAGGAAAACCAATGCCTGATAATGACTATTTGCCCCTAAAATTTTAAAAGTATTTCAACAAATCAAGACTTCATGAGAAAAGTAAATATTGACATTTTCAGACAACTTACATATTTTAAGATCATGCTATAGCACTCTTTATAAACAGAACCCTGGATATGAGCCAAACAACAATTATCAGACATATGACAGCTCCTTTTTTCTCCTCCTCACCTCCCAGTTCATTGTGACAGGGCTGAACAGAAGGGACACACAAATTCAAAACCTTGTGTGACAACTGGTCAAAACCACACTTAATAATTGAAATATCACAAGCAAGGTGACTGACAATTTGAGAAAACTGAGAAAAAAAAAACCATACACAGTTATGCATTGCATTCCAGTTCCTATTCTTATAGATTTCTGTACATTAAACACACCCACTCCCAGAGGGTGTTTTAGATCTTAAAAATGCTTTGAACACAGTAAAAGTGAGTTCATAACTAGACTAATTTAGAAGGGGAGAAGACACCCAAGAAAATGCCTCCAGTATATTACATATGTGATGCCCCAGCTTTATAGGTACCATACCAGAAAACTTGTAAGGATGCTGTTTCATATTTAACAGACACTGAGAAGTCTGGTACCCTACAGATCATAGCCAAATCAAACAATTCCTCCTGTGCTGAAGGTTCTTGTTATGTTTCCAAAACTTATTTTGGTATAAAACAAACAATGCATAATTAGCCAAAGACTGTTCTCTCTAAGCACAAGTCAGTTTTCAGACCTAAAAAAACCTGACAGACAGAAGTGAGACAAATGAGCTCAGCCACAGGAGATAAAGGGGCAAAGGGAACATGTGGCAGTGCAGAATCCTAGGCATCAACCACTGATGGTTTCCAGAAGAGCTAACCCAGAGATAGCCTCAGCAAAGAAGAAATGGGACAAGACTAGTAGAGATAGCTGGAAGGATAAATTGCTAAGGCCTTTTCCTTGAATTTATTCCCCAATCTATGCTGAGAGAAGAGGCAATGGCAATGCTTAACAGCCATCATTTTGGAGCAGAAGCACTTTTCATTATTCTGAGGATATTCAAGTTCTCATAGCAACCACATTATTATATGTCATCATTATAAAATATTAAAATAAAAGTACTTGTAGCCACATTTGTATAATATCAAATAATTTAGCTTGAAACTTTTAAATACCAAATATTTTTATATCAGGCTGAAGTGTTCATTTTTTCTTTTGCTATTTTGATTTTGAAAGTACTTAATGCTTACCTGCCTAAGTCCTGAATGCAGCAGTAGGACAAAGACCTCTCATAATGATGTTAGAAGTATGACACCTGTGGTCATTTTATTTTACTGTGTTATTTACATCTCTCAGGACTCCTGATGTACATTTACCAGTTCTCAGTTCTGTCACTTTGTACCTTTTTCCATAAGTTTTGCTCCATGGCATAGTTTGACTCATGTTCTGATCTTGTGACACTCAAACTATCTTAGCAGCCTGCTAAGGGTTCACAAAAATCCAATCTCAACTTCATGTCCAAAATGTGTGCTTGGACAGTTCTATTTGGTGCAAGGAAGACAAAGTCTGATATTGCAAAAAGAGGTAATTGCTCATGAAGTAGCCTCCAGAATAAGAAAGCACTTACTGTGCTTGGCAGTAACTTAAAATGTGTAAGGATTTTATAAACAACTGTGGGTTTCATAAACAAAACTCACATGAATCAAGACCAAACAGCTGGATATGATGACATGCAGTTTATCTATCAGATATTTGTTCCTGCCCCATTAAAAGTGTCATATTCTTGATAGACCAACTAAATTACTCATTAGGCTGCAGCTTTGTTACACCTCATCAGATGTGCCTGCAGGCACATGCAGAGCACTGGGGTCCTGCCATTTCCCTTAATCCCTGCATCCTCCCTCACTTCCCCCTGCTGGCACACTTATTTTGGCAGAAAATCCAAGCCCAGCTAGAGGTGCTGATGCAGTGCAAATACCTCCCTGCCAAAAAAGTGATTAGTTTCCAGCCAGATCAGCTCTCTCAGTTGCTCATCACAGAAGCTGCTACAAAGGCATAGGGGGAAGCACACGGCCAGAGCTGGGTGAGCCCCAGAGCTGGTCCCCAGACAATCACATTCTGCTCAAAGTTTTACCACACACACACATATACTCAAGACAATATGCTATTCTGAATTTCCTGGATTACTTGAACATTTGGTAGTGTAGCTGTGCATATTCATATCCTGCACAAAACCTGCAATTTGTAGTCTGCAGAGCACTTTTAATGTTTTGCATAGGGTACATAAAAACATAAATGGTATTTTACAGAGGTCATTAACAAGCCAAACTTATGATGGCTCTGCAAACAATAAATCCACTTCATAGACTAACCAAAAGATCCTAATTTGCTATTTTAAGAGTCCATTCAGTCCATAAAGCTAAATAGGTTTATTCTAGACCTTTGCTTCTCTACCTCCTCATCAGTCCAGCCCCTTTCTACTCTGCCACTGTTCTGCTGGGGAACACAAAGAGGCAAAGCACACTGACAGAGACCACAGATCTCTATCAGCTGCACAATCACATTAGCATATCAATTATGATGCTGTTAACTGGCTGCTCAAAAAGAGAGCTAGAAGCAATATTTATCAATACAAACCCAAACATATCTTTGTGAGAATCATGATGAAAACCAATGCAATTTCTCTAATGTTGCAGCTGCACTTTTCCCATTTACTAGGTTACATTTTTCAGATTAGATTGGGAAAACAGGAACCAGCATAATTTGTGCCTAGTTAATAGATACACTTTATCTCAGCCATCTTTAAAACTGATTCTATTTAATATAACTATTAAATATACATTTTTAGAGGCACTGCTATACAAGCCCTAGCCAATTTGGCAGAACTGAGTCTTTGCAAAGTGAAACAAAGAAATACTTTCCTTTGCATGCAAGTACATTAAAGCACAACAAAAATTTCAGTCTTAAAGGCTTCCCCAGGAATTTTCCGAATGTAAACAAGCAAGAGCACACTTAAGCTTGAAGATACAGAAGCAATGGATTCAGTCCAACACTGAACAACAGAGAGGTAGCAACAGCAAGACAGACTCAACTCATCCTTCGTGCCACCAGGAAGCCAAGGCTTTGCATCAAGAGAACAAGTTTGATATTTATACTTCTTGAAGCACATTATAACTGCTCAGGCTGAGATAAAGCTATCATTCATATTTTTTAGAAAGTAAACCAATAAAACAATAGAATGTTTTTTAGAAGCAACCACTGACAAGAAGTGACACTGCAGGCAGCCATGGAGTAAGTGATTTCCATGTCACCGTGTCTGAGGCTGGAGAGTCTATTAGCTCAGATTCCTCTGAATATTGCTTACCATGTTATATTTGCAAACACTATCTTCAAAGAAGATTAAACTCTAAAACCAACAGCTGTCTCATATGCAAGAACAGCACACATATGCCTGGAAAAACACATAGTATTCTATGTTTATTTAATTAATTGGTGGAAAGAAACTGTCTTTGTATAATTAAATCATTATGAAAAGCCTAACTTGTCTGTTGTCTTTTTCACATACAAGTCTCTTGTCTTCATATTCAATCTGAAAAAAAAAAAAAACCCTAAATGATTGAATTGAGCTTTCCAGTAATGGAAACAACCAGAGAATCTGTAACTTGAAATGCTTACTATAATCATATTTCACCAAGACAAATAAAATGGCAAAATTGTGCAGACAAATACATGCACCCTTCCTTTACCTATTTAACCTGGCAAGGAATAGGAATAGGTCCATTTGTTCAACACAGCCAAGAACTCAGAACTACATCTGGCTCAATAAGAAAAAGCATTCTGTTCTTGTTACTCCAAATGGAAGAGAGGGTATTAATATCATTTTGGCTTGACTTGTAATCAGCTAGTAATTGTTTTTTTCTGATAGGGGTAGGTGGAATAATAGAGGTTAGGAACCTGGTAAAGAATTGACATGTGCTTCTTACACTGAAACAGAAGAACAGGGATCTTCTGTTTTCCACCTTAGGATTTCCTCTTTTTTTGTCCTAAGTTTTACAGACCAAAAAAAAAGGAAGGAAGCTGGGGGCAGGGGGTGAATGAAGAGGAATAGGGAAGAAACAGATAAGTTAAGAATGTTTAAGAAGTTTCCACTATTAACCATGAATAACAAAGCAGCTCTGCCAACTGTTGTCCATTAAATTGTTTCAAAAATACACACTTGTATTTCTTCTTTATCAGAATAAGAGAGGAAACAATCTTAAACACCAGAAGGAGCACTTCTAAATCCCATGCAAAGACACAAACTGCATGTCAAGCTCTGTATTCTCTCTGTACTAACAGGCCTAGTACAGATGTGAAGAGAAGAACCATGCAGCCTAGGAAAAGAGGCATATACCCTGAAGACAGAAAATATTATCACAACTTTTTTTCATTATCACATACCAAAAAAAAAAAAAAAAAAAATTAGCATGTACAACCTGTGGTACATCTCTATCCTGTTAGTTTCAAGCAGTGTACTTCACAGCTGCACCTGAAAGTCTGAGTGTGCTCCTCATAGTTGCACCTATGGATTCTGAGGTTCATAGTGTTGATGACATTTAAGTCACCCCATGCTCTATTTTCCTCCAAAAAATAAGACAGTGCACTTAAAACCCAACAGCCATCCTTATACTTTCTCAGAAAAAAAAAAAAAATAGTCTTTATTTTATGGGTAACATCACCTACAGAAGCATGAATGCTACTGCATGAAAGTACAACTACTGCACATTTACATAATCTATAAACTCCTGCTTGATCAAAAATCAAGCTGTTACCCATTAGGGTTGCTATAACAAAAACAATGAAATAACACAAATTTTGCAGTTAGCCAATGGAATAAAAAGAATCAGAAGTACTAGTGTGTCCTGTCCCAACATCAATATTCACCTCACTACACTACTCTGATGAAAAGTTAAAATAAGACTTTATGAAGTAATCATTTAATTTCTGCACTGTAACCTGTAACTTCAAAGAGTTGAAAAAGAATAAAACAATGTAGCAAATTACTTATGACAGTAAAAGAAAATGTCTTGCTCTAAAAAAGCCAAACAGAATTCCATAATTTCTACTACAGAGGAGCCCCTATTGTGCATTATAACCTCTTATCCACACTGTATGTAGATTCCCACTTACTCCATGAAAAGTATTCATGAAAAGGCATCAGTATACACTTTTATAGTTAAAGCATTTCTAAATAAAACTCAGAAACCATAAGTTCAGTACAAACAAAATTCAAATCAAGAAATCTCAAGCAACAGATTTCAAAGGGCACATTTCTTCTCTGCTGCAGAAAGGACTGAACAAGCACATGATTTAGCTAGTGACTGTATTAGATCAGCCACCACCTTCTTCCAGAGCCCTGAAAGCCCAAAAACACACATTTGAAATCCAGTAATGCAAAAAGCAAAACTGAAATCAATTTAAGTTATTCCTCAAACACTTTATGTGAGTCTTGCTAATTCACAACTCCATTTTCAGTTTTATTACCTCATTATACCTCATGATCATTTTATTACCTCATCTACTAGTGTGGTTTTCTACACAAATTATCAAGAAAACAAAATTCTTTGTATTAGAGACATGAATAAACACACCTTACTCACTTTGTAATAACTTCAGCAGTTACTACTAAAGTAAATAAATAATTGCATGTGAATCCAAAAAAATAAGTTGACTTGGTTCCTTAACTGGAGAAAGAAGAAAGATGCACTCAGCATCAGCAATAAGACCTTTGATTTTATGATACTGCAAAGTGAATTTTATCTTGCTTTCTTACTCAAAACAACAAAAAGGAGCATGCACAAACCATGACAGATTGCAAAACCCAAGCTTGTTTCTTTGTCCCTATGGCACAGGTGACTTTCAGAGCTGCAATGTTTGCAGCTCTCCTATTCATCTGTGAGCATCTGGAAGTTAGATCAGCATTATTTTTAAACAAAACATTTCAGGTGCCCAAAAATGCAAGGTTGACAAGTTATATCTTTAAACTATGTAACTGGGAAAATTCTGAGTAACCAGAAAAAGGCATTATGAAGAAAAACTGCAAGCAGCTCACTTGGGTCTCTTGTCATTTTAAAGATCTGAAAAACACATTCCTTTAAACACACAAATGCAAACTACTGGCCAATCATTGTGGCATCTCAGCATCTTTGGCTGCTTATCATGCACTGCTTCTCATAACAAGATGTGCTTTCAATAGTACAGTTCCTAAATTTCATGTCTCAAACCTGTCAAATAGGGTGCTTCCAATAGGCACATGAGAGAAAGGAAATTTGGGAGTCAGTGTGGCTGACAAACAGAATAAATAGCATGGAAGAGAAGTGCCATTCAGTAAAGACACATAAGCAGAAATCATCAGCTGACAAATACAGGATGGAGGAACGACTGTCTAGACAACCACATTCCGGAAAAGGATTTGAAGGATTGATTAGCAGCTCCCGACTGAACATGAGTCAGTGCAGTGCTACTGCAAAAGGAACAAATGTCACACCAGGAATGACAAGCAGACAAGACACATCACCTAAAGCACACACTAAGATTCTCATGCTTTATGTGATAAAGTTCCCCTGTCCAGTTCTGAACCTGGATCAATTGGTCATAGATAAAAACCTATTTACAAGGAAAGGATGAACTAACTGGAGCCATTTCTTACAAGGAAAACTCTTGCCAAGTCTTCATATATTCATAATGATACATTTAAGAGGAAAACTGGTCCAGTGCTAAACACTTAGTAGGTAGTGAGATTGCTAAGCCCTGGCTACAGAAGTTGTAGGTGCTCTGCTAACAGCATTTTAAAAAACATATGCAAATATACTACAGAAGTGACAGCTGGAGTTCACCTGGCCTTGAGAAAGCAGTACAGATTAAATCTCTCAAAACTCTTCCTAAACATTTTTCTGTGTTTCTATTCAGTAAAAAAAAAGTCAATCCCTGGTATATAATAGAGACATTTAAGACAAATTAAATGCATGTGACAAATAAGTAAAAAGAGACATTTCCCTCCAGGTTAGTCACCTGGCTTCCAAATGACTGGAAAGTGGATGATGGTCAACTCAAAGTCATTCTGTTCAGTTCCTCACAAACAGATTAGAAAATGAAGAAAAGCAAAACAAAAGGTTACTCAATGATGTACAGTTACATGGGGGGGAAAAAAATCCCACAGTAAAAAAAAAAAAAATTAAAAATTCGAGACTGAAAACAAAGCAAAACCTTTGCAAACCTTTCTGTGAAGAGCCAGGCTTTGACAGGTTATCATGTTTGTTCCCCTGTGCCTTCACAGAATCAACAAATTCAGCTAAAAAAACCAACATAAACAACACAACACAGCCTCACAAAACAAAAGAAATGAAGCAACACATTTCCCAGGGGTGCAAACTGTCTGCTCAAAGTGCCTTGTCTCAGTTGCTTAATACAGTCAAGTGTCACAAATGATCCAAACAGTCAAATGCTCTCCTTGGGATTTTCCCCAGTCTCAAAACTCAAATTACAGAGAACTTTATAGACCAAAACCTACACAGTGAATTACACTCAGAAATTAGCTGGGAACTATGGAACATCACAGAAAACATTGTACCAGGCTGCAAACATGAAGCCCATTTTTATTCTGAAGTTTCCTTTCTGGGGTGCAGGTTAGGGAAGCAAAGACATGAGTCAATGGCAGACACTCTTGCAGCAGTGCAAAAAGCTGCTGAGATCTGCATGGTAAGAGTCCAGTAACCAATTATAGCTTCCTTGACAGAGAAGTTAGTGACTGTCTCATGCTGCCTGAGTGTGCAGAAGCAATCACAGATTACACTATCCTGTTAGATATAAAATAAAATGAAAGTTTAAAAAAAAATTAAAAAAAAAAATCATTCTCCTTTGCCACAGGGAGAACACATTCTCACCTTCATGGCTTATGTCATTTAATTCACCATTGTCCCATCACCTTTTTGATAAATCCAGCCCAGCTAGTAGCCTAGCTACAATGAAAGAGGAAGAAAGAGTGACATCAGTACACAGCTAAACATGAAATAACCTCTGCCTTCAGAGTTTTTTCCCAGTAGCTCCAGATGTGTAGTGAATAAGAAAAATTTTGTCTATGAAGGGCACTATACAACATGTTAATGAGCCAGCCAGCTCTGAGCAGTCTTTAGGAGATAGTGAAGACACTCAAAACATTGCAAACCCATAAGGAAGTCTACAGATTTTTGGAGCCAGTTTTAAAATTCTAAATTTTAAAACCTTGATTTAGCTTTATATCAAGAAAATTTCACCACTTAATTTGTTTAACCTAAGACCAGACTTATGACCAAAAATTACTTATAAATCATCTTCCAACTGCCCCTTAGCTAAATGAACCAACAAATGCATAACATTTTGCCTTGCCTCTACTCTAAATAGTTATTTAGACAGCTTAATAGAAGTTTTGGATATAGCTCATTATTATTGGCAATATTAGTCTAAGACAAAAATACAAAGTGAATTCCACATAGTAATGTGAGGCATTCATGGAGAGGAATGGAGGAAATAAGGCTTGATTGAAAGCTTTATTTATACTGTTTGAAGAGGCACACAAGAAAAGCTAATGAAGTGTTTATGTTTAACAAAACACAATATACCATGCTATTGACAGAGATACTGTTCAGCTGAGCTAAACAAAACAAGTTCATTTGCAGTAAAGTTAGCTTGCAGTCAGAACAGGCACTGCAGCATGGAGATAAGGATATCTTTGCTATCTTTCAACAGGACTGCTACCAAGACTAGTTTGGCTGCAACTCCAAACAGGACACAAGCCAATTGATTTGGCTTTTGTCTACGTGCAAGTCAATACTGCTCCTGTGATCAGCTAATAGGCCCCTGTCTTGTTTCCTCCTATGAACCTCAACTTACAGTACAAAGTCATTTGAACCATACACTTCTCCATCTATAAACTAGAAGATGCCCAAATTTCATGCCCTGCTCAGAAAGGCATATTTATGGTTTAACACACTAAAAATATCAACCACTATTTCAGCTTGGCAGAGTTAAACTGGTATATTTTGCTGTGCAGAATGACTTCAGCATCTGGAATACCATTGTGCTTATAAATTAGGTGATACATTCAGCAATTGTTTTTCATTATTCTCCTTAATTAATCCTTCTACCTTAATCCAAAAAATGCCTTCAGAGAACTCCTGAGAAATTTTGTGCTCAGTAAATTGCCTCCTTTGCAGAGAGCATAACTGCAGCCTTACAGATCCAGGTAAATCAAAGAAATCAGATGATATGGCAATATGCAGATATGGTGAGACAAAAAGAAGAAACAGATATCCTGAATATAGAGGAAGAAACAGAACTTGACCCAACTCCAAACAGCAGCTAGACAGTAATAATGTAACCCCTGATTTATTCATTACAGCTAAAAATTCCAGTATGTACCAATTAATAAGTCACTTTTCAAAGCTACACTTACTGGTTTGCTGCCTGCAAGCATCCAAAGCTATGCAGTCTTAAATTGCTCATTTTTAACAAAGGGTTTGATTATTGTTCTAAACAATATTGGCCATTGGTTGAACTCTTGGAGGTCTTTTCTGACCTAAATGAATCTGTGATTCTCTAGGGTTCTGAATTCACATAGATCAGCATACAGTATTTATGTAAGTCAACTCCATTTGACATCTACCAGATTTAAACTTGTTAACAGAAAGAAAAAAAAAAAAAAAAAAAAAAAAAAATCTTATCTCTCCTACAGCTTCATCAGCATACTTTGTGCTCAACTCTCCACATAATTGACCACAGGATCCTTCATACAGTGCCATCACTGGTTTGACACCACAGCTGAAGGTGTGATTCAGAGCACATGCAATTTCACAGTGAAATATACAAGCTTAACCTTCTGTTCTGAAGATAGATATCAAAACCCAGACAAAGCAAGTTCTCAATACCAGAAATATACCAGTGTTTATTTCACTTTTAGCATCCTGAAGGATAATACAACATAACTGACAAACTCGATAGCCTTGGAAATAAAACCCCACAGCTGTAGTACAAAAGATGGCACATAAAAGTTTAGTAGTGTTGTCCTTATAGCAGCATGAATGCCTACCACAAAATGAGCTAGCAGTGTGTCTGCCTACTAGTAAATGAACTCAGAGTTAAGCAACATGCTCAAGGAAAAAAAAAAAAAAAAAAAAAATCAACCAGCTATTATCAATAGCTAGCAGGCAGAAGTTAAAATATTTGTAGAAAAGACTGACTTGTATTAGCTACCCCTCAAAGTGGGATCAGTCAGGCTGTGCAAGTGAGCAACAGCCACCTGCTTACCAGCAAGCCTTCAGTGCAACCAGGTGGCTGTTGTCTGGTTATTCATCCATTTTGGCATCACAGCAGAAATGTGCAGCACACAGCATGTGCTGCAGAATTCAGACTGAAAATGCAGATGAGATCTGAAATTGATGCAAGTCCTGAGCTCTTTGTATAAAGAGCTTGGTACAAGTAATCGAGATTCTCAAAGGGGTTTCCTAAGGAACCCATTTTACCAGAGCAGATAAACACACAAGAATTAAAATAGCTGTTTGGAAATGTAATAATCCTATCAGTAAAAAAGAAAACACATAAACTGGTCTGTGAAGCAAAATGCAAGTCCGATTGATGAAGCTCACTTTATATAAAGTTTAAATAATTATACAGCAAGATACAACCCTTTCTCCTGCCTCCCCCCCTACAGCTAAGTAGTACAATAGCTTACAGGGTAATTGGGTGTGAAGATTCTGCAGACAGCACTCATCATGCAGGTGAGTGAGCACACAGCATAAAAAGCAGTCCAAGAGAAAAATTAAATTACTTTAGGTTAGTATTTCAACATTTTGCAATAGTCATATTGAGCTATAATATCATTGCCATCCTAGGGTTACAGAGAAACCAATTTGAACAGTGGCTTTTTGTTACTATCTTGAATAGCCTTTCAAAGCCAAATAACAGAAAACCAGTAAATTAATTTAAATAAGAATCCGCATCGTTTTGGTGACTATTATATTTGCACAAATAAAGACAATCTTTGTAGTGGACCACATTTTCTGGTTGATCCAAAGGAAGGTCTCTATTGAGAAACTGCTACTGTATCTTCATAGCAGGAGTAAGATTTCAGTGCTCTGGTAAGCAAGGTGGAGGTGAAGAGCAATTCACCTCTAATTACCTGGAAAGGATTATTAAAGGTAGAAAAGCTCACTTAAGGGACATCTCTTAATTGTTTAGCAACGATGGGATAGTAATTCAAATAGGGGGAACAGTGTTTATCTGCTTGTTTTCAGTATGAGAAAGATAGTGATGTTTAGCTCATATATCGGGGTGGGGAGGGGAGGAAGTGCTTGAGTTGTGAAATAGCACAATAGAACACTAGGATCAAAAATAAAAATAAAGAACAAATAGACGGGGAGGAGGGCTGCAGCCTGAAATACTTGACTGCTAATATCCAGCATGCCATTCCAGGGAGTCCCAGAGCGGTTTTTAAGCCTCTTGTCCATCCTCGTAAAGAAAGGCGGGTGGCAGGACTGATCAATATCTTGTAACCCAGCTGTGACCCTGACGAATAAAGAAGTCAAGGAAAAAAAAAATCCCATCGATGATCTGTGTAATTTAGCATTCGGAAGACGGCAACATCTGGGCTCAACTCCAGATGGGACGGAGCGGCCCCGCGCTCCCGGCTGGCCACAGCGCGGCTATGCACACACACAAAGGAGGGCTCCGCGCTCCTCCCGCTTTGCTCCAATACGCTCAAACGCGATGTAAACACACGGAGAGCTGCCTACTTCGCCGGCAGGTCCGTCCGACAGCTCAGCGACACCGTGTCCGAGGGGGCTATTGTCCGGGACGAGCGCCGGCGCTCACCGGGTGTTGGCGTAGGCGGTGCCAAGAAAAATAAAATCACTGCGAGTCTCTCCGACCGCTCCGCTAGTCAAACCCGCGGGCTCCAGACCCTGCACCGGGCAGGGGAACAAACAGGCAGCGCGGCTCCCACAAGCGACACTTTGTCTGGTTTCCAGCGAAGCAGCGACAAAACCCCCGACGCGCGAACAATGCCCGCGGCCCCGCTGCCGCTCCTTGCCGGGCCGCCGGCGGACACCGGCTCCCACCGGGTCGCCGCTCCCAGCGATGTTTTTAGGCTGCTTTGTTCCCCGTGAAACGCCAGCCTTTTCACCCAGCGCAGGGAGAACCGAGCGCCCGCCTCGGAGGTTGGGGACCGGCCCCTGCCCCATCCCCAGTCAGCGGCGGGAGACGCCGGAGCCGCGCTCGGGCATCAGCCGCCCTTTGTTGTGCCCCCGGGGAAGGGGGGCACCCTGACGGGTCCTCGGCCCCCACCGCAGCCCCAAGCGCAGGGCGCTGCCCTCGCTCCAGCGGGAGCGGCAGCAGCGCCCCGCGGGGCGAGTCCGCTCTGCCCGGGATGCGCTCCCCGCCGGAGCGCCGCTGCTGCCCCCGCGCTGCCCCGCTCGCCTTCTGTCTCACTCACCCACGCCGTACTTCTCGTGCTCCGTGGGTATCCACATGCTCGCGGCGTGCGAGCCCCCGTTCCCCCGCCAGCCCCTCCGCCGGGAGCGGCGGTGGGCGGCAAGCGCGTCCGCTGCCCGGGGCTCCCGCCGCGCTCAGCCGCGGCTTCCCGGCCCCGGCGGCGAAGGCATTGTTCGGGCGGGCGGACCGACTGAGGCGCGCTCGCCGCCAGCCACTTATATTCCCCGTCCCGCTGCACGCCGGGGAACGTAGTGCCTCGATGCGGCCGCGCCCCTCGCCGCCCGCGGCCGCCGCGGAGACTACGAGCCCCGTCCGGCCCCGCGCTCCCGGCGGGCGGAGCGGGGCGGAGCGCGGCTCCCGGGGCCGCCCCCGCCGGGGCGGGCGGAGCGGCGGCGGCGGCGGCATGGCCGCGTCCCGCGGGGCTGCGGGAGCGCCGGCGCGGGGAGGTGAGTGCGCTGCGGGAGCCGTGCGGTCTCACACCGCGCTGCCCCGCTCCCCTCCGTGCCGCCATCCCGGCTGGGACGGCGGGACCGGGCCGCCGCGGCCGTCCCTGGCATGGGGAGCGGCGGACACGTGTCGGGCAGCCGGGAGCGCCGGGGCCGGCGCGGTGAGGCTCCTTGTTCCCCGTCGGAGCGGGGTTCGGAGAGCCGCGGACAGCCCCGCTCCCTGCTCCCGCTGGTTACAGGGGAGAGCGAGTCGTTCTGGTCCTAGAGATGCCAGTGCTTCCACGTTTGGCACACGGAACTGTGGGGACGGGGAGAGTTTCCAGCAGCGGGTCGAGGTGGAGAGCGAGTTGATGCCGGCAGCGCGCAGAGCGGTGGGACGTGGAGCTGATGGTCCGGGGGCATTTTGGCTTCTCCCATAAATCCGTTTGTCAGCACACACATACACAGAGATAGCGCAAAGCCAGCGGTGCACAGCGAGGAGCTCAAATGGACCGTGGGGAATTACTGCAGGGATAAGCCAGATGCCGTAAGCAGCAAGAACAGCAGGGCTTGTGTCTTTGTCGAGAAGTCTGTATGTCTGCACCGTTCTGGAAGGAGCTTAGCTACAGCTCACCGTAGATAAACTGCAAGAAATCCTCAAGCTGCACGGGTCCTTTTAGGAGAAACCTGGGTGTTTTGAGGCAGGAGCAACAGCCTGGGCGATATCTTGTGGTCCTGTGGAAAGGCGCTGACAGGAAACGGGAGAAAACCAATGACAATGATGCTGCTTTGCAGGCCTTACAAGTTGTCTCTAAAACCAGTATGTCTGGTTTTAGAAAAGTGTTCTCCAATTAAATTATTTTTCTGAAGTGGTATCTAGAGGTTTTATGGGCTTAGTTGATTTGATCTGAATGAGAAAAATAGTTTAATGTTTTCACAGTTAAGAGAAGAGAGTAGCTTTCAGTTCAGCTTTTCAGTAGCTTTTGACTTCTGCTGTCAAGTCATTAATAGTGTGAAAGACACAATGAAAGGAAGTCATGTGCGAGCAGGCAGTTTCAAACATAGAGTAAGAGCACTTTTATTCTGTGTTTGGGCCTTTGATAGTGAGTGGTTTTTTTAAGTGATATTTGTGTTGTTTGTCTAGTATGTGCCCTTATTCTATTCATACAAGTAATATCGATTTATGCTGGTAGTTAAAGCCATACTCTTGTTTCGTTTCTGTGTTGTGGTATCATGGCATGGACCTCATGCATGGAAAGCCAGACCCTTTTAGAGCATTTCCACACTGGCGTAGTTGCACCCGGAGGCAAGCTGTGCTGTTTTAACTATTGGAAAGAACATGTGGCTGAGTCTGCACAGCTCTTCTGTGTATACATGGGTCTGTGGACTACTAGAGATGATTAGGTTACCCTAAGTTTTTTTCAGATAATTCTTGTAAAAACATTGGCACCAGTTCAAAGAAAAAATGGAAATTTTTTGAGGAAAATGGAAATTCAGAAACCTATGCTGTTTTTCTTTTACTGAGCACAAACACTCATTGAAATGACTAGTGGACTTTGTCTTTGCTCCCAGACTCACTTTGCATCCCCTGGCAGATCATTTGGAGTCTTTAGGTAATGAAATACATGAAAATCACTGTTGCAAATCAAAATAATAGGTGTCAGGCTAAATTAAATTTTATGTCAGCCTATAGATTTCCATGTACATCCAGGTGCTTCATCTCCCCATAAGACAGGTCTGTCAGCATGCTGACTGGGATTCATAAAATTTTGCCCCAGCCTTGCAACTGCTGCCTCTCATGTTAACCATGACTGACTTCAGCATTGATATTCTTCCCTTGAACAAAGGCAAGAGTGCCCAATAGCTCTAACAGCCTTTTCAAAATTATTTGTTTAGAACACAGTTACTTAGAATTTTTAAGAATATTCAGTTTACTGTGGAAAACAAAAGTTTGACTGGTCTTGTACATGTCTGCTTTTTTTGTTCTACCTAGAGGATACTCCAGTGAATGCTGGTTTATTCCTGATGGTACAGCTATTACTTCTTTTGCTCAACTCTTAAGTTCTGTTAAGGATGCTATTAGAGCTGCTCATTGCCATGGACTCTGGTATGCAGAGTTTTCTCTTTCCTGGTCACTGAAAGGCAGTCCCATGTACACTCAGACCCTAAAGATTTCTCCATATGGGTTAAGGGGTGCCTTCCTCTTTAGATTTGCAAGCACTCCCATGTTCACAGACTGCTTTATGTGGATTCCTAAGTCTGTTTAAGTCCATTTCTGGACCTTGAGCTGCTTACCTAGCCACTGGCTCAGAATAAGGGTGGGGAATGGACAAGTGTTTTTTAAATTATGTCCCCAGGTTATCAGTAACTCCTAAGAGCTGCATTGTAGTGACATAGTCCTTCACATTTGCTACTCCAAGCTGCATTAGAGGGTGCAGTGCTGTGGGACACCTTAGGCAATGCTCATGTGTGCATCAGGGTAGTCCTGCTGAAGGACTGATTAAAGGGATTCCCCAGCAGCAACCCCTGAGAGAGAAAGGGAAACCTCTTATTCCCTTTTTGATTTCCTTCCCTGGGAGAGCCAGGCAGTGAGGGAAATGGCAATGGCAGCAATATATATGGCTGTGCCCTGCCTTTAAGCCAGTTCTCAAGATGTGGAGGGTAAAGGAGGATGGTACTTTTGAGTTCCATTTGGGGTGGCAAAGACTGATCAGGGCTGAAGTGCACTAGTGAAAACACTGTAGGCACCCTCACTGTCTGATTCAGAAGGACAGATGCATTTGTGGATCCCTTGAAGATTACCATGTCCTGT
The DNA here is from genome assembly GCF_029582105.1 of Oenanthe melanoleuca. Lineage (NCBI taxonomy): Eukaryota > Metazoa > Chordata > Aves > Passeriformes > Muscicapidae > Oenanthe > Oenanthe melanoleuca. The sequence continues at coordinate 44,839,060 of NC_079334.1, forward strand.
AAAGCTCTCTGCTGCCAGCTTGGTGGTGGCTGTCAAAATGGATACACGCATTGGCCCTCGTCTCACATTTACCTCGCAGTCAAGGATCCCTCAAATATTAGAATGATGTCCTGGTTTGTTGGCTGGACTTTGTCTCCAGGCACCCACTGTGCCCACAGCTAGACCCTGGGCTTCCTGCATATCCTCTGACTGAGACCTTGCATCTTCCCAGACACAGATCTTCTACTCACTGACTACTGCAGTTTGTACATTGCTACCAAATTACACATAGGTACACTGCAGTCCCTCCAATTGCTGGTTCCTGGAGCTGCAGCATCTTCTGCTGACACTTAGACTTTGCAGCAGTATCACACACAGAACAGAGGGTGAATTACACAAAACAGTAGTTAAGTAAGAAGTAGCTAAGTAAGATTTAGTACAAAGAAGGAAAAGAGGTGATCAGGGTTTGGTCAGAGAAGCTTGCCCATTGTTTAAATACAACTTGCCCTTCTTCACTCCCCATCTCCATTGCCTACTGCTTGCCCTCCTGTCCCTTCCCTTTCTCTGTCCCCTCTGCTAAATTCCTCATAAAGTACACAAAATCCCACTATCACCTTCTGATCCCATCCACAAACATCCTCAAAAATACCATAGTACATATGATAATCACACGTTTCCCCTTTCATATCAGTGACAAAAGTTCATTTGACCCTGTTCAAGTATGTGTGAATAGTTCCTTTAATGCCATTAGTTCCCATATTGGCAGAGACAACTTACTGTCTCTGTTTTCACCTGCTCATTAATATTTATGTGTAATCTACTGCTTTCCTTGTTGTTTGTTGTTTCTTTTATACTGAATAATATTTAACCAAATAATTGGTAGACTAGATGGCTTCCCAGCCCCTGCTTGCTTATACTACCACTCCTATTTAGATGAGACTGAGTGCTTGGCCTCCTTCCTTTATAAAATATCCCCAGCATGCATGGTGGTGAATGGGGAGCTGCTGGCTGCTCGTGTCCAGGGTGAAAACTCCAGCAAGGTGACTGAGCAGCCACTGCCCCGAGCACACAGCTGCCTCTCCTCATCTCTTCATTCACACAAGATCCTCAGACCTTAGCCTGATGTGCAGACCATGTGTATTTGTCCATTTCTGTTTCATGGGTTTAGAGGTTGATATCCTCTCAGTACCCTTCCTTAAAAATCCCCACCAGTTCCAAATGATCACACATATGTTTCAGGCTCAGTTGTTTTCCCACAGGGCACTTTCAAGCATCCAGAATACCACCAGTGTCTCTCAGATGAAATCTTTGTGTGCAGTAGAGGATTTCAAGACCTGAGGCTTCCACCATACAACAGATTTTGGACAGGGGGGAAGAGATTCCTTTTACTAGTAGGCATTATAAGCTCTGTAAAGGTTGTAGATTTATCATTGTGAAGTGAACAATTAGCAATTACGTCTGGAGGACAGGTTCACTAATTAATTCTGGAAGTGCAACACTATTTTAATATGATTACCAGAATGGATCTCCTAAAGCAGTATTATTTAAAAATGTTTTAAGAGCCTTTTTTGTGATTTTTAATTAAAAATCCAATCTCAAAGTAATTTTAAACATTTACCTGATAAGCAAGTGGATCTTTTGGAGGACTGAAAATTACTAAATTATTGTTGTAAAATCACCTTTTATGTGCTTCTCTGTTTGAAAATGAGCAAGGCAGAATCCTTTCATGTAGCTGTTGCAGTAATATTTTAGTGCTTTAAGCCTTCACATCACATTTCTTAAATAACTGACAATGGGAGAATATATAAGGGAAACAAAATATTTCATTAAGCAGGTTGTAATGGCTTAATAAAATAAATTATGGATTCTATTGGTTGGTAATAGAGATCTGAAGTGCTCATGAGTCTTGTCATAATGTTACAAATAATTTTGTTGCAAATGTACAATGTATTTTATCTGAAGACAAGGGGCATCCCCACACCTCAGCATGAGTATATAACTTCTGTTAGTACAAGGCATAGGATATGTTGTATTCCCCAAAAATACCCAATAAAGACTTACTATTTGGTTTCCACTGAATTCAGAAAACTTTCATAGCTTGAAAGCAAATGATGGATGGCCTTTATCTTTGTATTTCATTTGAGTAGTCTAAGCCAATTCTTGGCAGGTCAGTAGCAAGGAAAGGGTTTGGTACATGAACAAGCTACCTAGTATCAGCTCCTCTATACTCTAACCAATGCACTTTTAGAAGTGAGCTGCTTCAGACTGCCTGGTGAGCAGGTACACACCTTAAACATGGTAACTAGTTTGTGTGCTTAAGACTTCAAGTTCTTTGAAACCTCTGTCAGTCTTTCTTACCTGCTGTGGAGCAAGAGTGAGTGGTGTTTCATCAGACCTCAGACCGATGAAGACCTTTAAACTGTTTCTGTATTGGCAAATATCTGATTCTTACCCAAAAAAGCTTTCTCATCCCTTGAACAAATAATTGGTGTGCATAGAGTATAGGCTAGAGAGGTACTTCAAGTGTTTTGAATTTATCCTGAGATGCCAGGATAATTTGTTATGCCTATTGAACACCTTGTTCACTGCTGGGGAGTACTGGTTTTCTGGAAGAGCACCAAAGTTGTAGGTTCTTGTCAGCAATGGTGATTGCCACAGGGTGGGCCTGTCATATAAACAGGTCTTAGAGTTCACCCTCTGAGGCTTTGGCCAGCTTTCTTGATGAGAAGATATAGAGTTTAAACTGGCAAATGGTTGTGTATACCAACAGTCAGAAAGGAAGAAAAAACTTAACTATTGTAAAATTACAAGCATTAAGTATTTTAACTTCTGTATAAGTTAAATTTGTCTATCCAAAAAGCCTTCATAACCTTTCCTAGCCCTGTGTGTTTTCTGCCACCATGTCCTGTCTTGAAACCTCTGCTAGAGCTCTGCAACTTTGTGTGACCATTTATATCCTAAAACTGCTGTTGTTCCCAGCCTCACTTTGAGGTTTTTGCTTCACATTCTCATCCAAAAACTCCCAGCAGGCTGAAACCAGGAGAAAAGCCTGAAAGCATTTGAATGTCTTTCTGTGTGCTTTTTAAAGTGACATTCAAGAAGCTGGAGGAAAAAAATGTGGTGAGTTTTGTACAACTTTAAAGCAGGTCTGTGCCTCTGAAGAGCTGGGCACATCATCCTGACCAATGTCTCACTGAAATCAGGACAATGTGTTTGTAAAAGTCTGGGTTCTTTGCAGAGTTGTTGTCTACAGTTCTTAATTGCAGTCACTTGAATGGGAAAACGCTGGTGTTCAATGACCTGATAATTGTTGTATTAAATAATGTATTAGTACCACTAAAACCACATAACAAGACTGAAATTGAGCTGTGGCATCCCTGCCTAACTTGGGGGCAGGTTGGAACTAGGTGCTCTTTTAGTTCCCTTCCAACCCAAACCATAGCAGTACGTGTTAACTTTCAATGTTTCCATAGGAAATGGTATAGCTGCAATAGTCTGATCATTGATCCCTACACCTGATTTTCCAGCAGGTGTTTCTATGATCACTGCTTGTTTGCCATTCTGTCCTAATATTTTGCTATAGCAGACTTTTAAGTTAGAGATTGTAGTGTTTTGTCAGTAGCTTCCATGGTCCACACCTGTCTGTTCACCTGTCTGTTCATTTCAACTGTGTTTCTTGAAATTTTCCTTTTGATAATTTGCCTCCTGTTTTCACTGGACCATGTCTTCCAGCTAGTCCTTTTTTTTTTTTTCTATTTTTTCAAATGTGTGTATTTTTCTCTAATTTTTATGACTTACAGGCAGTGACCAGAGTGAAATGGCCCAGCTGTTTCTGTTTGATTCTTGCTCATTGGGATGTCATCCTCCCCTTTGTCTTCAGAGACTCTGTGGCCAAGGAGTAGCTGCTTGCCCTGTGTAGTTGTAGCAGGTTAAATGCCTTCTCTCTATCCCTCTGGTATAGAAGTTCTATAACATGACATGCCATCTGTTTCAACCTCATGATTTTTTGTGGTATGTTGTTACTCTTCACCTGAACAAGTAATGAGCCACAGTAGATAAAGGTGCCACAGTGCAGCTGTACTGCATGGGTTGGCATTTCTGCTTTGGAATCCTGCAGTGAGTGTTCCCACACTGAACAGCCTCTTGGTTTAGACCCAGGCATTGCTGTTAAGGGTTGGGATGCATTTTTCATATACCTGGGCTCCAAACAAATCCTGTTCAAGTGCTCTGAAACTGATCTCTGAAGCCAGCCAATGCACAAAGCAGCTGAGAGGGATCTGCAGGACTCCTGCGTGGGTCAGAGCTGTGCTGAGGTGCAGGAGGAGACCCAGGGCTGCTGGGCAGCATGGGGAAGCTTGGCACAGCACCCTCCCATCCACAGCCTCGTGCCAAATCCGTGGCACATGCCCCAGGGTAGCCTGGGAGTTCCATGGTGGAAGTGCACAAGGCTCACAATATAGAAACAGCAATGGCTATGAAACAAATGTGTGCAGTCCTAAGTGATTCTGCTGTCAGAGGAGCATTTTGCTAGCATTTGTCTTGACCAGTGTGCTAGAACTGATTTTTATTATGGCTCCATAATGCATGAATAAATGAGGTAGATAGAGCTTTTTCTCTAAAGACTGGTATGGAAAAAAAGCATCCTGCTGGAGGTTTTAATTTGATTTTGTCTTATATGGAATGAAAGCATGCAGTCTATGTTGTTACTGTACTAATTTAATGTTCAGGAGCCTTCATGTATTTATACAGTTAGCAAAATGTTGTCTGAAAAATACAAACAACTTGTATCACTAATTCAAATATTTTAGTTCTGTTTCTCGATGAAGTTCATTCCAGTTATTGTATCATCCATGTCCAAGAGCTATATTAGCAGTATTAGTAAGCATATATCATCCTTAGGAAGTTAAGATCTGTGTTACATGTTTAGTGAATGCATGGAGGACAGCATCACAAAAATATTTATTTCAAACTCTGGTACAAAGTCTGAATACACTCATAGAAAATTTATATAGTCTGCTGTGAGATGTCCCTGAGATCTGTAAGACATAATTATTTGAGCCTTGACTTAAAAATACTTTCCTCTCAAAATAATTTTAAAAAATGTATGTCTGAGGAGTATAAATAGTGGATTATTTTAAGGACAGTCAAAGCTTTGTTTTCCTGAATCATGGTATCAGTTAGGCTGAGCTATGTTGATTCATATCACTGAACACTATAATGAACTTTCCTTTTGAGATACTGTTTTTTCCAGTTTGAATACCAGTTTATGGAAGTTTGATTCTAAAAGTAGAAACAACTTATTTGGCTACTCTCCATCTGGAAAAGCTCCAGTTCACTGAGAAAGCAGCAATAGACCACAGAGATTCTAACATCACAGGACCTCTTCCTCATACAGATTCTTCATTAAGTACAAAATTCACTTAATTCAGCCTTGAAGGCTCTCTGTGTGTCAGGAAGCTCAGTCAGAATATCTGAGAGAGATTTCAGCCTGTTCTGTCAGTATGACACCCACACACACAAGGATGCCAGAAACAAGACCTCTCAGGATGCATTTTGAAGGTTATTTCTAATTTGTATGAGTCTGAAAAAGTTAAAGTGCTATTTAAAATAAAAGTTTCACACTATTTGTAGTTGTTTTTTTCACATAGTTGCCTTTTTCAAGGAAAGTCTACCAGTGGAAAAGTTGTAAACCCTGCAATGCAAACATCTTAGTTAGGAGCATGGTAGAAATTCCCATCATAATGACATAGGGATGTCTCACAAGAACTGCTAAAGCAGGTTTTATGTTTTTAAGGCAAATCACACAGCCTTTCCTTCAGTTGCAGAGTGTAAAGCAATTGTTTAAAAAGACCACAAGGCAATTCTTTTAACATCAAAAGGATAGACGTGCTTGGAAATTGAATCCTGTTAGAGGAAAAGAACATGTGACCAGAAAAGGAGAATCCTTGTAATAAGGCATTAGTGATCACTACTAAATGATCATGATAAAAAATAGAGAGTAAAGTGATTAACCTGCTTTACATAGCAATGATGGCATACAAGTTACTGGGCTCAGTACAGTATTTGTTAAAGGCACTGCAAAGATAAATGACAGTAATTAAGTATTACTATCCATATTAAACACATTGTTAAGACCCCTTCTTTCTGGGAGAGCTGAGGTCACAGACACAGTAGATGTAAAGTAAGACATGCCTTTTTCCAGCTTGCTGCTCTTTGCAGAGTGTTACAGAACAGTTACAGTGGTAATATACACAAGCACTACACTTGCATGTACATTTTTTTACATACAATGCCTTCCAGTATGTATTTTTAAATGTTATTAAGTGATGGTCTAGATCACCTTGACACAAAATTGTACTCCTTTTTTTTTCTTCTTTCTTCCCCCAAGAGTTTTCATATGAAAATAGCAGAAATTCGGTCTTTATACCTTAAATTTAAATAGCATTTTTTATGCTTTATAATGCCTTTGTACTAAACAGCAAGTTTAACTGAAAGAAGGTGGTAATTTTAATTAGCTAGATTTGGGTGATAAGTACAAAAGAGGAACCTGGATGGTCACTTTTGTCCTTGCATTTCAAATTCTTCTGTTGGATATTTTCTTCCTCTTCTTTGTATCTCAACATTCTGAGATTCAGGCTGCACAATTACTTTGTTATCTTTCCAGATCATAGTCTAGGGTTTAATCATTGCTTCTAATCCCTTATTTTAGCACATAATATGGATCTCAGCTCTCCACATCTAGCAAGTCATGTGATCACACTAAACAAGGAAAGGTAAATAGAAATTTTGTTTAACAAGTCATAAGAAATCAGAGAAGCTCTAAAAAGTATAATAAAATTATTCAGTATATAATTCTGAGGTAGATAAATAGTTTCATATCTGTGAAATAATCAAAATATCAAAATATCAAACCTTGAATTTAGTTGCACTGATGTAAGTCTGTGTCATTTACCCAGGAATGAGGCATTACACAGCTCTGAGCTTGCAACAGAACCTGCTGTAGTGTGTTAAATATTTATAAATTGCATATTAACATCAGCACTTAAATATTGTGAATACATATTAGGTCACTTTCATTAGTGTGTGTGTGGGCATGTGTGTCCCTCTGTGTGAGAACAGTCTCTGGTCTTTACAGATGTGGGGGTTTGTCCGGGCTCCTGCAGAAACACAACAAGCAGTGGCATGTATCTGCTGCTGAACTGGGCAATAATGTAGTCTATTATTTAAACATGATCTTATTGGCGAGCAAATTGGTTTTGTTTTATTAAAATTCCAACACTTCACATTTTTATTAATCACTTTCCCGGTGCTATTCAGTGTGTTCTGATGCCTGTGCTGCCGTACCCATAGCAACACTTGTTAATGCTAATGAAACTGCAACATCCCAAGCTCCCCGACAGAGCAGCCCTGTTAAATATGGCTATTAAGCACAGTTGTATTTCTGTTAGTTCCAGCTCCCAGCAGACACCTGCTCTATAGAAACTCTGTTCTGAGTTATTAAGATTTGGTAACTTACAGCTTTTCTTAAAGCTGTCATTTAACTGGAATAAATTTCTCATATTCCTAGACAGCAAATGCTACAGAGTATGTACAGTTCCTGTAAAACTGGCAAGCTTTAGCTGTAGGATTAAGTGTTCTTTTGAAGTGCTCATTTGCATTCAATGAAAAAACAGGCAGGGTTGAGACTGATTGATCTTGGGGGAATCTACAGGATGTGCTGTACCCTAGAGCACCTGGACATTTTAACTAAATATCATTCATAGTGTGTTAACAAGCAGAAGTAATAGCTATATAATTCCTCATGAACTCAGACTTAATTCAACTTAATAGAAGTACTTGAGGGCTTTAATATATCGAGGTAGGAGATGATTATGTACATTGATTCTTCTTTCACTAGGAAACATATTTGCATGTAGTATTGGTGAGGACCATGACAGGGTGTTTTATTTTCATTATTCTGAGTTTTGGCTTTGAATACTGTTTATTTGGCAAGTCATTAGTCATCCATCTTTTGTAGTCTGAAAAACAAAGGAAAAATCCTGTAATCAGTATAAAATTGCTTCCAAGAATATGACCACAAATTAGGGAATGCTGCTGTGCCAACAAATAGCTGCTGCAGTGCCAAGGCTGCAGAACAGGGAAGCTGTCATCCATGTACGAGTGCCGAGCCGATCCTTCTCGATGCTCTTCCATCATTTCAAAACAATTGATTCCAAGACAAAGCTTTAAAACTGCTCCATTCCTGAAGAATTTTAAATGCAGCACTCTTTTGTGCAGAATTACCTATAGGAATACAGGTTGGTCCCCCAGTGTACTCTCCCTAGGGGTTTGGTTGTTTTGGCAGCTGATGGTTTTGCCATGTAATCAGTGAGAACCTGGGGGAGGGTGCTCAGCCTTTGTGTTTTCCATTTGGCATCTGCTGGGCTGCTAGTGTGGAGTGCCAGGTTTGCTAGGTGTCTTTTGTTTTCCTGTCATTCCTTCTTCTCTTTGTTCTTTGCATGTCTAAAAACCTGTCTTTTGCTCATTATTTGGACTCCTATATTCACCAGTATGTCTTTATTGTGTTCATTTTTGTTTTAGGATCATTTCAAGTTCTTGTGCTAATCTCCTCATAATATTAACCAGCTGTATTAATGAGATAATAAACCAGATTTGTTGGTAATTAATTGATCCATTCAACTATTGAATTTAATTAGAAAGACACTCAGCATTCCAGCAGATGTTCTTATTTTGTTTCATTATCCTTGTGTTGCCAACAGTGGGATATTTACATCATAAAGCCATCAGCCTAAGGCCTCATTGCTGTGCTGTGGACTACAAAAAATGACAGGAAACCCATAAATATATCTTAAGCAAATTTGTATTAATTCCATTTTCATCCCTTCAGTTCTCAGACTTTGCAATGCCTTTAATTTTCAAAGTATTATTAATTTAATAATAAATCAATTAATCTGTTTTAAAATAGTTTGATTTCTTATTCCCTAGTTAAAAACCCTTGTCTTTGGACTTCCCTGCTTTTCCTCTGATCTTACGACTCCCATTCCTTTTTATCTAGTGGCAAAGCTTCAAAGAGAAGGATGTGAGTGCCCCTGTGCTCAGCATTCCCTGCAGAGCAGTTTATGGAGTTGCTCCCTCTGTTGCCTTCTGGAGGAGCTGGCTGCTCCCTGAGCTCTGGCACTGGAGGCACAGCTGCAGGCTGCACCAGGGCCAGGCTGTGAGAGTGAAGAGTTCTGTCAGTGAAGTGACTTCATTTATCTGAACCACAAAGCTCCACTTCCTAGTTAGAGAATGTCATTTATCCAGCAGTGTTCAGTTTGTCCCCAGAGCTAGTCAGAGCACATAGTTCAGATGTGCAACCAAGTAGAATTGAGCACAAGAGCTCTGCTCTGCATTTAGTGTGTTAGGTGTGCCCAGGCTGTCAACAGTGGATTCTGCAAACTGAAGCCAGTGCTGAGTGTCCTTGTTAGGAAGCAGCAATAAAATCTTAGTGGCTTCTTTTCCTTTGTGTGTAATGCCTTTGAAGAAACCCTGCACACTATGTCAGGCTTATGCTAAAATTGTATGAGACAGCTGAGGCTGTAAAGCTGAGAAGAGAGGAGGAAGCTGAGAGGAAGGTTCTGTTTCACCTTACTGCTTCTCACTGTGCACTCCTTAGTTTGCTCTTGCCCTTGGTGGGCTCTTGTGTGAGCATTTTCAACATTATTGAGCAAAAAGAAAGGAAGGAATGATTCTTAGTGGTAAAGACTTGGGTTGACTCATCTAAGGATTTGGCAAGCCCGGGAGCAAGCACAAGCAGAAGGGCAGGGGCAGATGGTTAGGAGTGGTGGGATAAGGTGGAGAAAGACAGGATGATGAGACATCCCTGTGCTTCTCAGTGGCAGCAAGTGATTGCACTGGTTAAACCACCTCTGGGGACCTTGCCTTTCAAAACTCCCATTCAAATGCCAAATCTTTCCTTCCTTTTCTTTCTGATAATAATACCTGTTTTATTGGCCATAAAATTGCATGGCATATTGCTTTGTAATAATTGCATATGTGATTGTGCAGGTGGAGTACATTGCCTGTTCTGCTGTAGTTTGTGTTATAACTGTGTGGGTGTAACATTTACTTAACTGTGCAAACGAACATTGGTTTGGATCTTAGAATAATTGTATTCAAAAGCAAAAATGTTCCAGTAAGGAAAACGAATCCATTTTCATCTTGTTGCTTCACTAGCTGTGAAGATTAACTAGTCTGTATTATAACAATTCTTAAAATAAAATAAAGCCATATAATTTCTGTAACAGGCAGCTTTTATTTACTTTTTTCTTCCCTAAGTGGTGAGCAGGAGGGCCATCTGAAGCATTGCAGGAAATCTCATGTTATTTGGGCAAATTGTTCCCAAAGAAATGCTATTCAATGCTAACAAATGCAGAGTAACACACAGGAGAGAACACACAAAGAATATGACCATTGTCTTATGTACTAACACCTGATTCACAGCTTAGGAGTCTTTGAATCTTTGAAGAGAATTCAGTGGTTAATTCAGCAATCCTAAAAGCAAGTGAAATACCAGAAATAAAAAGTAAATAGAGGAGAGATTGAAAAAAAAAAAAAAAGTGCTGATTTATAAACGTATTTTCTTCCACTCTTGGACATTTTCAGGCTACCTCTTACATGAAGGGTAGAGGAGAACTAGCCTCAAGTTAAACCAGAACATCAAGGAATAAAGGACCATTACAAAAACATGAAAAGTTGATGCAAGTTTTTGTAGGTGTTGAAAGACCAACAATTTCAAATAGTGCAGGAATAAGTGAATGGAGAAAAAAAAAAAAAAAAGCTGCTTAACTGAGGGGCTCATGTAGCCTTCTGGAAGACTGTTCTATTTGTGTGATTACTGTTAGTTTGTCCTGTTTTTATACCATTCCTAGGTAATTGCTTCTCACCCTTGTCAGCCAGGGCACATGCTCTAGAGGGGTGTATAATCTGTCCCTGTGAAGTTATTCTTGTTGCAGTAGAGTCTAAGAGTAAAGCTTGCTACTTTTCCCTTATTTTCAAGTGTCTCTGCATGTAGGAGTCTTGGAGTCTGAGAATGCATCTCAGAGTTTTTTATTTCCCTGGTAGCCCTGAGCTGTGCTATAGTTAACAGCTTTTATTCAGTACCTGTAGCCACTCTGCTCCAAATATAGAAACAAAATTAGCTGCTTTTCAGAGATTTCAATATTATGCTTAGATTTATTTGTACTGTTTTGAGGTTTGTGCTACATTAGTCCAGTAAGTGCTATGCTAAAGGCTGTGCATTTGTTCAGCTCTGTGCATTTGCTCTCTTGTTCAGTGTTTTTGGTAGCAGATGAGTAAAAAGATAGTCACATTGATTCATTTTTCCTTTGCCTCTTCTTTTAAGTGCCTTTGAAAGAAGTTGCATAAGCTTCTGCATTTGCCAAACTGCTCCAGTAGCCTAAAGTTATTCTCTTTTAGTACTAGCTACTCTGTTTGGGCAGCAAAAAAAGTCTTCACCCCAGTTTATTCCTTTTTATTCCTTTCAGCACCTGATGACAACAGTCAAACATTTAGTGGTTCTGTTTTTCTAGCCCAAGCAGTTGCTATTCACAAGCACCCTTATGAAATAACTGTATCAGCTCCTTGTCTGAGTTTCCTACTCATTCCTACTGTACACACCTATCTGTTGAAAGTTGATTTCTTCAGGCAGAGAGGTGCTTATGTATTTGGATTTCTTAAGGTTTAAATAGGTTATTGCAAGAGACCTATACCAAAAATTAACAAAAAGCAGTATTTCTGCTTACTGGGTGCAGTTAAACTGGCTGATAGAGGATCTTCTTAGTTCACTTGGCATCAGCAATTGCAGAGGAAATTAAGTTCTACTTTTCTCAGTAAACATGTTTAATGCTTCTTCAGGCAACAGAACTGACTGTAAGAATGGACAAAGCTGGACTCTTGTAGCTACCATCAGTTTTGCTTGGGAGATTTGACCCTTTCATGAGGATTGCTCTAGCACATAGTGTAGCCACAGCTGTTCTTAAAATACAACAAAATTGAACAATTTCTGCAATGCCGGTTTAATAAAGAAATTTCTGGGGGAAGGGAATGGGCTGAAGTGTAGATAAAATTATGAGAAGAAAAGTGTTAGACTGTACAGCAGCTGCATTGTTCCAGGTAATACCACACTCTCTGTGCTGCCATCTTTCCCAGTGCTTAGTTTTATGGGATAAATTGAATTCAGTGTAACCCAGCCATCAGTCTTCAGTCCAGTCAGTGCTTTTCCGGAAGCTGTATTTTTCAGAAGTCCTGAGTAGAAGCCTCAAGAGTTGTGCAGGGTGTATATATTGTTCCAGGAGCAGCACAGAGCTGATAAAGCTGTGTTTCTATGGTTTTGTACCCTTTACCATCTGTGCCTTCCAGCAGCTCCAGCTCACCCTCAGTCCCCTGGAGCAGCCCCATCAGGGAGCCTTTGCCTGTGCTGAGGCTGCTTTGGAGCACTGTGTGTCCACACTGGCAGGACAGACACTGATGGACAGCCTGTGGGGTGGAGGACAAAGTCTCATTTCCCTCTTTTGTTCCTCTGCCTGAACACAGATTTGTCACAGAGCTTATAGGGGCTTCCCAGGTCTGTCTCTGAATGGGATTCTCCAGCCCTTCTTTGGTTATTTCAGTCTTGGTTAGAAGGCAGGGTAGAGCAATTGATGTAGCTAAAATTCAAGATACTTGTTGAAATTGGCATTTGCTTCCAAGATAAACCCTAACCCTAAGACTGAGGTATGATTAATTTGGAAAATGAACACCACAGTTTACTTCTGGACAGCTGGAATTTGGTTAGGCTTATGGGGCCAACTGTTGAACTCGCTCTTGGTCAGTGTTTCTTAATGAATTCTACTAATTTATGCCAATGGAAGAGCTAATGAATATAGACCCATGTTGTTTAAATGGGGAACACACACATATAACCCCAGGACAACATGTGGCAGTGACTCACCTCTGTGTGGTGTCACACAGGAGTCTGTGTCTGACTGGTACAGTGTGGTACAAACATGGGCCATGACCTTTCCACATGGAGCATGGCTGCCCCTTCCTCAACATCCATGCAGTTAGAAAGTGTTCCAGTGGGCATGAGCATCCATGTGGCAGTAATCTTTATCAAGGATAGTCTTTTGTCACAGAACAGTAAATTAGGTGCTAATGGGGAAAAAAAGGCAAGGCAAATGCATATCTTCAAGAGTCAGTCAGAAAATTATAGAAATAGTCTGCAATAAATAAAAGTATGATTAGGAAAATTGACATGTAAAACAGTTTGTGCTATACAGTCTAAATCCTTCCTGATGCTCTGAACAATGTGGCTCAGGGAGCTACAAAGAGAATAGCTTTATTTATATCAACAGGTAGATTAAATAGTGATAAGGAAAATAGGTTTCCCATTATAAAATTTCTTTAGTAGTAAGCTGGGTGCTGACTGACTTGGTGTCAGCTAGGAGTTTCATTTGAGACAGACACCTGAGAACTGTCCTGTGCTAACCTCCCACTGTCCTTCTTGGAATCAATGCAGTCAACCTGCCTACAAAAACATCTTGCTCCTCAAGTGATCCATGCAACAAAACTGAGACTCAAACAGGTTTTACATGTACTACCTAAAAGTACTCCAAGAGATGCACATATATTTATTTAGTCAAAATTAATTATTCTTATTTTTATTAATTTTAGATACCGAGTGTATTTTGGAGCCTCTGTCTCTGCCAGAAAGTCCAGGTGGTGTTGATGCAGTAGAAAGTTCCCCCTATGTGCCTTGTATTTTCTGCAAAGAATGCTATGTCTTAGCAGAACAAAACCAGCTTCTGAAGCACATGATTATTGAACACAAGCTCGTCATAGCAGATGTGAAACTGGTTGCAGATTTTAGAAGGTAAGGATTATATCATTTAAAATGAGTGTGTGTGTCTGTTTGGTGTTATTGAAAGCTTTAGAAAAGTAGAGATCATCTCTTTTAAAAGACATTGTAGGAGGATTTCTGTTAACTTTTCTTATGAGCAATTTGCTTCTGGATTGTAAGGTTGTTTTCCTATTTCCTTCCCTCTCCCTTATGCCTAGATGTTGCTGGAACTAGGGAGCTCCATTTTAGAATATATGGCAATTCCTGTGTTTGACATTTTTTAATATATCCTAGGGTCTTCTCAGGTCCTGTCACTAATCAACAAGTTGTGTGCAAACTAGAAAGCTGGATTTTAGCAATAAATCCTTAATCAAATGTATGAGCTTAACATTGCTTAAAATTGAAAATGGATGGTAGTTTTTGTTTGCTTTTCTGCTGAAGGCAGGCAGAAGGAGAATGTACTGTTCTTTGGAGATAGTACTAGTATCTTTGGGTAAGTAAAGGAATCAGAGCTGCTCAGTCATGGACCACCAGTCTCAGTGTGCTTGAGGGAATTATTTTGCATTAATAGAAATGTATTTTAAAATCACCCCTTCGAAAAGTGCCCATTTAGATTCTTTTTGCTGCTAATGCAATTGGAAGGTAGCCAGATCTTACAGAAAGTGGCCCCAGGATGTGAAATGATGGAGTTGTTGCTCTGAAGTGTGCTTTCTCTGATTTGCTGTATTAGTAAAATAATCTAATACTATGCACAAAAAAGAGAGTATATTCTGAAGTGTTGAACCTAGGTGTGGAAAATATGGGATCAACTCTGTAAAGATAGTATTATTTTTATGCTTAGCAATGAGTTACAGCCAGTCCTAGGAATACATTTCTTGACAGAACTGCAAGAAGTGGATAATCCAGAAAAGATGAATGCTAATGGAAAAATTTTTTCTTTCCATTTTAACTTTGAAGAATAAAGATAAGTTGGCATAAGAGCAGAGGGAAGAGATAAGGGGAATAAGCTTCTGCTTCATGACTCAACATGATTACTCATTCTGTCTCCCTGGATGTATCACAAGGCATTGGTTTTATCTGGTCATTGATTATTTGGGTTAAGTCTTATGATATGAAATCCCTTAACTGTAATTTCCATGTCACAGACAGTTATGGGCAGGTGAGTTTGTACCAGTGTTCATTTCTCCCAGTGCAAGGGACAGACATTTATTAAATGAGCTCAAGGATGACTTAGTCTGGAAGAATTGCAGTTCTGTTAAGCAGTTCTTTAGATGTGCAGTGCAAACAGTGGAGTAGGCAGGGGGAGAATCAGACTCCTCTCACTTACTGACTCCTGATGATGCTGCTGAATGAGCCTCAGCCAGATGTGCTGGCTGCACTGTGCTCAGCTGCACCAGAGGTTAGTCCTCTCCATGCCAGGGTTAGAAAAAAAGATGTGCTGATTCCTTGGCTGCTGCATTTTAAGTCCTCAAATACATAAGGTGAGATGGTAGAGGCAGTGTGAGGCACTGTGGGATGTGATAGCTGTGGCAAGTAAACTTACCAATTGCACAAGTATTAAAAGCTACAGCTATCTAAAAATGCTCTCATAATAATGATATCTG
Source organism: Oenanthe melanoleuca (assembly GCF_029582105.1). Lineage (NCBI taxonomy): Eukaryota > Metazoa > Chordata > Aves > Passeriformes > Muscicapidae > Oenanthe > Oenanthe melanoleuca. The sequence goes on from NC_079334.1 coordinate 44,854,501, forward strand.
GTTTTTATTTATTCTTTTCCTAATTTGATGTCACATAATAAGAAGCAATCATTGAATAACCTTTACCTTACCAGCTCTCACATGATTTATATCATACATTAGTATAATTTTAAGCAAGCACTTAAGCAATTTCAGATTTTTTTTATAGTAGAATTCTGAATAATTAGCACAAGAGTTGCTTGGTTCCCTTAATCATTTAAGTGAAGTGATGAGTTCTTCTTGGTTAGCCAGTAGCTTCCTAGTTCAGTGGAAATCTGATCTCAGTTGTGTTCTATTGATGCAGCTGTAATACCAGCAAAGATAGTACAGAATGTTTATAAACAACTGTACTTGATGGGTTAAACTTTCAAGATGTGTTTAGGTCTTTTCTTATTCTGTCTGCTGTCTCACCCCCAGGTGTTCAGGGACTTCATTTTTCTGTCTTTCTGCTTGTCTGCCAAGCTACAGCTTTCACTGTAACTCCACAGGAGACCTGCCAAAACCTCACTTTTGTCAAGTTGGTGTTTTTACTGAGTTTCAGCTTCCTGACTGCATTTTGCAGAACACAAAGCACAATATTTTGGGCATTTGAGAATGCTCTGTAATATATCTTTTCAGTAAAGATGCATCTGAGTGGCACTTCTGTCTGAAGATGTGAATAGGTCACAGTGTTTATGCAAAGCTTGGTGCAAATCTGCTTATTGAGTTCTTCACTTTGACAGCATGGGTAAACCCAGTTTCAGTGAAACTGAATTAGTTTCATAAAATTGAAAACTAATATGAAGGAAAAAAAAAGGGACACAGGAGTTTAAAAAAGAAATAAAAACATTTAAGAATTTAGAGCATGAAAAAAACAAGAACTACTCAGTTTTTTATTAAAAGTTTTTTGGTGTTTGCTTTTTCACTGATCATCTCCTCCTTATTTTTAAAGCTACATATTGTACTGGAAGAGAAGGTTTGCAGAACAGCCTATCACAGACTTTTGTAGTGTAATAAGAACAAATTCAAAAGCTCCATTAGGTAAGTATGCTGCTTGCTTACTCTCTGATGGGCAGATCATGTGGTAATTCCTGGCATATGCTGCTGCTTTGATCAGCCAAGTGAGTCTGACACTAGGTCAGAAAACCACAGAAGTAATGTTTAACTCTTAAGCACATATTTAAGCTTACCTTTTCCAAGGATTACAACACGTGTTTCAGCACTGTGCTGAGTGAGGATGAGCTCAGTACATGCCCTGTGAAATGGGGGCTGTTGCAAATCAAGGTCTGGAAGCAGAGCTGCTCACATTGTGCCTGGAGAGACGTTGGTACCCACTGCATAAAAAATTACTGACTGTCCTTCCTTTTCTGACTTCACCCTGCCCACCACCTGCAATGCTGCTGCTAATTCTTCTTGGACATCAGGGCCACATCCCCCCTTCCTTTCCCCTGCCACAGTGCTCCCTCTCCCTGGAGTGTCAGCAGATGGTTTCTTCACAGAAGCCATACAATTCTGCAGATTTCTGGGCTCCAAGTCTGAAACCATAGTCCAGTGTTCTGCTGCATTGGTATGGTGGCACATTCCATCAGAGGGACAGTGCTGACTGTGTGAAGGAAGTGGTTTTCTCAGAAGTAACTGATGCATTACTTTGGCTTTCCTTTTCTAACAAAAACACAGTTTATCTAAAATAAATAAGAACTTTATGGCTTTTCTGCATCTTGAATTCTCAATGGAGACCTTAAAAGAGAAAAAACAATACATACAGCTGGTGTCAGAGATGATTAGAAAGTGAAAATATGGATGAAAGTAAATTTTTAAATAATTTTAAGAAAAGTAGCCCTGGAAAACATGAAAATCACTCCAAAAGTCATAATTCTGTTTCTCTTACAAACATTTACCACTCAGTTTGAAAACTGCAAATCAAACACCTGAATGGCAGAATTATGAAATACCAATGAGCCTTCTTCCTCTCTCTTTCTCTCTCTCAACCTCTCTCCTTCCCTCCTCACCCCTTTTCTCTCCCTCCAGAAAATGATTCTTATCTCAACCCATTATCTTTTGTATTTTCCTACATGCTAAGTAATTTTAATTCCTTTGGATAAAATTTATTGCCTTCTTCAATTGGATATGACCATAAATAGTAAAAAGGTTACTAAAGATAAAAGATGTGTAAAACATTTAACTAGAAAAGTAAATTAGGCAAGTCTCAATGTATGGTACTGAATAGTTCTGTATATCCACAGGTGGAAAAATACTTGATGGTAAAAGGTAATGTGATAGATCAGAGCAAGGGCAGGATAAATCAAATTATGATAGCAACTGAAAACTGACAATTACTTAGGGAAACAAGTGATAAGATTAAAGGTGATTTCATATTTCTTTCATGCTGACTTTAATCTGTAACCAATATAAATGCTAATTGTTTTCTGTGTCCAGATGAACCATCACCAAAATGAATAAAGCTGGCTGTGGAGAAAAGCTATGCAAGACTTTTCCTTCATACTCCAATATAAATATGCCCAAATATTTAAACATGTTTCATTAAATTATGAAATTTAAGTAACTGACTTTTATAGGTTAAAAATCACATTCTTGCATTTTTGATGTATTCCAAAATCTTAGCAAATTATCTGTCAGTAATATTCAAAGCAGCTGCAACTTCCCATTCCTTACTCACACTTTGTAATCTCTTAACAGAGGAACAGGACAATTATTTTCTTTTATGTGATGTTTTACCAGAAGACAGGTTACTTAGAGAAGAGCTCCAGCAAAAGAGACTGGTAAGAAATTACCATTGTTTCATTTTTTAAGGTAAACACTCCAATAGAATAAAATATAACGTAGTAGGCATTTTAAAGTTAAAGCATTTTTTGCTAGATGGCAAAATTCTGAAATTTTTTTAAGCTCATTTCCCTAGCTGCTGCAAAAACATACACAAATCCCCTGTTTATATATTTTATCTTGGGATAAATGTACAGGTTGTATCTCAGTGTTCCACACAAGTGGAAAATACACCCAGAACACTAAAAAGGTTGAGTGTGCTGAACTTTTCCTTCTTGCAAGGATCTGCAATGCATTGACAAACTATCTTTCATGTGATAATATACATCTGGGGAAATGGATAAAACAGAGCTCAGTGTGCCATACTGTGAGCAGAGAAGGTGATACTTAACCTACAAAATCTTAGAGCAAGGTGTTTTTGTGCTTTCATACCCCCTTTCCCAGATTTCATTATTTCGGTCTCGTACTCACAAGCACCATGGTGTGTGAGTGGAGGAAGCCTGGCCAGTATTGGTTCTGTGAGATGCAAAGAACAAGAAATGCCAGCTCTTGAGTCCACATGAACCATTCTGTTCTTCTTGCCTGATGGCAGCCTGGTGCTTTGGATAGGCCTTGCTGAATTTTTAGGCATTGTCAGTTCTGAATGGATGGTCCTTCAAGTTCAACTCATGCTGACCAGATTCCAGGAGTCTTAGTCCAGATTGTTGTCCAGTGGGATTTTTTCTGTTTTCTTGTTTGAAATACACATCTGGAGTCTGGTTTTGCTGTTGGGGTAATTTGGGAATGAATGTTGCATGGTACATAGCAGCTTTGTTGACAATCTCCTCATGTTAGGATGCAGGGTATTCCACTGGAGATGCAGAATACCCCATATCTGTACTGTGAGGTGTTAGAGTGCAAGCATTATGGTCTTTACATAAATACATTCCTCAGTTTAGTGCTGGCAGCCATGTCCTGAGACTGGTCAACACAGGCCTTTTAACCCTTTGCTATGCTGTTATTTATGGTGTGCTTATATTACAAGTTTGCAAGCTTGCAAATAAAGACACATTAAGCGATATGCATTCAGAATGAAGGAGAACCCTACAAAACCCAAATTCTAGTCCTAGAGAAATTAGGATTGGCAAGCAAAATCCAGTTGGTTCAGCTACTCTATTTCCATTTGCTGGCAGCAGTAATATTCTTCAGTTTGAAGTATGTGACTAGTGAATTCCCAGAACTGGAGGAGTATGTACAAGTCAAGGAGAAATGTGGTAGTTCTTCCACTGGGGATTTGCCGTGGAGTTGGAGTTGCCTGAGCTGAAACCTGCATTCCCATGTAGGCCCATTGGATTGGCATGGACTCAGAAAAAAAACAGCTGATGCACTCATGCCTAGCATGCTTCCCTTCCAAAGCTATCTAGGATCAGTAAAAAAGGTTGGTCTAGATCAGTATCTTACCCTTGACAGCAGCTAAGTGTCTCTGGTATGTGTCTCTAGTGGTGATTCTGTTCCAAAATACTCACTTAGTCTCCTGCAATTGGAAAAAAAAAAATCTGAATTCAATAATATGAGCTTCCAACACTGAACCCAGAAAAACTTCCAGGATCCCCAATACCTGCAGGAGTGATTTGCTCAGGCTAACCACACACTGGGAGAGAACCATCTGTTTGGTCCTTTTGAACCTGTCATGTCACACCTGGCAGGTTTTTGTATTAGAAGAGATAGTGAGGAATTTGTCTTTAGTATTATCCAAACCATTCATGATTTGTCTCCTGATTTATCTGCCTTACATTATGTCTTTCATTGGTCCTGTGCTGGAGTGCTCATGGCAAAGAAGGGTAGCAGCATCCTGGGCTGTATTAGGAGGAGTGTTGCAGTCAGGTCAAGGGAGATGATCCTTCCTCCTACTCAGCACTGCTGAGACCACATCTGGAGTGCTGGGTCCAGCTCAGGTATCCCCTGTACAAGAAAGATATAGATTTGCTTGAGCAGCTCTGGTGCAGGGTCACAAGGATGCTGAAGGGGCTGCAACATCCTGCATACAAGGAGAGGCTGAGACAGCTTGGACTAAGTCTAGAAGACAAAGCTCACTGGGGAACTTAGTGATGTATATAAATATTTGACGAATGGAAAAGGATTCTTCTCAGTTGTGCCCACCAACAGGATAAGAAGTAATGGGCATGAATTAAAAATCAGGAAATTCCCCCAAAAACATAAAATACCCACTTTTTTTTTACTGTGAGGGTGGTCAAACACTACAGCAAGTTATCCAGAGAGATTGCAAATTTTTCCTCTGTGCAGACAGTCAAAAGAGAACTCAACACACTTCTGGGTAACCAGGTAGAGGTGGCATTGCTTGGGCACAGGGATTGGACTTGTTTCTCTCAAGAGATCCTTTGCAACCTCAATGATTAGATGATTTGAGGTTGAGGAATGCTATTTGGTGGTTCTTCACAGTGCATCATTACTGCACTTCCCTGTATCATTTATGGTTTTCAACACTCCTTTTGGGTTTGTGAAAGATATCTTGAATTTTGCATGTGGTCATGCAGTGTCATAATGATATTTGTTTCCAAAGTATATATCATGTTTGTGGCTTTGAGGGAGGAAAAAGGGTTGTGATTGATCATGCAGCTGATGATTTCATTTTATTACAAATAATACCTCCTGGCTGCTATAAATTGGACTGTACTTTTTTGGTTTTTAAAGGGCACTTGTTTCTGATTTTGTAGTGTTTTGTACCATGCAGTCCTGTACCAACTAAACCTTTTCTCCACTGCAGTGCCAAGGGCATGAGGAGTCTGTTAGCAGGTGAGCAATCTCATCTGCTCTGCAAGTAGACATTTCCTCAAACTCTGGAATGAGTGGAGAATTTGCCCAAAGCAATTGCTGATTTTGTTTACGGAGTAATTCAATTAGAAAAAAAAATAAACATACATTCTTATTATGGTGTGAAATAGTTTGCAATTGTCATTGGTTTGAATATCAGAATTGTATCCTCAGTTTTTACAGAAGGATTTTGTGAAATCAAGCTGCAGCTGATGGAGCCACTGCTTTAGTTAAAGCAATAAAGTCTGTTTATTTTTTCATTTCCTTTTGCTGCAATCTGAGCCTTGACTTGCAAGTTAAATAGATATTTTGCTTTGTAAAGCCTTTTACCTCCAGACAAGTCCAGCAATTAAGAGTGAGCTGGCAAATGGGCTCATGTGAGTTGCGTAGAATAAAGACAGAACTATACAACCTCTGGTGATTTTTCTGCAGCCCTTGAATCCTAACTGCTGTCTCCAACAGCAAGCCCAAACAAGGACAAATGCTGTCTTTAAAATGTGCTGCCTGAAGCATTTGATTCTGCAGTTTTGAAACTCCAGTTTAGGAATATTTCAAGCTGTATTGCAGCAGGGAGCTAGCCAAGGTGGATGTCATGCAGAGACATAATGGTGACTGTGATGTATTGAGAGAGGCCAAGGAATGAGGCTGAAGTAGGTTAGAGAGCACAGCTTGCTGAAATAGCTGGCAAGGCTGTGAAATACAAAACAGATATGGTCTTTTGCAAAAACAGTCTTGACAAAGAATTAGTAGTTGTGAAGCAGTACCAGGCAAGGAAGTCCTGGCAGCAAAACTAGAGATGCATGGAGGGGCAGTGTCAGTATAAGCCAGGTGTTTAAATAAAAATGTAACATCCCCAAACATATTTTTTTGAAATTACATACTTCCTACAACAGCAGTGACCTTGTCTTGCTGTCATGAATGCAGCTGTGCACCAGTCATCTGACTGGTAGTTCTAGGTGAAGGGGCTTCTCTTTCTCCCAAAAAGTAAAGACCCTGAAGAGGAGTCTTCACCAAGACTGCAAGCTGTACCAGCTTCCCAGGAAGAGCTGTTTGTATGATCCCCAGTTTGTCACAATCTTAAGCTGAGACAAGGTTCAGGAGGTTGAAGATATGCACTGGAAGGGATGGAGATGTTAGTCCAGTTTAATGCAATGCAACATCAGAAGTGCTTACTGAGTGGCTGGTAATGTCAGCATGTTAAAACCTACTTCTGAGTTCTATAGGCCCTTCTTTGCCTGTTTTGGGTATTTCATTGCTTTTCTCAAGCAATCTTGCCCATCCTCTATCAGTTTATTAAGACTTGTCATTATAATGGCCAGAAATCATTTTATCTGATTCCATAATGACTGTTTGGTAAATTATGTCAGGTTTGAATATATTTAATGTCCAACCTTTAACCCTTTCTTATCCTTTGCTGATCTTGGTTCTTTTTTACTTTTATTTTAAATGCATTTCTTCAATAGTTAATAATTAGACTAAAGCCCTGCATGTTCCAAGCATTCCTCTTTGTCCATGTTTGGTCTCTTGCTGCATTGGATCTATGCTCTTTTTTGTTGTTCATTTCTGATGTATTTGAGGGTGGGGGAAGGTCAGTGTTTGCTATTTCCTTTTACTGTATTAGCCTATTTCCATCTTCTTTTGCTTGTCTTAGTTCAAACAAACTTCACCTTTCTCCTGCTTCAGCTTGGCAGCCTGTGGTATGTGTCCAATGTAATTTCAGCCCTCTTTTTCTTTTCAAACATCTTTACATAGTTAGTCTTCATCCTACCATTAAACTCTTCCTTCCTTCCTTTGTTTTAATTGACTCAGCTTCCTGAATGAGCTGTAGGAATGATGTCTTCTACATCAGTGTCACAGTACCCTTCAAAGTCTGTCATCTGACCTGTCTTTGATTACAGCCTATTCAGGTTTTAGCCTGTAGCTTCAGTAGCTGAGTCAACTCAAGAAGAAGAGCAGTAGCAAAGAAAGGAGGAGCAAATGGGACAGACAGCTAGGAGAACAATCCCTTATACCTGTCCCAGTTAGTCATTCCAATATTAGTTTTGTGGAGTAGGCTGGAATCAAGGGTGAGGTACAGGAAAAAAAGGTAACAGACACAATTTTTTAATGTTTTGGGTATTTTTGTCTTGGTATCAACAATGAATTAATGCTGACATCCCCAAACATTCAAGGAGGTTGGAAGCTGGTGCAAGTGTTTGAGCAAATTGCTCATTTCCTGCCTCATAACTTCAGTTTCTGCTTGACATGCGTTACCAGAATGTCTGTGCTCAGAAAAATTTCCGTTTTATGTAAGTTATTGTAATTACTGTTCTCCTTTTGGAGTCCCAGCAGTGAAATAGAAGGTTGGAAATGTCTTTAGGGAAGAAGAGCAGCCTTGTTGCTTTTGCTGTATTTGATGTGAACTGGTGCTTTTAATTCCTCACCTGTCCCAGTATCAGATCTGATTTCTGGTTTGGAAAGTTCCCTGTAGCAATGAAAGATGCCAATATTTCATAAAAAGGAGAGTCCACCTTGGAAAATATTTTTTAAACTCTGTTGGTATGTGCTTCTTACAGAAACAGCCAAGGCTGTGTCCTGCATTAGGAGAAAGCCCTCTAGGTTGCCTGAAATTAGCCTTGTAGGATTGAGTTTGCCATTCTACTTGGTGTGAGGTGGTCACCCATAAACCTGCTCATTGATACCAGAGGTGAACCTGAGTCACAGGTGGAAACATTAAACTGATACATTTTATACAGAATATTCAATAGTTGTGTAAGATCTCACTGTGGGTTGTATTTATGTCCATGCACCATGTATATAAAGTTAAGAGAATTTTACTGGAACTTAACTGGGACACGTACTACCTTTGGAAAAACTTGGAATTTTTGTGAGACCCCACACTGAAAACATATTAACATCTGGTTTGTGCCAGCAGCACATTTGAATTTTATGTGTTCATTGTTACCAGTAAAGATAAATATGTATAATAAGCTTATTTGATGAAATTATTTTATGATTATGGTTTTGTCTGAATAACTATATCTGTTTCTTTTCATAGAGAGAAATTCTAGAACAGCAACAACAGGAGAGATATGACACAAGTTTTCATAGTATGTGTATGTTCTGTGATCAAGAATTCACAGGAAACAGGTTTGTTTGTTCCCTTGTTTGCTTTTGTTTTATTTTTTGGTATCTACTCAGCATCATTGTTTATGTTTTCAATGGCATTGAACTAGTTAATGCATAATGGTAGGACTCAGAAAATAGAATTAACTTTAAAGTATAGTTTAAGTGTTTCTTTCAACTGAAGTGACATTTCAAATAGATTCTGTCCTACTTCTCAAACCTTTATTTAATTTATTCCAGTGCAATTATTTCTTCTACACAGTAGGCTGGAGTTGGGAACGAACCATTTTAAAGAGAAACTTTTTTTTGACAGCTGCTTTAGTGACAAGGACAGCTGTGTAAACCAGTGTGATGATTAAAAAATTTTTTTATTTAGTTAGACATTTTCTTGTTTAAAACTCACCTAACTAGTGGGAATTTGAATATCAAATGAAAAAGAGGAGAGGAAAATTAGAGTGAGAACAGAGGGCTTTACAGCATCAGTCAAGTGCAAACAAGAATTGCATTGAAGTGCATGCTCCAAAGAATCTTTGTTTATTCAGAGTAAATCAGTTTCTGTTGGAGAAGCTAAGTCTGTTTTCATGGGTAATTCTGGTAGTCTGGAAGGGCAGAAGCACCAGGGTCATATTCCTGCAGGTCATCCCAGTGTTCTATGAGTGTCCCTCTCTGCTGTCTGCTGGCAGTAGAGGAACTTCATCCTCTGCTTCCTCTTGGGTCTGGCAGGCAGAGTGCATGCTTGAAAATCATGCCTGGACAATGGTAAAAGAAAGTGTCAATATTGGGATTTTTCTTTAGTCCCCAAAAGCAGAAGCTTCTCTGTTGGAATGTCTTATCTGAACATCCATTGTGTTTATTTGTGTACACTTTTGAGTGCCATTCATGTTGCTAGTGCTGTGTGAAGCAATATTGATGTACAAGCACATTGCATCCAAGAATTTCTGCTCTGCTAACCAGCATAGAGAAGTCTGACAAATGGCTTTTTAGAATGTTTCTCAAGAGGGTTGTTTGAAATGTGATTTGCTTATACAGGGCAATGAATGAGCTTTGCTAACAGTGAGGGTCAAAATAAACTATACTGTAATTTTCATTTAAAGGGTTATATTTCATGCATTTGGATGGAGCAGTTGAAATGTTACTGAACGTTCAGCAGAGCTGAAAATGAAAAATTTCCTGTTTCAATAAAATTGCATTCCTTTTTTTTCCTAACAGTGGCAGCAAGACTATTACTGTTTATTTAACATTGGCTTTTATACAGTTTAGAGCCATTGGTGTATTTTAAAGCACTAATTGAATAATTCTTATATATATCCAAAAATATGTAACATTCTGTTTGAATGTCTTTTGTAGATCTGTTCTTCTCAATCATATGGCCAGAGAGCATGCCTTTAACATTGGGCTGCCAGATAACATTGTGAACTGCTATGAGTTTTTGGCTGTATTGCAGGGGAAGCTTGACAAGTAAGTAGAGTTTAGTTTTTCTGTTTTCAATAAACTTGAGTTGTATTTCTTTTAACTTGGAAATTGTAGGTAAAAATGAATTAAATTAATTCCACATTTGTGGCTAGTTAAGAAGAAGCAAAGTGAGCATGTAAGTTTATTGTGAGGCCTCTTAGAAGTCTCTGTTGATTTATTGAAAGCTCATTTGTAAAAATTCATAGTATGAAGTCAAGTGCAGTGTTTCAGTTATGAGTTGCTCAGTTTGACATCAATAATAGCACATGCCTTTTTCTCATAACTGTTTGCATTACTGTTCTTTCTCATCATGACAAACTTTCTGCCAAACATCTCTTTAATCACTGAATACAGACCTTGTTCCAGTCTTCATTTGCCTCCATGTTCCATTACTATGGGATGTTTGCTCTCTTCCTTTTGTACTGCTTATGGAGTAAACATAGAGCAGAAGAGGATAGATAGATGTTAACTTTTTCCAGAAATGAAGACATATTAAGAATTCTTTTTCTTTTATCTTTGGTGTTGCCTAATGCACTGAATTACCATGCTCACTGATAATTTGCAGCTCTACTGTTTATCAGTAGGACCTGAGGCTTTCAGTTAGAGGGAGTTTTCTCAAAGCTCATCCTCTCTGTAGCTAATGCACATGCTGAAATTGTGTCCAGAGTAGTGAAAGGCCACTCCCCTAGGGCTGAGAGTACACTTATTAGCTATGCTAGTAGAGTAGTACCTGAGAATAAATTACTAGAGGAGAAAAATCTTGTTTCAGGCAAATAAGACCACATTATGTATGCTGACAGAAAGGCTTCTGTACTCTTCATGGGAATGCCATTCTCAAGTAAAGCAAACACTTTGCTGTTAGCAGGTGGAGCAAAGCAGATATTAAAATTCATAGATGTATTCTGGCATCATTCCTATGATTCACCAGCAAGGCAACCTTGATTTGAAGTCTGCAAGCACAGGGAGAGCTCAAAACTTCTTAAATTTCTTGAAAGGCAAAATGATACTGAGAACCCTGAATTTCTGCTTCACACAAAACATCTGATGGGAATCTGGAACCAAAACAGTTTTATGATGCTGTTTGATCTAAGGCAGTGCATATACTTCTGTTTTGTTTGAATTGCTCTGGAAGACATAATAATATTAAATAATATTTTCATGTCTGTGTATGTATATGTATGTATGTCTGTCTATGAATTATATATACTTCTGAGTGTGTGGATATGAATTTACCTACTGAATTTTACTTCTTAGGATTTCAAAACCCATTGACCACCCTGACAAACTTTCATTTGCTCTCCCTGTTGAGGTGGAACTATAACTATAACTATAGAACTACAGCTAGTTTAAATTGTTTCAAAAGATAAGCAGTATGTTCAGAGTTTGGTTTTTTTCACTCTGAATTACAAAGAAACAATTCCAGGTGGATTGGATGTCAATGTAGGTCCATGCTGAGTTACAGAGCTCACACAGTGAGCAGCCAGCAGCTTTTCTGTGCCAACTTTGGGTAATCAGATTTTTCTCCCATTTTACATATGGCGCAAACAGTAAATTTTTTGTTATCTATATTTTTAATTTTCTGTCATTGTTATTTCTGTTTAATTGATGCTACTGTGATCTAAGACTATCTTGTAATTTTTTTTTCAAATAAGCTTTCTGTTTCTTTTACTTTGATCTGAAATGCTTAGGTAAATCTTACTATATATAACTCCAGCTTATTTAATTTTACTATTTTGTACTATTTTCATTTTAACATGTTGACCTGTTTGCTTTTTTTATCTTAGCTTGCAGTGTTTATACTGTGAAAAAGTCTTCAGAGACAAAAACACACTTAAAGATCACATGAGAAAGAAGCAGCATCGCAGAATAAATGCCAAAAATAAAGAATATGACAAATTTTATATCATTAATTACTTGGTAAGTAGTTCTATGAATAATTAGCAAATTGACTAAAGAGATACAGACATGATCTAGTTAAAAGTGAATAAATCCAAACTAGCAATTAGTATAAAGGTCAAAAGTCAAGTGAAGGATTCTTAAGAAGGATGCTCATTTATGGTATGACATTCTGGATAATTGTCAAGCTAAGCACTAGTAAACATTTTTTGTTGAGATTTCATTTTGAGAGATGCAAGAATGTAGCTCGAAGAGACACTAATCATCATGTCATTAGTGCTCAGTCTCTGCTTTTAAAACAGAAGGGAAAGTGAGATACAGTAATGAAGTAATGGGATCTAACTTAAAGCAAGTTAGCTTTGAGCTTGTTTTCTACAAACCTTAAGCTAGAAGCTCTGTAGAGGATAAATTAAATACAAAGAGGAGGAAAATGAAAGATACAGAGATGAAAGAAAAACAGTTTTTAGACTCCAGGTAGGTGTGTGTTGCTAAATATTTTTTAATCTCAGACCTTTGGGAGTGTGTGCATGTGTATGTAACAGATTTTTACTTGCTGCTGTCAACTTACGAATATGGGAGCTGCTTCAAAAGCTGCAATGTTCTGTCCCAGAAATAACTATAGTTCACCTGAAGTAGTCTTTGTGCCTTCTATATGTGCTAATATTTAGGATACAAATAAAACAGCCATTCTTGTCTGGTTTCCCTACTCTTTCCTTTTAATTTCTCTCCATGGCTGTTACTTTAATACTGAGAACAAAAATGTGTATGTTTAATGCTCTGCTGAGTCCCTTCTACCTAAGAGAAAATGAGTTCCTCTGGTGATATTTTATATTTTTCTTCCAAAGATCAATGGTCTGAGATCATTTTTTTTCTAGATATTCAAATTTCACAACTTAGAAAACTGACCTGTATTTGCTGCACAGTGTGGAAAAGGTTGTGAAGCTGTATAGGGCAGATGTTTTTAGATCCTCAACAGAACTGAGCATTTACTTCTCCTTTGGCAGTTAACAGATTTTAATTTAATGTAATTTTTTTTAAGTGATTTTAATAGTTTCTTTCATCTCTGCTTGTCCTGCACATAACACTGTTTTAAGAACTTGGCATCTTTTAAAATTATCTTTTGTCTCTCATTTGCATTCATTGTTCACACTTAATCTGTTCCATTGTAGATCAGGAAATTGAGCTAGATGACTACCCAGAATCTCTGAGAACTATGAAATACTACCTGAGAAATTTGAGAGACATGCAGGGAGGTCATAACATGAATACAGACACAATGGCTCTGCCATGTTAATAAGCAGGATATGCAAAGTTAATAATATATGATATTATATATATTATATTATATTATATTATATTATATTATATTATATTATATTATATTATATTATATTATATTATATTATATTATATTATATTATATTATATTATATTATATTATATTATATTATATTATATTATATTATATTATATTATATTATATTATATTATATTATATTATATTATATTATATTATTCACATAGCTAACTTCTTTTCTTCAATTGCTCCAAAACTGGTGGCCTTGCCCATGCCTGGCACCTGATCTGTGCTTCCTGAACCATCCAGGCATGGTCTGAGTGATGCTGCTTGCATGGCCACAGAACATGCAGACTGTTTAACAGCCCTTGGTCCCCTTTGCCTGCAGCTGGGGTTCTGGCCAGAATGCAGAGTGCCTTCACATGCCAGCCTGAACCAGCTCAGGAATTGGTCACTGGGTAGCATCACTCAGACATGTATTCTTTCAGGCTCTTGAAATTACAGACAATATTAAATATAACTCAAATAAGCTATGTCAAACCACCAAAAAGTTTAAAATTGGGCAGTGGGTACTGTGTATGCAAGATCTGTGCCAGTACATCTTCTGGGACATACTTGAATGATCACAGTTCTTTGTCTGGCTCTACATGCTCTGCTACAGCCAAGTTCTCTTTCCACAGATTTTCAGTTGTCTACACCACAGTCTACTCAGGGGACTGTTTCTACTCAGCCTTTCTGATCCTTCAGACATCAGAATTTCTGACATTTCTTCTTTTAAAGAAACAATTTTTAAAAAAAAAATATTGAAAACAGCCTAAAAACTCTGTCTTAAACACTTATAACATAGTTCACTTTAAAATGTATATTTGCACTCAGGAAATTTTTAGGAGTGTTCCTATATAATGGAAAGTGTTTGCTTTCCAAACAGCCTTTGGCAACCCCTTATTTTTCTGCACAGAGACAAGAAGACTAAAAGGAAGAACCTCAGTTTGTTCAGTAGATTGGCCTATACATTATAAGGAGGAAATATTCTGTAGTGCACATACATGCTCTACAGTAGATTATATTAAATGTGATAGGATGGGTTTTTTCAAGCTGAGTCTGTATTCAGTAAATTCTAGATGTTACACAAGATCTGCTTTTTGTAATGGCTCAATGTAGTGATTTTGCTTCCTCTCCCCTAATACCTCACAACTTACCAGATTTTTTTTTTTTAAATGTGTACTATCAAGATTTACTCATTTTTACCAATGAGTGTTAGAGGTCTGTGCTTCACATTGCTCTGAATATCGAGGGGATTGTGCAGTTTCAATGACACAAACATGGTTTACATATTGTATCTGAAATGTCTCTATTGTGTAAGTGTGGAAGGTTATACCAATCCTACAGAATGGCTTGAAGTGTTAATTCAGAGAGATGAACTGGTACTGGAGTGTGAAAAACTCAGCAACAATGGATCTGTGATGCATAGGTGTAGAATTCCTTCTTTTCCTTTTCTTCAAAAAAACACAACTTCCAACCTAATTTCCTTGTTTCTCTGCATGTATTATCCTGTGGCCCCATGAGACACCTTGCACAAAGAGCCAAGTAAAAGTGGAGAGGGAAGAACTTTATATTCTATGGTGCCTCTGGAGGCCATAAAAGAACAGAAGGCAGTATTAAAACTCTTATTCCCAGAGGAACTGAGACAAACCCAGACTGACAAGGCCTTCCTTTCTGTATTCACCTGATTAGTACCAGCAGCACTGCTGGGTACAGAGTATTCTTTATAGGGAGTCCAGATCTCTATTTTCAAATTGACTTGTGGCATGTGTCTACATCATTGTAATTAATACACTTATAACTAAGCTAAGTAGCTGAAAAATGGTACCTACTACTTACTAGGAAACTTGTTTCATATAGCCTTTCTTTTTCTCAAAGACAAAAAGGTGTTTTCTCCTTTTGCCAAGCTCTAGGTCATCACTATTATCTCTTGGGGGATAGGGGAAGAATATTTTATTATGGGAGTCACTACTTCTATTTATCCTCTTGATATACATGGTGTGTGTTTTGTAAAATAGTAAAGGGAAACCCTTCATCAGTTGGTGACAGTTCAAGATTTAATAAAATCCCCCAGTTGGGGAATGCTTCATATTGAAATTCATCCAACATGGATTAACTGATGTAAGGGTAAGGCCATCTCTTCTTCCTGATAGAGCATCTCGAGTTCTGCAGCAGTATAAAACAGATGACATAACTCAGGTGATCACAGCAGGACAGGTGAGAAGAAGGGAGAGATAAAATTTGCAGGTGAAATCAACATATGTTTGGAGTTTCTGAACTCCACAGGCCTGGAGCTCCATTTGCATCTAGTTTGGGAATTGCTCTTTAGGGAGCACTGCTTGAGATACCAGCTGCTGTATCTAGTTTCTCCCATCTCTGCACTTTTTCTCAAGCTGGGGTGTGTTGCCTCAGTGAGGCACACAGACTTTCTGCCTGTAGAGCTGCACTCAGGTTGGGAGGGTAAAATGCCAGTGAGGCATTTCATCTTTGTGCATTTTGGAAATCATCACACCACACACATTTGCACGTTCTCACTTTTCTGTAGGATCATTCTCTCTGTGAGGTACACAGAAAGTATTTAAGAGAAAAAATTGTTTTTTCTTGAATATATAGCAAGGCCTTCAGGGTTTATTTAATGATACATTTTCTAGTGTTTGAACTATTAACAATGTCAAGTCTCATTTTTTCTCTGGTTTTGTTAAGAATTTCTTGGGAATCTCTAGAGGTTGTTCCTGGCAGCTCTTGCATCTTAGATGAAAAAGCAAAGAAAGTTGAATACTTAATACAGGCACACTTGGTCCCAGATGCCCATCAAGCTGGAGAACTGAAAAAGTATTAAAAAAAAAAATGTAAAAAAACCTGTAAGATTTTTAAGAATGTTTCAAAGAACTCTTTTCCACCCAATTGCTCAGATTCAGTCTCTTGGCACTTTCATCACAGTGTTCCTAGTTATCCATTCACCATGCAATTTTCCAGTGATACAAGACCTGGTTAGCTTTTTGGTTTTTCTTTATTTTTTCTCCTCTGAATATAAATAGATGAGGGAAACAAAGACATCTTACAAGCTCCCTCTCTGCCTTCTTCACAGAAACACCATAAAAAACATCAGCAATAACAAAGCTCAGGCATGTTTTTTCCCTTTCACCTTCAATTAGAAGGTGAAGCTTAATACTTGCTGCAGTTTTGAACATGCTCTCTTATGCTGA
The DNA here is from genome assembly GCF_029582105.1 of Oenanthe melanoleuca. Taxonomy (NCBI): domain Eukaryota; kingdom Metazoa; phylum Chordata; class Aves; order Passeriformes; family Muscicapidae; genus Oenanthe; species Oenanthe melanoleuca. The sequence goes on from NC_079334.1 coordinate 44,871,049, forward strand.
TATACTTTGAGCTGGTAAAGGGAAAAATGGTGAGCATTCATCTACATTTTGCAGTGGTTGTGAGCCACTATCTGCTGATTAAGGTGTTAACATTAGTAGACATAGGAAGCTAGTGTGCAGCTGGGAGAACATGTGGTGAGAGGTGTTAATGGCTTCATGTTATCTCACAGTAATGGTGACATTAATGAGTCTCCCCTCTCAGAGAGCACTACCATGCAGCATCACTGAATTAATTACAGAATTTTCATTCTGTACTATATGATGATATTATGTTTAGAGCTGTCTAGAGACAATTGTTTATCATTTTCCTGATAGACACTAACAACTTTTAAAATTCTCATTAAATTGTTACATGATGGATATATTTTCCTTCTTTTTCCAAACACCCATAAAGGCAGCAATCATACTTGTTACAAAGAATGTTATTAAATATATTTATTTGTAGGAATATGTTAATAAAATGAATTAAAGGATTCTCTTTTTATTAGCTTTTTTTTTATGGGGAGATTGTCAATTATAATCTTTGTGAATCCTCCACAGCCATCAAAAGTATGGGTTCAAAAATACTATTCTGATTACTTTGCTTGGGTTTATTTTTAAAGACAAGAAGAGTCTGAGGGAAGAAAAACACTCTCTAAAGATCACTGCTGGTATTTGAGTAGAGCCTTTCAGCTTTTTATTGCCTGTTATTTATATCTCAGTCATGCTGAGAGAGCTTGCCATTGTGCTGAATGCTGCACAAATGCATTGTGATATACTTCATGCTGAAGGTCTTTGAGGTATAAATAAACAGCCCAAAGAGTGAAAGGAAGAACAGAACACCATGAATAGATGTGCTTGTGTTGATGGGTGAGAAGAGGAGGGAAGACAAACTGGAGTCTGTCTCACAGGTCTGTGCCCTGGCTCCTGCTGCCTCTCTGGAGCTAAGTTTACACCCTGTTTTCACTGCACAGCCTTGGAGAAGGCACAGCCCTGCCTGGTGTGGCTGTGCCAGCTGAAGCCTCAGGTGTGACAGCTGCATCAAGCAGCAGGTGCTGCCTCAAAAGCAAGGTAGGCAGATTGGATTGGGCAAGTGTGAAGGCAAACCTGAGGCACTGATAACATGCCCACCTCAGGAACACTTGGGAAGTGTTACACTACTGGTTTTCTTGAGAACTCTGTGCCAAATCATCTTCCTCTCAGCTATGGTATGGGAAATGCCCTGTTAAAAGATGAAAATAATTCTTATTTAAAAATTCTTCCTAAAGCAGTGTTGTATGACTACCTTTTACTCACAGCAATATTGAAGTGATCCAAAATAAGACATTGATTGCAACTTCTGGGATGTTCATTCAGTTGAGTGACAATGTGTGATGAGATCAGGAAATGTTTTCTTATTTGATTTTCTTTTTTCCCCCCAGGAATTTGGAAAGTCCTGGGAGGAAGTGCAGTCAGAGGACGACCGGGAATTACTAGATAACCTGGAAGAGTAAGAGTTGCTCATGTGCCCACTGCACAGACTTGCAGGACCATTATTTCTTAAAGCAGTTGCAGGGAAAAGGCTGTGCACAGTTAGCACACAGTTTAAATTCATTTAAGCCAATCAATTCAACTCCAAATTGTCCTCATTAAAAACACTTCTCAGCAATGAGAGCTGTAAACTTCATATTTCAACCACAAGCCTGTTTTTTGTTTCCCTAGGGCTCAAACAAGAGCCTTCTGGGTTTGTAACGAAATAGACAAAATGCATTCTTTTTTACTTTTGCACCAGAAAACAGTCGAACAGCTTTTGCTCAAATTAAAAAATTAAAAGTAAGCATCAAAAATATCAGTATGAAGAAGAAATTGTATGAAAAATTTGATAAAAAGGTAATAACTAAAGATTAAAGAAGGATTTCAGCAGATCTCAGCAGTGTTGATGGAGGGCAACATCCACCTCCTGTGCATTCTTCTGTGGCCTAGGCCCTCAGATAACTGCAGAGGTGATTTCCTTGGCCATAGAAAATTGAATAAGCAGGAAGCAATTTATGGGTATCAAGGTTCCTCATCTTCCTGGTTCTCTCTGAGACTCGAGGTTAATTTTACTTGACTCTACCTGGTTGCAATAATAGTTCTATATCTCAGCAGTACTAGGATTTAAATGAATGTTTTGGTAAAGTATTCTCTGTGTACATGTCTAAATGTAGCATAAGTGAGTAATTAATATTTCATAAGTAAATAACAGAGTTAGCTCTGCCTGATGATTATGACTTTGTTTGGTAAATTGAAAGATTAGAAAGGTATACAATGATTTTAAAAGACCTTAGAAAAATAAATATTAAAAGCAATATTTAATGATTTGCCAAACTGGATAGAAATTGAAGTTAGTATTCTATTTATGAGTGCAGACAGTTTCAAGTAGGATTAAATGCCTGTCTGCATAGGAATTACCCAATATTAACTACTCAGTTATTCTCAAATTTGTAATTTTTTTGGACTCTAGACAAGACTATAATCATGTATCCAGCTATAAATCCAGCTGTCTTTTCAAACCCTTTAAAATATTCAGTTTCTCTGGATTTATTTCTCATGTCGTGAAAACAGAATCTGAATTGCCCTTTCTCAAAATGTCTCTTCTCTTTTCCACAACTAAATAAATCTTTTTGACTTTTATTCATAAGAGATTGGTCTGACTGGGAAGAGCATCCTGTATGTGCAGTTTGCCTGTTTTGTGAGCAACAAGCAGACACCACAGAAAAACTGTATCTTCACATGCAGGTAAGACTTCTTTTAAATAACAGGTTTTTTCATCACTTTGGAATGAAAAATTGTGTTAGTAACATCTTTATTAAGGTCAAATCAGCTGCTGCATTAGAATGCCCTCTTCAGCACAGAACTAAAGTACTGCATGCACCTCCAGCATCTGTTCTTTAAAAAATGCAGAGAAGTCAAGCTTTACATTGAGAGCATGACTAGCTATTTCATGTGAGTGTACAGACTGCTACAGGCTGTAAAGAAATAGCATCTTTGATATCATAGTGGTTTCATGATTTAATATATTTTATGGTTAGCATCTGTTTCAGTTTTAATAAACTATTTAACAGTATTAAATATGAATGTGAAAGTTTCTGTTGAACCAAAACTTCTGGGGTTTGTTTCATGCATTCATGTTTGTGTGTCTATATGCATATGTCTGTGTAAGCCCATGAAAAGCTGAGCTGTTTTTAACTTGGAATAGTAGAAGTAGTGGAAATGAGATTTTTTTTTTCCTTTCTTTTTTCTTTCCCTCCAGAAATCACATGGATTTCACTTTCCTAAAATAAAGTCAGAGCATGGTGAGTAAGAGGTGCTGTAATTGTCTAGTGGCATTTGCCACTAGTGTGGAGAAAACCACATCATAAGAATAGTGGAAAACAAGTTTATCAGTTTTATTTTTGTAGAGACATTTAACTTTTCCATTGTGGAAACTTTTCTGCCAGCTTACAAAAGCAAGCCAAGAACACTTTATTTTTATGGCACTGTTGTTACTGCCAAGGATGTGTTAGACCCATTGGATTCTTTTGCAGAGTAGCTTCTACAAATACCTGCTGTATGAGTTCCAGGTCTGGCTGCTGGAGACTTGGAAGTATTATTTTTTTGTTATTATTATTGTTATGCCTGTTAATGTTCGCTTGCAAGCTAGAAGCTTTGTATGGCCAATGTTTGTTTTCTGCTGTAGAGCAGAATCATTTGGGTTGTGGAAGACCTTTAAGATCATTGAGGCCACCTATTAACCCAGCACTGCCAAGTCCACCACTAAACCATGTCCCTGAGTGTCACATCTACACATATTTTAAATACCTCTAGGCATGGTGACTCAACTACTTCTCTGAGCAGCCTGTGCCAAGGCTTGACAAGCCTTTTGGTGCAGAAATTTTTCTTAATATCCAACTTAAATCTCCCCCTATCACTTTTTACTTGGCTGTGGCTGGCCACAGGGGAGCCAGAGTAAAGTGCCAATAGTCACACTCTCTCTCATTTTCCAATATTCTTCAACCTACTTGCCTCCTGCTGAAGCTCTGTCATTAAACCTAAAGGCTTAGACTGAGAGGCAGTAAAATGTTTGCAGTTTTTGCTCTAAAAGAATGGTTGGTTTCCCAGCAACTAGAAATAAACACACTTAATTTGCTAAGATACAGCATGTAGGCAGTGCTGTCTTCAGTAAACTCTTATCAATCCATATGCTTAATCCAATAAAGCATTTTTAAATTAAGACTTATGTTGCCCAAGCACTTTGTTCACTACCATCTCTCCCAGGTCTGAACTTCTATCAGCAAGTAAAGCTAGTGAATTTCATCAGAAGAGAAATCCATCACTGTCGTTGTTACAACTGCCAGGAGAAATTTGAATCCAAAGGAGGATTGATAAGTCACATGGAAGAGACCAAACACATTGCATTCCTGCCAGCCAGGTCTACATGGGATCAACCACAGTAAGGGCAAATCCGTTTCTTCCAGCATTTATACTTTGACTTGATAATTTCTATGAAACAGTGGGATTTGCAAAATAACAGTACCCTGAGCTCTCTAACTCTAGTGGCCCAGATAAAATAATAAGTGGTCTCAGAACTGCTCAGAATTAGAAACATGGGATATGGCTCTTCTAGTTGCATCCAGGACACAGTGTCCCTATGCATGGGATCTGCACTTTCAAGTCATTATGCTAGAGAAGTTTGTTGTTGCCAAATTGTTCCAGAACCAGGTCAGACCCCTTCTTTTGCATGTCTAATGTAGATATGTGCATGATGTCTACTTTAGGCGTCAGAACAAGTTGATTGTTTACTCATAGTTTTTTCCATGGAAGATAGAGAGAGTGTAACAAAACATTGGTTCAGACTTTTAGGTAGGCTGTATGAGTCCAGAGAATGATGCTCTATACCAGCTGGTAGAGCACAGGAGTATTCTAACTCAAACACCTCAGTTCAGCATTTGTTGAGGGACAAATATGGATGTGTAGTCTCTTTTGTAACATCATATGGGTGAAGAAATAGAAGGAAGGGCTCATCTGTCATCAGCTCTTCCCTATGACTCTTCTACACTGTGCATACCTGCACAGAGCAGTTGATTTTTTTGGGTGTGCTGTTTATTGTCATTCCAGATAACCAGACTTGCTCATTTTTCCTTTTTTAAAATTCATGTCTCAGCCTCTCAAACAAAATGTGGGACTGTCTAGTAATCATGTCTTTGTTGCTTTCAGGTATTATTTCCCTACCTATGAAAATGATACACTCCTGTGTACACTGTCAGACAGTGAAGATGCACAAACTGAGGATCAAAGTGAAGAAGTGCCAGTTGTAAGTGAAGATATATCCAGTCTAAAAGCTCTCAAACAGAGCAGTGTTTTAAACCAGCTTCTGTGTAAAGAGAACAAGAGTTAGGAGAAATTCTGACTTGGAAGTACAGTGACTGACCTTTAGTGCTTTTTCTGCAAGACAAAATAAATAAATATTTAAATACTATGAAAGTTGAACTTACAAATGTTGTTATCACTGGACAAATATTAGAAAGTGAATGCTAAATAAAAATTTAAGTGTTAACTTTGTTGGTTTATCTTCCTTTAATTTTTAGCTTCATTTTAAAATTGAATGCTCGATTTTCTGCTAGGATCTCCAAATACCATTAGTCCACTAGTGTTACTTACAAATTTTTCATCTTTTTTTAAATTTTTCCTGAATTAATCAGAATATGAGTTCTATTTTAAGGCCACCTTGTGAAATGTGGGAACAGCTAAGACAATGTGTAAAGCCAGTGGGTTATTGCTGTTAGAGAGCAGACAATTTAATTATTGGTCTGGTGTGTGAAGGAAATCTTGCTAATTTTTACCTTAGACCTCTTGGAAAATAAAAATAAATCTGTATATCTGTATTATTAATCATCAGTATTTAAGATGTATGGTGCCTATTCTGAAAACTTGTTCAGAAACATCAGTAAAGCTCTGCCTGCCCCATGAATATCTGACTACATGATAAGTTGCTAATCCAGAGTCCAAAAAGGCATAGGAATAATTGCAATATTGGTTGAATTAAAAGTCCAAATAATTTAAAGTATATTTCTTGTATGGTGATGTTAAAGAATGACTTCAGGAATTACAGACACATAATCCAAATTAAATCCTAAAAATCTCAAGTCCAGAAAAGTTGCCATATTTCCTTTTAAAGTTCTCAAAGTGGCAGAAGATTTTCAGCATGTCCAGAAAGAATCTCAATCTTAATAGGGTAGAGCTGCTCAGAGCATAGGTCCTGCTGGGATCCAAACTAAGTATTCCTGAAATGTTAAGTAGTTCCAGAATTCAGCTTTCCATAATATGTATAAACTCTTCCAAAAGTGTTAGTACATTCTTTTTTCTTCTTCAGGTCAGTGCTAGAGCACTTGCTGAAAGAATGGAAGTCTCAGCTCAGTGCCCTTCCCTGCCTGAGAAGATTCAAAGCTGTAGCTTTGCCTTTGCACAGCCCTTGTTACCTGAAATTCCTTGCTCTCAATAAGAGTTGTTGCTTGGCTTTGTATGGTGATTGTGAATTATAAAGCAGTCTCTAGGAGCAGAGGCTAAAGTGCAAATCTTTAGCCATGTTCTGCTAAGCTTCTTGTGCCACCTAATTCACCCTGCAATCTTATTTGCATCAGTTTGTTTCATTTGCATTGAACTGCTTTTCTCCTGCCATTACACATCACCCTCTAGCACCTCTCTTTGCTTTCTCTTTCAAATTTTTTCTTAGGCCTGGGTGCTCTGGAGATAAGTTAGACCAACAGGATACTGAAAATGCACTAAGACAGATCAGCACATAACTGCAGAGTGAAACAGAGACAGAAGCAGGATCTGACTCTGTCAAGAGGAAATGGGATATAAGAAGTGCAGCAGTGTTGAGAATACAGACAGAAAAAGGAGACAGATGTAGTCATTGGTACATTTGCATTGATACAAAAATCTAGGAGAATCAAGCACAAGCCCAATATTTTTGAGCTAAAATGTCCTGACCATCTTAAATAAGCTATAATCTGTATTTCTTGCATTTGTAAAATTCTCAGTTTCATACAGTAATTGCAAGTTGCTGCCTTTCCCCCCCCTCCCCCCAATTTTCTCCAAGCAATTATTTTCTTCCTAACTTAGAAATTTATTTCAGTATTTGCCTTTTAGTCAGACTCTTAGCTGAGGGAATAAGAGTTGATGGGGCTTACATCAGTGATGTGTGTTGAGCAGTGGAAAAAAATCAGCAAAAGAACTATGGCAGCAGCACACAAATGAGTTTTATGGCAAGCCCATCTCAGGAGGGCACTTTAAGGGAAACATAAAAATTGACTGATATATAATAAAGTGAAATTGCAAAACATTTCCTAATCATAAGGAATGTGGTGCTGAGTCATTCAAATCCCTACAAAATGAAAACAATGTCAGCAATATGAAATGACTGCTGTTGTTTCTAAGAGAAATTTGAAAAAACAATTTCTCAGTGTAGAATTAAGAGACTATGTAAAGATAAATTGTATAAATAACACAGGCTGGTTGTCTATTTTGAGTAAAGAGAAAAAGGGACTTAAGAAGAATTCATAAGCAGTGTTCACTGGAAATATCAGGAACATGAAGAATCAGGGTTGAACTTGTTACTTCAGTTATGAACAGGAAACAAAGCAGGTTTAAGTCTTTTGTAGGTTCACAGAGAGGGTTGTTTATGGTTTCTAGAGTAAAAATCAAGCATTTTCATTTAGCACAATGATGCTTATCATTTTGCAGGAGCATACTTATTTGTTCATATCATGCCCACAATTTTCCCTAGGCATTCTTCTCTCACCTGTTTCAAACCTGAAGCTATTTTTTGACACAAATAGAGGACACAGTAATGACTGCATACAGCTATTAGGGGCAAATATAGTCTTCTAAAAAAAAGAAGTATTTTTGAAAGCATTGCAACAAAAATAATATAATAATGCCTTAATTCTTGGAGTGGACAGAGTTCAGGTTGGTAAATGCACTTGAGAGAGACAGATCAGGAGAATGAGTACTTCTAATTGGTGTAAAAAATCTGTACTAGTTTAACTGCAATAACATTTTTTACAATAATTCTTCCTAGCCTAGACCTGGTCTCCTTATACACACTCACTTTTCTGTGTCTAAAGGCATGTTTAGAAGGACCTGGGTTAAAGGAATAAAAATGCCTGTGTCCAGGTGACTGGTTATCTTTCCTGCCCTTTTTACAAATATCATAGTTATGTCTTTGATGGTTCTCCATACTCAGTTTAGTCTGACAAGTCTGTGCAGACTTAATCTGACTTAAGGAGTTAGTGGTTGTTGGTTTCCATTAATACACTGTTTTCCATTTCTGTCTGCATTTGCCTGGCATGCTGTGAGAGCTGCCAGTGTCTTCTCTTAGCTGGCTAAATGGTACCTGATGTGAGAATCACCAGACTAAGTCTCTGAAGAGTCTCTCTGCTGTTGTCCTTTCTCAGCTGCCTCTGAATTCCAGCCAGATCTCTATTGAGTAAGATGGTTGTTACAGTCTCTCTGTCTCCTTCCATTTAACAGTGTTTGACCTAAATCTGACACAAGACACTGAACTTTGAATAGAAGTAAGCAAGGTTACCAGTGTCCATTCTCAAATTCAAGTCCAGAGCAGACAGTGGACATGGACCTTGGCATCATCTACTGTCTACTGCCAATGAGCAGCAGCAAATTTCATGGCTTTGCTCATGACTTGATGTTGTATTAAATGTTCTTGCACTGTTTGCATTTTACTGAGATGTATACAGAGGCCAAAGGGAATCAAAGATCCCTGGAGAAAAGCTGTATTTCACATTGGCAACATGAAAAATACTTTGTTTCCCTAGGAGGTTTTGTTAAGAGACTGTGCTTTCTGAGGGTTAGCTACAATACAGCAACTGCAGCATCTGTTGGTCAAGTTATGCCCTTGTCTACCTCTGCCAGGTATGTCAAACTTGGTTAGATAACAATTGTCACACACAAGAGGTAATCTGTAGCCCTGGAAGGAATTACTGCTTCCATGTAGTAGTCATTAAAATCATCTGCTGTAGAAATACATGCAGCAGTGGTTGCATGTAGAATTAATCCCTTTTTCTTCATTATCATTCAATGTGCTGTTGTTCTGAATGCAGTTTTTTCCCTTTCTATAGGAAGTTTTCTCCTACTAAGCTGTGCTCAATTTGACTTCTTCCACCAGGAAGAAATTTTTAGTTCCTTACTGAGTTGGATTTTACATCTTTTGACAAAATCTTGCTCAGGAAGATGCAGACAAAGTAACTATTTTAGAGATTAACATGTAATCCTTTCATTGAATTCACATTTGATATTTTACATCTGTGATAAATTCACTCTCTCCTGAAGAAGAGCAGGGGAGTTAAGGATATTTGGAACTAAAAATACCTAAGTTGTGTTTGCATAAATTTAGACAGAAATAAAAGTGCTTTTTTTCCACAAATGTACCTTGGAACACAATTCTCTCCATCTGGTTTGCTATATTGAGACTGAAAAGATGACTGTGTGTAGATTACATACAGGTCTAATATCTAACCTTGCATTGATAAATGTAGTCTGTGGATCCTAGAGTCATTCAGCTCACCCTAAAGAAATGCCAGTGGAAGACTTCTGGTGTTACTGCTGGAACACTGATATGCTGTAATTGAAATTCTCAGTATAAACAATACTTCAAAATTTCACATTTTTAGGGGGTCCTACAACGCATTTTTCTGACACATCATATCACGAGTGTGCAGTGAAATCCCTCAGAATAAATACAGGCAGACTTTTGGTATCACCTCCAGCCACAGCTTCACTGAATGTCAGGAGACTTACTTTTTATTTCTATGCTTTCTGGAAATAACAGAACAATCTAGGAATAAATAATGCAGGAATTGCTAATTGCTCATTAGAGTCTGTCTTTGTGAACTGCCTGCACAGCTTTGCAGAGCCAAGCACAGCTTCAACCTTTAGGTGGTTTTAAATTTAGGCTTCCAGTTGTGCTGGGGCCATTTTGTTACTTTTGATGCATATCTGTGTCTTCACACCACCTATGGAAATATTGCTATGGATCTTCACTAATATTTGACCAGTTGTAATAAACTGTTTTTTGGTAGACTCTGGGTGAAATGAAGAGCAAATAAGGATGGAGTTTAGCATTTGTGAAGAAGGATCATGAATATGTGACAGTGCTTGCCTCTTGTATTTTTACAAACAATGATTTGCATTCTTTGGCAAATATTGTTACTTCCCTCTGCCTCAGTTTCCTAAACAGCAAGATTGTGATTATATGATAACAACTACTAGGAAGAAAATGGCACATAGAAGATGGGATTCCAATGTATGCATGCAGCTTATCTGCATTAGGTGTGCTTTCAGATTTGAAATAGTTCAGAAGGTGACTAGATGACAGTCAAAAGGTTTACTCGTCAAGAGGAAGAAACTTAATACTGGGATTACATTCCCATAAGGAAACAAAAGTTGAACATTTTGAAAATGACATTTTTTTTAAAAGAAGGGTCAACTTGTCAACTTCTGAACCAGATTTTCAGGATATTTCTGATTTGCCTTCAGTTGAGGTTTTCAAGAAGAGAATGTATATTTTCTAAAAGAAATTTCTTTGCTTTTAGTCATATTGCAGATCTTCCAATTGTTCAGTTGCATACTAAGGAAAATTGTTTTCCTGTGAGAAAAAGGTGACTGTATAGCACAGAGTACCCATGGTTGGCACATGGTGAGAGAAGATGTCCATTGCTAGTCTGCTCTAGCCTTAAAAGGTATAAAGTTTGCTGCATGACTTTGCTGAGATTAAAGAAAGAAAACATATTGCAAAATACTGTGCATCTCTTAATTCATTTAATTGATCCATTGATTTATAAACTTTTAAATTGCTTTATTGCTTTTAAATTGATCCATTGCTATATAAGTCTCTATTTAAAGCCCTAGCTCTTTAAGAAGGTTTCAAGTGAAGGTTTGGTATTTTTCTCCAAAAGTACATATGTGAGGTAGATAAGATTTCTCAGATTGGCTTAAGCTTGTTATTGCATGTACCTTACCTTTCCTTCAGTGCAACAGCCTGGACCATTTTCCCATTGATGCTGGATTGTCCCTAGGGATCTTTAAAGATGAAAGAGATGTTGTCCCTGCTGCCTCCTGTTTGGTGATACTGGGAAAGCTGTTTAAATACCCCTAATGACTGATTTGAAACCAGATAGATAGGATTCCAATAAATATCTAAAATTAATGTCAGCATCCTGTAGAGCAAAGATTTCCTGCTGTTTAGTTTTATTTCCAATTGGAAAAAAAAATTCCTAAATACATGTGCTAGTGTTTATCTACTAGATTTTTGGGGGCTTTGTGCTGAATAAAAATAGTACAGTTCTAGAGTTTGCCCTGTCTTGTTTCTACCATTTTATTCCTCATTTCTTCCTCTGCCACCATCCCTCCCATTATCACTCCTCAGCCACGTTTACCTTGCAGTCTTTGATCTGGAAGCTAGACTAAATCTTATTCCAATATTATTCCAAGCTAAGGATTTAGTAGAGTTTAATACAAGTGCAGAATGCCTTCTATGCAGACTAAGGCCTTTGCAGAGCCAGGGGAAGATAGACTGGTTAAATGTTTTGGTGTTCTCTACTAATAAAGGCAAGAACATGTTTTCTGCATGTACATGGGATGATCTATGTTAAAAGCAGTAGTTAACACTAGCTGTCTTGCAAAAGTGCTTTTATTAAACCATTATTAAAATAATGATAAAATATGTACTAATCTATTGGACATAATACTTGAGCATAATATAAACAGATGACTGGTGTCATCTGTTGTGCAGGCTGCAAATTAATGCTCTGGTGGATACAAATGGTTGAGGAAATCTGGATTTTAGGAGTTTTTTCTAATTTCAAATAATCAAATAGTATTTTATGTCTTCCTTTGAGAAGGCTATATCCATTCAAGAGATTTGAAACTTTCTGTCCAGGTATTTAGGTAGACACTGCTTGCCTCTCTGAATTTAGATAGCAATTGAAATGGCCCTTGGTGAGACACATGGTAATAAGGCAGCCATCTGTTTAAAAAGGGGTCCAATAAATCTCATTTTCAGTGACTGAATTAAAATACCCTTTTTCTTTAGCTACTTCATTTTATTAATTTTTTATTAATTATTTTTTCATTTACTTTATTTTTGTATCACATTATGTGGAAGACAGGAGGCTTAGAACCTGGAAATGGAAATTTAAGAAAAGGCAGAAGCCATGTGATGGTGATGCAGGATTTCCAAAACTGTCAAAGGCATGCCAATAAATGCATTTTTGCCCAGAATAATCAAAAATCTTGCAAAAATCTGAAATTAATTTTTTGTTTTCTGGAATTAAATTTTAATTCTCAGGAACTGGAAACATTGAGTGTACTTAGCACACAGAAATTATTAGAAGGCCTATATAGGAAGGAGATGTTTACACTTGAATACCAAGCAATAGACAGACCACCTAGACCTTCCTAGATATTTTTCTTCCCACCCTTCTATTAGTCCTCAAATCTCCTGCAGGGTTTTGAGGGCCCTTGGTTTCCCTTGGTCTCAATGGGAGTTGCCAGGAGTAGCTTTCAGATTCACTCACCCCATGTATTCACTCCCATTGGAGACTGCTGCAGCCAGGAACTGGCAAATTAAGCCAGAATTATATGTCACACTATAAAATATTTTTCTAGGGAGAAGTGCCTGTTTTTATGACAAAGAGCCACACAAGTGCTTGCACAGACACCAAGGAAGGGAAAGAGTCATTTTCTCCCCTCCCATCTCCAGCAGGTGACACCACTTCTGTCCTGTTCTGCAGCAACTGGCAGCCTGCCTTGTCCAAAATTCACCTTTTCCTCTGGTGGTAGAAGGTAATGACCTCCCCATCATCCAAGGATAGCTAGAAGAATGAGAAATCTGCCTGATTCCTTCTTCCAAGAGCACACTGTTTGCATTCCCCCTTCTCTGTTTTGAGGAAGAACACAGATTTTTTATTCCTGCCTCATCAGATCTTGTAGGGGGTTGCAGGCAGATGGTTCACTGTCAGGCTCCAGCTTTCTTTAATCCCTCCTTTCTCTTGAGGGAAATAGCTAATATGGCAGCTAAAACATAACTACAGTACTGCTTACTGATTTATTATTTTTGCCCAATGACTTCTGATATGGAAGTTCATACATAAGCACAGATTATTTTCAGTGAAATCTGTGAATTTCATGGTTATATCCAAGTAAGGCTTTGGGTGCTTTAAAACTGAGCTAAGCAGGGTTCAAATTATTGGGTTTTACTCCAGTGGCTGTTTGTCTGGATTTTATGCTGTTCTCTGAGGCAGGAATTGTCCCTCCAGGCTGACTGCCCTCAGCATGAGGCTTTAGACCTGTGCCTGTTTTGGTGCCACATTCTTCTTGCATCTCTTTTGCAGCAAAACATCCATGAGACTTAAAAATGTTTAAGATGAGGCTGCCTGTGCAAAAAATGCTTTAAATATTTTTAGGCAGAGGAAGGTGCCAGACCACATCCCCACTCCCTGCACATCTGCACTGACTAGGTTCTTACATAGCACTTCCTCCCACAGCATGAGAGCAAGCAATGAACACATTTCAATAATTTAAAACCAGATGAAAACAACCTCCAGGGAAGACTGTGAGCTGCATATCTCACCTAGATGGAATTTTTGCAGCCCTCCTACAGGTAACTATACGCTAGACAGCATGGATGCAAACATCTTTTTGCTGGATCCCTGATTCCTATTCTGACTGGTTTGGGCTTTGCTTGTCCCTATGGACTAGGGAATGCAGGTAGAAGCTGGTGGTTCTGTATTCTGTGGCAAGGGCAGGTATCTAGGAGTTACTACAAAGCCTCTGAGCTGCTCATAAGGGCCCCACAGCCCCTACACAGGAGCAGAGTGGAAGAATTGTGAGCCAGCAGGGAGCAGCGACCAGGGCTCACCTGCTCTGGCTCTCTGGGGCTCTACACGGTGAGTTCATGAGCTCCATCTTGGGGCAGCTTTTTTGTTTCAATGCTGTTTAACCTCTCCTGGTCCTGCAGGTAGTTGCTGAAAAGTACAAAGCATACAACTGCCACAAGTTTGCCATTATTGGATTAACAAGCTGCAGAGGTCCCTCCTGTCCTTTCCTATGTAGCATTACTGTTCTTACTTGAAATTGGTTTTGTCACCAGTGACAGATTGCAAACTACCTCACCTTTAGAAAGTTGACTGCTTTAGGCTCTGCATCCATTACTGTCATTTAACACACTGAGAGAAATGTAGAAACAGCTGCTTCCATGCAACATGCTACAAACTTCCTATGAAAAAATCAGATGTGATGTTTTGACAGCAGATATTGCTTAGCATGCAAGGCAAGTTCTACCTGAGATAGGCAAAACCACTGTCACTGAAGCAGAAAAATTGAAATGTGCCAGCTTTGGGCTGACAGGAATAGTACAGAGCAGGAATACTAAACCCTGTTTTTCCAGGAGGCACAGACTCCTTGGAAACTGGTGGCACCAACAGAATCACACATGAAGGATACATATTTGCTTTTCTCGCTCATTTTGGAAGCACCTGGAGCACCTGGTTGGAAACCACAGACAGGACTCTCAGAAGAAATGAATGGACAAAGTGTGTCCCAGTTCTGGTTAATGAGAATTAGGGGGTTTTGTGCAAGTTACCTGGAGTATAGAAGTTACCTGGAGACTACAAGAGGTAAATGGCTGAGCTGAAAGGATGGGAAGGGCTGTGGGGCTGAAACCCCTGTACCCAGCTGGGCAGTGCTTCATCTCACCATTCCTGATGCATTGCTTTTTTTAATGAAGTAAATGTTCACAGAGATACCAATCTGGGTCACTGAACTCAAATCAAGCACTTCAGCCCAGTAACACTGAAAAGAGCTCAAATGGCATTTTGAACCACTGATACATCTGATGATCTTTAATTCATTATTTTCTGTGCATTATTGAGTGTGTCTTTTGCTTGTTTGCTCAAAGGGAATTCAATTGCATTCAGGAGCTGAAAGTTTGTAGCATCTGACAGTTGGTCTGGAAGCATCTCCTGGCCTCCAGGAGATTAATTTCAGGATGTTAAACATGTACCTATTCACTGCTTTTCAGTGACCTGCTAACCTCCAAAAGGTAAGATGTGGGATCTGAACTACTCCCACCCCAATAGTTTCTGCAGACAGCACATGCAGAGTATGTAGGGGCTCACCACGAGTGTGGGTTTACTGGGAGAGGCACTTGGAGCTTGTGCCCTCAGCCATGCTCCCTTTAGTGTCTAGCATTTTGTATTTTGTAATTAATTTCCTGGGAATAAATTCTAGTCTCTCTGACTATCCAAAAGGTTTTCTTACAGGAAATCAGTCTGAGGGTTTTGCAAATATTTGTATTTGTACTCAAGAGGAGTAAATCAAGCACATACATAATTATCTGCTGCTAGTTCTTTTTATTTCAACAGCCTCATAGACCACTCAGCTCATTTTTGTGGGGACACATGTCAGACAGTCTCTCTCCAACTTGCCTGAGTGCAATGCAATTTAATGCAGGTCAGGCAATCTAAGAAGAGAATACAAGGCCAAACAGCTGTATTTGCTCTTCTGGGAAATTGAAGGGAATTGAAAATTTCTCATTATATTTGTGCCTTTGTATTAGAAAGGCAGTTTATTCCAGCCTCAGAAGTTTGCTACCCAAAACTTCTGTCTTGGCACTTGGCTTTTTTTAGTGAAAGACTGGGGAGAAAAAGAAAGACAGAAAATCAGTTGTATTAGATAAAACTACAAATAGAAGGGCAAAAGCAGCCCAATACAATATTACAAAGTAACACACTGCAGTGTCTTTTTTTATCAGTATGACAGTACTTGTAGAATAGGAACAATTTGCCAAACAAGTTTTCTTGCAGAGCAAATTTTAAGAGTTTCAAAAACGCAAAATCTATTTATCAGTCTAATCTACTGACATATTTCTAAAAAGCCTATTTGTATAAATGGTGTTCAGCCATCTCTTTTAATACAAAGAAGCTTATCTGATCCTAATCAGGTTTTTCCATATTTAGAACTTGGCCAGTATTCTATATCAAGGGACAAATTAGCAAACAAATTTAAAGAGAAAATAATAAGTTCTTTTCTCTAGAGTGAATTCATGTGAGTTCATTCACTGTATATCATGTAAGATTAATGATAGCCTTTCTTTCTGCAATTGAAGGAGAAAAAGATGAATTTATTTACAGGACTGTTCACTTATGAAAAAAAAGTATTGAGAGAACTACTACGTTAAATGAAAAAATAAGGATTTTCTTCTATTTTTTTGTGCCCTGTGGGTATGAGTAGTGAATCCCCACATTGGGTCTGGGTGGAATGACTGTTTAATGATTCATTAGGCTCTCACTAAAAAATATTTGGAAGTATTGCTGTTCCACTAACCAATACAAACAGCATTACTATGTTCTTGCTCTTGCTTCCCTCTCCTACTTTTCTCTTGCATCATTAATCCTATTTATGTCCTGGGCTCTGAGCATCAGAAATACATCCATGTGTATTTGCAGAGCTCCAGAATATCCCAAGCACTTTTTCTGCTTTGACTTAGGTCTGGTGTAATATAAAAAATATATAATAACATTAGCTCCCAGCTCCTTCTTTCAAGCATTGGGTGAGTGTGTTCTCTCATCCTCCATGGACATTTATCATCAATTTATAATTAGGCTCAGCTACTTCACTGTAGAATTCTACATAGTTTTCCTGCTGGCATGTAAATAATACTTTCTTAATAGTCTCAGAAACTATATCCTTCTCTCCCTGAAGTACTTCATTAATGTATTACCCTCTTGTTTTCTAAGATAGCCCAATTGCACACTCTTATGCTGACAGAAACTGTTGGATTCTCCCAAAGCAGAGACTTGACAATAGTGCAACTGCAACATGAAGGGCTAACCCTTAAATGCTGGAGTCAAGTGCAAACCTATGCCCTTGTAGGGAAAGTTGTTCTCCAGAATTACTTGGAAGTCAATAAGGCACTTGTCATTAAAGCTGTTAATTGGAGAGGGAAGCAAGCACTGTTCCCACAGTCTCCAGCACTAGTGCTTGGGTGCACCTAAGAGCTGAGGCAGCAATGTTGGTTGTGGGGATTAAAACCATTTCTAAGCATTACACTGCATTTCTTCAGCCCTTTGAATTAAATATGCTAAAATACTCAAATATAGTGACAGTAGAGCAATATACACTGTAGGTATACAGTAATAAGCTTTGGGCATGAGGGAAAGACACTGTGCACTATCATGCAAGAATTCCAGGCACTACAGGATCTTCAGGATCAGGTAGAACCTGCTCTCCATCTTTGCTCACTGTGTGTCTTGTTTTAGGATATTATACTGAAAACCTTTTTCTATTTCCAATACACATTCATTTGCATTCACATGGGATAATGCTCTGCAGTTGTTACTAACTAGATGCTGAATACCTCTCCCAAATAGAGGTGTTGCTCAACAGGAGCAGAGGAATTTGAATGAAAACCCATAGTTACCCAGTGGGAATGAGGAATCATTTCTAATCTTCTCTCTGCAATTTCTATGTCATTGAAACTCACGGATTCTTATATCAATCTTCCATTATCTGTGGAGGAAAAAAAACAACCTTGCATTTTACAATAATTGTGCTATTCTGCAAGGAGAGCTGTGAAACCATGGCTATATTTTTAAGCTCTTTATCCAGACATTTTTTTTCTGACTTGACCTGGGTCTTCTTTGAGTTTAATTTGGAAACCTTTCCTACTCAAAGCACATGGAAGTACATGTCTCTGGCATGAGGCAATTCAGTAGAGAAACACCACATCACCTCCACATAAGAGCTTTTGGGTGTGCTATTATGCCTTGCAGACAATCCTCAAGCTGTGCCAATTGTTTCATTGTGTCTGCATGGCACAAAAATCGTGCATATGAAAACTAGGATGGCCATTCAATGATGTCCATGTTAGGGAAAGGACAAGGTAAGGTCTGCTGGAAGATTGTGCTGGCTAAACATCCTTGCTTTAAATCTTCACTTCCAGTAAGAGGGTGTGAAAGGGCCATTCCAGAAATACTGCCTCTGATCTCTCAGACAGGGAGGTAGAGGTTAAACCCTAACTTGTCAAGTTCTTTTTAAGAATCATTCATATACTAATCCCATAGAGCAGTCTGCTCTGGTTGGAGACACAGAATGATCCACAGACACGAGTAAAAGCCCTGATAAATGCCCAGGGCTGCACTCTAAAGTTCATGTACAACAGCAGGGCTCAGTTAAATCCTCAATTACTGTGAATGCCGTGAAAATCTGGCATTTCCAGCTATCAGACATGCAAGTTAGGGGCTCTGCACAGCGTTTTGCAGACTGCTGTTTTGCAAATCAGGCTCTACAGGGCTAGAAGTAAGTCAGGAAAACAAGTGAGGCAAGAGGCAGCTTGGATGACTGCTTGTGAAACCCTTCTGTTGGAAATAGGCTCCATGCCAGCTTCTTTTCTATGATGTTTCCCTTTCAGGTTTGAGTCCACTGTCTACCTCTACCTCTTTTGAAGGTTTTTTCTTTTTTCCTTTGAACATTGCGTTCTTGCTTCATGGGCAAGCAGAGCTATGGGAGCACCAGCCAAAAAAAAAAAAAAAAAAGCATTTGTAGCTCCAGAATCCAGAGTTCAGGCCTCTTACTTCATTTGCTTTTGGATCTTCACACATATTCAAACCCCTTACAACCCCATTCCCTGCTGGCAGCAGTGGGTTTGCCAGTTCCTAGTTTCTTTCAGCTTTAGATGTATTGTTAGGGCATCATCTATATCTGGAAGAGAAGGCAATTGCTTTGAAACCTGTGTAGCAATTGGGACCTAATTTCCTTAAAAAGATGGAAGGACATTTTTTCTTTATTCTTTAGAAAATAGGATCCCAGCTTGATAATGCCTAAGAAAGCTCTGAAACACTTGCTGAGCTGGTTGAAATAGATAAGCCTAAAATAGATTCTCTACAGGCAGCTACAGAAACTTGAATCTGGAATACTGATCAGGTAAACTGTTGGAAAAACATGGTGATGTACAGAAGTGTTTCACAGTCTAACCTTACCCATTCATGCTTCAAGTAACAGCTCCAAACAGCCAAGTGCCCACATTGGTGTTAGAAGGAGGCACTTTTATTTTCATTTAAAGTAACTTTATCATATCCTAGGCTGTACATTCACACCAGGAATAGAAAAGGAAATAAAAACCTTTCTTGAGCCAAATCCCCCTCTGGACAGCATCACACTGTGCCACTGGCCAGCCCAGACAGATTCACCTGCTGCTGCCACCTGTCACCAGCAGCTCCCTGGGCCAGGTCATCCTTTTGTAGCACCAAAAGTTGGGAACCTTTCCAGTCCCTCTCAGGGGTTTTTCCACACAGACCACAAAAGGCCTTGTTCAGGGCTGTACCAAAGCCAAGCCTGGCTTTATGTTTTCCTTTGTTTTCTCCAGGAGAAGAGTCTGACACTTCCCAGCTAGCAGAGTGGAAGATGCACCATCTGAATCCGGTTGTCTGCAGCCACGGCTCTGTGCTAAGCTGCTTGTGTATTCAGACATCTAATGCTAAAAAAGGACCATACATCTTTAGTAGACCATACACCAAAAGAAGTGTCTTTCTTTGGAATTAGTATGTATTTTGTAGCACATTTTTAGGAGTTGAGAATTGCATGGAAAGTGGAAGGTGCGGCTACTGCCATGAACGGTAGGTGCAAAACCAAGATTTCCAACAGAGCAATCACAAGAAGTCATATCTGGGGAGATTTGTGAAGATGAGGAGGAGAACATGGTCCTTTGTGGCCAACAAGAAGACCACTGCCCCAGCAGCTTCCTCAGCTCCAAGCTGACTCTCAGGACAAAGGCTGCATACACAAGGCAGTGCACAAGGCAACCTGACCAAGGCACTGTGACTGAGGCTGCTGCAAACTTCTCTGGAAGTTTAGAACTTCTCTGGAACTTCTCTGGAAATGTGGTAGCAAAAACACATAGACAGTCAAATAAAATAAGCACATCATTACCACAGAGACTCAGAGACAGCTCAGATTTAGGTATGTTAAACCAACTCTTCTCTGGCTGCAATAATGGAGGATCTGATCTTATCTCTGTTCCTTGGTCCAAGCTTCAGAAGACAGGACAGTGATTGCTGGTTTAAAACAAGTCTGTGTGTCTGCAGAGGTGGTTTAAAATAACTTTCCCTTTGGGTGAACAATTGCAAGACAGATCTAATAATCTACTCTGGTATCTTTAACAATCTAGTTCCTGTGTGTTCTGCCCTTTCAGGTGGTCCAGTTTCTTTGTAAAATAAGATATTTTAGCCCTGGTCATAGACAGGGTCACACAAACAACAGATCATGATTTTCATGTCTGCAGCTTTATTTCATTACCACTAGAATTACCATTAGAATAAACTAAAAAATCATAATATCTCTATTTCTCTGCTGACACAAATATTACCTTATGCTTGGACAGGCCATTTGAGAAAGCTTAAAATCAAAGAAAAATCCAATCCTCCATGTAAACCACTGTCACTTGAATAACTTAACTGAACAAACAGTAATGCTGATGGAAACCCAGAGCAGAATTCAAACCAGTGTTAAATATGTGCAACTCATTCCTTCTGTTCTGCCAAGTCATCATCAAAAGGGGAACACACAGGCACAAAAAATGATTCATGCAGGAAATCCAGAATACTGCAGAATTCATCTCTCTGCTGTGACAATCTCATCCTAGTTTCATGTATTTTATTTCCAAAGCAAATATCTTTCAAGACACTGCTTCCATGTTTTATCCAGGTTACTTGGCATGTAGCATGAGTGACATACCTTGACACAGGCAAGATTTAGCAAATACAGCACAGTTTCATGAATTATAGGTTTCTGCATTACAGTCCTTCAGGCTGGAGATGGCAGTGCTGCAAACACTGTTTACACAGGAGCCAAATTACATCAAAGAGGAGAAGAAGAAGAAGAAGAAGAAGAAGAAGAAGAAGAAGAAGAAGAAGAAGAAGAAGAAGGAGAAGAAGGAGAAGAAGAAGAAGAAGAAGTACTATTTCAGCTTCGTGCTTCTTGGTACCTCACTGGTTTTTGCCTATCTTCCCTAATCATTTGTATTGTTACTGCAGTCACTGTCTTCCATTGATGGCCTGAAAGTCTCAATCACATTTTTGCAGGTTTTGAGTAGAATCTTGCAAAAAGAGAAGGAGATCAGAGTGGTTTGTCATCAGCAACTAGGATGCTGCAGGGCTTGCTGGGGCTCCAGCAAGTCAGGGATGCATGCCCCCTGCTTACAAAGCTGGTGTCTTGGTTGCAAGGCACCAAAAAATCACAGGTAATGAAGAAAATGTAACTGCACCTTGAAACTGATACTCTTTCTGGGGGTACTGTTGTGTGTGCTGGGTTAAAAGCCAAGGGATGGGGGAAGCACTGGCTTGCATGGGTACAGCAGAGCATGGTGCCAGCCCCCTGCTGCTGGCCCTCCCTCTCACCACTGGCAAAAAGGGACCTGACACAAAGGTAGGCATGGATGTATTATGCTAAAGGACAAAGCAACATGATCTTTCATTGCTTTAACAAAAGTTTGAAAATATTCTGCTCGTGTCTCAGTGTGGACGGTTTTTGCAATTAAAATCTCCTTTTTTGTGCAGGTAATTTTGCACTCTGTGTTAGGGATCAAAAGCATAAAAACATAACATGGATACACCTGAATAAGACAGAAATTAAGCAAAAGTTGACAGAAAACAGAATGGATTTCAAGGAGCATTTTAATCCACTTCTACTCCATGACTACATCTTTTGAAGGGTTAGTTTAACAGCACAGAGGAAAAAAGGCACAATATTTTTAGAAACAAAATAGAGGCTTTCAAAAGGTTTTCAGAACCTTTTAATCCTCCTTTGGTGTTCTGACAATCTTCCTCAATTAAATACTTCCTCACCATAAAAGATGTCACTGGTGCTCTCAGGAGAGTTCTTTGGCATTTCTCCTTCCAACAAGAACCACAGTGCTGCCCACATCTTTGGGCAGAATCTGCCACATGCTGTAGGTTTGCTCAGCAGAGGAGAGGTATGAGCAACAGGCTTGGCTTTTGCTTGTCTTAGCTTTTTGAGTCATCAGAACTCCCCATGGGTAATTTTTCCAGTAGATTTTGGTCTCCCCACTCCTTCTCCCCTTTGGTATCTGCCTGGACAATGCTCACTGCTACCTGTACCTGCACTATTGACAATACATTTGTTTGAAAAACTTCCTAATACTGCCAATATGGAAGTGCCTAACAGGTTTTTTTTCTAAAGTGTTTGTATTTCCCCTTTGGGTCCCACAGCATGTTTTGCTGACTTCAGTCTATGTTAACAATAGGGCACAAAAAAAAAAAAAAGGTGGGAAAGGTCAGGAACTCCAAGAGATGGAAGGACACAACATTGACTCTACTAAAAGGCATCTTGGTGCTTCAGGCAATGCACTGTGACTGAACAAATGGGAAGCTGAAGATAAGTTAGAGGAGAAAAGGAAGAAGATTACAAAAATAAAGGCTGTTTCTCTTTGGGGACGATCTCATATCTGAACAACTGAACTCTCACTTCCTTGTCCTTTGTCTTCTGCTTGTTACCAGTGTTGGCACACAGAAGCCAGGAAGGAAACAGAACAAAACAATTTTAGGGAGATAATGGTATTTGCAAATAGCTGAGAACACTAGTAAAAATCATAATTTTCCTTATTCATTGAGAGGTCATCAAAAATAGTTCCTTAGCCCAACCTAAAAATGAAGGAAATATCAGAGGAAGGTTGGCTTCTTGTGGTCGTTTAAAAGTAGCAACAGGTGCTCATTGCAGAGCAGTATTTAACTGCCTCCACAAACAGAGATGCATTTCAGGCTCTGCCAAAAGCAGGACTGAAGCCACTGACTTAGGACAGCTTGCTCAGGACTCAGCAGCTTGCTCTGACTATGGTGGGACCTGCATGGCTGCACCCACGCTGGTCACCCAGCCCCTCTGTGGGTGTGAGCAGACACAGAATGGGCTGTGCAAGGGGAGAGCTGAACTTCAGAGACATGCACAACCCACAGGCACCAGCTGCTGGTGTGACAGTGGAGGAAGATCTCCTCACAGGCTGTGTAGCCAGGAGCTCTGCTCCCTGAGGTGGCAGTCAGCTTGTACCAGCCTTGCTGCTCCTGCTGCTTCAGGGCTCTCTGCTTGCCACTGGAATAATGACTGGTCCCTTGAATAATAAAACACCAAATACATGGTGTTTCTGCATATACTTGCAGGGGATTTATAGGTAGTTTTAGCCTTTAGAGTTTGGACGATGGGAAAGAAAAAAAAATATCGTGGGAGTTAGTTTCTAGATAGCTCACGCACAGGCTTGTTGGGCTCTTTGTTCTCATTGTCAAAGGAAACTAAAATACCTTCAGATTGAAAACTAAATAACCTGGCCATGCCAAGCAGGTTATGGCATGACCATAAACAGAGAGCAGTGCCTTGCCAGAGAGGTTTTCTTTGCATTTCTGTGGATCCATGCCATTCCACAGCAGCCCAAGCCCCTGCTCCCCAGAATGTTGTGATGCAAATGGCAAACATGGGCTTGCAGCTCCTCTAATTTTCAGGCAGTGGTATTAGCTGAGCTGGAAGATTGAAATGGCAAGCCATGAGTGAAATTAGTGTACTGTGCTAGAGGAAAAGCATTCAGGCTGACTTCAAGTGCCATGCATAAGTAAGACACCATTCTCTTTCTCCTGCTTAGCAATTCTTTTTCTTTATACTCCATTTACACGGTATTAAGTATTTATAAGAGATCACTTTAAATCCCCTTTGCAGTCAGCATGTGCATGCCAAGACTCATGGCTGTTTGCTGATGCTCTATATCCAGGGAAACACACTGTGGGTAATTGCTGCTGTGAGGGTTTTGACTGAACAGGTAAAAAGTATATAAGTGCCTTTACAAAAAAAGCCATTTTTGCATCTGGCCTCTCTTATGTATGCCCAACTCAAATTCATTTAGCTAAGAATGCTGGCATGTGCTTGAGAGATAGATGTTAAGCTGGGGAGAACCAAGTGAATTTCATGTTTTGTAACTGGAAAATTACTTTCTGCTCATATAACGAGCCAATGTATGTGCTGTGTCTGCAAGGCACAGCGTGCAGTGTGGTACTGCACCCTGTTGGTCTGTTCTGTTATGAAAGCCCAACTGCATTCTCAGTACAATTTGAGGCAATTTCTTTTATATTAAACCTTTATTTTAGGCAAGCTGGTTCCAAATGCATCGTAGAGACAGGTGGGATAAAAAAAAGAAACATCCTGGCAGAGAGAGTGTGACCTACAAAAGTGAGAAGAAAAAGGTGTGTTAGAAAAGCAGCTGTGATTGAAGTGTTCTCACTAGTAAATGGGTGGAAGCAACAAAGAAAACAATCAGTAAGGAAAAGGAAAGCAGGTTTTCATGTTACTTATAGGGAAGAAAGAAGGATGTTTAAATCATTAGAAGAGTGACTCAAAAGGCTGTCTCATGTCTACAAAAGAGCAAGTTCAGGAGAACAACATTTTGGGAACTTGGTGCCAAAACTCAAATTCAAGAAAAGGTAATGTAAAATGTGTCTGATTCAGACTTATTTCCTGAGTACATGGCTACTGAGCTCATTTTAACTCAGAAAGATGACTTTAAGGTGGCCCCCCAGCAGAGGAGGAAGGGCAGGACCCTGGAAGGGGGCCAAGGCAAAGGACACAAGTGCCAAGGGTCTGGCAGGCTGTAGGAGGCAGTGTGTATATGCAGGCAAGCAGCAGGATTAGGGACATCACACCTTACAAATCAAGCCAGGCAGGGAGGTTCAGAGGCAGATCCCTGGTGAGGACACTCCTCTGCAGAGGAGCCCATGCACCCTGCTGATCATTTAGTCATATGCTCCTATGCCATTAGCAGTGTTTCATAGCTGAGCCAGGAAACAGGGCACACTCACTGAGCAGTCTTTGCCCAAGCAGCTTGCAAAATTAACTCATCCTGTTGAACCACTGACTCAGTGCTCACACAAGACTGTAGCTTCACATATGTCATTGGTCTCAAGAGCTCTTTCTCCATCCATTCCTACAGGTTACCTGCTCTGTGCCACCACCTTCTTCCCAGGGGACTTGCAAGTGAATGCAGAGATCAGCCAGTGGTTGTCATATCCTTGTTTGCTCCCATGATACTGCCCATCCTCCCATGTACAGAGAGCTCCTGGCTCTGCCTGGCCCTGCCTGGCCTTTTCTCTAATCAGTCTTGGCCTGAATGACTTATCCTAAGGCTAAATAGGATAGAAATAAGCACCAAAGACAAGCAGCTGGTTACAGAAGCTTCTGGACTAGCACCTTAAGGGAACAGGTTTTAGGATGATCATTTGGTGAAACCAGAGTCTTTTAACAGTTGTTGACAGTAGAATTTTATATCCAATGTATTGCAACAATATCAGAAATTATGTGAAGATAGGATTTGGTTTCTTCTCTTTAAGACACAAGTTTCAGTGACTCTTTGTGTCATTACTTCCTTGGAATTTAAACTAGGGTGCAGTACAAGCTGTACATGCCTGAGCATCCAAGTAGCTACTCATCACTTAAGTACATGTACAAGATGATCTGCTGCGACTTTCCTTGGGTGTTGCATTCCAGGAAGGGTTCCTACTGGTACAGCTCTTCTGTAACCAGCTGCTCCTCTCCTCACCTTTGAATGCAAAGCAGCCCTGCACTGGGCAGCTTCACACAGTGTGTAAACCAGCCAGGAAGAGTGTTTGTGTCAGCAGCTGTGATCTGCTGGTCCCCAAAGGCTGACAGAGCTCTCAACACATGCACACAGGCAGGAGCCAAAGGCTGCATGTCTAATTACTAATTTCTATGAGAAACCTCAGCATTTTCTTGCTCTCATTTTCTCTTGAGAACTGCTCTCTTAGGACTGCAAGCAGTACACAAAGGAGTCAGAACCACCCCACCTTAACCTGCAGAGGGGGAAAGCAAATTCAGTGTGAGGTAGAGCAAGCTGTGGTGAGCTCCATGTGCACCATGGCCACAGGGGGAAGCAGGTCAGGCTGCAGCCACAGAAATAAAGCCTCTCAGGGGCCCACCACCCCATCAGAGCTGGTGAAAGCTGCTGGACACTACAGGGCTGCCATTGCTGCCAGTGGAGACTGACAGGCAGACAGAATGGGGACAGCAGGCAGCAGGGTGGTCACAGCACATCAGTGGAGTGGCACAGTCTGATTCAAACCTGCACCTCTTCACCTCTCCAAGGGCAAGGTCCCTGGGATCATTAGACTTGCAAAGTGACAGAAACACGGAGTCTTCCTCCCAGCCCACACCCCAGGAGCCACAGCAGGAACCTCCTTCTGTGTGCACCCAGCAGCACCAGCTGGCCTCACAGATGGAGGCAGGAAGCAAAGGCAGCTGTCCTTGCCAGGCCAGCCCAGGGCAGCCAGCAGGACTCTCCTGTGCTCTCTCCCGTGCTTTCACAGCCCTTGGCACGTGTCTCTCAGCTGCCAGGCACTGCCTGCCTGCACCCACCTGCCAGCCAGTGCTGGGAAGGGTCAGCACACCCAGAAAGTCCCTTGAAGAGCCCCCCTTGTCCACACTGAGCAAAGAGCACATCAGCTCCTCCCACCCTCTGTAAATAACAGCCAGACAGGACTCTTCATCTTCCCTCACTACGAGCTAGCTTGAGGCAGAGCATTGCCACTCTGCTGGGCTCACTCACTGGAGATGGGACTTTGCTTGGGGCTTCCAGCTACCCCTGGGGCAGTTCTGGTATTGAGAGTCTTGACAGATGACTTACAGGGGCCAACATGGAGAACAGCATGCAGTTAGTTGGCTGAGCCCTTGGCCTTTCTTGTGTGAGATCTATATCCGTCCACTCGCCAAACATCACATTTATTGGGTTCAAACTCAGGGTAACAGCAGGTATCCAAAGTGCATAAAAACAGAAACAAAGCTTCTGGGAAACTCCCCAGCTCTGGCTCACTTCTGCTTTAGCAGGTGCAAACAGCAATATTCTCTTTCGCCTCGGGCTGGATTACAGGCAGAACATAATGAGGTCTGTGGATTTGAGAAATGGTTTAACATGCAAGGAGCAGGCAAGACCTTCAACACAGGAACACAAGACTGGAAATGGTGATCTAGCATCATAGCTCTAGCCTACTGCTTTTGAAAAAGAGAAATTTTAATTTTCACTTGACAAGCTACCTGAGACAGGCAAATTTGCTGAAGAGCAGTCACAAATAATGCCATATTTCAAACCACTGAGAACAGGTTACTCTTATCTGTTTTCAGTGTTTTTCATACATTCATCTTTATGAGATATTTAGAACTGTCTTTTCTTCCTGTGTGAGCTAATCTCTGTCTTTCTGTACCCCTCATAACATGTAAGAATATCAATTGCTTATCCTACTGTTCAAACTGAAAAAAAGAAAATTTATCTCTAAGCTGAGTCATTATTTTAAGGTGTCACTCATCCTCAGTCCCTTGACAATGAGAATATCAAGGCAAAGTTTCAGCCATTTCATCTTCTTCAGGCCCCCCTAGAGATGTTATTGTTATGAACACAGCCCTTCTTGCTTTATTATTTCACTATAACAATGCTGCAGCAGTGCAGCCAGCCAGAGGGTGACCTCCTGTGATTAGCTTGCAGCTTTGCAGGGAAATCTGGAAAAAACTTGGGTTTTTAACAACTCAGGGTTTGTCTCCCTGCATCACACTCACCAGGTGCTTCCCTGGTGGTGCCAGCAGGCTTTGTGTGGCAGGCAGACATTGCTGGGGACCATGCTCCAGGTTTGCTCAGGACTTGTCACTGGGATGGCTGAGAGGGGCACACTGTCCCCCAGGAGTGCTGGCCCAAATCTCCATGACAACAGAGTTGGAATGGACACCTGGCATGCTGAGTGACAGAAGGTCACTGCAGCAAAAAAAAACCCAACAAAACCAACCAAAACCAAATAAAAACAAAAAGGTATAAGGGGAGGAAAAGAGCAGCTGGGGAAGAGATCAAGGGGCATCTTTCAGCATCTTCAATCATATTGCAGTTCTGAGTTCATTGGCTCCATGTGCTGGGGCTTTTAAAACAGTGGTAAGAAGCAATTGCCATATAGAAAAAAAACCCAGCCAAGTCCTGTGTATTTCTACATATTACTACATTTATTTTTTAATGTAATAGAGAAAACATAGAACAAAAATATGTTTCTTTCCTTGTGGATCTTGTGATACAAAGTCAGGATGAGAGACAGGAAGTCTGGTTGGCATACAAAAGGAGAGGGTACCGAGTCCAGTTCCTTATGATCCATTTTTCAAAGTAATGAATTTTTAGCTCTATTTTCTAGGGAATTGGAGTAGTATAATTGCAGTGACTGCCTCTCCTCCTATCTGCCTTCCCACTGTGTGAAGACTCCTGAAGCCATCCTGCTATTTTTACCAAATCTGCCAAAGAAGTAGAAGTCTCAAAGATATTTAGCTCCTACGAGGATCCAAGAATGCAGGTGGCTGGCAGAGAGGGCTGAGGACGTGGCCTGAGGAGGAGAGGAAAGGGCAGCTGAGCCCTCCTGCCCTGCAGGAGCACGGCCCCGCTGCGTGAGCAGCACGCGCCGGGCTCCGAACCCCAGCGAGCATATGCTGCCTCTGGGGCTGCCAAAATGCACAGCATGAGAGGGAGATAAAGCACCACAGTGAGGAATTACTGAATACATTATGTACAGAAATGAGGGAAAGAGTAAGAGAGAACAGAATCTGGCCAGTGCTACATGACAACAAGTGCAGAGATGGTGAGCAGGTGACGAGGATGTGGGAGGATCATTTGAAATGATCTGCAGGAACTAAATTTTGTCTATAGAACAAGAACTGGGAATTAACCAGTGTGTTGATGTAACTGCGTGCCTGAGAAAACTGCTGGGTTGGAAAACATGGCAAGCCATGTCCCTTCTTTAGATAGGGGAAAAACAGAGTCAACAGCAAAACAACATTTTCCCCTTCAAGGAAGGGTGAGCCTGTTGTTCACTGAGCCTATCTCCCATTTTTGTCCTGGGGTCAATGCTAAAATTACTGGGCAGTGTAAGTGCAGTGGAGACATTTTGGAATGTGTACTGACCCTCACTTGCAGAGCCATTACACTGGAATATGTGTGCTTCCAGCATCCCTCCTGTTCCACAAGCACACACAGAGCTCACTGAAATGCTTTGTTCAGGCTGCAATCCACCAGCAAATGCTTCCAGGCATCTGCCTCTGACAAAGATAGGGGGAGTTTTCCCACAGGTATGTCTGCCATTTATTGTGGTTATGAAAAGACAAATAAACCATAAATATTTTATATTTTCTCTGCACCTTCATTTTCAGCCATTCTTTGAGAAAACAATAAATCTGACGTTCACTGCTGTAAGCAGCCTTGACTCACACCAGACACCTGCCCACCAGCACGGCTGTCACACTGCACTCCCTGTGCACTCCCTGCTCATCCTGTGCCTCCCCAAGAATTCTTCATTAGGTCATCACAGTTGTCTCTAATGAGTGCTAATTCTTTCTCTTGCCCACACCTTCTTAATGTGACACATGAACTAGGAAGCCCATAAGTAGAGCAAAGAGAAGTGCATCCTTGGTTATCTTACTCTGAATAACAGTGATATCATATACAAAGTAAGTCCAAATTTTGATTGTGGTTATGGTTATTCTTGAGCAGTTTCATGAGAGGCAGTTGTATTTCACATGGCAATTGATAGTGGGATTAAAAAATAAAGATTTACAGATTAAAAATTACTTAGTTCATTAGTTCATTAGTGTGGGGTAGGGGTTCCTATAGAACATTTTATTGAGGAATATTACTTTACTACACAATGCAAAGAAAATAGCTCAGCTAAATGGTTAAGTTTTACTTTTCTGAGGTTTACGTTCATTTTTAGATGAAAATATTTGTTGAGCATAAATGACTATGCTCCAGAAAGTGCTGTGCACTGCCAAAACATTTTTGATCCTAAAATAATTTTTTCTGATCATATGGAAACTATTCTTAACTCCAGAAACTTGGATGCCATATTGGCAGGTTGCCACCCAGGGTAAACCAAAGATATTCTGTCCTTGGAGTGGGAAAGGTACATGGTTCACAGAAGCTCTTAGAAAAAAAAAAAAAAAAATCAGCATCAGGAAGTATCTTGGCCAAGAGGAACTTGGCAGAGCAGTATTTTAGCTTTGCTGAGGGACTGTGTATGCCCATTGAAGCAGTAACATCTGTGGAGGAAGGGCAGAGCACAGGGATACAATGCAGTTTTATGGCAGCGCTGCTTAGTCAGGGAAAGGGACTCCAAAGGGAGCTGATGCAGCCAGCTGGCTGCCTGAGGAACGGGGTAACGATTGTGGAAGGGATCAAAAAGCTATCAAGTGCTCCAGTTCTCCCATAATGAATTTCTGAGCATTAGTGAAGCTTGCAGTTGAAGTATATAGGTGTGATATCAGGAAATATTGAGTGGTTTTTTCCGTCTTTAAGTCATTAAAAATTAATTTGAACTCACAAGCAAGCCAAAGCAATGACAAAACTCCAAAGAATCTGAAATTCAGCATGAGTGAAGGAAATACAGAAAGAATAATGTGCCTTTGTTCACAGAAATTCAGTGTGTTCTCTATTGGTATGATGGATTCCCACTGGATTCAACTGTGCACCTCATGGAGTTGCTCTCTTGCAAAGCACAGCAAAGCCTATTTTTTTTCAGTGAAATGTGTTGAGTATGGAGCAAAAAACATCGCCTAAATATATTTATTTATTTATTTCATTTATTTATTTATTTACTTATTTATTGCTCAGGTCACTGAATTTCTTATTTTGCCTTTACTGAACTCTGGGAGATTTATTAATTTTTCTTTCATTTACCACAGTTACCAAACAACAGCAATTATAGGGAAACTATCACATGATCAGTTCCAGAAGTGCTAATTTAAGACATTTCTAACCTTGCACCTCTCCTTGAACTTTCATGGATAATTTCCATTGTTAAAGCATTAAGCATTTACCCACTTAAACCTCAAAATGTTCTTTTCTTTCCTACTCTGAAAGAGCCCTTCAAACAGCAGAAAAATTACTTCAGCAAGACCATAAAATTGATTGCAGAGTCATTATGTCAAATGCCTACCAAAACACAGAGAAATATAATTTTTTCCTTATGTTTTCTAATATCATCATGGGTGTTACATCAGTACTACAACAACGAGCAAGGCAGTTCCAGGGAGCATTGAAATTTCCATCTGGCAATGGTCCTTCTGGTGTGTATTATCTTTTAGCATGCTTTCCTGGCATCTGCCAGCTGCCTTCGGGAAAATTGATACGCTATTTTCGTTTGTTCCATTTCTCCTCCCTGTTAATGTGCCTTTGTTATTGCCGTGTGGAGTTCATGAGCTGCACCAGGAGATGGCAGCAATGGAAACCATTCGTGCCCTCCCTTCAGAAACGATCTCTCCTGCTGGGCTGCGACCACAACGTGATTATCAACCAACATTTAAAAATTGCTTTGAAAAACCAAGCAAAGCAGACTTTACAGTTACAGACACTGAAAGAGATGAAAAAAAAAAAAAAAAAAAAAAAAAAAAAGAGCTATGAAGCGTGAAAGGAACTACGGGATCCCTTCCCAGGATCTGAAGGTCATTTTTTCACCACCTAAGTTGCAAAGGCCACAGATAGACGTCAATAGATAGAACTGTTGGAAGGCATGACTTTCCCAGGCTACCATGACCAAAAAGGTCTGAAGCAGCTTTAATTCATCTTATCTTCATGGCATGGAAGAGAAAGCATTTGAGTCTAGAGCAGAGGAGGACTGGGGAGAGTCTGCAAAAATACCAAGATCAGAGATTGGGTTTGAGGCTGCTGGACTTTGACCATGTCTGTGATTTGGTGAGAAGAGGCACAGGGAGCAAGCTGCTTATTTAACTGCTTTCAGAAAACAGGTGAAGGGACATGCAGAGCCAGACAGAACATCTACTTAGGAGAAATGAGTGTTTACACAGGCAAATTACCATACATATTTCCCACAGGACTCAAGCATTATTAGACCTGTTACAAACTTTGACAGCAGCCACTGAGGAAAAAAAGGATCTTATTTACCCTTCTAAATACAGACCAGTCTTCAGGGCAATACAGCTGCTAAATTTACTGGCATGGCTGCCTGTGTTACAGCCAGGATTTATCATTCATGATAAATGCAAAACTGTCTCAGCCTCACTTACAAGCTTTTGTTCCAAGCATATTATTTATTTATTGCCCAAAATTAAGAGCATATGGGGAAAATAAGCTTCCCCACCAGGAGGTAATGTTTGTATGCCACTGAACAGAAGGAGTAGTGGAGCTGGGGGCTGTGGCAAAATTCCAGTTCTGCCCTGGTCCTGGGCATGTGTCTCCACAAAGGGTTAAGAGGCAAAGGTTGCCAGTTATGTGCTCTCCTGAAAAGGAATTTGAGTGATGAGAAATGACACAGCTCCTTGTCATGTTTCTTGTCAAATCTGGGGCTCTACGTTGTCTTGCTGCCTTTGTGAATAAACAGGAACTCCCATCCTGGAGAAACATGTGCTTTCATCATCAATGTATCCTCACAGAAAGTCTGTAACACTTAAAGCTTTGGCTAATTGCTTGTCTTAATGAGACAGATAACACAATAAATCGTGTTTATGGAAATCAATCTCTCCTGCATCGCACTCTTTCCATCAGTGGGAAATTAGTAGTGACTACTGGAAACAAATGATATTCTAAGATTTTATGGGCCTTGCTTGAGTTTAAAAAGGCTAATATTGCCAGGAGGGATACATGGTTTTTGTAACTACAAGACACTTCAATCATGGTAGAGACTTCCAAGCAATTTTGCCTTCTGTAAATTAAAGATCCACAACCCTCAGGGTGAGGGTTGTTATTGCAAGAAAATATCACTTATATTGTCAGAGATCCTCCGTGCAACCCAGGTCAGTGATTATTTTGATGTAAAGCCAAATGGAGTAAAAGAAATGCAGATCAAATGAAGCCTCCTTTAGTTATATAAAAACCTTTAATTATGAGGTTAGTTGATTTTCAGAACAAAAGATCACAACCTCTGGGTTTGTTCATAGTTGAATATACTTTGTGACTAAGAGCACATGAGGAACATGGACTTTTGCACCTCTAATTATTCCTGTGGTTAGTTTGTATGAGAAGCACCCTTTCTTAAACACCTCAATTGCAATTATGTCCTATTACTACCTGTGTTAAAAATTTTTCTACAAGCTACAGTGAGTATTCATCCTTTGTGGGTCTATAATACTCTAATATGTAAATGTGTTTCTCTTCCTTATTTCTGGCTCCTCAATTGCATCAAAAGGCAACATGATTTATATTTTCAGCATGTTATCCTACTGGTCTTAGATGCTTTTAAATAAAAAATGGAAGGGAAGGTACATGCAGCATTACTGGTATGTCTTTGATCTTTGAGGATATGCCCCTCATTCCTCCAGCCCTAATTATATAACATATAAATAAACTAGAGAGATTTAAAGATATTTTAATAATTCTAGGTACAATTAAAAATAGAAAAAAAAAATATATGCAGGAAGAGAAAACAGTGTCTAACTGCCCTCTGAGCAGATCTTCTCAATGCTGACCAAAAAAGGCTGGAGAGGTGTGGTATCACAGAGAAGCATGGGGGTCCTGGACAGCAGCATCCATGCTCTGTTGTTTTGCTCCATCAGCTTTGCCCTGCAGGAGGAGGAAAGGGCACTGGGAGGCTTGTGAGCTCCTCCCCTCTCCCTGCTTCAGTGAGTGCTGGCTGCCTTTAATAGCAGCAACACAGGGCATTTCTGTGAGTCTCCTTTAAAAATGAGATCCCCTCTGAAACGCCTGAATTTAGAAGCAGATTTATTATCCAGGCTGGAATAGTGATTGGCTCTCACCACTGTCACCAGGCAAAAGGGAGCTCTCTCTAGATTCAATAGGGAAAGCTAACAACAACAACAACAACAACAAAGCAAAAAAAAAAAAAAAAAAAAAAAAACAACAAAACCACCTCAACCAAAAAAAAAAAATACACCAAAAACCCAACAAAAATTACACAAATGAAAAACAACCTGATAGCATGACCTTGTCCTGCCTTGTCACTTGATCACCTTTCATAACCACAGCAGTAATATCTTACACAATACAACACTGCATGGTACTGTATTCTATCTTGCAGTATCTTATCTTTTCCACTATAGCCTTGTTCATACTGTTTTCAGTCCTGACCCCACTGTCTCTGTCCTAGAAGTAGCAGGGAGACTAGTGGAATGGAGCTGCTAGAGGTAAGGACACCCCTTACCAGGCCTGACCCCGACCCCAGCACGCAGGCAGGCTGATGTCCCAGCCTGGCCTCAGGCTGTCCCCATCCCCATGGATACGTCTGATGGCAGTAGGGCTGCCAAAGAGGCAGTCAAGGTCTGAGCAGGGCTTGAGTGCTGATCTTCTGGAGATGAGGATTTGGGTTGTAATGACATTACTGGCAGGTGTGGTGAGGTGTTGGCATCAGGCTGACCAGTTTAGGGCGCTGACCTCAAGGCAGAGGAATGCTGCCAGCACTACACACTGTGATTACCAAGGCAGCTCACGAGGCACCACATCTCTGGCTATTTCCACTGTGTCTCTGCTACATAGTCCCAGCACTGTCACCACGGGGCACCCTCAGGGATGGGAGTGCAGTCCCTCCATGCTGCCTGCAGGGACAGCCCCCAGAGGGGATGGCCACAGGGGAATCTCTGACTCTGCAGGCACATTGTCTGTTTGAGAGTTGCATGTTTCTCTTTGCATGCTGAGGGGCCAGAAGAAACTATGTTCAGTAGTTTTCTCTCTTATATGAGGAAGTAGGCTGCTGGAGGCAGATCTCACCCATGTGGAATCACATTTGCAAATACTCAATATGAAACTGATGCAGGGACACATATTTTCCTCTCCCTCTCTCTCTCTTTTTTCATTTTTTTTTGTTTGTTTGTTTTTTTGCTTAGTTTTGTTTTTTTGTTTTAAACAGAGTTTCTTCTTTCTGCTTCTGTCTTAAGGTCCTTTTGCTGGGAATAATTGGGAAGCAGCATGCTTTTTACCCACAAACCTCAAATGAAATTTGGTATTTCTGACAGCAAATATGTGGGTATTTTCCAAAGTTTCTCTTGGGGATGGATATTTACACAACACTTCTCATGATAAAATCCCACTTTTCTTAAGCAACCTGAAAAAACTGCTCACATACTGTAGAAAAACCTTGAAAGGATGGAGACAGCAGGTGCACAACAAGGCTAAGAGTTTGTACTCCTGCACCCTCAGGTCTGAAACACGCTTGAGAGCAAATGAGATTTGTGTGGCAACATCATTGCAGTGGATGTGCCAAGCACACAGACCAAGGTGACAAAGCTGGGACATGTGGCACAGGCGACTGACGTGGCAAAAGCATTGTGGCTTGTCACGTGTCACTGAGGAGCTGGTTGTGAAAGACACTGTTTAAACAAACTGTTGTGTACATTTCCATGACAGTACCTGTCTGTCCAGATCCTTAATTTTAAAATGCAGCTCTTAAGCATATTTGAATGAGTCATTATTTTTGGCCAGCATTGTCAGTAACTGGAAAAACTAAACATCATTGCACTGTGCATCCCCTGCACTCCATAGATTGCACAGCAGTTTTTTATAGGTTGCCTCCTATTTCTGCTCTGTCCACGCCCTCTTTTCTCTTTCGCATCTGAGAGCATTCTTCTGTTGGAATGAGCTCTCCAACGCAGGTATCTACTGGATACATACTTTCTTCCCCTTGGTGCAAAATCTCCTCTGTATAGTTTCTCTTTGAGCAAATGGTGACTACTTGGTTCTGTAAATTTATACAGTGCTTGAAATGGCAATGAAAAGTCAAAACCTTTTGAGTCCTTTGGGAGACAAAGCCAGGGCCCACAAAAACCCTTCACGCCATGTCTGCTTATTTATGTTTGCCTGTAATTGGGTAAGCATACAACATGGCATTCAATTACTTACAGAGAATAGAAAGGATATTACAGACATACTTGGGCAGGAATTGCCTGATTCTGAGACCAGTCAACCAGAAAGCAGTAGCTGGAGCCTCTAGTAAGCACGTCCTGCACTTCCAACAGCAGTTGGAGCAGCCCAGCTCTGAGAAAATAAGTTGATGAAATCATTGAGAATATCTTAATCTTCTCAGCTTAAGTCAAAAATATTCAAATAAGTCTGTAAAAGAGGAGGGGAGCAGGATGAAAGAGAGTAGGCTCATGGTGGCCATTCTGAGAGAAAAGTATACAAGGACACTGAACCACTTGAGGAAGGAAAAGTGTTCCCAGATGCAGGTGGGACACAAGCCCGGGGAGGGGAGGGAGGGCTTGGAGACAGTGAATGGAGAGTCAAGAAGGGAGTCACAGAGTCATCCTGCGGGGAAGAGAAAGGCAGGAATGCAGAAGTATCTGGGATGTGCCAGGTCTTTGATCCTGAGGTAACCATAAGGCATAAGCCTGGTACTTCCATGCTTTGCCTTTGGTAGAATAAAAGCCATGTAGCTGTCGTCTCTTTTGATACCCCAGAAAAAGACCAGCTCCCCCTTCCTTGGAAATGACCCCTGCCAATTCTTGCTTAATCAGCTCTCTGTAAGCCAGCAGCTGAAACAATCTTTTCCCTCTGACAATGAACCACTTTTCATATTTTCAATTTTTAGTGTGAAGAGAAGCCAATACATGAAGCCTGCATATCATTCAGAGTGCAGAGTATGAGCTTTAGCAGGTCCCAGCAGCTTCAGTGTGACTGCAGAGAGAAATCACCTTTCATATAAGCAGCAATTAAATAATAATCTTTCAAATAAGCAGCAGTTGCCAATGATGGAATGGAAAAAGAACTGCAATTACATGGTAGATAGTAACAGTCATATTGTTACATTTCCCTCCATTTCAAGGAAAAAATATGATTAAGAAACAACACCTTTTAATAGTCATTATTTTGGCAGCCTGGCAAATGTATAAGCAACAAGTGGGTGACTGTGCAACACAAAAATGTGGACTTCTGACAGGAATTTCTTGCTCTTGAGAGGAAGCAGCCTAATGCTGCCACTAATTACCAGGACACCAGAAACAAGGGGTTGTTAATGGAACTTAAAATTGCCATGTAAATTGGAAGGTGGTGCCTTTATAAAGGAGGTTTTAAATATTGCCTATGAGGAATTGACTATGACATTCCAGAATAACAGAAATAAAGTAAGAATTAATAATGCATAGTGAAAGATCATGGATTTCAGGATTTAAAAAATTTCAGGAGTCAGCTAGGTTGTTAATGAACTTCATGGGGAGGGAAGGAGAAAATACAATACAAATTTCAGGCCTGTTTAAAAAAAACATAATGACAAACTGTTTCAGACAGGGTACTTCCAATTGACAGAGAGATGGGAAAGCAATCAATGACACTCAGGAGAATTCATTTGGAGTACTGGTCATCTCAAGGAAGAAGAATTGCCATGGGAACCAGTGCAGAAAAAGACTCAAGACCAGTCAGGAGACAAAAACAACAGCACTGAAGTCCAGATCATGCTGCCCAATTTCAGGCACTTCACAAAGACACATAAAATAGGAGCACAGTCACCAGGGTCTCCTGTAGCCAATGGAAGGAAATGGACACCTCCAGTCATTCAGCCTACCTAAGTTCTGACTTGGCTTCTAAATTAGATGATTTATTTAAATACTCTAACTACAAAGGGAGCATATTGCCCTAGGGAATGTGCATGGCACCCTGAAAAGCAGAGGGTCAGAAAGAAACCAGCTGCTCCCAGAAGTGTAAACATCACAGAAGAGGTCAAGGTGAGGTTTAGCAGCAAGACAAACTGATATGTTCTAGGCAAAAATAAATTTTTCTGATAAACAGAAGGCTGATCTTTGGAAACAGCTTTCCATATGTACATGGAGGAATAAGCTACTTGCCTCAAAATGCAGCTGAAGATGTTCATTTAAGAAGTTATATGAAAGAGTTATATGAATGTTTGCTGAAAGAGCAAACATTTGGACTGGCAGATACAAAAAGTTCCTTTCTCATCTGTTTTGCTATGCTGTTTTATTTGGATTTTTTGTTACAAACAGGACTAATCCTTTATACTGGCATAAAAGGGAATTCTTGTAAAATCACATGTGTTTTGAAAAAGAATTATTGGAAGGTGCTGCTGCCTTGTCATTCTCCATCTGTATCAAGGGGAAGGGCTGAAAATTTTGTTTCCTGGGACCAGAATTGCTCAAGACCAAAATAAAAAACAGCTACAGCTGAACAACTGACCTACACTCAGCAAACTGAGCAAAATGCTTGCTGTCCAAAGCAAGGGAGGCCAGCTCTCCTAAGTGATAGACAAATGCATGGCAAGGTGCTGTTGGGAAGGAACAGAAGTGCTGTCAACATGCTCCCAGTTGTCACTGGCACAGGCAGCGTGTGCAGTAGGGTGTACAACAGATGGCAGGTTAGGCAAGGTAGTGTCTTAGTTTTTGCAGCAATGGAAACTCATTGTCCATGGACCAGCCCCATGTAAAAGCCTGAAGTGATTGAACCATGCAGTTAGAAGTGTCCTAGCAAATACAAACACAGCTTGATCACAGCTGTGTATTGCCAAAAGTGTGGGAGAGCACAGCCAAGGGCCTGGCAAACGGATAGAAGAGGACATGGGAGTGTAAGCACAGAGTGATTTTGGCAGGAGCATTAGCAGAAATGAGACTGGAGCATTGTCTCCTGCTATTTAATCCTTCCTAATTTTCAGTGGAATGACCCTCTATGCACATTGACAAAAAATAATGTGGCAGAAACAGAGAAGTATCAGATTGTCCTGCATCGATATTGGCTAACCAGTTGGGTCAACAGTATTCTAATGCAACAGTGATGTGTGCTAAAAGAAACAAGATGTATACTCCTGAAAATTCTATTGCATGCTATAGAAAGGCTGTGTCACAGTCCCCTAATTCTATGCAACCCTTGTATTTTGAAAATAATTTGGAACGACGAAAGTAATTTTGAATTTTATGTTTAAACCTGAGCCTGTGTCTAAAATTATATATATATATTTCATTTCAGAATAGGAGAAAGTAGCTGGTTTTCCTGTGTAATTCTTAGCATGAACTTGGTGGCTGATATTAGGATAGACAAAATTTTGCAAAAGACAGAGAACCAAGTGAAGCAAGACTCAAAATGACAACATACACGGCCCTAAGATGCATGAAATACATGATTTTACAAAACAGTTTTACAATAGCAATTACATTCATTATTCAAAGTCATTTATTTCTTGTGGCTTGTCCCAGAAGAAACAATAAATGAGAGAAAAATATAAAGTCATGTACACTTTTTGTTTAAAAAAAAAAAGTTAATCCTTATTCCAACAAAATCTTATTAGCTGTTGCAAAATGTTCACAAGGGCTTTGTGTTTGTCAGAGTCTTATCTTTCTTTTTCCATGGGGTCATAGTTGCTCTGTAATGCTGTTACTGTTAAGGATAATGTTTGTGGTCAGTTGCTATTGGCAGTGACAGTCAAAGTTCAGGCAACCAAATTTAGACATGAAATTAATAATGGCGTATGTACCAGAGAGCCGAATTATGCATTGTTTCTTCATGACTTACCAGGAAAAATTCTTACTGAGGGCCAAGAAAGCTTAGCATGAATAAATAATATATATGGAGTGAAGGATCTCCCTCAGAAAATTGATGTAAGTATCAGTATAACCTGAATAAAAAGAGACAAAATATCTGAACTATGAATGCAGTTGAAACCCCTGCTGTGGAAAGCCAGGGTTCTGTGCCACTGAGGATGTGCTTAGCTGTATAAATACACAGTGTTTCATAAAGTCCACATATACTCTACTGCAGAAATTGTTAATTTATAAAGGATTGTAAATTTGAGTGCAATATATGCCTCTAGCACCTTACATATAGTTTGAACAGTACCAAGGCTGTGGAGAGGATTTATCTGTGACCACTAAGCACTTACCTGATTTGCACAGTCATGCCTCTGTCTCAGAGCAGGCAGGCTTGCTAAATCCATCTGCTCACCATAAATAATTGAACTTCTTTCCTGACTGGTTTATTTTCCCTTCAAAATGTCCTCTGTGTGTCTACTCACACACGGCTGCTGAAATTTGGGAAAAACATATGGGTTCGTTTTGTGCCATCTTACAGCTTTGGACTTCAGCCACCTGCAGACATCATGAGCTTCCCCCAGTGTCTGAAGTTAATCCACCAGCTAAGACCAAACCTCCCTCAGGAGCTAATAATAGTGACTCTAGTAGTAAGCCTGCCATCACATTTATTTTATTCTGGACTTGGGGTTCTTGGACATGCTTGCACCACTACTTACTGGTCAGGCTTCTAAAACATAAGCAAGAAGACAAGAGGTAAATAACGTAAGAAATATGAAAAGACCTCCATTGTGGATAGTGTGTATTTTTTGCTACAGTGTAATACTCCTGAAACATTATATCAGGAACTGCTTAGCCTTCCAGTACGTTTTCCAGCATTCAAAGGGAAAAAGGCTGCAGCTCTTGGCTACTGCTGCCCATTAAAAATTCATGTCACTTGCAATCCCTGTCTCAGAAATAAGAGGAGTTCTTTGAGAACTGATCAGATACGTCTTGCATGTACACTTGGAAGTACATGCATTCATCTGAGCACCTTCCCAGTGAAGACCAGACATGAAATTTCCCTTCTAAGTCTTATTTTTTCTCCCAAGACACAAGACTGGGTGCCCTACCTATGCAAAGGAAATGAGTGAGTTTCTTCTGCCTACAGAGTCAAGTCAGCCCCCAAG
Organism: Oenanthe melanoleuca; assembly: GCF_029582105.1. NCBI lineage: Eukaryota > Metazoa > Chordata > Aves > Passeriformes > Muscicapidae > Oenanthe > Oenanthe melanoleuca. The sequence continues at coordinate 44,911,773 of NC_079334.1, forward strand.
CAAGCATTCCCCTGTAGCAACTGTAGCCAGAATTGAGGGGGCTGTGGCTCTAATTTATCATAAGCAATTTATTTTCAGCAGTGTGACTACATGTCAGCGCTGACAGCATTTGTAGCATTAAGTGTTCCGGAGAGAGGATCATGGCGCTGCTTGGAGGCACTCACTCTGAAGGCCTGTCAGTCCTGGTACGTCACTAAAAACACAGGCATTTTGCAATATTTTTTCAGGGAATGCCTTAGCATGGATCATTTTCCAAGTTTGGATGAGCTTGGGGTCCTCTTCTGGATTCAAAGACAGTCATGTCTTAAGGAACAGGAGAAAGAAAAAAGAAAATCTAAAGAATTTTGTACGCCAAGATACAGGTGCATTGTGAAAAAGAGGAAGAAAATACACCCATATGAATCAAGGATCCATATGATTCTGACTCCTTTACAGCACTTAATAGTGTACAAAGAGTATGTCTGGCCATACCTCCAGCTGGTCATAAATTATGATGGTTTACATGTCTTTAAAATAAACTTTGGCACACAAATACTAAGCCATATAAACCGAGTCAGTCACATACGTATCAACAGGGGTGAAGCTCTTAATTAGACCTTTTCTTGGGGCCTTAGTCAGCATTAAGCTGTCTGTGCTCAAATGCAGCTCTGCTGTAGGGCAGCTGAGTGACCTTGGATTAGAACACAGTGTGAAAAAGAGCTGTAAGAATTGAGGGCCACCCACTTTCCTGCACTGAAGCACTCTCCCTTAGTCCTTGCCTCAGCTACGGGTATGACTGTATCTGGCCACACACACGTACCCAGACCCTGACCCAACTGAGAAGGTCCTGGATCCTTCCCATCACTGTGGGCTTGTCTAATGATGACCAGACTGGTGGTTGGTTGGTTGGTCCTGGTTATTGTCACTGAACCTGATTCTGATCCTGACTCACTGGCTTGGCTTTTCTGGCTTGGCATCAGATCTCCTTGTCACTGTATTCACTGGGATGGTTACTGGTGATCTGTACTCTTGGCTGAACTTCTAGCCACCACCAGAACTGCTTTGCTATTCTTGTTTGGGTGCTGTGGTACTTGCTAAGGAAGCCACTATCATGCAAGTCTTACTATCACCCTCCACTCCCAGCTTGCCTTGCTACTCCATAAAACACTTTTCTCCAAAGGATGTCACCTCTCACCTACCACTGGTATCATTGTGCCTCTGGAACTGTGACACTCCTGACACCAGTAGTTCCAGCACAAGCCAGACAATAGGAACATGGATTGCTGACACCATGTGACTCTCCTTTTAGCCAAAGATTTTTGTTAGAAAGCTGTCTTGAGCCAGCCTACTGGCGCCATGCATTCCTGCCAATGGGATAAATTAGGAGAGTGGGCAAGAAGTCAGCAATCAAGACAGAGTCTGCTCTGTCACAGACAGACAGCAAAACTAAGCAGTGATACATAACTCCTCTTGTGTGACCTCCCTTAACTGCTGGTCAAATAACCAGGGAATCTCAGTAACCTGCAGGAGACTTCATATTTCAAAAGCCCAAGTAAAATGCAAAGTGGTCACAAACCCAAAGTAGTCACAAGTTTTTTGTCACCTTTTGTAATTTATTCTAGTTGTCTAAGTCTGGCAACAGCACTTCATATTTTAACTGTTGATTTTTCCACTTCATCTGCAGCATTCTCTCCAGGGCACCTCTTCTGGTAGGACCATCTTCAAGTACACAAGGGTATATTAATTCTTTCAACTCTACCAACATCAGGTACCACTGATGTTACACCTGGGCTGCCACATGGACGTGCACAATTCAGCACACAATTCAGACTGCCACACCTGCAAGGATTTCACCATTAAACCAAACCTGGCAGCCTCAGACAGCAGTTGTGAGACACGGCTATAAACCAGAAGGCAAAAACTTCAATTCTGTTGAGGCCAGTTGGCCTGCACCTCAAAATCAATCTGTATATTACAAGGCTGAACACACAGGAAATAGTCAGGACATGACTGCTCTCACTCCAGTGGCATTGGCATCTCACAACTCAAATACTCCCACCATACAAGTTTGCTTGGCTCCTATTGGGTGTTGTAGTGTGTCCAGTGCTGCTCCATAGTTCTAATAACGTCTTGTGTACCCAGGAGTAGTTTTGCCTTCTGCATTTAATTGCCACTCCTTTGCCAACTTACCTGGAAGGGTGTCCTTTGCTCTAACATTTCATCCTGAAAAACTAGTGAGAAAAAACTAGTGCCCTTGAGACATTTACATGTTGCCCTGTATAGATGCAGTATATACTGACTTCTGTCTTTTCTCTGCTCTTCCTAAACAGGATGCTAAAAGACCTGGCTAAGCCGTTTTAGAAATTTGAACCTCCCATGCCCAGGGAATTGTTCACCAGGAGTTTCATGCTGTGCAGCAATGGAAAACATTGGGCTCAGGTACAGCCAGCTACCATTTTCTAGAAGCAGAGACCTCCAGCATTTCCCGACCCAGCATGCACAAATGGGTCACTAACTCCTTTGTTTTTTGTGCGGCATACATATAGAGAATTGTTATGGAAGTTTACCTTTCTGGAAGTCACTGTAAATACATTTTGTACGCAACAGAATTCAAACAGTGTAATCACTATTGTGTCTTATGTAACCTTTCAGCACATTCTGTAAAACTGCCTTCCCTTCTTCAAACACTGCAGCTCTGATACGGCCTGTCAGTGAACATTCACAAACATTCAGAGCTCAGAAATAAAACCAATATCTGTTTGGTGGACAGGAAAGCTACTGTATCTCTATTAATTAATTAATTTAGTTATTTATTTGATGTTTAGCAGAGAATGTTAAAATCAAATTTTGAATTAAAAAACATTGGATTAAAAATACAAGTCTCTAAATTGGAAGATATAATTAACAAAACTAATTTCTGCTATGACACAGTTAGGCATCGATCCTGCATATCTGTTTTTAAGTGAGAAGGCACACTGTGGTTTTGGGCTCCTCCGTACAAGAAAAGCAAGGAGCTACTGTTGAAGGCTCAGTGGAGGCTCACAGAGATCCTTTGGGGCCTGGATCTTTTATGGAGACTGGAAGCTGGGCCTTTAGTCTAGAGAACATTGTGATGGGATCACAGTAATGCATACAAATATCTCAAAGGTGGGTGCCAAGAGGATGGTGCCAGATTCTTCTCAGTGACAGGATGACAAGCAGTGTCCATAGACTAACACACAAGTTCCCCCTCAACATGAGGAAGAACTTTTCCAGTGGGGGTGCACTGGAACAGGCTGCCAGGGAGATCGTGGGTTCTCTCCTCTGGGGACATTCAAACCCCACCCGGACACGTTTCTGTGCCACCTGCTCCAGGTGATCCTGCCTTGGCAGGGGGTTGGACTGGATGATTTCCAGAGCTCCTTTCCAAAACAAACCGTTGTGTGATTTTGTGAACCCTTCCGGCATTCTCCGCCCACACGGCGAGCAGCGCCTGCCACGGCCCCTCACACGCACAGGGCTGCGCACGGCCCAGCCGAGCTCGCCCTTCCCGCTGGCAGCCGCGCACATGACACCGGGCCGGAGGCCAAGCCGAGCCGAGCCGAGCCGAGCCGAGCCGAGCCGGGCCGGCACTGAGGGACCCGCGCTTTGTCCCCCGCCCCGCGCCCTCAGGCGCCCCCAGCGCCGCCCCTGACTGGCGCGGCCCGCCGCTCCCGGCGTGCACCGCGGCACGACGCGCGAGGCGCCGCTGACGTCCCGGCCCCGCCACTGGGCAGCGGCGCTCTGGCGTCACGAGCTCGCGCTGCTGAGTCAGCGGCCCACCGTCGCAGCGCGCGGCCATTGGCTGCAGCGGCGCGGGGCCCCGCCCCCGCAGCCCGGTGGGGCTATAAAAGCGGCTCCGGCGCCCCCTCCGCGCCTTTAGCCCCGGGTGTCTGAGAGGAGAAAGATGCATCGACTCCGCTCACGGGCCTCCACGGGGATTTCTGCCTTTGCCGCCAGTTCGCCCTCCGCCTGCTCTCGCCAATCACCTCCGCTGCCCCGGCCCGAGAAGTCAGCCTCGCAGAGGCGTTGGAGTAAAAAGCGCTCCTGCTCTTCTATCGGCTGATTGTCGCTGATTCCCGGGCGGGGGGGAGCAGAGAGACCGAGACCCGGAGAGGGGCCGCGGGAGCCGAGCCGAGCGCCGCTGCGACCATGCCCAAGCCTAAGAAGCGGGGGGGCAACCACCAGCGCGGAGCCGGTGAGCGCGGCCGGGCCGGCGGGTTGGGGCGCGGGCTCTAGACGGCGCTTCGCGTGGCCGCGGGAGGGCCGCCCTGTGCGGCGGTGGGGAGAGCAGGGCGGGCGGGCGCGGGGCTCTCGCCGGCCGGGCCGCGCCGGGCGGGTGACAGGAGCCGTTCCTGAAACCGCCACCTCACGCCGCTGCGCGCATGCGCCGGGAGCCGGGGCCGGCGGGCGCGGCCGCGCTGGCGCCGCCGGCGGCGACGGGAGCGCCCCGGGCAGCGGCGGCCCGGCCGCGGGACCGACCGCCGCACCGCCCCAGCTGCCGCCGCTGTGTCCTAAAACAATCCCCTGTTCATAGCCTCAAATAGGATGTTACGAAATAAGCAGTCTAAATACGGGCGCCGAATGTGCGTGTCTGAGGTCCTGATGCTTGGGGCAGAAGGGAGGTTTTGTGGGGTGGTGAGAAATTGCACTTCAGGCTAGCAGAGCTGTGTGCAGCATCGGTTTCTAATACCGATTTTTCAGGAAGTGAGCAGTTTTTATATGCTCTTATTCTGTGAAGAGCTTGCTGTCGTTCTTGCGACTTCTGTTGAATTCCTGTTGGATAGCAGCAGTAGCGAGAAGGTGGCTCTGTGCGAGCTATGAGCTTCCAAGTTTGTTCGTTCGTGCATTAGCTGGTGGGGTTTTTTTGGGTTATTGTTAATGATACACGTGGATACAGCTGAGAACAGCAAAACTTCCGGAGTGTGACTAACTTCATTGGAAGAACTTGGACACTGATCCAACTGAAAGTTGATTCTACCTAGATAAAAATAGTTATTTTTGGGGGGTCTTGGTAATGTGGGAGTGTGCCTGGAGCTCACAATACAAGTAAGCCATGTTGGAGAAATAACAGATATGAAAAGGGAGGTGAACACTGGTAAAAATACTATTTTTTTCAAAAAGTCTGAAGCTGCTGCACTATGGCACTCTTGGTCCCGAGAGAGAAAACTTCTATCCCCTGTTGAAGCATTTGATGTTCTGGCTTGTATTTGTAATTCAGTAGTAAAAGAGTTGGGCATTGCTGATGCTGCACATACTACACTTAATCCCATAAATCCTGCATTGAACTGGATAATGTATGCTTGCCTAGAGGTTGAACTTACTTGTCTTGAAGTTCCTCAAAATTAAAAAATAAAGACTGTGTGGCAGGTTTTTTTAGGGAGCTCATTATAACAGTTAAATGAACACAGACCTATTTTTAAAGCATTGTCACAGAAAACTGCATTAACATGAAGTTGATTGTAGAAAGATCCTATATTTAGAGTAGGAATTTTATCCAATATCTGGAGTAGGAATTGGACCTGTACTAGGCAGGCCCTTGTTCACTTTTCAAAAATGATCTTTCAGAACAGAGCCAAATAAGTCTTCAGAATAGATGGGAGTGAAGGAACCAGCAGAGGATGGAAATGTGGTTGGGTCAGGGAGTGCCAATCTTCTCTGGGAGGGTTCAGTTCTACTTTTGGTGCTCAGACCTTCCTTTTTTTGTCTGAGAAATGACTAAACTGTTGTATTCATCTTTCCTTAAGGTGGTCAGCCCAGAAACGTGCAGCCTTTTAGTGATGAAGATGCTTCAATTGAAACTATGAGCCACTGCAGTGGCTTCAGTGATCCTGCTAGCTTCACTGAGGATGGTAAGTTCTTCCATTTATATAGATTCATCTTCTAAAAACACAAACCTGATTTGTTTTAGTAATTTTAAGTAGTAGACTGCAAGTAGTAGTAATGAAGTAATGGCATTACATTAACACTATGTGATGGTTAATCCAGTGGCTATTTGTTTTTGTTTGGTAAGAATATATTCCAGGTTTCATGAGCCTTGTGAAACTGTCAGGCTTTTTTCTATTAGAGTAGACAATAAAATACAGAGTGCTGATATAGACACAATAAGAATTTTAAGGTGAATTATAAGATACAGATTTTCATAACCGGTAGTTGAAGCAGTAAGGACTGCACAAGAGTTTAAGATGGGAAGAGTCACATTTGCCTGTTTTGAGCTAGATTTGTACTTTGTTTCCTTTGGTATCATTGCTACCTAGACTGCTCTAATGTCATTTTGTTGAGAGGAGAGGACCTGAAAGCCTGTTGCAGGGGGATGAGCAGGGAGCCATCTCTGGATATGTGCTTCTCTTACCTGGGGTTCTGTTGCAGAGGTGTCTGAATTGATGCCATGTAGGATAGGCTGCTTTGACTCACTGCATCAGCTGTGAGCACCTCACTGTATTCCAGGGGTAGAGGTAGTGGACTGGATGAAAATGTATTGTTGACAGGATTGGCTGATGGTCATCAGATGCAGAAAATTTATGTAAAACCCAATTCGCTCCCTCATTTATTTTTGGCATGTGTAAGAAGCAGATCTAGAAACAGCACAAATGTATCCACAGGCCAGTTTTTCTGAAAGTATTTTAGGGTGCAGTCTGATGTAGTATGTTTAATGCCATTATGCTGATGTGATACTGAACAATTCTGTAGCTGTTGCCTTTGTTCAGCTGCTTTCTTATTAGTGTTAAAAACATTGTGTTGGAACTACTGTGTCTGCTAATGAAATGTCTATCAATAGGACTAAATTATTTCTTCTGGATTAGGGCCTGAAGTTGATGAAGAAGCCACTCAAGAAGACTTAGAATACAAGTTGAAGGGATTTATTGATCTTACATTGGACAAGAGGTATAGTCTGCTTTGAAGAAACACATTCATACATTGTTTTCATGCCTTCTATGATTTATTAAGGAAAATACACATCAAGTCTTTTCTATGCTTACTGAGATTTTTACTCTGGGTAGGACTTCTGGATTTAGAAAACCCTTTTTCCTTCTACTGACTTTATAGGATGGGTTAGACTTTCCCAATATATTGAAATAGAATGACTTTCTGGCCTGCAATACTACTGTGAGCTCTTATCTCCAAACAAAATTTTGCTGTCCTTGAGTAAGGAGGCAATTCAGAGCATCTAATTCTTCATGGTACTTCTGTGGGTTACTCTGCTGTTGGGTGCAGACAGCTATAAACACGATAAAGTAAGGGTGGAAGTTAGCTGATATGTGCTGATTTCAGGACGTCTTCCTTCTCTCTTCTAACAGTGCAAAGACAAGACAAGCAGCCCTTGAAAGTCTGAAAAGTGCATTTTCTTCTAAAATCCTATATGAATTTATCATGGAAAGGAGAATGACTCTAACTGATAGCATTGAACGCTGCATAAAGAAAGGTAATTAGCATGCATGCTATTAGGAGGCAATAATCCCTATGAAATAGCACATTGTTCAAAATAAATTAAGATTGTGAATGTTCTCTCATACTTTACAGAGTGCTTAATAATTTAGGTAACATTACTTTCAAAATTTAGGTGTCACATTTTAACTGTCCTAGAAAATTGAATGAAGTTGTGTTCTATCTATTGGTTTCTGAATTTCCACTTACATGCTTTCAGACTGTTCCCTTTAAAAGATTAAAGGAGGAGAGCAGTGCAAAAGGTGATTGCTCATCACTGTGTTAATCCCTAGGTAAGAGCGATGAACAGTGTGCAGCTGCTGGACTGGCGTGTCTTCTGTGTGTGCAGATGGGGTCAGGAATTGAGAGTGAGGAGATTTTTAAGACCCTCGGTCCAGTTCTGAAGAAGATTGTGTGTGATGGAACAGCCAGTATCCAAGCCAGACAGGCTGTGAGTATGAGAAATGTTAATATTTGCCAGGCAGGGACAGAGGGCTGCTTTTGATCAGCTCACTATTGTGTAATCCAGAGCTAAAGGTTACCACACCAGTGTGTACTCATAATGTTGTCATGTGCCCTAAATGATGTGTAGCAGATTTCACTGGCTGAAAAAGTTCCACCTGAAGGTTGAACATGATTCTCTTATTCAGCTGTTACATGTAATGCTTTGTCAGGTGTCTGAACTTACTGTGTTGCAGCTTTCTCACTGCAGTTTTGGGGTCCTAGAGAGCATTTTCCCACTTTCCCACTTAAATAAAATATTAATTTTATTTTATTATTGAAATCTAATTTTATTCTTAACACAGGAATGTTACTTAAGCATTTACATTTATTTGTGATAAAATCATATAGAGTATGTCTGGAAACTACATAAACAATACAGCCATACCATCAAAAGTATTTTCAAGTTACTTTTGCCCAGTTATCTCATTTATACATCAGCATTATGCTTGAAACAATGAAGGAAGATTGTCCAAATCTCTTGCCAAAAGTTTCACCTCTTAACCTTAAGAGATTTAACTAATACACTTCTGCTTCCCTTTATGATTGTGTGGCTGGCTATTCCTATTCTGTGCAAGCTATAACACAACATATATTGTCACCTGCAAAAAAGAGGTAGTGTTAGTTCAACAGCAGTTATTTCTACAAACAAAGAAAAGCTGTTAAAAGTTTGTCCTGTTCAAATGTAGTTTTGAGTCCTGTGTGGTTGGTGCAAACATCACTTTCAAATGCTATTTTCCTTACTCTTTGTAAGAGAAATTGGACTAGAATATGGGTCACAGGGAGCAGATCTGCAGGAGAAGTTGGAAAGTTCCAGGAAAGGCTTTTCAAGGGCAGGATTTTCATGTTACTTAATTGCAATAGTGGTCAGAAGGGGAAAATATTTCCCACAACCTTGAATAAATAACCTGTATCAGCAAAATTTCCGCTTGTAAATCATAGTCAATTTAAAGTCATTGGGTGAAAAGGATGTCGTGTAGCTTTTTCAAGGGCTTTGTAACCTATTTTAAAATAATAATACATGAAAAGCAAGGGCTTACGAGTAGCAAATGCTGTAAAATCATCCTGAGAATAGGTGGAACTGGGAGCTAAGTCTTATAAAGAAGCTGAATTAAACAGTATTGGAGACTTCTAGACTCTGCTAAGGTTTTTAATCTCAATTTTCTGTTACTCCAGATGTTAAATTTCAAAGATCCCAAGTTTGAACGTTTTGTCAACTATAATATTGTTGTCAAATACTGACACTTTTTTCTTTTGTGTCTAGTGTGCAACCTGCTTAGGGATTTGCTGTTTCATTGTGACCGATGACATTACGGTGAGGATGATTGATACCTTTCAAATGTAGTAAACTGACAAGGTAAAAATGTGTGGCTCCTAAACCACTTCCATGATATTCTTCCCCTTGTACAGGAACTGTACTCTACTATGGAATGCCTGGAAAACATTTTCACAAAGGCCTATCAACAGGATAGAGACACTAATGGTGTCTCAAGCACCCATAATACTGTGCTTCACGTCAGTGCTCTCTTAGCATGGACGCTGTTGTTGACCATTTGTCCAATGAATGAAGTGAAGAAGAAAATTGAAATGTGAGTATCTTTCTTGGAAAGGAGTTTGTAATGACTCTTTATATGCAACGAAACAGAGTCAGTAAAATTTAGACTTTAATGGAATATGACTTACTCCTTAGGCACTTGCATAAACTTCCAAGTCTGCTGTCTTGTGATGATCTCAACATGAGAATAGCTGCTGGAGAAACACTAGCGCTTCTGTTTGAACTGGCACGTGAAACAGATTCTGTAAGTAGATGTCAGCAGCTAAACCTTCTGTCATTGGGACAGTGATGAGACAAGTCACTTAACCTGTGTTGCGTAGCACCCTGGATCTCAACAAGTAGCGAATAATTCATGGTTTATGTTCTAGTGAGTCTGTCCCAGCCTAAGTGGGTATAGCAATAATTCACGGCTACACTTAATTTCTGTATTGAAAAACAGAAGAAATATAATAAAATGCATCAAATACTACTTAATAGCTAGAAATATGGAATGCAAGATTTAAATTTAAATCCAACATCTGCTTTTAAAATTGAACAAAAAGTTACGTCTAGAGAGATTTCAGGATGAAACGGTATTTACTGTAGTGGGAACACTCATCAGATGCTTGTGCAGACAAGTTTGAGTAATTCACAATCTACACAATTATGCTCTCAATATGCCAAAAATCTGTCATCAGGTAGAAAACATGTTGACTTTAAGTATTGTTTTCTCAGTATTCTTACTTAGCCAACTTAAGAATAACTCGTATTGCATGATGGTTTCACAGCATTTGGCTATTTTAGTCAGTTAAGAACTAGGCAGTCATATGAACAGGGAGATTTTTTAAGAATTGGCACAAATTTCGCACAGATATCAGTAATACTACCTTGATGAGATTTCTTGGAGTTTGCTTTTGAATTGGATTAGGTGCAAGCTGCTCAATATTAGCTTGTCCACAGCTAAAGTTGCCTTTAAATTCTTCAATATGCCTTATTAGTTTTCGGACTTTTTTTCTTGATAGCACTGAAGGAAACAGCCTCCCTCTGCTTACATATGGCACAGTTTGGGAGAGTTGCCTGAAGGGCTTCCAGCGCAATCAAGGCTGCTGCACTTTGCCAGAGTGCTGTCTAAAGTGAAAGGTTAACTCCATTTAAGTCAGGAATCATGACACACTAGCACAGCATAATCTGAAACAATGTTAAGGCTTCTGTGTAAATACAAGCAGTGTGGGTTTGAATCTCTTGGCTATGGAAGTCAACTTTGAAAGAAAAAAATAAGTGGAAACTACAACTTGATCCTTTTTTTGGTCAAGCCGACTGCAAGTAATTAAAATCTTGAAACGTGTTAACAAATGAAGGCTGTATTCACTACAATCTCTTCTGTTCCATTGAGGAAATGCCCCTTTAATTATTACAGGTTATTCTCATTGAGTCTTTAACAATCAGTGCAAATGAAAAATACTTGATGTATTTGATTTTCACCAGTTCCTTTCAGAAAGCATAGTCAGCAGTCAGCTCACACTAGTAAATTGACATGACAAAACATTCAGATTAGAAAACGCCACAAACCACAAAAACTCATTTTTACATAAGTTTGCTTGCCTTCTTACTGGTCCAGGTGAACTGCTGCCTAATTATTAAATGCAGTGGAGAAAATACTTACATATACATAAAGCATATATTCATGAATACAGTGAATAATACTCAGCTTTTTATTGCAGCTTACTTAAAGTGTTTTGTTAAGCATTTAAAAAAACAAACATGCTTTCTAATTTTTCATTCCATATATGACTCATAACTAAATATTCTGTACTGTCAGTCTAGTGCTGTACCACAGCTTGCCTCCAGCAGCATGAATTCTGTGCTAGCAACATTAAGGTACCCTCAGCTTGTTGACAGGAGTAGTTTAGCAAATCTGTTAAACAGTTTGAGTTCCTTGGAATTATGGAGTAGAACAGATTGACAGGTGTATGTGCACACTGATGAAGCTGTATGGTTCACATGGCTGACCAAAATAGACTTTGTTAGTGTCTTTCCTGGTAAACTGGGTGCTGTGACTTCATTCTTGCTGGTTTCAATGCTGCAAATGGAACTGCAGAAGTGCTTTTTGTCTTTTTAAATAAAGTAAGAGGTGGTAGACATCTACATGCCCAAAATTTAGAGATCCATTTTCTTATTTGCGGGGAAAGAGGTTAAGGCCATAAAATAAACTAAAATCTCAAAATTTTTTTTTTTGTAACCTAGGATTTCTTTTATGAGGATATGGACCTTCTAACAGAGAGACTAAGAGCTCTGGCTACTGATGGAAACAAGCACCGGGCCAAAGTGGATAAAAGAAAGCAGCGATCCGTCTTCAGAGATGTTTTACGGGCTGTTGAGGTGATTCTTTTGTCTTAGTTTTAATCTAGACCTTCAAAATACATTATGTACAATTCAGTGAAAATAATTTTATTATTAAAGAGAATTACTGTTTTAGTGAAAGAAGCAAAAAAAAAGCTATTTTAAGTGAGATTTTTATAGTCTGATCCTGTATGTGGAATAGAACTGCTTTTTTTAGGAATGTTGAACAAAGATACTGGGAATAGTTGAATATCATGTGTAAGCTAAGGAGAAGGCTTGGCATGAATTGAAGTCACCTTTAGAATTCTGCCTGTAGAAGGATGAGTCCCCTATTAGGACTTGTTACATTCCATTGTCTCAAATGTAGTTACTCGTAACTGTAGAGACTAAATGAGGCTTGCAGGCTGACTTAAAGGTGACTTCTGCACTCAGAACTGGTTTTCCTGGAGATAAGTCTAATTCTTTAAGTAATCTTAAAGATGGAAGTTGAACGTTTTATTTTTTAAAAAACTTTCTAATCATGAAGCTTCAGATTCTACATGAGATTTGACTGTAAGTGTGCATTTGCTTTATGAACAAATGCAACCTTTAGCATACATATACTATGTAATTTGGAAGGCTCTGGCATGTCAAATTTCAGTGAAAATAAAATTCACTGACATGTATAAAGTTCCTAGTGCAAAAGACTGTTTAAATTAAAATGATAGATGTTGTTTCCTTTGATTTTTGCAGGAGCGTGACTTTCCCACAGAGATGGTGAAGTTTGGACCTGAGCGCATGTATATTGACTGCTGGGTTAAAAAACAAACCTATGAGACATTCAAGGAGATTCTGGGGTCGGGGATGCAATATCATCTGCAGGTGAGCTGCTCTTTGACACTTGCACACTGTTGCTCGCTGTCTGGCTTCTTTGATGTAATTCAGTCTGGATTGCAAAATCTTGAGTAGAACTCAGTGAAGTGATGAGCTTTGCATTTGAGGTGTTAAAAGACAGCACTTAAAAAAATTAACTACAGCGAGCTACAGTGGTCTGGGTAAGCTGTTTGTCACCTGAGTGTGCTAGCTTAGTAATTGACTTCTCCAAGAAGTAAGAAATTTAAGCTGAATATCTTTCTAGCTTCAGGATTTTTCCTGAATCCTTATGCTCTCTTTCAGCAGAGTAGCATAGTCATCTGGCTGCTATAAAGCTGCATGCCTCCACTCTTCCTGTTCAAGCCTGTAAAAGAAAGGCAGAGTTTTAGTCAAAAATAACGAACACAACTTGCAGCCCAGTGATGACAGCATTCCAGAAGAGAAGGCATAAATCTTTCTCTGTTCTGGGAACTGCTTGTTTACTAGTCATCTGTTTACATATGTAACAGAAGCTGGAGCTGTAGCTTAAGAATATATGCTCCCAAATTGCTGTGATAATCATGGGGTTAAAGTCTTCAGTCCTGTGTTAATTGCATTTCTATGTGACTGAGGGAGCTCAGGCTTGTAGCAGGTTTTTTCAAGTACAACTTTCACAGCCAGGTGTTTTTTTAAACTGGTGTGTTGTGACACCATACAGGTCTGTTCAGCTGTCTGATTTTGTGTAGAACAGAACAATGTTTTATTTGCTGGGACAAAAATATCAAAGGGGCTAGGAGGAGTTGTCTGTCTTCTCAAGGTGGCAGTTTTCACTTTTAGCCTTACTCTGGTTAAAGGAGGAAGTGTTACTGACTTAATTGCAAAAGATAGCAGCAATTTTACACAAATCTTAGTATTCCTTACTGCAATACTCGATATTTTACAGTACTCAACTTTAGAGACTTGATGATTAGAAGCGAAACTGATCATTTGGTGTGTTTCTTGTTTAGTCAAATGACTTTCTTCGGAATGTGTTTGAGCTTGGTCCACCAGTAATGCTGGATGCTGCCACTCTTAAAACAATGAAGATATCCCGTTTTGAAAGGGTAGGTTATTGCACCTTAATGTTTTCTTTACTTCTTACTCTAATTATTCCTGCACTTCAGAAGCTGTCATTGTTGCACTTGTCACCATAGTTCTAAGAGTGCCTCATTTTGTCTTGAATGAAACCCAGCGCTACTTGTTTCCATCTGAGTTCTTAGGTTTTTGATTGGGCATGTGTCTGCTTGTCTTTTTTCCAAGGAGTCTGAAGGTTGATGTAGTTTCTGATGGGTGCTAGATACATGCTCCTCACATGTGAAACTTGATCTCTTCTGAGAGATGCATGTTTTTGGGGAGGGACTTAAAGGCAGCTGTGGAAACTGTCTCTTTATAAAGACAGTATCCCAAACTATGCAGTGTGACATGGGCTTTAGGAGGCTGGCAGTGTTCTGTTGGTTGTGAATGCATTCATCCTGTGTATAATCAAGTTTAATGTGAGAGTGAATGTAACCTACGTGGTATCTGCTTGATGTTCAAGACTGACTTGCTTCCAGAACTGCTCATAGTTTGATCTTTTTTTATACAGGCCAAGTTTCTTTTATATATATATCTGTATATCTGTGTGTGTGTGTATATATATATATACACACACTAAAATTAGCCTTTGGTGCAAAGATCGCATACTATAAATTTCAGAAGGCCTACCAGTTTGCTTCAGAGATTAATAAAAGGATATTTTCATTTGTTTTCTAACATGAAAAATCTCTGAAAGGTGTAAGCCTTATGACAATATGTAATAATTTTTTCTTTTTTTATTTTGTAGCACTTGTACAACTCTGCAGCATTCAAGGCTCGGACAAAGGCTAGAAGTAAATGTCGTGATAAAAGAGCAGATGTGGGGGAATTTTTTTAGACTCCCTTTTTCAATAGGGCTCAATTTTCATAATTCAAATAAACATGTAACATTTAAATGAATTTTTTAACTTCTGTAGTCAGTTTGCAGTTGTGCACATGTTTGTTACATAGTCTGTAAATAAAATGCATGTTGTTGCTTAGTTTTGTATACACTGTATATAGGTTGATGTAACATTTGGTGCAGGGATACATTATAATACATTAGCCCCCGCCCCACTAGCTCCAAGGGTTGGTTGTGTTGTAACTGATACCTTAAATGGGGTGGATAACTGTAGTCAAATGCTGTGTGTCAGATTGGATTCTTTATATATAAAAGTAATTCATTGGCCAAGTGTTCTGGTAAGAATGTGTGAATATAAAAAGATGACCATGTTTGTGTGAAATTATTTTAGTAACTTTTTAAAATTCTCCAGTGGTAGGCAGACAAGAAATTCCTATGTAAGTATAACCTTATCCTGACAGAGACTATGAAGTTCAGTAACTTCCACTGATGGTTAAGTAGTAAATGGCAAATACTGGCCTCCACACAAAATGAAAGCAAGGTTCTTGTGTTCTGAAATGGAATATTTAATTTTTGGAATAAAGAAGTTTCTCACTGCCTGCTCTGTGTAGAAGTAATTATTTCATGAATGAAAAGCTTATCTTAGAGGAACCATTCCAGCTTCCCTGCATTAGTCATGTCAAAAACTGTTCTTCTAACCTCAATTTCTGGTTCTATAGGACTGAAATGTGCCAGTGACTGAGAACTGTCTTATGAACTGGGGGAGGCAGGGGCTGTTATGTAATAAAGACATTAAAACGTAGATAGCTTGAGTTTCTGAACATGATCTATAGAAATGCTTCTTTGAATAAACATTCTTAAAGTGTTTGTCACTATACGAAGTAAACATTGCATTGAAAACAACACCGCCCCCTGAAAAGCTGTTGCCTGCTCTGATAAGGGAAAGTTGAGTTTGGGGTGGAGTGGTTGATTTTGTTTTTCCCCTCCCAGTATCTGATTAGAGCTGAACCTATTCCAGAAAGTCAGTAAATACTAATGAGTAGTATTTTATATTTTAATTTTTTTTTCCCCCTCAAAAAGTCCACTATGTAAGAACTTGCTGGGCTTGCAAAATTGATCACTTGAACTAGTACTAAACCTTGAACTGAAGTCTGTGATGGTGAACATGTCAGTGTCATACAAGTGGAGAAAACCACGATCCTTGAAGTGAAGCTGTGGGCCTGGCCCAGGACCATTCCCTTTAAGCTAAACTGTTCCCTTGAGCCCATTGCTGTCTCCTGTGACTCCTGCATAGTCACCTTTGGTGTCCTTTGCCAGGCACTATTGTTAGCTTCCTGTCCAGGGTTTCTGCAGCACCTCCTGGCAGGGGCCCAAACAGGGGGTTGCCCTTTTCCCTCCTAGACTAGCTGCCACCCACCGTGACCTGTGGCTGGCTTTTCTGCAGCCCTGCAGACATCCCTTGGGTTTGCAGACCTTTCCAACTGGAGAGGGCTGGGTCCTTGTCTTACAGTTGTGTTGGTGTCACTTTTTGGGGTATGGAAATTGTACTGGGGTTTTTTTTCTGGCTTGCACATCTTATTGGGAGAGAGGACTTTCAGGCGATTCCTGGAGAAAGGGAGCACTTCTGAGCAGCAGAACATGCCTGCTTAGGGTGGGAAATATGAGTGAGGCAATTCATTCTCTGTTGTTTCCTGAGAGAGAAATATGTTTATGGGCAGTTTAAAGGGATTCAGGGTTTTAGATGTGAGATGGTTTCAGAAAGGATTTATTTGAGCTGCCTCTGTCAGTTGCCTGTCACTACCGTGTGCTGTAATGCTGCCGTCTGTGCTATTAGCAAGGAAAAAAGTGATCGGAAGTCAGCAAAGGAGCAATTGCACATCTCACCCCCAGTTGATCAGAACTTAATCTTTGGACGAATTAGGCCACCATGTACTACTGTCCCATTTGAATTCATAAAGTGTATGGGAGAAGGTGGAAAATAAAAAAGATCCTGATTTTTCAAGTCTATGACTTTAAAATAGTAATGGCTGCAATACTGTAGATATGACTCTTCTGCATAGCAAACTGGTTACTCATAGCTGCAGCGCTGTAGATATGACTCTTCTGCATAGCAAATGCATTTTAGACAAGCACTAAACCTAAGAGCTTTGGCACTAAGCAAAAGGTTAGTGAAATCCTGATCATCAGTAACCCTCATTCTCCATGATGGGATATTATGATTCCAGTATAATAATGAAGAGCTGTGAATGTGCTGATTTCTGTTTTAGCAGATCAATATTGTGAAGTGAGTGTACTTAGCCAAGTTGAACTCTAAATATAGACTGAAAGGGGCAGTCTGTTTCACAGCTATCTTTATGGGTACTGCAGAACCCGACAGTTCCTACGGGACTACAAGTAGAGAGAGGAACTGCAGAACAACTTTTCTTCACATGATTTTCACTGGCTGATTTCTTCCATGCTGGCACATTACTTGAATGTAACTATGTTGTAAGTAATATTTCATTCCCCTGTTTTTTAACCTTTTAGATTTTATTTCCTTTTTATTTTTTTTTTTCCTGTGAAGAATTTTCAGTGTGCTCTCATTCTAAATTTCTTTTTTACCGCAGTGACTTAGGAAGAAATTTAAAAGTTGCATTGGGGAAAAAAATCCTTAGGAAACATTACAAGTACAAGATAAAGTGAATCCAAAGGCCCCAATATTTAGATTGGTTTGTTGAGAAAATAATCAGTACTTTGTACAGTGACACTGATATTTGTATTCTTTCTCCTTTGGCGTGTCAATGGAATCAAACAAATGTAATACAAACTTTTTTAAATTAATAATGGTAATCTTTGCTGTGTTTACTTGTACAAATACTTCAATAATTAATAATGACTACAGAAACATATAATTCATAATACTAATGAATCAAAGGTACTCACATTTGTTACAGCTCAAGTTGTTAAGAAGAGTCTTCCCTGAAGCTGCAGGGAAGTATTAATCAAAATAGAGAAACAACTGCTCTTCAGAATCTAAAAATAACCAAAAGCCTTTGTGCACAAAGTGGTAACTTTTAGCACACCATTCAAAGCCAGGGCTCCATAGTGAATGTGTTGGCTGAGGATGTGCATGTGGGGGCACAGCAGAGCCAGCTCTGGTGGGGACATGGCTCACAGACTCTGCTGCCACGTCATGTTCTAGAGGAAGGGCAGTGGGCACAGCCATCTGTCCTGAAGTTACTGCTACACACCTGAAAGTTGTGTATGAGGGGAGGTTAACCCCTGTTTTGCCAGCTTTTCTACATTTTCTTTGTACTTTGAAGCAACACTTCTGAACAGAGAAAAAAAAAAGTTGGAATCTTTTCTTATGATTCTTAAAAAGAAATATGAAAATATCCACATAGTCCTGTCAGTCTGCACTAGCAGGAGAGCATGCTCCATTGTCAGGATTGGTTTCAGTGCTTAGTCTTCAGACTTGCTGAGGCTCATTGAATGTCCACTTTGCAGTGTGCTCAGATTTGGGGGAATTACAGCAATCTTCTGCATTTGGTTTGATGAGGAATGAGTGAGTATTTTCTGCAAATGACCAGGCCTCAAATTTTAGGTTTTTAATTTAAGTGTTTTATTGGGAACACACTGTGTTCTGTATTCCTTGGAGAGGAAGAGAAGACTCAGAACACTTCAACCCATCTAGAATTCAGAAATCACCCTTAGGTCTTAACACATCATCAAGGGAGATTTGCATCCCATGCAGTGCTGATTTATGTTGGCAGATAAAACTGCACTTGGGAGATTTATAAAATACTAAATGGATAAGATGCATTCTACTCCAAATTTAAACTAATCTGCAGGGGCTCCCTCCTTACAATCACCAGCAAGAAAAATGTACATTTAGGCTGTGATTCTAAGGTGAGAAAGGCATATCTTAGAATAAGAGGGATATTACCTGGAGGAATATATTTTTCTTCAATAATTAGAGAGGGAATTTTCAGTCACAATTGTAGAAAAACATGCCTACTTAAGAGTGTCTGTATCTCCTTATGGCTAGAAGCATAGCTTGTTTCTGGAAGACATTTTTGCAATCAGAGTAGTGTAAAAAAAAGCAAAAGACTTATAAGGAATAATGTGCAATACATAGAAGCCGCCTCCCTAGGTATTGCTTATTTTCTATATATAATCTTCTTTCAAAACTGTATTTATATTTATATTAAGAATCATTCACTGAGCTCATGCTCTACAGAAAATCTGTTTTTACTAATTGAACCTCATTCAGTGTTTTTTTTTAAAGCAAGGGGTATTACTCTGAAGAAAAAGCTTTCTAAATTTATCCAAAACTGTGAAGTACAACCACATTACAAGACTACATTTTTTGTTCCATTTTTCACAGTAACTTCACAATGATGTTCTAAGGTGTATAAACAGACGTATGCTCTTGTTGCTTATCTCCTACATTCACACCTACTTTCCCTGACTTGTATCTCAATTACTTGATGCTGAAAGAAGAGGACCTGAGTGACATCCTTTCTGGAAGTGTTGGTGAAGGTTTGGCTTTCACTGTGGTCAGGATCTCACACCACCTCTTACCAAGTACTCACCAAATCAAAGGATAATATACTAAATAAGTAGCATTCAAATCAACCCTGGAGCCAGTCAAATTGACTTTTCTCTTTCCCCATACACATACATATGTGCACAAACACAATATAAAAATGAAATGTTTTAATCTTTGAAGATTTCCAAGAATAAACAAGTGCTATGTATTGAGTTATCCCTGCCTTCAAGATCTAGTAAGTGTGCTAGTTCTTCAAATCTCTGTATTTTAAAGATAATTTAGGCTGCTCAGTATTTCCTTAGAGCAGGATACCAACTGTTACAAATTATTTCTGATAGCCATGTGTTAATTTACCTTTTAAATTATTATTTCTTTTAGAGACAATGGAGAGGCCTTCCTTGGAATTTAACCTGCCTGATACTCATCAGGAAGGAAAACTTTATGTAGTTGATTCCCTAAACAACCTAAACAAGCTAAATGTTTGTCCAGCTGAATCCCAACATTCACTAGGTATGTATGATAGGTGATCCTTGGATTTCTATATATGCAATCAGTATTGTGCATCACTGATGTAAACAGCCTAATAAGCCAATAGGTATGCCAAAGCTCTGTACTGAAAAATGTAAGAAAAAGATTGTAAATAGCATCATTTAGACAGATCAATGATTTAGCAGTCCTTGCTGAGTATTTCCATTTTAGGTTCCCAAAAATCTTTACATTTAGTTAGGGATTTACTGTCAAATCTGAACTTATCTTCAATTTCAGTTGGGAATTATGAGGTTATCACTTGCAGGACAATGTCTCTAGTGATGCCCTAGATGGACCTGTTAAATAAATAGCATTAGAGCTCTTTCCAAGCACTAAAATTCATATGTGGCAATAGAAGCACCAGAGAATGTCTGTTCATTCCTTTAAGACACATCCCCTAAGAACTCAAACTCAGTTACCTGAAATATCCTCTGAAATCTTTAAGTATTTTGCTTTCTGGATTTCTTTACTTACAGTTTTGGTTATGGCTCCCATATTTTTACATATTTTTACAAAGGCCTTTGCCTTTGATTTCTCACAGCAGCAAGAATATTTTTACCCAGTGATAGCTACAGTTAAAGTTCTTTGTGACCTCAAAATATCTTAAAACCTGGAGCTCTTCAGCAGCCTTCAACAAAACAATACTTGAGTCTGCTTTTATTTCCCTTATTGTAATGGCAAATTTGAGAAATTTGGCAAATTTGAAGAAGTTTATAGATCAACAGCTATGTTGAAATGTGTTTTGAGTGGCCATAACTTAATCATGCTTCTAGTTAAATGTTTTCTCATTACTCCTGTTTCAGAGTCCCCTAACTTTTCCTAATCTAACCTACTAGAGTGGTGCTGGTTTCTGCATTTAATGCAAATATTTTAGAAATACAGTACTAAATTCTCATATGTCTTGATTGTCACTTCTACATATAGAAAATGAGACAATGGCATACATCAATTTTAATGTTAAAGAAACTTCTTTCAGTATAACTGTTTTGCTTTCTTTTGTAATTTTATTGGACAGTATTATTTACTTTTTGGGTAAATATTCGAGGTTCTGTGGAATCATATGTGATTCTCTGGAATAATCACATGCATGCCCCTCCCTACATTTCAGCAGTAAAAAATGGTAGCTTAATAAGTATTTCATTAATAAATTTGTAAAATTCTTTGGTTCCTTCTAGGATTATTCTTTTAATGTAGCTTTTAAGCTTGGAGAGTCTGTAGATATCTCATGCTGTCAGCTACCTTACTCAGCAGCATAAAACTCTGGTTCTCTTGCCAGAAAATCAGAGACATGTCAAAAGCTGTTTAAAATTTATACTGTTATTTATACTCTTTGGTTGCTTCAGTAGGAGCCATGCAGTAATTTAATGTTTTAGATGATAAAATTCCCACTGTTTGCAGTTTGACAAGAATGTGTGCTCATCAATTCCTCACAACACTGCAGCCTGGCACGTTCAGCCTGATGAAAAAGTCAGAAGCATTCATTAGGCAGAGCAAGCTCAGACCATTTTTGAGACCACTATTGATAACTTAGGGTGCTTGACAGGCAGCAGTAGCAGGCCCTGCCCATCCCTACTATTCTGATTAGAAAGCATATATATTCTTTATAATATTGGTGCAAACACTTAATATATGGTGCATTTGTTATGAATGCTAAGGGAATAACAATAGAACCTCAAAGGACAAATGTGAAAATCAGGTTACTCGTGGACAGGAGTGAAAACCAGGATATTCCCAGAGATCTACCAGCTCAGTGAATTGCTCAGGTAGGGTCACTATTCAAGTGCTGTAATGGCATATGCAGCCTTTCCTCAGCTTTATCACTACAGGCTCAGTTGCAAAGACATCAGAGATTTCCACCAGCTAAAACAAGAACATGATCTAGAAATACATTTTTCACAGATGCACACACTACTCTTCCTTTCAGAATTGCAAGACAGCAATTACAGAAGGATAAATTACAGTAATTTGCATGTAATTTTAGTATGGATGAGACTGACACCAAAGTGAAATTACATTAGCTTCCTCCTCCCACCAAAGCAGAAAATAAACCCAAATCTTTGTAAGTTATAACAGGAGTATACAAACTTAAGATTAAACAAATCTGGCTCAAGTGTAAATTTTTTACATTCACATGAACTTCCTCATGGTGTTCACTTGGCATGTTATCTTTGGGGCTTGCTGCCACCTCACACTGATTGCAACTATTTCTATGAGAGAAACTACTGACTTTCTCTATATATGCAATGCATTCTTTAAAAAGCAATTAACTGGATTGTTGAGCTGCTCAAAGTCAGTATTGCAAGTGCCTTTTTTTTCCTTCTCATTCTTCCTGTGCTCAAAAGACAACTCATGTAGTCTATGTGAGAGTGTTCCATTCTTGCCAATTGGGAGGATAGGTACCTCATTTTTTACTGGAATGAAACCAACAAATCCTGAAGATGAAGAATATTGAAAACATTTGTTTTAAGATAAAACAATCAAGACCTGCATTCATTCTATCCAACATTAGAAGCTTAACTGAGGTGTTTACTTTGGGAAGTTAATCATTCCAGGGATACTTTTCATTAAACAGAAAAAGAAGCATACCTGGAGGATCAATGTGTATGATGAACCTGCACCTTGGTTTTCAATATGAATTTTGCTTTCTTTCCTTTTGAAAAGGTAAAATGCAATCAAGCTCTTACAAAGTTGCCTGGTGACAACTTCATTGCAAACTTTGTAGGTGTAAATCAGATGTAAAACTCTGAACTGTAAAACAGGTCAGCTTCAACCAAACACTGTATTTCAACAACAGAAACATTTTTGTTGAACATGTTCTAACAACTATAAAAGATGTATCATTTTTTTATATTTTCAAATTCAAGCTGAGTTCATAAAGTAGATTTCTTCCCTTTTCATGAAATATGTCAGGAAATAAAATCTGGTGGCCAAATATATGATGTATTCTGCATCATTTCATGAAGCCAGAAGCATTTTTTCATGCTTATCCTAAACAACCTTTAAAAACTATATCACCAAATGATTTGTCATCTCTCAACAGATGAGGAAGAGAACACTGGTGGTGCTGAAGAACACATGGCAGGGAGCAACACAAGAAACCAGTGCTTGCTCTTCATCACCTTTATTCTTACTTTGGCTGTCGCTTTGGCACTTGTTTCATTTGTAATATTCTTAATATGTAAGTAAACCAAAGAGTAGTTCTTAAAAATATAGGACCAAGTGGAAAAAGAACTTTGCTGAAATGTGTCATGCTACCTTATAACAGGCAACTCCTGTATTTGTATGGTCAAAGGCTTTGGCTGGTTCTGGGCACTGGGTCGTGGTCCTGAGGGCAGAAACACAGGCAAGCAACATTCTCTAAAAGGCACAATTTTATTCTTAGTGCTAAGGATTTGTGAGCTTCAACAGCTGTGAATAGTTCATCTCAGCAGCATTACACTGTGTTGCTAAAAATGCTGAAAAAATGGAAATGAAATTAAAATTTAAAGGTAATTGTATGGCAGTGAGATACTTGGCAATGTGCATTCCAGTCCTTTCCTGATAAAACTCAGTACTGGGGTCATTCCACTGAAACTGGAATTCCACTCAGGCTAACACTTAAATCAGGAAGAACTGACCCTTTTTCATCAAAGTACTGACTGGAAATTGATTTGGAACTAAGAAAGTCTTAAGCATGAGAAAAAGAATTAGACATTTATCAAGATTTGCATGTAGCATTGAGTCTGTAGGTGTAATTACTGTTCCAGTTTTTTAGGACTGATCAGGCAGGTTTAGCTACAGACATGGCTGGCAAATGGAACCCTTGTCATCTCGGGGTTTTCTGAGCTAATAATATTGAACAGAATCTGAGATGCATTATTTCAATTTACAAGGCTATTTTGAGAGAATTGGAACCCATATGAAATCAAGATTTCTTATATCCTGTAGCAGGGAATTCACTGAAACATTGCAAAAATCTTGATTTTTCATTTTGGCCAGGAAATTCTAACCCTTGACTAAATTTTCATACAGGCACTCAAAGAAATATCAGAGAAGTAAAGAATATAAAGTAGATTTTAAGTAACATGATTGTAAAATCCTAATTGAAATACCTCATACCTGAATTTCAGATTTATGTAACATGGAGCTGCTAAAAGTAGAGCCTTGGCATAGAAAAATTAGTATTGGGTTGCTCTAGTGGAAAAATTATAAACTGGAATGAAATAATTTCATACAAGAATTAAAGCAGTTTTCTTGGGCTCAGGTTGGTGGAAACCTGTGGTTTTTGAAACTGATTTCCAGTGGTGTTTCAGGTTGTTGCAATGTTTTATTAGATACATATAGATATAGTGTGTTATATAATCTGAGATACTTGCAAACCACATGCATAGATTCATTTAGCATTGCCACTATTACATTTAAGCTTCAAAACCCATGGGTAAACTTTTTAACTTCAGGAGACCAAAATAAAAATAGCTCCAAAAGTGCATTTTGGCCTGCCAGAGGAGGCTGGCCTCAAAATGCCAGTGTTTGCAAGAATTTTTCATTAATTTAAAATATGTGCACGTAGTTACCACAAACTGGATCTTGAAGCCCCTAAATAAGACATTTCCCTGTGGACACTAATGGATATTCTCCTGAAAACTGCAAAAATTATTTGAGCCACATATGATTTTATTACTCTGCACTAAATTAAAAAAATAATCCAGCAAATAAGCAAAAAAAAATGTAGTGAGCAGGTAAACCCACCAGATGTATAACTTCTTAATAGTAGGTTCTGCAGTTGTCTTCCTGTTTAATGTTTTTAGTCATCATAAGTTCTTACAAAGTCTCACAGGAATACAAGTGAGGGTAGTGATGCTTTTGACTTAAATGTTGCCAGTTTAATGTGGTATGTTTTCCTTTTAAAGTTCAAACTAGAAATGAGGTGGACCAAATATCAAGCAGACTACTATCTGAAAAGAAGAACATAGAAGAGCTGAAGAAACTCAACAATATTATATTAAAGCATCTGAATCAATCCAGAAATATGGAAAAGCCTTCTGATCTTCATTATTTCTTCTTTACCCATGCTCAGCTCAAAGTCCCTGGAGAATAAATCTTCTTAGGAAAGAAATTCAGCATATTCATAACTCAGATATTTTCACATATGGCACACAGATTGCAGAACATGGTTGCTGAAACACTGCTGGAAAAGCCAGCTGAATGAAAAATATTAGCAAATAGTATTTTATCCTGTTTTATGTGGACGTAGATTTGTAATACTAAGCCTATATGATTGATGATAAACAATGGGTTGTCAGTGTGGGACAAGACTTCCAGATTTCCTGTGCATAGTAAATAACAGGGGTAAGGGCCTAGTTTTACTTTAAATGTAAGTGAATGATCACAGAAAATCACAAGTTCTATTCACATGATTCCAGCATGACCTTGCTCACTTAATCATTCTTCTGTTACCTTTGTACAACCTTTCTGTTTATTTCTATTACTATTTGTATTTAAGGATAACTTCAGATTTCATAACTTATAAATAAATCCATTTCTAGCCTAGAGTTTTGTGGTTTTCTCTTCTGTGCATCTAAACATACTGATATACTACTCTTTTTGTGGAAAAAAAACCAAACCAAACCAAAAACAAAACCAAAAAAACAACAACCAACCAACCAAACAAAAACCCCCTCAAACTTGAATAACAGCAAGCCCTTTCATAAGATGCCATAATCAGCCCAAATTTTTATTGACAGAGTGAGTGGCCTATTGCCTTACATGGAAAATGTGTTCAGAGGACTCAGTCTGGAAATGTCACAGCATCATCACAGCCACTCTATCTCATAGCAGTGCCAATACACTGTACTCACAATTTGCAAGTGAAGCCCAAGTGATGTGGGGAAAATACTAGATGTTCCTTTACTCTCCCCTCTAGTTGCTGCTGGTCACCACCAGAGAAGGGACAGATGAAATATGGTTGGAACCTTCATGGTTTTAATGTCAAGCAATACCTCAGGGGCTAGAAGGAGCCACCATTCTGAATTTACACAGTTGTGGAGACAGACACCTGAAGTGTGATTGTATAAGGGACTGCTGGGTAGCTTTGCCATTTTTGGTGTTCAGAGCCTTCCACTGAAATATACATTAAGAAGGCACCTCCATAATCAAGCAATAAATTGGTTACCATCATTTCAGTGACACCATGGAATATGCCCAACATCATCTCTTTTACTTAGAGTTCTCATTCTCATCCAATTCTTTCTTATCTCTTCTGAACAGTTTTACAGAAAAAGTTATCTAAGTCAACAGCTTACATTGCAGTCTTCTTTTCCAGAATTCATGACAGTCCTTTCTGTGATGACCACTTCATTGTCTGCAACAAAGTGAAGAATTAAGTCCTGGAGAATTTCTTACTATCACTCTCCCTGGATTTGCCCACCAGTTCTATTCCTGCTATTATGAGTGCTTTGCTTTACACCTATGTTTTACATCACCTTCTTTCTATTTCCTGATTTTTATTTTCCTGATGTATTACTATCAAGTCATTCACATGAAAATGGTGAAGATTGGTTTCAAGAATTTTTTTACTCCTACTGTTATTTCCCAGCTCCAATTTTATTATCTCCTCTGGACATCACAAATAGTTTTTACAAAGGTTACTCTAATATCAGAGAATGCTATCAGAGAATGATAAAAATTAGTATAGAAAGCTTGTAAGGAAAGGAAACCTGAAAGTCTAGCCCAAACATCTTACTGTAAATGCTGTTAAATGATAAAAGAAAAGGTATCTTAAGACTAAAATTATTACAACTGCAATGTTGCTTCTCTGTTCTGCTCTGAGCTGTCAACTGCTTTTTAGTGACAGTGTTAATTTCTCATCTCTCCCACTCCCATTGCAGCTACTGTAACTGCTCTCAAACTCCTGCCTTGCATTGACACACATTCATACTTGTGAGGCAGGGAGAAACACTAGTATTTGGCACTCAGTGTATCTCAAACGTGGATTTGTTGCATCCCTCATTGCAACTGCAGTTATCAGAGCAGTCTGTGGTCCACTAAAAACTTATACCAAGAGCCAATAGACTTTTTTTTTTTTTTTTTCTTACAGGGCACTGTAAATAAAATGTGTGCTAGAGCAACAGTCCCCAAAGAAATGAAGGTTTCCTCATGTGTCTGATGTTGTCCTCAATTATTCTTAATCTGGTTGTTCAATCAGTACTCATAATAAGTCCCATTTTTCTGTCTCTGCTACTGATTAGATATGTTGTTTCATTCCATGGTTTCATCCTGCAAGATGGTGAGTGACATCAACTGCCCCAGACAGGACCAGCTGAGTCATAGCAATGTAGAGACATGCTCAGTATCATACAAGACTGATAATCCTTTTAATATTTAATTGCTTCTTCGCTTGCAGTGATCAGCAATTAAGATCAGTGACTGAAAAAGTGCAAAGGTCCAATGCTGATCCTGCTAGTGCTGCTGGAACACACCTGTTGTTGGGAGATAACTTGCAGACACAGATGGTGTCAGGTAGCACTGCTTGTGGCTGCCTTTGGCTTGAGTTAACAATAGTTAAACATCATTTGCTGTCAGAACTGCTTCTGTATGACATCAGGGCAGGGTTGAGAGCAGAGTGCCACAATCCCTCCATCAACACTTTCTGGAGGACCCCCTACAAGCTCCTTTAGGCAAGTTTTTCTGTCTAATCTACTGACAGTGAAGTATTCCCAAACAAACCAATACTTGACTCTTAAAACCTCCTTCAAACCTGAAGTGAATCTCAGCTCAGTTCATCAGCCCATAATCCTTATCTCAAATTAACAGCTAAGTAAACTCCAAGCTCCAACTGCATGTGACATAACCACTGTGCTGTGTATGGATGTTTCAATGTGTCCTGCAGACCTGGTTAAGATCTCTGTTCCTGCATAGCTGCATATCTCAGAGCCTTGGCAATGTCTGGTATTACAGCTGGAGGAAGATGATCTGACAGCTTCATCTTACAGCAGTCACAGCTGCTCTTGGCTGTACTGCTTCTTCCCTTTTTCTCTTATTTGCAGGCTGTAGAGGTATCTACCCAAACCAATTCATTCACCTTTCACTGATTCCACTGTAAATGAAAAGAGTGCACAGAGGGTTCAGATAGATTTCAAACATACCACTGACACTCATCCGCTGCAAGTACTATCATTGCTGAAATGACAACATGGTGTTAGGAAATTTTCGGCTGAAAAAACCTAGACAGTATTAGAAACATACTGGTAAGCAAAAAGGAAAACATGGAATACTTAACCAATAATATACCCCCACCTTCCATCAAAGGCATCATCATGCCAGTCTCTGAAGGGCTGGCTGAATCTTTAGGTTGTTAGGTAATATCAGTTGACAAAATACTTTCTTGCCTTGGTTAGCCTGCTGAGAAGTTCACTCCTTTGTTCCAGACACCACATCAGCCCTTGTTCTTGCTAACCTCCAACCATCAGACAGTGTCTGACTAGAGAATAGGATCTGACAGTGTCTGTGGGGAGAATATACATTACTAAATAGTAGAGGGTCAGCTGGGGCAGGCATTTGCTTGCCTTGGGATCATGTTACCTTGAGAATATCAGCTTGTACTTGGTCTTGTGCTGTTCTAGAATGAAACAGCTCAATATCTGCAAACAGCACGTAAAAACTGAGGGCAAAATATCCTTCATAGACATCTGTCCATGTCAAAGGCTACATGGATCTTAACAGAGGGCAGCTCCAACAGAAAATGAAGCACAGACAATAAAGAGAGATTCTGAGAGACAAACAAATTCATCCCTCTGCCTGACAGCAGCATTCAACTTACTCAAAAAATTCCTGACAGAGGCTTGTCTATTCACATTGTAAAATATCCAAATAACAGAGTGTCCATTGGCCTCCCCTCTAATGTTCAACTAAATAAACATGGTTAAATCCATTTTTCCTGAAGGCTAACTCAAATTTTCCCTGATGAAATTTAAGCCCATTATCAACTGACCAATTCCTTGTGAATATGAAAGATAATTTGTACCTTCCATTTTTTCATTTATTTGATATTATACTAACTGCAAAGCAATTTTAACCTTGAGAAAGCTTTTTTGCCCTCTGAGATACTTGGAATTTTAATCTCACATTTATTCTTAAAGTCTACTGTGAGTTCAGCTCACGTGCTTTGCTCACTGGTAACAATACAAAGCTGAACACGGGTTATAAAAAACAATAATGATGATGTGCTAACTCTGAATGTAGAAAAAGAGAAGAGAAAATACC
Source organism: Oenanthe melanoleuca (assembly GCF_029582105.1). Classification (NCBI taxonomy): domain Eukaryota; kingdom Metazoa; phylum Chordata; class Aves; order Passeriformes; family Muscicapidae; genus Oenanthe; species Oenanthe melanoleuca. The sequence continues at coordinate 44,940,654 of NC_079334.1, forward strand.
AGAAGTGGCAAAAGGATTGTCACAAGTTTGTTAGACCACATGCTTTCAAAGGTGATGTGTTGTGTGTGGCACACAGTCCAAACTGTTCAGGAACCCTAAATATGGTCAAGGTATTTGAAAAAGGAGCAGAGTGGAGTAATGTTGAACAAAGACAAGAACTATTGTCAGAACACAAAGTATATGAAGAACAAAATCCCCCTTCATGGAGTTTAGAAGTCTTTGAAGATCAAATATTTACTTTTGTTTTATCAAATCATAGTCTTGTAAAATTACACAAGATTGCCTTCAAATATGAATGGCCAGGTCCAAAACTCCAAGTTTTCTTATTAACTTCACCCTGTCTGACTGGAGTTTCTGTTCTTGAGATACAGAATCTACCCCACTGGAAATGGTAGCAAAGCAATGTGGCCTGTGGAAGCTTTACTGTTTTCAAAATATTTTGGCAGACAAAATCACAACTAATTAAAATTAGAACTCTGATTAAGCAAAACCTAGATAAAACAAAGGCCAAGCAGCAACTAAAAAATAGATTTATGTTTTGACTAGTAACTAAAAATTATTTGTCCTAGAAGATGCTTACCTTGATCTTACAGGCTGCTAGTATAATTATCTTGGAGATGTTGGCAAATTATGAAAGTTGATCAAAACCTTAGATCCCAGCCCAGTGCTACTGGGATTAAGGGGATTGTTCCTTTCAATTAAGGAAAAAAAGCACATTCAGTCCATTACATGTTACAGTTGTTATTTTCCTGACAGATTAACAAGAATACTAAGATTTAAAGAGAGGGATGGAGGGGATGTGTGTGCTGTCACTTCCTCTGGGACACATAAGAAATAACAACACTGAGGCCACAGAACATAGTGCTATTCAAGAACCCAATCAATCTTAGAATTTAAGAAAAGGCTTTTATAGACTCTGTTTCCTTTCTCTGGTTTCTGGGCCACTCTTCAGTGATCGAAATGCTGCCCACGATTCAGTGATGAGCCAGCAAAACCCCTGAATGGTAATGAGAACCTTCCAGCAGAAACAGCCACAGCACAGTGCTGCTGCTAATTTGTCACTGTGAGGAAAACTGCATTACACACAAGGGTGAAAGGACAATTTAAAAATCGATTGCCTGCCAATTTAAATATCTATTAATAATTATGGGTTTGCTTTTGAGCTCTGCACTGCTCATTTAATCTTAATATCTTCTTCATCACATAACTGACTTTGGAAAACAGTGTCTGTCTACAAGGTGACACGAAATGTTGAAACTCCCAGACACCCTTTACTCCTCAGCAAAAGCTCATGGATAATTCATTAACTTCCCATTTTTAGGACTTTTTTTTTTTTAAGCTTTAGTTTTTTCTTAAAGCAACACTGAAAAATTTTCTTCAGAAGAAGTCTCCCTGGGGCTCAAAATTATATGGATAGATATTCATTGTGAATTAAGGTGATAGGATAATGAGGAATGGGTTCAAACTGAAGAGAGAAAATTTAGGTTAGATATACAGAACAAATCCTTTACTGTAGGGGTGGTGAAGCACAGGTACCAATTGCCCAGGGAAGTTGTGGATGTCCCATCCCTGGCAGAGTTCAAGGCCAGGTTGGATGGGGTATTGAGCAACCTGGTTAAGAGGTAGGTGTCTCTGTCCTTGGCAGGACGTTGGAACTGGATGATCTGAAAATCCTCTTCCAACCCAAACCATGCTATGATTCTATATGTAGGTAATAACAGTGATTTTTAACAGAAGGTATGACATGGATTCTGTGTCTTTTCATGCATTCAGATTGGTGTGCTTGAGCTGCTATTTTTATCTGAAATGCCTTTTAGGTTGCACTTCTTGCATGGGTATGATGAATTAATGCTTCCTGAGGTCCTAGTGCTTAGCCTAGGCTTGAAACTACACTCAACTTCATACAAAAATCTGTACACAGATAGCAGGAGGGTTCCCAGCTATGGGCATGGAGTCAGCTCACAGAAGTGCACGGGAAGTGGGTGAATTCCAGGGAACTGATTCAGCACCTATAAATAAATACTGATGGGCTCACTGAATGCCTTCTCCTCCAGGAAGGGTGGTACTGACAACACATCAGATAAACTGATAAAAGAGGAATGACTCCAGAATTTGAAAGCTTCCCTAAAGCTGTTCACTCTTTTGTGTCTCCCACAAGAAGCAGCCTCCAGCTGGTGCAGATGCTTTGGGGCCTCTTCAGGCACCTGTGCTGAGGGACTGGCAGGTGCCATTCCCAGCAGGCATGCTGGAAATCTTTATCCTATCCTATCCTATCCTATCCTATCCTATCCTATCCTATCCTATCCTATCCTATCCTATCCTATCCTATCCTATCCTATCCTATCCTATCCTATCCTATCCTATCCTATCCTATCCTATCCTATCCTATCCTATCCTATCCTATCCTATCCTATCCTATCCTATCCTATCCTATCCTATCCTATCCTATCCCATCCTATCCTATCCCATCCCATCCCATCCCATCCCATCCCATCCCATCCCATCCCATCCCATCCCATCCCATCCCATCCCATCCCATCCCATCCCATCCCATCCCATCCCATCCCATCCCATCCCATCCCATCCCATCCCATCCCATCCCATCCCATCCCATCCCATCCCATCCCATCCCATCCCATCCCATCCCATCCCATCCCATCCCATCCCATCCCATCCCATCCCATCCCATCCCATCCCATCCCATCCCATCCCATCCCATCCCATCCCATCCTATCCTATCCTATCCTATCCTATCCTATCCTATCCTATCCTATCCTATCCTATCCTATCCTATCCTATCCTATCCTATCCTATCCTATCCATCTCCTATCTCCCATCCTATTGGGGTCAGCACACCCCACAGGCAATCCCTGACAGCTGCAGGCAGCCGGGCTGCCCCAGCAGGGCGAGGAGACCCTGGGGACACTGAGGCACCACCCTGGCATCACTTTGTAATGAATTTTGGGATGCCTGTTGCTATTTTGATGAAAGTTGTCAAGTCATGTACTCACGGGGCTTGCAGGTGGAGGAAGAGTGAAAAGGCTCAGCAAAAGTGCAGCTGGTCAAAAATGTTACCTTGAAGAGAGAGAAATATGATCTAGTATATGTGTAATATGTACCATAAACATGCACTAGTGTCAGTGCCTTTTAATATTTGCAATCCAATCACTGCTGACTCCATTACACAAGGCTGGTGAAGCTACTCTGCTGTGGACTACAGCAGTGCACCCAGGGGAACATGATCAAATCAAGTCAAAAAAGGAATTAAACAATGTAAGTTGCAGCTTAAAATGTTTCAAGACAAACTCTTGCTTGTCTCCTTAAAACTGTCAGCCTAGTATATAAGGAATTGTAACTCCTATTTATAGTCAATTAAGATATCCATCTTGGCAGGAACTGAAGCATCTCATTTGTAAGAGATATCATGATTCTGTGCACCTCAGTACAGAGAGTTATTTCTCCATTTAAAGGACAGCACTCTTCACTTCTGCAACCACAAAAGTATTACACAGTGCAATTGGAAGGAGCACTTACCCTTCCCAAACTGTTGATATAGTCTCCTATCCTTTACTTAGGAATAGCAAGTACTAATACCATTACTTGGCATGCAATAACTATTTGGAAAATTTTCCATCCAGGTTCTCCTTGCCAGCTCCAGGTGTCCTTGACAAGTAAAAAAGTCTTTATGGTAGTTTCCAACAATTTACGTTGCATAGCTTGGTTCTAGTTCTTTGTTAGATACCTTAAAAAGCAATGGGGTTTCTCATTTCTAATTAAGTTGCCTCTTCCTGGGGGATCCTTTTATGAGTACCACAGACTGTACTCCTCACCTGCTGTACATTTCTTGCCAGCTACTCATGCACTGTATTTTCTTGTTCCTACTGCAAAAAAAATCAACTTCGTATGAAAGCCACAGACTCAGAGAATGGGTCAGGTTGGAAGGGGCCACAGAGGGCTGTCTGATCCAAGCTCCCTGCTCAAGCAGGGCCACCCCAGAGCACTTGGCACAGGATTGTGTCCAGATGGCTCTTGAGCATCTCCAGTCAGAGAGTATCCACAAACTCCTGGACAGACTGTTCCCGTGCTCAATCACCTGCAGAGTAAAGAACTTCATATTCAGGTGGAACTTTCTGTCCATCAGGTTTTGCCCATTGCCTCTTGTCCCATTGCCTGGCATGACTGAGCAGAGCCTGGTCCACCCTCTTGACACCCTTCCACTGGAGACTTATAAACATTGCTGAGGTCCCCTCTCATTCATATCTTCTCAGTACTGAGCAGGCCCAGCTCTCCTTGTAAGAGTGATGCTTCAGTCCCTTGCTCATCTCTGTAGCCCTCCACTGGACTCCAGGAGCTCCATGTCCCTCTGAGCAGTGCAGAACTGGGCACAGCACTCCAGATGAAGCCTCACTAGGCTGAGCAGAGGAGTAGGATTACCTTCCTTGATCTGCTAGAGTGCTTTTCCTAATGTATCTCAGGATACCATGGGACCAGGCACACTGCTGGCTCAGGGACAGCTTGTTGTGCACAGGACCCCCAGGACCTTCTCCACAGAGCTGCTTTCCAGCAGGTCAGCCTCCAGCCTGTGATGGTGCAGAGGGTTATTCTTCCCCAGCTGCAGTCCTAACTGCTGACACTTGTACTTAAACATTTTCTTTCTCAAATGTTTTGCTTATAAATGTTAACTGCTGTCACTGAGAGCTACATTTAAATGCACTGTAATTTGAGAGCTGTAGCCTTCACTTAGGAAATAGGAAGCAATAGATGAAATCTCCACATCTGCATATGCTACCATAGGATAGCTGAGCAGCCTCTTGTTGAGTTCATGGACAAAATGGGAGAGGGGACAATAACACTATCACAATAACACTATCCCTTTCTTGTCCTATGTAAACCATGATTCACCAGCAGGGCTCTAAATTCTTGAGCAGACTGGGTCCTGTAGGACAGAGTGATGTGCAAAAAGCTAATTTCTGAATTGTGAACTAGATGCTGACTGACCACTGCTGCCAGGAGAGGCTGTTTAGATGCTCAGGAAAATTTTCTGCTGCAAAGGTGTGTTTGCATGCTTCCAAAGTTACATGGTAAATTAGCTGGAGCTTTGAAGATCTGAATTTTGAACACAGATGAATGAAGTGGCAGCTGGAAATAAGGCTCTGGCAAATAACTGTAGGATGAAAACATTCAGAGAATCATTATTAGGATAAGCTAGATAGTGTGAGTCATCTAGTGATAAGAATCAGCAGTATTGTTTGTTTTGTTTAGTTTGTTTTGGTTTTTGTGATTTTGTGGGGTTTTTTTTTGTTTGTTGTTTTGGCTTTCTCCCTTCCCCACCCTGGGAAAATGGTGGGTAAAATCCTACTCGGATCAATGGGCACAGGATTTTTCTGAATCATTATTCTGTCTGTATGATGCAAAAGGAAAAGAGCTTCCTAACATTATTGCTCTTCCTGCTGATTAAAGCTGGATCTGAAAACTAATTTTTGCTCTTTTAAGGCCAAAGGAAGCATCTTGCTCACTTTGGAAGAGGTGGGAAGGAAGAGGATACTCCATAGGTGTGCAAGACAGTCCTGGCAGCAAATAGGAAAAGGCAATAATAGCAATTTCATTTGGATTTCATTAACCTTCTCCCTTCTGGAAGTTTCCCCTGACTTGATTTGGCATTTCAGTCTTGGCACCTAAAACACAGAGCATTTAGACACAGAAGTTTGCCTGAATGAATGCAGTGGGTTTTGGCATAGTTTGCACTTGAGGAAAAACCTGAGTGGGGATGAGGGGTCCCTGTGAAGCAGAGGAAGGGACACAGTGATATTCATTGGCAGATTTCCTCAATTTTTTTAAGCTTTTCAGTTGTCCTTTCACATTACAAATTGCTGAATTGAAAAAACAGACATAAAGCTCTTCTATATTGAGATGTACTTTTTGTGGAGTATATAATGTCTGACACCTTCAAGGAGAGTTTCATAGAGCTTGGCACATTCACCAGTTTGTGGGAAAAAAATAATTCTTTGGTAATAAATGCTGGTAAAAGGGACTTACAATGGGAAGGTTTAAAACAGGCATTAAAGGGAAATCTGAGCAAAGCTTTATAGGAGACAGTACATACTTTTCCCACTAGGTGGTGGAAATCTGCCACCATCCTGAGCTTTAAAAAACAGGAAAAACCCACATAATTATGAAGGGCAGGCTGAATTAAAATAGAAAATAGCTGTAATAACAGCTTATGATGTATCGATTAAAATGAGTTCTCTGCCTGTCGAAGAGACAATCACAGAAAATTATTCTTAATGTTTTCCCCGACACAAAGGCAAAAATGTCAGTTAGGGAGGTTTTCTGATGTTTTAGAAAAGGAAATGAAAGGATAATTTAATCTAAATGAATTCTCTCACCCTCTACAGAAGGACTGTCATCTGTAATTTCAGACCATAGGAACTCAGGAAACAAATCTCTCACGCATTTATTTATCTTCAACTGCCAAAATACATTTTTTAAATTAGCACTTTTAATTAACATGCATCAAAGATCTCTCACAACCCAGGACTTGATGCCATGGAAGCATTGTTTCTAAAGGCATCCTCATGGTGGCAGTAAAACAATCAATTATTTAACAACAGACTTGAAAATCACACCATTTTGTGTTGCTTTTGGCATGATTCATGGCTGAAACAGCAGAGACAAAGTGCATGCTCTGATGCTAACATCACAGAAGGATCAAGGCTTTGGGAACTCTTCTAGCACAGCACCAACTGACTTTATTCCATGCATTTTTCTTCAAAGCTACACCCAAGCCATACCTGACATATGATTCATGTTTTAAGATGAAAGCAACTATCACAGTTTTCATTGAGGATGTTCTGCTTTCACTGAAATTCATGGCTCTTATCTCAGCAACACATCCCAGAAGTGAAGTCATCAACACATCATTTTGGAAAAAAAGGTGGTGAGATACCTTCAGCTACAGAGATGCAGCTAATCAGTGCTCTTCGGTCCTGCCAGTGAGGGTCACACCAGCTCTGCTTCCCCATGGCATTGCCAGGGAACACAGTTGTGCCATTTGGTCTCTGTCCTTGGCCTGTTGATCTCTGAGCAGCCTCTGCTGTGCATGGGCACCCACTGATTTGTGCAGTGGAGTGGTTCTTGCTCTTGCTGCTGAAGAGACCTTGCATTTTTAGATGTGGCCAACACCATTTCCCTGCCATCTCCTGAAATACCTGCCTCTGCACTGTTCTTCCATGCTGCTTTCTTTACTCTCAGAGCCAGGCAGTGGTTTCTGACTGTGGTTTGTGCAGGGATGCTGCAAGCAGGGGGCTGTGCAGAACCAGAGCAGCTTCACACCCAGCAACCTTGCAGGCAGAGTGCCAGTCCTTCTGTCACACACTGGTGTGCCAGGATGCCTGGCAACACTTCCTATCTGACTGCCAGACACTAGTGGGGCATACAGTGGTTGTTCTGAAAGTAGTGTAACATACTCCTCAATGAATTAATAACTAATGGGCTTGTGTGGCTACTGAAGCAGATATGCTTTTTCTGAGAGATTTTTAGCTTTGGGTGGGTTGGGTTTTTGTGTGTGCATTTTTTTTTTGTTTTTTGGTTTTTTGGTGGTTTTTTTTGGTTTGTTTTTGGTTGGTTTTTTTTTTTTTGTTTGTTTTTTTTTTGTTTGTTTTTTTGTTTTTTTGTTTTTGTTTTTGTTTTTGTTTTTGTTTTTTAGATAAATACTGTGTTGCTGCTCAGCTGAGATCTAACCCACGTGTGCTGGCTACATATAAGCTAAAGTGGCATGACCTGAAATTCAGTAATTCAGTACTATAGTGATGACTGACAGCAAATCTCCAGTTAGCTAGCAGAACTTAGACAGGTGTGATCATATCTACACCACTTTTCTCCTATTACTTAAATTTGGGGTTTTTTTTCCCAGAGTGTTTTTTATGGACCACTGAAAACCACAGCAAATAATACTATGTTGAAAATTCTATTAAAAGAGATGAATATCCCATTTTTATTTGATTTCTGGTGTTTCATTCAAAAGTTAATTTTTTTTTTAAGAACCCGAGAAGGCCTCATTTTCTGTTCTGCCTAAATATCAGGAGCAGAATTTCTGCATTCCACAGACACTCTCTAATAGTTTCCAGAAATCTATTATTATTCATTAAATGTTGCACCTAATTTTAGGTCTCTCATTTTGCAATGTTATTCTTCACCCTCAAAAATGTAGTATCACTTACATAAAGGTTATTTCAGAAGCTCCTATTACACAGGATTACATTAGCAATCCAACAATTTCTTCTCTATGTAGTGACTTCCAGCCAGGACAATAGTATTAAAATGTGGGAGTTACAATGCTTTTATTCAGCTGTATTTGGAGAAGAGATGGATTCTCTGGGGGCACCTAACAGCATCCTGCCAGTATGTGTGGGGAATGTGTCAAGGAGAGTGAGCCAGACTCTACAAGCTAGTGCATGGCAGGAGGATGAGAGACAAGGAGCATGAAGTGCAGTGAGAGAGGTTCTGACTGGATATAAGGTGCAATTGTTTCAGAGGACAGGCACTGCTATGGGCTTCTTAAAAAGGTTGCACTATCTCAGCTTTGGAGTCTTTCAAGAGCTGCCCTGATAAATCCTTGAGGAAGTTGCTCTGAGCTCACAGGTGACCCTGCTTGGAGAAGAGGGTTGGACTACAGACCTCCTGAGACCCCTTCCAATCCTAGCTATCCTTTGATTTTGTTTGCTCAGAATTGTTGGCATTATTAATTCCTACATGTACCACAGGACAGGTGTTCAGTGCAGTAGTCTTCACTTTGATCCACCACTGAGAGGAAACACCACTGCCAGTAGCTCTGGTGGCCCAATGTCAGTTTGATGATGAAATATTCCCAAGAGATTGTGGATCCCTGAATTCATCGTGGCATCAGATGATTTGTTGGAAAGCCTTCTTTGGGATTTCTCTAGCACCAGCATTGTAGCTCTGAAGAGAAATAAGCACAACAGCAATCTGAAGAAATTGGGGTTTTTTGTCCATTCTTCTATGTCTGGTGTGATTTGGTAGCTCCCAACACAAATTGCTCAAATTATTGACAGGTGGTGCATATGTTCCCTCTGCCTTTACATTTTTAGTATAAGCTCTTTGTGGTAGGTGCTGGGGCTTTTATCTTGTATTTTAACTAGAACAAAGCAAATTCAAATTCAGATGGTCTTAGGATTCACAATATACCAAATGAATTATATTCAAGTCAGAAACGTACAACACATCCATGCATCAGTGGCAATTGGAAGATGTTGTAATTTCCTTAGTGCAAGAAGGAGAAAGAGAGCAAGGTAAGCAAGGTGCCTTGAGGACAGAGTACTTTGTATACTGTATTTGGCTGGTTGCTTCAGAGCTGTGATTTTTGTAATTCATACCACTATGGCAAAAGAAGAATTTCAGAGCTGTGAACTGGGGGGACAACCAAAGGAAAGGTAGAAAACAAGAAGGAAACTTGATGGAGGAATAACTGTACTCTCCTAATTCCTGTATTTGAAATGGCTGTCCATGTGTGAAAAGGAAAAAAATGGTTATACCAGTTTAAATAAGACTATGAAAAGTTCTAATAATAAAAAATATTTTGATTATATAAATAAAATCATTCTTCAGATCTGAAACTTGAACCTTTAGCCATTTCCTGCTGTTTTGAAACCCAGAGCATGCTAAAAATATATTAAAATATTCAGTATTGAAGAGAATATTTTAGCATTCCAAAATCTCACTTGGGACTGTAGACTCAGGCTTCCATTTTATTAATATCTTGCCAGAAATGGTTTCATAAAGATTTTCAAAGGTTTGAAATATCTAAATCTATATATGATTGTAAATTAATTATGTATTGGAAGTCCTGGAAATTATATCAAGTACTGTTACTCAAATCTAAAAAAAACCCCAAAAAACAAAAAAACAAGGCAGGCTGAGATTGGTTCTACTTTTTCAAATCTACTTTTAAAAATGTGGTATTCTAGTATTATGGGATTTTTATCCTAAACTGCATTATACTTTATTTGCTAGAAATGGTGAAGTGTAGTTATATTAGAATGGGATGTTGAGCCTGTCACAGTATGTGAACTGTTACAAAAGAGAGAAAATGGGCATGAAAAAAAACTCAGCTGCAGGTTATTTCTTTACAGTGCCTTACCATCTATGAGATTTTGTGTAGAAATAACTTAAGAGTTCAATCACTGTAGGCCTAGAATTGCCTTTTGAATTTTAAACAACAAACAAATGAAAAGAGCTGATTCAGTTTTATATTTTTATTATTTCACTATACCAGCTATCTCTAACCTGGCAGTTTGAAGGATCTGAAAATGTCATGCATAGCAAACATCCTGAGCAACCTCAGGGCTGGACACAAATGGCACAGTTTAATTGCAATTCCATTTTTGGTATCAATTCCTGCTTCCTAAAAAATGTTGTGAGGTAAAAGCTGTCCTTACATACCAAAGCTTTTTTCTTTTTGATGTAAAATCTGACTTCAGTGGCAATTAGGTGGCAACTGTCCAGGCCAAAATTGCTCTTCCTCAAACACTCTCACTGAGCACAGTTTGTGCAGAGCAGCTGTGGAGGTGCCTGTGGAGCTACAACAAGCAGAGTTCCCTGATGATTGTCAAATAACAGGCTCTATTCACTTTGTAATTCCACTTTTTTTTGTGCAGAATTACTGGAGTTGCACTGAAACAAAAGTGACAGGTGTGAACTGGGTTTTGTGGTTTGAGTGTGTCTATGAAAAGACTAGATTTGAACAGAGAGTCTACAGCCAAAAGAGATTGCTGTCAATTGAGGAATGGTGTTGTGCTTGTTTTTACTTTAGAAATTTTGGGAAATGCATGATTATGTGTCATATAAAATAAGGCTTTTCCTCACTGTCCTGTGTAAGCTGTAGTCATTTGTCAGTACAAATGGATGTTGATTGTTGCTCCTTTCTGCTCACACCATGCAGGTCATCTTGGGAAATGCTGAGGTGGAAAGTGTAATGTGGATAATATAAACTACATTTGGGCTAGGTAGAAGAGAATGTTCTATGATAGAGGAAATATCTCCATATTACAATATATGAGTTTGAGGTTCAAATATGCCATTCTTCCTCAGGAAAACATTGACTTAATCACATTTTTGTGAGCAAGAAGAATAGAATACAACACTTCATATTGTTTTCTGTTTTTTATTGGACACATAACCAGTAATGTTAAGAGCTGATCCCTGGTCATTTCCCAATTTCCTTTATTTACCTCTCTTCAAAGAACAGGGATATCCAGAAAAAAATATACAAATCTGATATTTTTCTGGTAGAGGTCCTCAATGCTTAATCATATTAGAAAATCCATTAAAATACATGGTCATCTTAGCAGATGCATAGATATAGCAGATGCTGACCCTTCTCTGATCTGTGTGAGAAAAATGTAAGTCTATCTAGTAGCAGTTAATGGTGATTATGCTGATGCTTGTTCTATTTTGAGTTACATTCTGTTTCCAATAAAATCTTTCTGAGGCTGCAGAATTAGAAACTCTTTCATCTATTTGTATGTAAGCATTCATTTTCTCTGGTTAAATTTAGTATAATTTGTGAATTTTAGTAGTGATAAAATTGTTTGAGAATTTGGAATGTTTGAGAAATTGGTACTCTTTTGAATTTCTTCTTTGTTACTTATTTTTATACACGAAAAACAGTTGTGGCTTCAAAGTATATCCATAAATCAGGTTAAACACTCCCATGTTTGTAATTCTAGAGAACAAAGCAGTTACTAGTTTGTCTGTGATGAACAAATCTGCATGGAGGTTAGAAGGAAACAGGTTTTAGTATAAAAGTTAAATTTTCTGATAAAAAAAAGAAGAGTCAGTACATTGAATAAGTTTACAGACATTTTTAAATCTGCTTATAGTATTAAATTATTATTACTATTTTTTTTTCTTTCCTCTGAACATCAGCCTACAGATATCAAGTTATATTCTGAAAACAATGCAGATCTAAATATTAGACAAGCATACAAGAACTACAGGAATAAGCAAGTACAAGTTAGAGATAATCAGCATCAAGTGATGTCCAAGGAGGTTAGACTCCCTCCTCTCCATGGCTCTTGAGGGGCACATCAGATCAGCCCAGGCTCAGCCTGGGTGCCTGAGTAGGTGTAGCAGACCAAAGCTGGATAGCAGAACTGCAGCAATCTTAGCTTTAGACACAACTCTTAAGTGTCCAGTGACATGTATCTGGCACTGAAATAGGAAAACAAAAGGCTCTGACAACATTATTTTAGAGCAGTGTTTAAGAATCTTTCCTCTTCTGTCAGCTATGCTATAAAAAAACATGTTGGAAAGAATTTGGTCCAGTTGTCCTGGCTCAGCTTCCCAGGATGGAGTAGTGAAATAAAGCTGAATCCCCTTTTGGTCTACTGCAGCACTTTTGGATGTTTCTTTGCTTGCTGGGCCTTTTTGGATACCAATCCAAATTGTTCAGAAATATCTTTTTAGTCCCCTGCTTGAGAGAAATTAATTCATCTCTTTGGCTACTTGCACTGGCTAATTGCCCCTTAGCTGAAGAACATGTAGGACAGTCTTTACTAACTGAAATGCTTTTTGAGTTTAATTTTACCTGGCTGTATCTGAGTTGCTTGTGTCCTTCTGAACATTGATATAAGGAAGAAAAGGGCAGGGCTCATGTTTAGAGCTTCAGTACAAAGCCCATGACAAAGTTGGATGCTTCTGGTCCTCATCCAGGGGGTGAGGATCCATACACACCTAGGGAGTTCAGATAGCAGAGTTAGAAAGCAGCATTTGTGCTCAGATATCAAAAGTTGCAGAGAGGAACTGCTACCAGAGGAGCAATCTAATATTGAAGGAAGGTTTGTTACACCAGGTAAGCACTGGAAACCAATCAATAACAGAACAAAACCTGCAGCTTATCTTAGCTTTTCTGTCCTGCTTTGTACATGCTTGTTTTGGTTTATCTTCACAACACAAAATTAGATTTCAGTAGCAATAACAGCAGTTGCAGTTGCAATCCCTGTAACTTTTCCTTATTGCCCTTTGAATAGGATAACCACTGCCCTCTAAAAGGCACCTGGAAAGAAAGCATATAATTAAGGCTTAATACTTTCAGTTGCTAGTGCTTTCATTTTCCCCCTTCACTGTCTGTGCTTTGATAAAGAGAACAAAAGATTTTTAATGGTAGTTGACAGTAAGCAGGCTTCAGTAGCAGAACTGACAGATTATAAGCAACTATTGAATTTCATATTGTGACAGAGCTGTGTTAACGGTTTTAATTCTCAAAGTTTGTGCACTGCATCAAAACGAATCCAACAGCTTTAAAGGACAATTCTATTCACTTCCAGTATTGAAGGGAATTCTGGTCTGTGGACATCAGTAATATTCTGACTGTGTCTATCTGGCTGTCCCCAAACTTTTTAAGTGCTTTGTCACCAAACAGGCTCTGCAGTCCTGTGCTCTGTGCTCCCAGCAGTGCTGTTACAGCCAGGAAGAACAAGCATGTGAGGTAGGCAAGGCTTGCAGGGACAGGTGACATCTTTCATCAGCAGACTGGATACAGCTGGAACACCTGAGAGTGCCACAACTTAATCTGGAAAAGGCTGAGTGCTGGAAACTTCCACTGACAGAGGTGATTTAACCTTTATGACAGACTGAGTATCCACCAACAGGCTTTAGAGTGAAGCTCTCCCACAGTTTTAACCTACACAGAGAACTTCATCCTGGAGCTCTGCAATGACATTCTTTTCTTGAAATGGAGAAAAAGCCTAGGTAGCTGTTCTGCATCCCTGGTGTGTCTAACACACTCAAGTACTCTATCTTCTACCTTGTGTTGACTTGGCAGATGTGGCCAAAACATTCACCAAGTCATCCCATGGACAGCATACAAGAAATGCCTGTCTCTGGGTCCCTCAAAGGTGGGAGCTTCTGAGTTCTATCAAAATTAAGACGTATCTCAGCCTGCCCAGAAATAGACATTGAAGTATGCAGGAGATATTATTATAGAAAACCTTATACTTAAAATCCTGAGTCTACTATGGCAACCTGGCAGTGACATTGAGAAAAGAAGCCATCTCACATTCTCCTGGTCTTCAACTCTAACCATAGAGCAGTTTTTCTGTTTTTAAATATCTCTGAAAAATATTGAAATAAATTAAGGACAGTATTGTTCAAAGATTTGCTGCTGAGATTGTTTATGCAAACTATATCTTCTGTCGAGTAGTTTAATGTTCTAGTGACTCATATTGCAATTACATGTTTCCCCTTAGTTAGATGACAGTAATTAGCTATGCTACAGGAAATTGCCTAAATGGAAAATTTTATGTAAGCTTCCTAAAATTTATGGAATTTATCATGGAAATGGTTTTTCTATGCAGCTGAAAGATATAAGTCTTCTCTTTCATCCCAATTTTGCACTGTTTTAAACCTATTGATTTCAGGAAAGTTATGCATGGTTTACCCAAAAATGGCTTTTGTCTCCAAATGAGAGCAGAATCAGGTTACTGCTTCTGTATCAGAATTGGTAATGAGGCAACATGTTGCTTTTCTCACACTTAAAAAAAAAAATGTTAACACAGTTGCTTGTGCCTCGGTGGAGTAAAAGCATTAGCAAATACAGAGTCTGATCCATCATCTCTACCTGGGATCTCATCTGTTTAGTCCATGGAACATTCTCTTGTGCATTGACTTGTTCTAGACTTTTAGGTATAGCTATTGAAGTATTCTGCAACATCTTCACTTTTATTTGTGAACACACATACAGATATAACATGCATTCATTTCTAACCACATCCTTGAAAAGACAAGAAAAAACACACACTTACAGTTCAGTACTGATAGAGCTGAGCAATTTATCCTGATATGGAACAAGAAAAATTTAAAAAAAAATTTAATAACATAAATTATTGTAATTTACTTTTTTAACTAAGGTCTAGTCACAAGATTTTTTATTTTAATTGTGTAAACTCTGTGTCATTGTTATACTCTGTTTAATACAGCATAGAAGCAGTCTTAATAAACTCAGATTTAATTACATTTTAGTCAGGAAGCAACTAATGAATGTATTTTTAAATTGTAAAAGCATTGAAACTGTGGGAGAAAAAAAAGAAAAAAAGAAAAAAAAGAGATACAGCTTTGAGGAATAAGTGTTGCATCTTATTTGTTTTAAAAAAGGAAATGGTTGGATTTCTGTTTTATGAAACAGGATCCCAGAAAATTATTCAATGAAAGCAGACCTATAAACATAAAAACAATAAAAACAATAGTGATAGTGGTCAGTGAATTGCAGCAGAAATTGTGAGTGTACTGAAAAGGTAGAGTGCTTTTTTGGTTAGATCTTAGCTGGGCCTGAGTGTTACCAACCTCATATTGCACAATACTGTAGGGAAGGGAAGGGAAGTTTCAGGGAAGTTTCAGGGAAGTTTCAGGGAAGTTTCAGGGAAGGGAAGTTTCAGGGAAGTTTCAGGGAAGTTTCAGGGAAGTTTCAGGGAAGTTTCAGGGAAGTTTCAGGGAAGTTTCAGGGAAGTTTCAGGGAAGTTTCAGGGAAGTTTCAGGGAAGTTTCAGGGAAGTTTCAGGGAAGGGAAGGGAAGGGAAGGGAAGGGAAGGGAAGGGAAGGGAAGGGAAGGGAAGGGAAGGGAAGGGAAGGGAAGGGAAGGGAAGGGAAGGGAAGGGAAGGGAAGGGAAGGGAAGGGAAGGGAAGGGAAGGGAAGGGAAGGGAAGGGAAGGGAAGGGAAGGGAAGGGAAGGGAAGGGAAGGGAAGGGAAGGGAAGGGAAGGGAAGGGAAGGGAAGGGAAGGGAAGGGAAGGGAAGGGAAGGGAAGGGAAGGGAAGGGAAGGGAAGGGAAGGGAAGGGAAGGGAAGGGAAGGGAAGGGAAGGGAAGGGAAGGGAAGGGAAGGAGGAAGGAAGGTTGGTTAAGGAAGGAAGGTTAAAGAAGGAAGAAGAGAGAAAGAGAGAGAGAAAGAGAGAAAGAGAAAGAAAGAAAGAAAGAGAGAGAGAGAGAGAGAAAGAATGAGAGAAAAAGAGAGAAAGAAAGAAAGAAAGAAAGAGAGAGAGAGAGAGAAAGAATGAGAGAAAGAGAGAAAGAGAGAAAGAGAGAAAGAAAGAAAGAAAGAAAGAAAGAAAGAAAGAAAGAAAGAAAGAAAGAAAGGAAGGAAGGAAGGAAGGAAGGAAGGAAGGAAGGAAGGAAGGAAGGAAGGAAGGAAGGAAGGAAGGAAGGAAGGAAGGAAGCTTGTTTTATGTGACTGAATTTTTCTGAGGAGAAAAAAAATGGAATTAGCTTAGAGAATATGGGATTATTCCTGTTCAACATTTAAACATTTAGAAAATTGGTTTATTCACAGTGAAGGACAACAATTATTTTTGATAACGACAAAGACATAATTCCTGAAGTAATATACTATTTTGTGTTCTAGCTTTCGTCTGCAATTGGAAGTCATTAATAAAAATTGGGAGCAAGCCCTGCTCTGTTCTTGGTGATAACATTTGTAAGTCCCAACTCTTGAGAGAGCAGCTTAGTCTCTGCTGCCTCTGTGGATGAAAATTACTTCAGGAACATAAACTCTGCAGAGGTAAGAGGATATTGGGTTTCCTAATCTTCATTTAATCTTTCTTGTCAGTTTTAGACACTCTGCTGCTTATGAGGTGGTATGGCCAAACTGAAGTAGCTGCTGCAAGTCCAGACAGATCTGTTTTTCCACCTCTGCTCCCTCCTTTAATCTCTGTGCTCCAGTTGTCTCTCAGTTGGCACTGGTGTCTGGCTGGTCCTGCAGAGGAACTGTTCCAGCTTGCTGCCAATCTGGTTCCATGAGCTGCTTTCCATGGCACCAGACAGCCTTGGATCAATGCTCAGCCTGGGGAAGGCAGTGGGACTCTGCCTCTTTTGGCAGCAGGTGGAGATGAGATACCTCTGAAGTATTCCCAAATTGCCCTTCTGTGCTTAGGGGGTTTTGAATTATGTTTCTGCCATGCCAAACTCAAATTTTAACTACCCAGACTAGAGACAACTGCACCAGTCACATATTTAATGAGAAAGTGCAGAAGCTCTTTCATTATCCAGATAATTTACCCAGGATGGTTGGCTGTGAAAAGCACCAGCACACCTGGATGTGTCTGCAGCAGCTCTGATGTGCACATTGACAGAGACTAAATATGGACAGAACCAAGAGACCCAATGCATCCATGACTTGTCAGAATTTGCTAATGAATATGCAAAAAATGAATAAACAGGAATAATTGCCCTGCTAAGACTTGTTTTGTTATTGTTTTAATGTGGCAGCTCTTTGTTGGAGTGTGCAGCTGCACTTGGGAAACCCATGGCTGCCTGATGCTTAACCATACAACATGTACATGATACAGGAGAAAGTTAGAAAAAAACACAGAAAAATGGTATTTCTGTATATCTTTCTAACATTTTGCCATCCTCATTGTAGAGAAATACTTTTAGAGAAACAGTTTAAAAATAAAATAAAGATAATAATTTTGAGGAGTTCATGACTAAGCAATTGTAAGCCACAGTAGAAATCTAAAATTTTTAAATATACTCTATGTTCTTTAAATTATTCAGACATTTAAATTATCTGTTATGGGTTTTCATGCTAAGATGTGCTCTTTATTTCTTGTTTTAATGAGAGGCAGAAGCCAGGAATCACAAAACCCACAGATAAAACTGAACAGTTGTATTTTCCAAGGAATGGTGCCATGCTTATAAATGGATTTGGCTTTTAAAATTGGTTTGGGAAAAAGTTAAAATCCTACTACAAAAAGACTGAGATCAATGTTATATCTGTTTAGTTCACCTGATTTACCTGGTTTCTTCCTAAGGAAGGTTACACAGCCACCTGACCAACTCATGCACAATGTTCTTTGTATGACTGTGCTTTCATTTTTGTCAAGGTGGGGCAGTGCCAAGTTGAAACAGGCACAGGTCTTAGTGATGTTCAGGGCACTCTTTTTCAAGCCAAATTTTTAACCTGATTTCAGAAGACAGTTGTGCAGGGGGAAGGAACTCAAATTTCCTCCATTACTGGCTGATACCAACCAATATTCAATTAATTAGTTACCCCCTTCTATCTGATCTGCTCTAGTTTATCTCTTACATAAGGTCCAGGATTACCCCTTCAGTGGTCCCTTCTTTTGCTTTTTTTACAAACCTGAAGTAAATAATATTTTTTGTGTGGCTTGGTATAATGATAAATTTGCAACATTTAAATTAACTTGCCAGATTTACAAATCATCTCCTTTATTTCTGAAGATTTTTTAATGTGAGATAATAACTTAATTCTTACATCAGCAAGAAAGTTTCATTGTTCTAGTAAATGAGTGAAGGATTATGTTTTCAGGTGCTGTGAAGCAGCATATTTCCATTTAATCCCAAAAAGCAGAGGGCTTTACAGAAAGCAAGTGTCTGTCCTAAGACTGACACTGCCTGGAAGTATCCTAGAGGAGGCATTTGAAGTAGACAGATGCTTGGATATAATGGCTGCACAGAAAAAAAGATTAAAAGTAGTTTTCATTAGGATAAAGAAAATTTAAGATTAAAACTACAAAAACTAGTTGTGATTCTGATCACTTAGCTGTAACCTCACAGAAAAGCAATAGAAGTTTCATCTATCCTAAAGGTACATCTGCAGCAGGATTTATGGTATCTTCATTGCATAATAGCCTGTTCTTTAGTGGGGAGAAGAACATCCTGGGTTTAGTGAGCTGCTACATTTTCAATCAGTGAGTATATCAGAAAAGTGTTTTTTAAATATTTGTTGTCTTGTTTCAGTCTCATAGGGTTTTTTTACACTCAATTTATTCTAAAGTGATTGGCAGCTGTGTCTTAAAATATAGCTCCAGTACAGCAAAATTAGATCAGTGCATATAGTAAACAATGCTGCACCTAGAGGCTCAGGCCAGACTGAGCTACAACTAATCCATCTTCTGCATGTATTAAGTTACACTTGCACATAGCACTAGGCATATTAAAAATTGAATTGTGAGTTTTTTGTTTTTTTTTAAATATGAGATATTTTAGTGAGTAATGGAAAAGAGTGACTTAAGTTCCCTGGGTTTCTACTCATATAACCCTTATTATTATGTTTTATCCTTAGTGGTCAATTTCTGAAATCATGTTACCTCTTGATCCCTGCAATGCACTTGGAATATTTAAAATTATGTATTTATAAATCTGTGTCTGTCACTAATGCCAGGCTGATCTTACAAGAGTCTGAGAGTGCTTAAAAATACAGTGCAAGTACTGGGGGCACTCAGTCCTTTTTTGGGATTGAGTCTTTTCAGTGAAATGATGTTTTTTCTTTTTTTTGTGATGTGTCTACTACCATCAATAGTACTACACATGTGGAAATTGATTCCTGCTGGTTTTCATTTTCAGGCATTATCTGTGATGCTTTTACAGTTATTGATTAAACACACTTAAAGCAGTTGCATTGGCTTTGTACTTCTATAATCTTATTAACTTATTTTTTTCAATTTTTTTTCCCTCCAAGGGAGTAAATTGATTTATATGAGCATGCTGTTAATATTATAACTCCTTGTCTAGCCCCTTGGGTTGTAATGTTTTTTAAACACAGTACAATTATGGGAAACATTATATTGGAATGACAATATAAATCATCCCCATAGGAGTCTGAGCAGTCTGGGGAGTTAATCACCTAGAGCCCTGCTGAGGTAAATAAGAGCAGTAATTTGAAATAAATAAAAGACCAGTGGTGCTAATGTGGGTGCCTCAAGAATATCATTAAGTTTGTAATGGAATTGTTTACTTGGTGTAATAAGACTCATGTAGTGTAATGCTGCTGCTTAAATCATATCTTTATAGTTCATGATCCTGTCTCTTTTCTTCAGAGGGTGTGTCAGGTTGATCTCTAAACTCCAGCACTTGGCTGGAAAGCACACACACATGAAATGTGAAATGTGTTGAGATCCTCTAGAGCCCTGGTTAAATTTAGTAAACATACATTGAAGTTCAGGTACAAAAATTTGCCAACAGGGATAATTTTTATTTTTAATTTTTCTGTTTCTTACCATAATCAGAGTGTTAGAAAAGGTGCAGAAATTGAGTAATGAAGATAGTTCCATTTGCTGGTCACCCATATTCAGTAGGGTGAACCCAAAAGGGGTTTTGCACTGCTTTGTGCCTGAGCACAGAGTGAATTTGGCAGCTGGGCAGCCTGATGGTCTTCTTCTCTTGCAGTACTTTCTTCAGTACTAAATTCCCATCAATACTCCATGCTATTCTCCCTTCCTTGACATGCAAGAAAGTAAAATATGAGCTTAAAATACAAAATTAAACCAGTTAACCTGAAAAGAAACTACTCTAGGGATTTTTTTCAATCTTTGTTTTCAATGTATACAAATTACATAGCAGAAAATGCTTCAAAATCTTACTTTTTAGTAGAAAATATATTCCCTTAGAATAAATTCAGCAATATCATATGAATAAAATTATAATAAAAAAATCCAATACATTTTTGAGTAGAAATTGATCTTCCACAAGATTTTTTCTGTAGATGCTAGGGAACTTGTATGTAAAGCAACTTGTATAATTGAAAGCACCCTCTGTTTATGCAAAAATGAATGTAAAGTGCTCATTGCATAAACACTGCCTTTAGAACATATTGTTTTATAAGTTAATGGTATTAACTTTTTATTAATTTCTGAACCAATCTTAGAGAAAGATTAAACTTGTGCAGTCTGTCAAACAGATTTATATGCTGTAAGTATAATATGGCACTACTTTTCAGTGATAGGAGTGCTATCAGTACAAAGTGTAAAAGTTTCTGGGGGAAATGTTTCTCACATTGGGGACTTCAATGCATCTTGAACTTGGAATAAAGCAAACTCCAGATTTTTAGAAGAAGAATAGTAGAAATTATCAAGGACAAGTTTTAAAAATTATGGCATTGCATACTCATACTGTATGTATTAAATGCTCTGATGTCATTATGAAAAACTTCTGTTCTTAAGAAAAATGTCTACAGTTTATCTGTCGCTCTCTGTCTCTTATTCTGTATTGGTAATAAAAAATGGGAAAGAAGCAATACATGATGCTAATGACACTGTATAGTTGAGCTCTGTCAACCCTGTAAGTAACCATGGTACAAACAATATTTATGAAGACCATGAAAATGTATAAGAATTTTAGTTTATTTTGCTTCTGTTTAAAAAAAAAAAGGAAAACATAAGGTGAAATTAGGCTTTAGTTTAGGCACTTTCATAACTTTTCTAAGCTGCTGTTTATTCTGAATATAGCATAATGAGCATGTATTCTGCCCTCCAAAAATGCCTTTCCAATAGGCTTTGTACTTGCTCTGGAGACAGAAG
Source organism: Oenanthe melanoleuca (assembly GCF_029582105.1). NCBI lineage: Eukaryota > Metazoa > Chordata > Aves > Passeriformes > Muscicapidae > Oenanthe > Oenanthe melanoleuca. The sequence continues at coordinate 44,961,976 of NC_079334.1, forward strand.
GTATAGAGATGCAAGGTCCACCCACAAAAAGTTTTTTTAGTGCAACTTCTGAGACTCATAGTGCCAGTGCTGTATGAAGATCCCTCAAGTTTGTAAGACTTGCTCAGGCAAATGGCTGGTCTTCACAGATGAAATGATTCTGGATCAACACTGACATCATGTGCATTAAAGCTGCCTGGGTGGACTCCTTGTTCTCATTATTAATCCCTCAAGGAATCAGGAGTGATGGTTTTGGGAATCTGGCATCTATAGCTTCTCCACATGCTCAGCTTTCTCAAGGAATCATCACTGCATTGTTATACCTTTAATCCTATGTGGTTGATAGTTTAGGCAAAATTTCATTTCTTTTCCCTTAACAAATCTTTCAACTGCCCAAGAAAAGTTACCAGTGTTTTGATAAGGAGCACTCCTATATTAAAATGGCATGTTTCTGTGATAAGTGAGAACTATTTTGATTATATAGAGAATAAAGAGCCTGTCTGAAATGAGCAGTCAGAAAAAGCTTTGATCTATTATGGTTTTGCTTGTTGGTCACTAAAAGTTCTGCATTACAGTTCAGTCAGAATTTAGGGATCTGAATACCAGTCACAAAATATGAATGTCAGACAAAGTACATCAAACTGAACACTGCATAAGAGAGATCACTCACTTAGTATTTATCAGATGATTTAACCTCACAAGGAAACAGATATTTATTACTGCAAATTTGATATAAATGCTGGACAGTCTGGTATCATTCAGGAGGGGGAAGGTTGACTTCTGCTCCTTCTTAGAACAGATCCTTGATGATGCTGAATTTCATCTTCTTAATCTCTGTTCTTTCCCTGAATGTTTTTATACATTTATATGTTGTTTTTCTTTTCCCCTTAAGGATCCTTATCTCAGTAATCCTCTGTTTGTAGTTTTCCCTTTCTTATCTTGCCTGGCTTCACTCTGCAGATGCTCTCACTGCTCTTTCTCACATTGCAGGTTGCCTAGTGCTCAGAGCTAAGGTTACACTCCTGGCTGTATTGGAGCTGGGCTTGGAGCTGTGGTCACAGCAGCTCTGGCTCTGGGCAGCCTCAGGAGTGCTGAGAGACAGCTAGAACTGTGTCAGCATGCAATACCAGTGCATTCATAACATTAAAATTTTCCATACATCTCACTGTGTTAACATTCTCAGCTCTACTCCCTACACACCATAATTCTGAAAGCATTGAAGATTTCACTACATACTTTTTCAAGGAATGTGTTTCTGAATAATAAAACATGATCTAAAATATTTAAATTATTCCATCTTTTGAGGAAGCCTGGTTTTTTTCAGTGTAGCATTAAGGAGAAAACATGCAACTGAATCACTTCTGCATTAAAAAGTGCAGCCTTTTAGCACAATGTCCAACTAGACATCCAGACAACACTGCTGTTTTAAGGAGGCTCTCAGATGTGCAGAAAATGAAAGAACTGGGTGCAACAAAGAACATCTATTCCCAAAGGCCTATTTCTTTCCCCCTAGGAATTTTTGTTCTGTTCATTTTATCGAGAAGCATTTCTAGGTAAATGCAGAAGTACATATTGGTTTTATGGAAAATGAAGCAGAGTTTTACTCAGTCCCTACACAAAGTGTGGGCTGGGAATTTTTTGATTGGTCAGTTTTTTATTAATATTACTATAATTTTTATTATTGTTATTATTGGAGTTTGTTTTGTTTTGTTTTTTTAATTGACAATATGGAAAGAATTGACAGGTGGGAAATCAAAGGCTTATAGCAGTGGATTTTCAAGACAGGTAAATTACATTTCCTGAACAATCTGTAAAATATTAGATAAGTAAAACTTTACAAATAAAATCACTGCAGGCAAATGACCAAGTTATGACTTTCAAAGTCTGGCATAGATCCTGGTACCTAAATTAACACCTTTCAGTGATACTTACCAAAAATACTGAGTTGATGATTAAAAAAAGATAGAGGTTTTTTTTAAGCTCAATTGCAGAGAAATATTTTTTCCTTGGATGTGTCAAATTGATTAAATGGAATGAAAACAGTTAAATAATAGTCACATCTTTCAGTAAGAGGCATGAGGAAGAAGTATTATAACCACAGGGATGGTTTAAAGCAGATCTTTTTTTCCAAATACAGAGTATATTTGCATGTGTAGGTCAAAGAGTGAAATAACAGAGGAGAAAAAAGTAAACTAATTGAAGTGCAAATGTAAACTCATTTCAGGTTGTTGTTTCTCTACAGATTGTTTTGCATTGTTAGTTTACCCAAGCACTAATGTGAAGGTAAGATGAGATTTCTGTTTTCATAGCCTAAAATAGCCTCATCAAAATTTGCAAAGGAGAAAATAGCAGAGTTGACATAAGCAGTTTTATCCAATCCCTTTCCAGATGTTTCCTCCACATTTTGCCATCATGAAATATGAAAGAAAGTGAGGCTTTAGGCAGTAATAATCCATGCCAGTATTCTCAGACCAACAGACAGCTCTGTAGATATTAAGGGGTCATTTTGTCTGGAGACCCAGACAGAATTCAAAATAGCTCTAATGTACCTGAGTTGGCATTTTTTTAGTGTCCAGTATTGATGTACAATTGAGGCCATGATACAATTTTAAATATGATGCCATTTTTAAAAATGTTGACGCCAGCATTTTGGCAACCCCTTTCAGATACTTCCTGTAGGCTGCAGTTAGTTCCTCTCAGCCTTCCTCTCCTCCTTGCTAATCTAAACAAGATTTTTTCCCTCAACCCCTTTGTCAGCAGGGCTGCTCTTCAGTCAGCTGGATTCCAGTCTGTGGTGCTGTCTCTGAGTTATCTGTCTGTGCTGAATGGACATTTCTTCTGGCTTGATCCCCAATGTCTCAAACTGAAAGTGATATTTTTGAGAAGAGAATTTTTCACTCAGTGTCTGTAATAATGTAGAATTAATAATGTGTGGTACTTGAAAATTTTGAAGCACTCTAGTGGCAAATAACGTTGTAGTAAGTGTTTCAAAACAAAATCTTTGGCCAGAATTTTTCTCTTGTTTGTGATAGTTTGATTGTAGTAGAATTTGGGAAGGTTCCACTTGCAGAAATGGTGTAATGGAGTGATGAGCAAGATATATTTTAATTCTAACCTTCCTTTCTCTAAACTTGAAGCCATTATGTTTGAATAAGCCTTTGGTCTAATTTTATATCAGATATGATGAATCCCATAAAAAATTTTGAAAAGAGCAGAATTGACTGAAGGGATCCCAGGGTGAGATGCAGATTGGTTAATAGTGACAGATATTGGAAGATCTCTGAAGTTATTCTATATAAATAAAGCACATCTATATTTAGATTTGCAAAGGAAATCTCTGCTCATGTCACCTGGGTTGGGCTACTTGGGAAAGAGAGGGGAGAAAAAAAGTAACCTTCTCCCTTTTTTTTGGAAATGTAGCAATGCTGATTGAATTATATCTTTGCTGCTATGAAATGCTGTTTATCAGCTGGTAGGATGGTATGCCTAGAGCTTTCCCTATTGCTCTTTCATATCCTGTTTACAACTTCACAAACTTATAGAGGCAAGCCCACAGCTGTTTAGGCCCATCAAATAAGTGGTTTACAAGAAAAGGTATAATCAGTAGTACCAAGTATTTTGTCAATTATATCAGTAACATGAAATTAAAATGGTGACTATTTGACAAGATACTTTTTTAGGATACTACATTTCCATAATGCTTGTCTTTTCATACTATAGAAAGCAACAAGACATCACAGAAGAGATATAGCCATTATTCATGAATTTAAATAACCTGACTAGCACATGGAAAATAAGACTGAACTAGATTTTAAATTGTTAGAGTGATTTTTTTAAAATACAGGCACTTGTTGTTTGTTGTTTCTTAACTAATCCTGTTTCTTCAGTCTGATTCATTACATGAATTTGCAGTTAGAAAATTAAATATCTTTTTATTAACTTCAGTATAATTGACACCTTCTATGACTCAGACTGCTGAAAGCAAACAATTCAGGCTGAATTATCCTGTCACATCTGGGAGACTGATTAGACATGAACATCAGTCATGACAATTCAGGTTTACTGTCGTGCATGTGGCTCCTCCAGAGCCTCCTGTACTAAGAGCATGGATGCTGACTGAGGGTGTTTATCACAAATATGTAGGTTTCAAAAGGCAAAAGTAATTAGGAAGAAGAGTCATGGGTTTCTATTGCTCCATCTTGGTTTTGCAGGCAAGAACTCTTTCTTTGTTTTTGCACTATTTCTCAGTGCAGGAATGGAGGAGACATAAACAAGACTACTCCAAATCTGCTTACCCAAATAGGATATGCAACAACTACATGACAAAAAATAATGCCTGAAATTTGGTTAACTCAAAATGCTTGGATCTCTGTGGGTCTTTTCTCTCTTTCCAGTGAAAAATTGCAATGAAGCAACTCTATTGTTCAGAGCAACAGCTCCAAAGCTGCAGCTTGCATCTCTGAAATGCAGATGAGATGGTGTTGCATCAGTTCTAAAGTTCCATCAATTCTCTCTCACAGCTGCCCCAGTGAGATGTTAGAACACCTCTTACTCTATTCATGATTTTTATATCCAAGTCTTACATGTCTCAACTTGACCAAGATCCTTTTTGTCTCTGACCCTACAGCTTTATATTCTTTAAAGATAATGGTGTACTTTGCAGGCTGTTATCTGGTAATAGTGACACTGTAACTGGCAGTGGTAATCTGAGACTATAAGGAAATGAATGTTAATAGGCACAGGAAATATCTGTTAATTATTTTATTAGGCAGAATATTCAAAGACTTTTCTGACATTGGTCTGAGCAAAAGCAGGGTTGCTGATAAAAGTGTTGATTAATACATAGTTAAAGGAAGAAAATATAACTATAATTAACATAAATTTATGGAAAAATGGCACTGTTATTTGCAAAACAGATTCTTCCTAAATGAGTTAATATTTTTATATCCTACCAAAGATAATCTTTCATTTTTGCTTTTAATTAACTTTCTCATTGACCAAGCTTAATTTGATCTAGGAAAATGCTGAGATTCTAAAGTAACATAATCAGGGGTCTTTAAGGCAATCTGGACAGGACAGAATCCTTTGGAACTCACTTTGGCTTTGTGGCCCTTTACAAACAGATTAGAGGTCAAGATTTCTATATTTAATACTATTTAAATTAACATCTTACTGTGATAGATACTATTATGAGACAACCCCATTCCATTATAATTTGAACTGCTTCTGTTATATTCACTAATGGAAGCAAATTTTTTTTTTTTTCCCACAAATCTCTAACCTGAACAGCAGTTTTGTGGCTCATCTCTGCTGATCTCATTACCCATGAAGAAACACACTTGAAAAAGAAAGAATAGAACATTTGTTGCAGAAATGAAGATGATTCACTATGGATTCCATGATTAAAACAGCTTTCCATTGTAAATCTGTATAGTATTACATAATGCAAGAGGAACAGGACTGCTCCAACATGGGGCATAAGGACATTTAGAGTTCAGCTGGGATTCCTCATGACTGCTGCAAACCAAAGAAAATCTGATGACAAGCACTTGGGGTTTATTACATTGGAATGGAAAACATTATAAATGATATTTATAAAAAATATTATATATTATTTCTTGCATTTCCAAGAGCAAGTGGGCAGAAACATTCAACTTTCCTCCTTTGTGTCATTATTTCTTGTTCCTCTTTCAGTATTTTTATTCTTCTCTGATTCCAATTATTACAATCCTTTGGTTGTCTTCCTTTGGCTTAGTTTTGTAGGAGACTAGCTCAGTGATGGATAAAACATGTTGGAATACACTCTTCTCACAGCATCTTTGTTGTTTCTAAGATTTTGCATTGTTAACTGTCACAGCAGTTTTCATATCAAGATTTCTTTTTGGTGGGATGTAAAGTTAGTTTAGAGCTCAACACATTGCTCCTTTCTGCACACATTACCTTGTATTTGCCAGTGCTTAATGTAATCTGTTTGGCATACAGACTTATTCTGATTCTCTGAGATCCTCTGGAGCTCCTCCCCTTGACCTGCACTAACATGAGATTTCATTCTGCATTTCTCAGTTTAGAGGAAATGAAAGCTGGGGCTCTCACTTTAAAGCAGGTTTAATGTTTCTGTAGGAAGCATGCTTATCTTTAATTTACTCTATTTTGAAAAATCAAGTGGTTTTTCCAAGACTATATTTGTATTTTGGGCTCTGATAAATGCTCATAACTTTACATTTACTTGACAAAGTATTTTTCCCTGAAGGTAAGAAATTGATACACTTCAGAAAACTCTTAGAAATGCATCAAGAAAAAAATCATATGATTTGAAAATGCAAAATGTTTGAATTCATATCTCAGGCCACTCATTTCAGATCTTGGAGAAGTGTTTCAGTTCCTCACTTTCCCTGAAGAGAATTTGAACTCACAGGACATAACTCCTGAAGAAAGAAACTTTTCCTAATTGAAGGAATGCTTGCAATCTCTACTTGAAATTGTTCCACTTTAAAATGGAATTCTTAAATATTTTTTGGGCCATAAGGAGACAATGTGTTTTATAAGGCAAGGCTTCAAGCTTAATGCCCTGTGATGGGATTGTTTCACTGTTTTCTACCAAGAAGAACTGTGTGTATCTCCTGTACTGCTAGAAATGTGGGGCTCTGTTGCTTTGACTGGCACTGCTGGATTTAAGTACATGTGTTTAATTTAAATTCCACTTTAACACCTACATTCTTCTATGAAGCAGGAGTTTAATGCTTCCTGACAGGCAACAGCTGAATGAGTATTTAGGAATTTAAATTTTGGGCCTCAGCCCAAGACACATAATTGAGGTACCAAAATTCTGCAATTGCACACATATATGGTTTTGGGGCTATTTATAAATTTATACTGTTTTTCAGTTTAGTTCAAGCATGTGATTTGATTAATTAGCATCAGATGTTTTGATTCTTCTACCAAACTTCAAGTTTGAGACAGCTCTCATGAACTCCTGATCTTTCAGCATATAGCACCTTATTTTTCAGGTTTCCTGTCTTATTTCTATTTAAATCAGTGGCTATAGGAATAGGAATGTTCCCATGTTTTGTTTGAATTATGAGAAATTTTTTTCTCTGGTGTTAAAGAAGGAACAAATTCCTTTGATCTCCTTTGGATCATTTGGGGTTTGTTGGCTTTCAAAGATCTTAGAGCACTTCCATAAATGTTAGTAGGTTCACTCTTAGAAGTATCATCCTCCAACAGGAAGTATTTGTTATCTCACCATGGAATATGCTTCCTGCAGTTCAGGGTTAGGTAATGAATACTCCATTAATCTCATCAAGCCTATGTTTTCATTTAGATCCATCTGGTTAAAAAGGAAAGGGGAGAATATGTTGACATGTGTATGGTACAGTGCCAGCAATCAGCTAATCATAGAACATTTTAAAAGAAACAGTTCTGGATTATTGGCATGGATAATCTGGTGAAGAGTTTAAGATTTTTTAATCCTGCAGAATTGTAGCACTCTAAATAATTGCTCTTTACTGTTTTGAGTCTAGCCATTACCAGGGAAATAAAACAAGTCTCCTGCAGTAATATGTATCAGTTTTAGTTCTGGACTGGGATTATTTTATGCTTACTCACATACCAGTTTTAAATGCAATTGATTTAACCCAATTCCTTAAAAATTTGAGGCTTTAGCTTCTGACATATTCATACTCTTGCTATGACTTATAACTCAAGTAAGGTTGAATAACAAAAGTTCCTCTGAAATTTCTCAGCACCTAATTGTTTTCCTTGTAGAAATTGAAGTGTCTGCTTTATACTCCTGATTCAGCATGAGCTGAATGCTCTGTGTTTCTGAAGCTCTTACACCTTGTTCCTGGAGTGGGAAGATCTCTGCTTCACCAGAAAATTATTGCCTGGGTGTGACTGAAGGCAGCGTGACTTTATCTATGTGAGGGCTTCTCCTGAGGTGTTCCTGTGCAGCATTTCCAAGGTATGTCACACCCTAACTCACACCTGCATCAACACATGCACTCCAAAAAAGAGATTACTGCCTGGGAGAACAGACTGTTTGGGTGCTACAGAGCTGGCAGCAGTCAGCATCCTCTGGGAGGTGCTAGAGCTTTACAGAATTCCCAGACTGGGATTGTGGGACCCATCCTCCTAAGGAGGTACTGAGTGCTATTTATTCATACACAACTTGGGGAAGCTGAGCAGTCTTGAAAAACTGGTCTCAAAAGCATTATTACTCATTATACTCAAAGCATTAAAACATTATAATTTTCTACTTTTACTTCATTTCTATTTGTGGCACCGTTACAGTATTTAGAGTTGCTGCTAATAAAAAAAAAAAAAAAAAAAAAAAAAATTTAAAAAAAAAATTTGCAGGTTCCTGTTTTTGATAGAAAATGGAAGACTCTTTACCAAAAACTCCAGAATCATTAACTGCATTTAACAGTTCCTGTGACATAGGGTTCCTGTGACATAGGTGTCAATCTATGATGATACTAAGCAAAAAATAATTTCAGTCACTTTTATCCAAGCCTAGATGCAAAAACTTTTTTTTAAACATGCAACATTATGACCATAATGCAGCAAAATTGTGATCTTCTGTTAATTCAGAGAACAAATAATGTAAAGAAAACAGATTACAAAGGCTATGTAATATTTTTCTTGTCAATCTATTACATGCTTAATAGCTATTTAAGTTTGCTAAAAAGAAACATTATTGTACCATCAGAGTATTTTATTTTGATTTTCTCAGTGTAAATAACTCAGATAACTACAGTGGCTACTCAATGAACATCTTCTGTACACTCTGTGCTCTTGCTCTGGAGATGTCTGCTCCAGGTGGAATAGTTTCTGAATCTATGCTTGCACAGCTCTCACCTTGACATTATAAATCTCCAACTGTCCTTTGTTCATGGACTAGAAACCAGTTTTGTTTATGTGGCAAACCTGTAGTAAATGAAAGGGAGAAGAAACAAAGGTTAAATTGAATTTTGGCATAGTTATCTTTTTCATGCTTTTGTGAATACTTATAAATAATTAATAGACCTCAAATAATTTCAGGCATTTAGCTTCTTTAAAATCAGCAGTAAAATTTATAGTAAAAGGATTTTATCTTAGTATTATTGTTAAGTGTCAGGCTTTAATATAACTTATAACATCACAATGGTCTTGGATACCAGAGTGTGAAGTTAAGTCTAGCTGCCTTTGTGCATGTGCTGGTTCATGCCTTAGCATTCTACCAGGATATGTCCTGAAGGTGCACAACAACCTTGTACTCATCCTCACAAGTCCCAGATGGAATCTCAGAAATACAGGTGGGAAACTTTAAACTACATTGCAGAAATTTTGGACAGAATCCCAAGTCAGCCTGAACTCAGAAAATGCAGCCAGAGGAGGTGATCTTAAGTAGGTCTGTGATAAGCTATTTTAGAATAAGAAGGTAAAATTTCATGTCTAATTTAACTAAATTGATGGTATTTGAATTCTTACATTTAGCCACTAAAACATGTGACCTAGTTTCCAGAGACTCTGTAGGCACAAGAAAACCTCTTTGAAATGCCTGTATCTTTTTGTTCAGTATAATTGCTTGTTGCTGTAATGCAGAGACTTGTCATGCTCCTGTTTTCTGCCCTGCTTCTTCCATTTTTATTGTGGTGCCAGATGTGTCTGTTCCAGCAACTGAAGGATTGCATTTCAGGAGCAATCTCTGTAGATCTTTGACCTTTTAGCCACTGTTGCAGAGGCACAAAAGCAGGGCATGTTAACCTTCCAAGAGGTTAAGTCACCGTGACAGGTACTCTGTGCATTCATGAATTACAGTCTTCAGCTTCATCTGCAGCTCATGTTACAGTGCTGACTGCTAGAATGAAGCTGATATGTCCTTCAAATGTAAAGAGTGTTTTTTTGGAAGTATAAATTACACACATGTACTCAAGACTACCTTGAAATTCAGCATGTCCTGTACTTAGATGGAATAGCATTTGTGACTTAAATATAGGAAGCAGTTCCTCAGATTCATTTTCCATTTCATAAAACAGGACTTTTTAAGTGCTAGCAAGTGAAGATCCCATATTTTGTGAAGACGTGAACTGAAAATCATTCATTTCTTTATATCCCAAATACTCTTAGTTACTCAACACTTATCTAGCCAGAGCAAAGTACCTCATGCACTTCTGAGGGACCTGCATGGAGAGCTTAATTCTCTCTTTAGAGATACTGGAGGAGGTCCCTTGGGTCAATGAAATGTGGCCTTGTGAAGTTTCCATTTCACAATGACAGTGGTGAGATGGGTGGCCACTGAACTGCAACACCATCCAGTTTATGTAATGTTCATGCTTCTCATTGACAGGAATAATTCAAAGTGCAGAATTTAGAAAGGGCTGTTGCAGGAAACTGTCTGTCTATCTCTTCTATTTACTTAAAGGAAATACCCTATGAAATGATCTGCTTTATATGAAGTACAAGTCAGATAATTAAAAAAGAAACTGTGAATGTTTGCCAAGGACAGAGACTACAAGATCAAAAGCTAAGAAAGAGAAAACTTGGGGTCACAATGAAGAGAAAGACAAACTGTGGGAAAAGGTGAAGTGTTGGGGCAATACTGGGAGAATGACCAGATGTGTAAAACCAGAGAAATAGGAGGAATTGGATTTGTAGGGGGTGGAGGTCTGTTGCCTCTTACTGAGCCCATGCACCATGAGCCTGTGAACCTGGTGTCCTTCTGTGAGACCTGACAAAGGTCTCTTACCTTAGAGAGGAGGAGAACCACCTACCCTCTGATCACCTCTGTCTCCATGTCCCAGATTCTGCCTGAGTGAGCTGAGGAGGGCATTGGACACCACAGAGCACCCTTCAACTTTTGCCAGCCACTTTTAGTTCTGCCAGTGAAGAGTAATTCTGGCAGGCTCCAGCCTCCTGCTTCCTCTGCAGGTGCTCAGCCAGCTGGAGGGGGAGGCCAGGGGGCTGCTGCTGAGTTATGGGGGCTGTTCTGGGCTCTCCTGATGCTGCATAACTCACTCTGTAAAAATACCCATCTGAGGGTACCAGCTTTGCTTTGGCCAAGTCATTCCACTCAGTACCATTAACAGCCACACAAATGTGCCTTAAAGGTTACTTTACAAAAAGTTCAAGAAAGTGGTATGGAGTATGAATGATTAAAAACAGCTATTTTCCCATGACACTGCAACATTTTGGATGAGATGATAAATCCAAAACTAAAGATGTGTCTTCACAAGGGTATGTATTTTGCATTAAGCTCAGCTACTGCTCATAAAAGAAGCTGCAGCCAACTAAAAATGCAAACCAATTAGAGTGTACTGACTGCCAAGACAGTGTTTGTTCTTTGGTTTGTTTTGAAGGTACTTTCAGTTCACTGCTTATTGATGTAGTAGAGCAAAGATAAGCTTTAATGCATGGCAGCCCTTCTGTTGTGTTTCACAGCAGGACCAAGAAGTCCTTTTGCCTTCAGGCCTTATCCAGCTGTGGAGGAAACTGTGGGCATTTTTACCTGCACATTGCTGGCTTCAGCAGCAGCAGAACATGGCAGGGGTACTGTGTCAGCCAGCAAGGGTCAGCCTCCTGGGACTTTGGGGAAGAAGAGAAGGTTCCAAATGGACTTGAAGTACCCCATGAAGGGGTACCTGTACCAAGAGCGTCCGGGTTAGCCCATTTTATTAACCTGCAAGGTAAAAGAAAACTGTAGAATATCCAAATAGCAAACAGCAGGTTTCCTGAGTAGCAAAACCAAAAAGAAATTAGTTACCTGTAGATTTGAATCCCCCAGCTGGGCCCTCTGATGATTTGATGACACTAGCCATGTTTTACACCATGGCAATAGGACACTCAGGATGTATTTACTGCTCTGTGTGCAACCAGCCCCTGAAGTGGGTTCAGTCTTTCATCCAAAAGGGGTGCTTATGAAAGGTGCCCCTCCACCTCCTCTGCATACTTTTGTGAAACCTGTAGGAACATAACATCTCTAACTTGACATGAAACTATTTTTATATTGATTACTGAGAATGTACTTGTGCATACACAGAGTAACTAGGTGTCATTGCCACAGGAAGCTGGGCAAACTCCAGATGTCCAGCAGTACTTTTATTGCTGACTTGACAAACAGGGTGGCATTTCATCAGAGAGCAGCTCACAGTGAGCCTCTCTCAGCTGCGGACAAAGCCAGGCCCTCAGAGCTGAGGACAGCTTCTGCTGCTCAGGGCTGACAAGAGAGAGACCCAAGATCAGACTAACCTCTCCAGCCTGGAATGTCTTCAGTGTGCCACTTGCTAGATTTAGGGTACAGGACCTTACAGTGAAGCAATTTTATGGATCAGTCTAGCAGCAAGCATCATTTAAAGCAGTTAGATTCACTTTTTTCATTAGGTTGTTGAGATGACACTTATGAGAGATGACTCAGAATTATGCCACAGTGATAGAGCATTTAATTGCCTAACAAGGCAATTCTACAAGGGAATCCTACAGGGGTTATTATACCTGGTGAATGAGCTTTGTACCTGTCTGCAGGACACACTGAAGGTACACCTGTAACCCTGCCAGGCAGCATTCCCTTCTCATCTGCTCTGCTACATCAAGATACAGCCTTTCATGCCAGCAGCATTCTGGGAGGGAATCAATCTGCCTGTGTCTCACTGAGTTTCCATTTGCCTTCTTGAGCAAGCACAGCTGTGCTTTTTAGCACTAGATACAGTCTGCAAGTGGAAACCACCAAACAACTGTTAGCTTACTTCTTGCAGGCACTCAAAGCATGACATTTCTTCCATGGCCTTCCCAAGCATTCCCCTGCCATCCTCTGAAAGCTCTTCTTCCCTTTCCTGCTGAAGTGATAGGAACTGTTTCTGCTGATGGGCAGCCCTTCTTGATCAATGGTCCACAACAGAAAATCATCCCCCTACCCCACTGGCCATATGCCATGGGAAGCACACAGAGAGGAATCCTGACCATACTTGTGGAAAACAGAGTGGGGAACAAATCTTCTTTCCAGTCCAGGGAAGATGCAAACTTCTCTGAACTGAAGGGTGTGGGACACTGCATCTTTTAGTGATCCAAATAAGTTCATGTTACTCTGCCTGCTTTTCACAGTAATGCAACATGAGCCATTTGTGCTGTCAAGCACAATCCCCTCCTCCTCTGCAATTCTGAACAAGAAGCAGAGAAGAATCAAAAGAGGAAGTGACTGAACAACATACAGTAAGTAACTGAGGTCCAGAGGTGGGCCATGAAGTTGGTAAGGAGACTGGGGCAGCTCTCCTGTGGGGACAAGCTAAGAAAGTCAGGGCTGTTCACCTGGAGAAGAGAAGGTTGCATGGACAGCAAGATTCCAGTACCTGAGGGGACCTACAGGGAAGCCAGAGAAGGACTCTTCACCAGGAACTGAAGTAATAGAATGAGGAATAATGGGGTCCCTCTGAAAGAGGGGAAATTCAGATTAGAAGTGTATGAAATAAATCCTTTACTGTGAGGGTGCTAGGCACTGGAACAGGTCCCCCAGAGTGGCTGTGGCTGCCCCACCCCTGGCAGTGTTCAAGGCCACGCTGGATGCACCATTGAGCAAGCTGGTCCAGTGAGAGGCATCCCTGCCCACTACAGAGGAGCTGGACTAGATGGTCTTTAAGGTCCCTTCCAACCCAAGACACTGTGATTCCAAGGTGTTGACAGCAAGTGTTTTCAAAGTTGTTTCCAGGATCTTGCAAGGTAGGAAAGATGAGGGGTTAGCCATGTTGCAACTGAAGAAAATCTCACTATAAGCAAAAAGACTTGGAAAAACAAGATGAGTGAGTATCACTGCCTCATTTTCTAAAATGAAGAAGTATTTTTCATCTGTATAACTGAAGAAAGTTCTATAAAAACATAACTTTCAGCCAAAGAAGCTCTCCTCTCATATTCAGCAATTTTCATGAAATATCTAAAGTATTTTAAAAAGACTCCCTGCGGTTTTCATAAAATATAGATGTCAGTGTATAATGAAAATAATTAAGATCTCAGTGAAATATGTTCTAAGTTGGGCATACTTCAAGCCAACACATGCCCAGTTTTCATGAAATTGTATGCTGCATTTCATGAATTGTTCAGACTCCACATTTTAAAATATTCATTATGTTTCATAGCAATATTCATGACATTTAATAGCAATGTGCATACAATATTAAAGCATAAAAAACCCCCATCAAAGCCACAAGGAATATAAATTGTCTTCCAACCTGTAAGAAAATAGACATCTTCCTTCATTTTTCTTACATTTTGTTAAAGGAAGACAAGTAATATTTTGTAGTAGATTCACAAAATAGATATTAAATTTACACCAGCTGTTCATAGGCTGGCCATTCAGAAAGCATGAAGGCAGCACTGCTGCAGCTTCACTGGAATTTATTTATTATTATTATTTATTTTAAATTATTAATTTTTAAAAATAATCCCTTTCCATCATAGCAGGGATCTGACAGCCTTGACCAGAGACAGCAAAAAGCTCTTCTGGAGAGTAACTAGAAAGTTGCTTACAATTTGAACCTCTGTGCCTTCAAGTATATTATCTTAACACTCAAGCCTGTTAAATGCAAGTCTCCAACCTTACAACTTCCCTTCTGGTTTTCTAAATCCATCCTTCATCCTTACCTTGCAGCTAACCAGCCATTAGTTCACCAGCCATTCAGGACAAGGCTTTGTTGAGCAGGGAAGAGGAGGATAACATGGGTCTTCAGAGGAAAACTGGGGGAAGTGGGTGCTTTACAGCACAGGGCATTAATGCTCACCAACATATCACTGCACTAAACAATCCTTTGCAGTAAGGGACTCTACCAAAACACAGAACCCATGGAGCAGCAAGGAGGAGTAAATACGGGTCTTTAACTGCTTTCATCCTTTTGAAATCATATCATGTCCTACCTGCACCAGCTGAATTTTCTTTACATCAGCAGAGGCCAGTCCCACCCCGAGCCAGCAGTAACCTGCTCAGCCCCAAGCCCTGGCTGATGAGCAGAAGTAGAAGGTTTCTGGCTGGTGTGAGTGACTGGATTTTGCAGAGCTTAGGAGCCAGCTATTGGTGTGCTGCTTCCCCAGCTTTGCTGGTTTTTTATTGTGTCTCTAGAGACATGATCAGTCCTGCTAGGAGGTTCTTCTGTGAGGAACACATCCTCCCTGCATCCAAAGAAATTATTTCTCCTGTGTTTCTATTTTTAAAACATTTTGTTATACTCAACTGTCAATGCCTGTAGATGGCAATACAATACAAAATGTCTCAATTAATGTGTGCAATTACTCATGATAACAATAACAATACTATATAACAATAACAATACCCTACCAGCAATGTTAAAATGTACCACTGGGATTTTGCTACTGCAGGGATGTGCTGTATTTAGTGGGCAATGGGGAGAGACACTGGGATTCTTTCTGGAGCTCATTCTGTTACTTCTTAGGGAAAGTTTCTTCTAATGGCAGTTTTGTAAGAAACTAGCTTAGAATTTGTCTCACTATGACTTAATAAATAGAGATAAAGCAGTGTTTTGGTTTAATTTTTTGGTTCCTCCTTAGAGAAAAATACTTAATTGTCAAGAGAGGCCTTAAAGTATTCTATTCTCAGCTCCTGCTAGGCTAGTGAGTGGCCATCTTCAGTTTTTTCACAGGTGAAGAGCATTTGGGCTAAGCAGTCTTCAGGATGATTCATGTAAGCACCTGAAGCAGTTGAATCCCACACTGTTTTTCTCCTGTCTGTGTATGAATGAGAGGTGTTAGGTTGGCATTTGTAATTCAAACTCCAACACTGACCATTTTCTCAGTCACAGAACTGCTTCAATACATAAATATTTAATAGTAGTGTTACATTTATTTCCAGACATGACAAAGCTGAAGAACAATATACTGAAGTGACCTGATTTTTAGTATGTGTAGTGGCTGAGAGAGGAAGTTCACGTGCTTACTATTTGGAGAAGGGTAGAAAAAACTGACAATCACATGCAGGAAAAAGAAGAGTTGGCATACTGTGCCAATAATGCCTGGAAAACACAAAACACTGCTGACAGTAGGATGTTCCTGTGAAGCCATTTGGTGCCAGCTCATTAGAGTGCTTTGGCAAGGATATTTGGCATAAAATAGACCTTATTTAGATGCTGCTGCCTTTCTCTTGGCATGGAATAAATGTGTAAATTAAGCTGTCTTGTAATATAATGACATTGCCTGGTATTATGCATCATTTTAGAATTAGAGAAATTGATCTGAATAAGAAATTAAGGCTTGCTAAGGAGTGAGAACACGTACAGCTGACATTGAGGGCTGGTAGGCAGAGGCCTGTGAAGAATGCATTGCATGCTGCCCCAGCTCTGCAGAGTTGCTTCTAAGCCTGTGGTCAGCACCTGGGTCCTGGTCTGCAAAGGTTTTCATTTACTCCAGGGGCTGCTTCAGCAATTATCCTTTCCTCAGATTCAATTTCTTTAAAAACTTTTCTTCTTCACTGGATGTCTCAGGTGGGTTAATATTAAAATTTTATACTTGCCAGGGGCATACTTTTCAATTAGCAAAAGTTTGAAAAGTCCTGGTTAGGGTGGAAGAAGTTTTAAATACAGGGAAAAGGTGGCTGGGCATGTGATTCCTCTCTAAATGCTTGATGAAGTAGAGGGCTCTGTTCTTGTTTTCCATATTCTGCACAGGGCAAAAACCCCACGGGGATGGTTGTGCACTTTTGGAACAACTTTCTAAGTATAAATTTGGCTCATTTCCTAAAGCAAATTCAATATTTTAAAACCACCCCCAACAAAAACCATGAAGAAGAAGCCTAAAACAGTCCTTGGCGTTGCTGTCCTTACAAGAAATTGACACATTCTCAGTCTGATCAGCTCATTTCTCTTAACATTCTTCAAACTCACGAAATTACAAGTGGAGAGAACTAACTTAGTATTTCCTGGCAAATATTTCTCTCTCAGATCAAAGACACCACCCAGTCATCTGAAGAAAGCTAGTTTAGGGAGCACTACAGCTATTTTCTTCCAGCCTGAGCATATGGGAATGCAACATGATTTCCTGCATGTGTTGTGCTTTAGCATTCATGAGTATCTTTATGAAGGCAAGTTTTGAGTCACATGCTGTGTCACACTACAGGGAAGAAGAATATCAATTATACAGCATGCTTAATCATGAGAGGAAATAGATTTGACTAACTGAATATGTAAATGCCAATTCAAAATAAATTTATGAGCTCTTCCTGATGTGCAAAATGACACCGGTGAAAAACATTTTAATATATTAGTGCTGGTGTGGTTTATGAAGGGAGAAGAGAAAAATGTAATTTAATTTCTTCTTGCCTTGTATTATTCTTGTTGGTATTTTTCCAGTTTGGAAAAGTATAGCTGATATGGAGCTTTTAAAGCATATTTTGACATTTAAAATGCAGCTTCCTGTGCTTGCATTCATGCATGGTTTCCTGAGATGAAGAGGGGTAAGTAAATACTCACTGCTAGTTTTCCTGTGAACACCATGCAGCTGTACAGGATGGGATTTTGTTGTACACAGGGACAAGCTGCTTCTGGAATCTTACAACCCTTGCCCTACTAAATCAACAGCTGTTTGGCAAGGAGACAGGAATTTTCTTTTTTACCCAAAACTTTACAGCTCATCCCCGACAGTGTGGGTGGTCACAGCTCACTTCCTGAGGAGCATCACACTCCCCTGAGTGAGGAAACCTAACCCCAAGTACCTTAAAACACTGTTTAATTTAGCTGGAGTGTTGGCAATCAAGGCCAGTTTCCAAAGTCCTCAGTGAGGACTGGAACCCATCATTGAGTTAAATATTAAAGTCTCTTTCCCCTCTTACCAGCTCTTGTACAGAGCTCATGTTTGGAGGTCTTGTCTAATCATACCCACAAGCCTGAGCTTTGTAAGGAGACTGTGTCCAGCTGATTCTGGCTGGAGACCAAGTGCCCACCAAAAGCCACTCTATCTATTCAGAGTTCATCAACCTTGTCCTGCCTTGCTGGTGCCTCAGAGACACTTGCACAGCTTGCCTTCTTGAAATGCTGGGTGTGGCAGCACTGCACCTTCAAACCATGCACTGATAGTAGGCAGAGGCTCTGGGGCACATCCCCCTTCTCCTGGAGAGGGGGAAATGGCCAGCAGTGCTTCTCCAGAATGCAGCTCTTCTCTAGCTCTGAAGGTGCAGCCTTGCTGTGCAATGCATGTGAGGCTGTACACAGCTCAGGTGAAGGAAGAAGATGTTGCTGTACACTAAGGAAACCCAAATGGAGGGCTAAAAGCAAGGTTGAATTTGTTTAGGTGTCAGAATAACATCTGGTGGAAAAGTGCTAGCTGGGTCCTACTACATACCCCACAAAATCAGGGGATTTTGAGGTATGCTATGTCTCCTTTTGACTTGTCAATAAGTAAACCAGTGTTTCTTAGACTGTACAATGTGTAGGCAGAAGCATTGACGTTGGTGTCCAGAGCTTTACAGATACAGGATGCTCCCATGAGAGCACTGGGATGCTCCACACAGCTGCCTGCAAGCTCAGTGGTTACTCTGCTGGTGCCATTCTCATTATGGCTTTGTCTGAGTGGGGTATGAGGTAAATCTGTGGCAGCTTGAATAGGAGCTGTATCTAAACCATGCACTCAGACTGGGGATTTCTGCTGTGGGAAATACTACTACATAAATAAATGAGAAGTGAAAGATGGATGAGCTGGAATGAGCTGTGAACTGACAGCTTTGTGACTAGTTTTGACTTATTTTCTTTTTGTGGTCTAAAGCTGAGTACCTCAGAAATTCTAAAGACATCAAAACACTAACTAACCCAACTAAAACCACCCTAGGTTTGCTGGAAATATAATGAGCAGTAATTAATTAGAAGACAAGAGACAGTGAGAAGGGAATGAGTTCTCTCCTCTAAGTGCTGTAATCTACTATGGGCATAGAGATAAAGATATTTTACTGATGGATTTTAATGATCCTGGGATCCCCAAATAGATACCTGCTAGTGCACCTCAGCTGTGAGGTGACACATCATAGAAGCCATTTGGCAACCACCAAGTGTGCTGGTCCTGGGGGCTGTTTCACACTATGGTCACTGTGGAGACAGGAGGGCAGCTGGCTTTCTAGGGGGAAGGGGGATGCAAAATGAGAGCAGTGCATTGGAACTGGTCAGAGCCCCATCCAGCCCAGCACCATGTTTCTCAGAGTGACCAAAATGGGTTGAGCTTTAGGAATGGTTCAAACACTCCTGATCTTAGGCTACTAGCTTTGTGTCTCAGAGCCCAGGCTACAGCTTTTTTCCATTAATCTGCCCCAGATCTCTCAAATCAATACAAGCATCTGCACCACCCTCTGTTTAACTCTATTTAGGTTTAATAGTTTAACTCTATTAAGGTTATTTAGTGAATAGCTGGGTAAAAAAAAATGGAAAAATGAACAACAGTAACAATACTCCAGCTGCAGCTTGATATCCAGCATCATGCAATGACCAACAAAACTTCTCTCCAGGGTGTGCACAAGTGAGAGCTGTTTACTTTTCTCTGGCAACAGTTCATTGTGCAATTGTGAGTAGCAACATCCCAGCTGCCATCAATTTCTTTTGTTTCCTCAGAAGAGCCACAGGGCACCTGACACACAACAATGAATTGCAGAAATGTACTAGTATTTCAGATGGTTGGGTTTTGGTAATTTTTTTGCCCCCTTCAGAAGAAACAGAAATTGTCTAAATAACACAATTTTGTAATATCCAATAGACTTAGAGCAGATGTTCAGGAGCACCATACTTAATAAGCTTAAGTCTGGCATCCCCAAATTGCTTGTCCCAAAGTGAAGATTTCTGAAAGACTCTCTACATCTATTACAAGTCTCCAACAGTTAATCAGAATATTTATGTACAGACTTATGTGCATCAAGAGCAGCTGATCCTAACTTTCTTCCTCTTGTCTCTGGTGTGCAAGTCTGTTCTGGCTTGAAGGGCAAGCTCCTGAGTGGCCCTGGCTCATTGTGCTCTTTAATATTTGTAGCTGAGGAAGGCTGCAGGTCCATCATTTGAGTCCTTCCTGGTACTTATCTTAGTTTTATACACCTTTATCTCTTTACACACCTATGCCAAACAAGCAGGAATTATAAAATATTTAACTTCCTAATTCAAGCAGTCTTTTGGTAGGTGTGGATGTAACACAAGTATGATACTGTTCCTTTATAGGGCTCTTTTCCCAGCCCTGCTTTCTGCCTTGCTCCAGTTCACACACCTCATCCATGCATGCCAGCACAGTATTCTGTCTCCAACAAATCTCTTACCACAACATGTTCAATCTTTAAACAATTTAGTGAGCAGTTTTTCATGTTAGAAACCTGGTTCTAATTCAGGCTGGAAGGTACCACGTTTCCTCATCCAGAGAAGCATCTGGAGACTCACCTGAGAGTAAAAATGAAAGAGAGGCAGAGACCCAGCTGAAGGGATTTGAGCTACCTCCTCACAAGCCATGGCAGAAGATGGAAATTGCTTCAGTGCAGCAGATGCACCATGCACAAACACCAGTGTGGGAATGTGCCCAAGGGTAGGTAACACCCACTATATTGGCTTCTACTATAAAAGCCCCAGTGCTCAGCCAGCCACAGCTGTGCAGCATTACCTGTTTACAGGTATATGTATTCCACTTATAATCATCATAATTTTTAGAAGCCATCTTCAGAATGTTAATGGTGTCAGGACACGAGCCCAGAATGGAAACTTGCCTGTCCATCCTGTCAGTTTGTCAGGATGGGCCACAGAATACTCCTGGTGTGAGGTTACACAGGTTGCCTCCAAAAGAAAGTAAAAAGATCAGTTCTGGAGCCTTTCTCAAGTTCCAGGTCCATGACTCTATTCTTCTGGCCACAGCCTTGAACACGACCCACCTGATAATACTTTTTCCCTTGGCTTTTTGTTTTCTTCATTCTTTTCTTCAGCCCCTTCTTTTCTTCCTAAGAAAAGAAGTAAGCTTTGTCTAAGGATAAAAAATCCATCTACTCTTTTGCAAGGCAGAAGAAATCTTCAGGGCTTTCAGCTACAGAAACCTAATTTGTCAGTTTTTCTCCCCCACTCCTCATCTCCCTTAATGGATCTCTTATGCATTTATAATGTAGTCAGTACCACAGTATCCAGGGAGCTTATAAAGAATTTATAGAGCAAACATTTTTTTTTGCAAAAACTTTCTACTTCTTTTATGGCTATTGCCAATCTCTGAATCTCTTCTTTTTGATTTGCTTAGGAAGCTATGTTGCCTGTTTTATACTCTTGACACAGACTGCCTTACAGTATCCTGGTTTTGCATTTGGGTTAGTAAAACCAGGTTCACTGGGATCTGTTTTAGCAGTTAACCACAGAGCTGTCTATAATAAGCAGAGCTGGCTGTGTTTGTCCATCAGCACTGGCACTTCCTTAGCTCCGTGCAGAGCAGTATCTGAGGCAAGAGCCCAGAATGTTTCATTACACCTTGAAGTGACTCTATAATTACTATGTAGAGAAAATAATTCAGTGCTGGCAAGGAGTGAAATTTTAAATTTGTATCACTAGCAGTAAGTAGCTGAATGTTGCAGGCACCTCTAGTGAATATCTTCCTCCTCAGTGTCCTGAAGATTTTGACCGCTGCTTGCAGGGTGACCAAGCCCTCACAAACACCTAAGGTGTGTGCATATGATTGTCTGAGGAATTTAAACTTCAAGGCCTGAGTCTGCAAAGGGGAGCTCTGTAATACTGAGGGTCTTTACTGATCCAGCTTTCTGGTTTCCAGCATAATCCAGCAGTAAGAGCTTGATTTTGACTTTCAGAGCCAACAGAGACCAGCTGGGGGCAGTGGTGGTGCAGCAGATAACACTGACCAATGCCTTGGTGCCTTTCTTGCTCCAAATCGACGGGATAAAATTTTTGCTACACCTTTTTTCCAATAATTATAATGTATCTGTGTAACAACACCGAAGGAGAAACATTCTTTCAACACTGACAGAGCTATTTGCACTGACTTTTATTTCCTAGGTAACCAGAAACAGTTACCAAAGCCCCCAAACCCAGTGCCGTGGATGGAGACATATCTTTGGTTGTCCGACTTAATTCAAAGAGCCTTAGAATTACCTGCAGGGCAGCACTAAGGGTGGGCTGTGCTGTTCTCCATTAACTTGATCCTTCTGGAGATAAGAAATTTGACTAACTACAAGTACTCATGTAAAGGAAGTCTTTAATTATATCTCTATAAAATTATGTCTTGAAGTATAAATAACATTTTTACTAGCTTGTTGAATAAGTGATAAAAAGACAAGGTGAAAGGCATTGATAATTTAAGCTAGTATTTCTCATTTCTATTAAATTATTAAACTAAAAATATTCCTTAGAGTATTTTCAAAATACTCAATTTCTCATAAACTCTGCTGCAATTTCTCATTATAAAAACCTCCTGTGAAGCAACCTGTATAGCAAACCCCCATGTAATTCAAGATGGAGCACAGAAATCTAGAAAGTTATCAAGACAAACAAAAAAATGAAATGGAAATGAGCATCAAAACCAGCAAAATATATTTAAGTAGTATCACAAATACACTCAAAAAATCTATTTACATATCTAAAAACCATATATTCAGTAAAAAGTCTCCCACAAAAGGTATTTATAAACAAGAAAATTAATCCTATTTCATTGTCTATGCTGGCAACAGACACACTTACTGCTAGCATAGCATTAACTATGCTTTTACAAAATAAACAAAATTATTTGGGAAAAACTTGAGCTGAAGACTGGACAACAACTACAAGGCATACAAAGCATAAGGAACTGCAAATACATAACTCTAGTAGTGCAAAAATGAAGAATAATGGCTTTTTTTTCCCTCCAATACTTGTTTAGAGAAAAATACTACTGTGAATATGCAATTTGAACCCCTTTAAAAGACCTACATTTGTAGGACTCAGTGCATTTGCATGTTTCAGCATGGCTGATATTATGCACGAGGTAAATGAAACAAAGTCAACATACAATTATGCTGTGACACAAATTTAAACAAAGTTTATAGCAAAATGTCTGAATATACAATACAGAGACAAACCTTGCATAAAAGTTCTTCTCTACCCAGAAATTTGTACACATTACCACTAAACAACATGTACGTAATTGATAGCATATGTAACATTCTTTGGAATTAGATTTAAATTTCTTTCAGGCCTTGTCTTTTATACAGGAACAGCACAAGGATAACTCCTCACTTGGATTACAGGAGCTCCCAGTGTTTCTCCCTCAGGCACATGCCTGAGGCTGGGCAGAGACCTGTGGAGAGGAGTAAGCACCAGGAGCTGGAGAGAAATTCCACCTGGGAACGTGGGTCACTGTAGGATGCCTTGATATAAGTCAGTGCAGAAGTGAAGAACTGATGAAGCTGAAGTCCTCATCATCCATAGCCCTGGTTTGATTGTGTTTTGAAACACAGGACAGTCTCTTTGTCCAAAAAGGCCTCATAATTTAAACAGCTGTAAACATTTCTTTTAAAGTTAGCATTTTCACCATGCCTTTGCTGTTTAAAACAGTAACGATATCAGAAGTAGGAACATCTTAGCTCATGTCAGAACAATTTCAGAAAACCAGAGATCTATTATTGAGAAAATAGAAACAAATCTGCAAACACATGATTAACTTTGCAAATAGTATTTTTGCTCTGTTTTCCAGCTCTTTATCTGCCAGCAAACAGCTCAATATCAACCAGCCTATCCTAGGAAAAAGTCTAACTTTGGTAAGTAAGCTGGAAACCATTTAATATCCAGAGGCAAAACAGCAGGACAAACTGTTGCATTTATTCTGCCCAGAGCTAAGTCTATCACTGCACTGCATAGCAGATTCCTGCTCACAGATTCAGGAGGGGTCAGGAATCCCACACTTTTTGTGTTCCCCTTCATGAACAAAAAGAAAGATACAGATGATGACCATAAACACCTAACAGTAGCACGTAGAAATTTATCCATTAAGATCTGTCAATTATAGTTAGTGGCAGGTGTTATGGTTGATATTTAAAGCTTCAGATGTTCCCAGGGTTACTATCACGTGTTTATGGGGACCTTATTAAAAATTTCTAAGGCCCAAGCTGTAACAGTTTATGATGCAATCAGGTGAACTTTTACTGAAAAAGAAGTCAAAATAATGATGATTTTACAAACCAAAAGCAAAGGCAGCCTTTATGAATCTATACTCAATAGCTGATGACCAGGAAAGGAAGACAGTGACTTCTGCAGAAGGCAGTGCTGCTCTTCTGCAATCTGATGGATGCTTGTTCAACCCAACTTCAAGTATTTGTGCTTGAAGTTTATGTGCTTGAACAAGGAGCTTAGGTACCCAGCTCAGGCTCCACAGTATAGCTTACAGGTGTTCTAAGGTTATTCAAGAGAAATAAGGGATTTGTCTGCTTGACCTTTGGCACAAGAAAGCAAAACAAAAATGTAATGCCCTCAATCACAGGAAAATTCATCCTACAATAGAGACCATATCAGTTTTCCTCTGGAAATATTTACTTCTCCTTGCTAATGAGCAGTGGAGCACTTAAGGTCACTAGTATGGATTCAGATATCTGGCTTTTGGACATCTGAATTTAAATGAGATGACTCCTAGCTCTGGCTCCCACATTAGGAACTTAAGTTGGATACCTGAAGTCAGATGGTGTGAGAACTCTCTGTCCTTACTGACAACAGCCTTACTGACAGAGCTGTAATCACATTTACTCAGAGATGACCAAAGGCATTGAGTCCTCACAGGATATAATTTATCTGTAATTTCTTTATCTCCTTTTCATGTAATGGAAGGGGATGGAGAAAGGGAAAGCAGTGTGGGAGGTGGTGTGTTGCTAAACATTGTGTAATACATACTAATTAAGAAATGTAGTGGCTGCCACTTGTACCTCTGAGAAAATCACCATTTTGAAATTGGTGGGTACAATTGGCTGTTGTGGTTTTTATTATTTAATTTGGGAGTTATTGATGGTTATCACTGTTAGCAGATTTTCTATATGGCTAGAAAGCTCAAATGGCATTAGAAAAAGCCATAAAAGCAGACTGCAAGAGCTACATACTATTTGCATGTATTTAAATTTAAAAAAAATTAGTAAGTTGCATTTTAGACAAATATCAGCTACTCCCCAATACTTTTATTAAAATACTGATGGAAACAGAAAAAAAGCAAACTATAGGTCTACTGAATTGCACACACATATGCAAATAAACCACCACAAATTTTACTGTCTTAGCCACTTACTTGTTTTACCCCTTATTTTTTGTACTTGAGAAAACAGCATAAAAAAGCCATGAAGCTTATATGACTGATTGGAAAGGATTTCTAGAGCCCCATCCTAAACTTAGACCTTGTGGGTCGAAGAAAAGACTTAAGCAATACTGAGGATACCCTCTTCTCCCAAGAGAATAATCCATTCAAACAAATTTTGCCTGTGGTTTTAATAAATAATGAACTCAGTGGTCCAACTCTGTAGTCAGAATTTCACAGAATGAAGATCTTAGGCACACCAATGACTTCACATAAACATGGAAGCAAGGCAACACTTGTATTCCCATTTTTTTTCTATGGATGATTTTCTTTGTTAAATCCGTTGGGTTTTGTTTTGCTTTGTTTTCTCCAGAGTAGCTTTACAAAATACAAACTAGTAAGAGCCAGGAAAATTCAGAATCACCTAACAGGTGAGGGAAAAAAGCTCAGTGCAGTTTTTATTCCAAGTATGAATTAACTACTGGGAATGTATGCTCGAAGATCACCAGCAAGATATTTAATGTTGAAAGTAACACTGAATGTTTTTAAAACTCACTTCAGAACACACCATCTGACAAGCATCAGAGCATAAGAGGGTTGTCTGATTTCCTTGTTTTCCATGGCAAATTTCCACTGATGGCAATAGAGAACTGAGGCAGGGCACAAGATGTAAAAGCAAATAAAACTAAAGCTTCTTGGTAGCTACTTATATAGAGTAGCTATATATTCTGGAGTTTTTGGCTCAGTGACTCCACCACCTAATTTCAAGGACATGTAAATTGACTGGAGTACTAGCTTGGTTCCTTTCCTGTTTTTAAACTATATAGTGAACATAAATGACAGATTAGCATGGTATAGCATTCACAGGAGCTCCTGTCCATCAAATAAACAAAGGCTGCCTTAAATAAGGCATATGAACATGTGACCTGTCTCCAAAATGTATGGTCATATTAAATAAGTCTCTTATATACGTGCATGTTACAAAATTCAAAATATCATAGTTCTACCCTCTTCTGTTTAAGATTGCAATTTCTAACTGTTGCATATACTGTAGCTGCTCAAAAAGCTGAATAAAGTGAGTAGAGCAGACTTTTTCAGAGAAAAATAGTCATAGAAAAAGTTTTAAGTATGGTACAGTGAGAAAGTTCACAGAGTTCTCACTTCATTTTCTCTTTGGTTGCTGATTAGGATTTGACGAGTTTGAAGCCCTGTCCTGTATCCAGCACTGTGGGAAGAAACCAACTCATTTTCAATCTTTTTAAGCACCTAAAGCACGCTTTACAGACCCAGAACAGATTGAGACCACAAAACCAGTTTGCCAAATGTACTAATGGATAGGTGATGCGTGGGAAGTACATCATCCAGTGTTTGGCAACATCGCTGCCCGTTGGCAAATGCAGAGTGTAGTCGCTCCAGTGCTTTGACACACCGTACACCGCTTTCACCGTGCGCCCCTTCTCAGACCAGCTGATGTTGCTGTCAGGGTTACAGTTGTACTCCACCCATTGCCTGGTGAAGTCACCAAGCTGTGGAGGGTCTGCTTCCTCGATGTCTACAACTTTGGCCATTTCTGCTCCTTGCACAGCAACATACTGATCATTTACTTTTCTTACTTCTTTAACCCAAGGCTGAGAGTTCTCGCAGTCTAAAACAATGATCAGTCGAGAACAAAAAGTGCCGTTCTTTTCTCTCCACCACTCCAACAGCGTGTCAAGTCGTAAAGCATCACCCCCTGCCACAAGGACAAAAAGATTTAATATCAGGATGAAGAAACAGAAACTTCTGCAGAACTTTAACTGTTTAACAGATATTTTGAATTCATCCTTCCTGTCTGTAAATGCTGCAAATCTCCACAGAGGAATTAACTGACTTGCTGTGACAGACTAAGCCATTAACTTACCCTTGATTAGAAAGAAAACCCACCACCAATAACAAAAAAGAAATTCCTTTACAGAGTGAATGAATTTATAGCCAAATGAAGAAATTTGGAAAATACAGTTAAACAGGGAAAAAAACATGAAATAAAATTTATTTAGTATTAAATCTTAATAATTTTAGGAACTGGAATAGGACTCTTTTCATGTTTTTATGAATATTAAAAAAAGGCTCCTCTAAGACATTATTTTAGAAGTAAATACATTTTCAAATGTTGGGAACCAAAACATTTTAAAAGCATAATGAGAAAGCCACATGCAAGCACAAAAATTCACATGACCAGGAATAAAGAAATTCTCTCTATAGACAGCTGTTTTCAGAGCTTCAAGAAAACTGGTACCAAAGACTGATGGTTCTTTGCCATTTTGAACAATCCTATAGTAAGTACATTCAAAACTTCAAAGTTCTGCAATACAGTATGATTTTCTACAGAATTAATGAGTTGATTTAGAAAGTTTATCAGTAACTAAAACAACCAAAAAACAAAATCCCCAAAGCACTTACCTGCCAGTGCCCATTCACCAGTGCCATGTGAGTGACCACTGTAATACAGAATGTAGGTATCATGTCTGGGTCCATCCACAGTCCGAAGTTCTAGAAAAGACTTGATCTTGGAGTGGAGGGTGTCAAAGGTCAGTCCGCTTGTAGAGTAGTCACAGCCGTATGTCTCAATCATGTGATATGCAAAAAATCTTTGGATGGCATTAAGCATGCCAGTAGACCTGAGATTCAACTCTTGGACATGCTCAGGTGGAAGAAGAGTTGGTTGACCATCAGGACTAAAGAGAAGAAAAACAGCTAATTATTATGGTTGATATTTCATGCTTAGTGGACTTTTAGTAACCGGTGATTTTTTTCCCCAGTGCATATTTTCTTGGCTATGAGGTAGCACTGTTCTAAATTCAAATTTACTTTAAATTTACCGTTTATAAACAACTCAAATTACTGTATTTGAGTAAGGGGCCACTATCTCCCTTCTGTCACACTTCAATTCGAAGCATAGTCCTTACTCAGCCCTGCAACCGAGAGACAGAGAGGGAGAAGGAAGCTGCAATGGGAAGAAGGGAGGCTCCAACAATTTCATGAAGTCCCACTGAGGAGCACTGCCTTCACACAGGCAAATTTTCATGGACAGCTGGAAAGAAGTGCAGGGGAAATGAGTGCTAATCTGCACAAACCATAATACAAACTAGTTTCCAATAATAAACAAGAGAGAAATCCACATACACACTTTGCTCATATACCCCGAAATATGGAACTCACAAATACAGTAATTCTTTCTTGTTTGTGCTGTTCAGATGCTGTTGTTTCAGCATAAGAAATGTGTTTCAGATAACAGTATTCTCAGCTTAGAAAAATAAAGTTTTAAGGAAGTTACAAGCTAGACCTGGACCAAACCATGTATGTGTATTCATGTCTACACATATGAATATGCATATATAATAAAAAAGAGCCCCTAAAATTATTTTATATAAAATAGATAAATATGTAACATAAATAGATAAATATATAACATATAAATATACATAGTATATAAAATATCTAATAAAAACACATGATTTTTTAGGTCTACACAGCTATTCATTAACCATAATAATAGGAAATTTGGTCTTGCAAGTTAGGGGAGTGCTCTTCAACATATATTTTCAGAAAGAGAAAAGCATTCATTACTTCAGATGTAATATGGGTAATGATAAGGAACATGACTGAGAGCTGGGCCAAATTGGGCTCATTTATGTTCAGTTACATGGAGAGGTACTGTGGGTGAAAACATGGAGGTAAGTCTTATTCTACTAATACAAAACATGACAATATGTTTTTTTCCCTATATATGTGTGTATTCTTCATGTTTGCAACTCAGCGTGTAAAGCTACATTGGTCTCCTTATTGGTCTAGCTAATTAAATTTTGCACCTTCTCACCTGTCTAGAGCTTTTATGAAAATTAATATTCTGGTATAGCTACATTGAATAGCTCATCATTACTGTTTGTCTAAGCAAGTAAAGACTGGGTCCCTCACTGAAACAGTCAAGCTTTGTTAATAAGGAAGTGTCAGGTCCTAAACAGTTGCTCAAGAGTATCTCATTTGCTCAAAATTAGAGGGAACTGTCTGTGCCAGAACAATATAATACAAAGAAAGAATTAAATTGTTACCATGGAAACAAAATTAATTTATTTTTATTGTAATGTAAATTTTGAAAATCTGTTTTTCAAATCTGTAACATTAATTGACATGGATTTTTTTAAGGGTGCACAGCTGAAAGACTGTAGTTCAATAGTTCAGAAAATTTGTTTTTTGCAACATTTAAGATACAGTTATCTAAGGTTAGCACACTGTCTTTGGTTTCTTTGATGTCAAGTTCTTTCTTATCCCCTAAATCCATTACACATACTGAAGCTGTGAAGTTTTCATAAATTGAGCAGCTCTATTTTGAAGCCTCTCATTTCAACTTACTACTCTATTTTCTTGTAACTTGAAGAGATAATTTATATAGCTCTTGTTTATCATTTATTTAAAAAGTGGTGCACACAATTTTATGGCAAAAGCAGCATTTGCAAGTTTAAAGCTTGTAAGAAAAACACAAAAATGGGCAAATAATAATAGTACAATATCTTTATAATCAAGCATTTCTCATATGGTACATTTATGTTGGAACAAAAACCAGCTTCAAATTCTAAACACCAATACATGACATGTAGTCCTCCTGCAAATCTAATTGTAATGAACTTTAAACATAGATACTACCTCATTCAATTGAATTAAAAATATTTTAAACTGATCTGTTTGGTTTTTTAAATCTCCTTCTGGTGTCAGTCAAATGCCCCAGCCCTCCTTTGCATGAGATGTGGACTGTGTAATCTACCCATGCACAGCTGGACTGCATTCATCAGCTTTCTAAAAGCAAATTACCTAGACAGACAGGTGGAGTTATTCATTCCAGGGTGAGAAAAAAGAGAAATAGAAAATCTACCTATTATTTGAATATGTATTTAATTGTTGCAAAGTCCAAGCAACAGCATTGCACTGCCTCCATGAGCAAATGTACATTTACACACTATGAAGCTGAAATGCACAAAACCATACCTGCAAAAGTTGGTGGGAATCACAACAGCATACCCAACACATGTTCCACCCAAGCAGTTTCCCAGCTCATGGAAAAGCCCATGAGCCATGGACTCCAAAGGCAGAACGATGAGAAATGCACTCATGAAGATCCCATTGGTTGGCTAAAAAAAAAAAATTAAGAGATTAAGCACTGTATGAAAATCCCTTTGTTTGATCCCAGATAATTGAATCCTGATTCATGCAAAGTATTACTGGCAATGTATATTTCTTTTTCCACATATTACATGGTGAATTACTGTAAAGACAAATGAAAAGCAGTTTTGAAAAATATTACACTTACTAATACATAGCTGATTTCTGTAAAAACAAACAAACAAGAAGTTTCAACAGTTACATCTCAACCAGTAGTACAAGAAAAATAAAAATGGACTTCTGAAATGCCAGATGTCTCTGAGAGACAGAACAGATAAAGATTTATTTTAATTATTTCAGCATGATGTGAATAGGCTTAACGAGGTATTAAATCTTTTAGGAAAGATAGAAACAGTATTATAGTACACAATTAAACAAAAACTTTAATATCCATGGTACATTTGTTAAATATTGATGTTTGCTATGCAGCAAAGAAAGTGAATTTATAGCTAGAGATTTCTGTCTTGAGAAGTATCCTGTGATCTCTGACCCCTTCCCTGTTTTATTTGCCCCCTTTGTACAAATCTGCAGTGTCAAATTTTTTTTTTTAATCTGGATATTGGCTTATTGTGTAAGACTCAGTGACTTGATGAGCACTGGTAGTTCAACTTAACACTATTAATAATTCAGAAGTTATATTATACTGAAAAAAAATTATTTGTAAACCAGCAAAGATCTTGTTGGCACATGGCACTAGCTCAACTACATTCAGTTTTTAAACACAATTACTTAGCCTGAAAGAATATCTGTACCCATCTAACGGGCTGAGAAAGAAGAGTTTGCTACCTGCCTTGCTTTTAAAAACTGTCCTATCATACTTCTGATGGAAGGATCTCACCTATGTGTTCTTGAAATGGTGACAGCAATACTTCTAATCACAAATAAACACCAGAATCTCATATGGAATAATAACTAACTGACAGCATTTTTAACTGACAGCATTAATTACCTGAAATCACCAGAAGACAGGAAAGCTTAAAACACTGTAACTATTATGGCACCACCACAATTTGTTTTGTTGTAAATATGAAGAAAAGAAATCCTTTAACTAAGGAAACATAATTTCTGTTTCAAATGTATCAGCAGCAAGCGCTCCTTTTTGTTGCTCTGTTTCCCCAATACACTCTGAAAAAGACCCAGAGTGACAGCAACAAAAGCTTAGAAAGCTCTGGTAGTTTTTCTTCTGTAGAAACCTTATGAAGTATAAGACTTTGATGAAAGAGCAGAGTTTTATAGCTAAACTAATTTCAAGACCTGGAGACTTAATTTCCAACCGTAGATTCCAGAAAGGCAATGTGTTTTAAGTCACAAAAAAAAAAAGGGGGAAGTATTTTTGTGACAAGTTCAGCTTTTACACCACATATAAGTATCTTTTCTTGGACTTTGCTAGAGCAAACTACTTCTATATTGCAATAGTGTTTTGACTGCAGTGAACATATTACAAAATAAAAAAAAAGAACATTTGCCTGTAAAAAGAGCGATCATAATATCCTAAATAATACTATTATAATACTACTTTTAATGAATTTTATTGTAGTTTTCTAACAACATGCCATCTTGTTCTAAATACTCCCTGCACTTCCCCAATCCCCTAAACACATGCAACTTATTAAACCCACTGCATTCTGCCACAACACAAACTGAAATTAGCACAAAGACTCGCTCTGAGTTTAACTCCTAAAAAATATTAACAATTAATTACTGAATATGGTCTACTAATATGAAGATACTGGCAAAGAAAATTCCCAAGTACTTGTGAAATAAAGATCTCTCATAGATCCCTCAGGATTATCTCAGTGATCCATCTTGCTCTGTATCCTGCTTTGAGTTTGTAGCAAATATTATAACAAGAATGGGAAATAAGTTCTAAAGTGTTATGAATCAACTCAGCTCCGTCTGAGGTTTCAACTGTATTGTTTTTAGTGGCCATCTTATGCTATGGACTAGGAAAATGTTGGCGATTTTACATTTGTAGACATTTATCTAATGTAAACATGCTGATGCTTCTGTCAGCACTTTTTCAACAGTTTCGATTTAGAAGAAATATGTCACAAATGTAAAAGTGACTAATGATGATCAGAACAAATCTATAGTAGGATGATAAAATATCTTAATCCAACACAGCAAAAAAAAATAACTGGTAGCATTTAAAAACACCTTAACAATAAGAACTTTAAATAGCCAAAAATATCTGATTTAGCAATTTTACTGAAGATAAGCTCCTCCCTGAAGATAAACAGCTAAAATTCCAGGTGGAAAATGTCAGTGCTTTATTAAATCCCAGAGATTTGATGATTGGTCCTTAATGGAGCAGATGGCCATGGATGCACAGGCAGAGCCAGAACGGGATTTTGTTCTTTCATCTGTTCCACCCATTTCCATCGTTTTTGATTGCACTAGCAATGTGAGTCTGCAGTACATCCCTGAACTCCAAGTGCCCATTGATTCCAGACTGACTGCTCAAAAAGCAAACAGAAGACAAGGACCATCTAGGCAATTGTACTAAAAAAAATAAAGAGAAATAATTTTCTCTCTTAATCTTTAGGTTTTGGTGTCTTTTTTCCTTTGTTTGTCTTGTTCTAAAGGAATTAACAATGAAGTCTCATTTAAAATAACACAGAAAAGGTAAAAGAAAAATAATCTATTTCTTGCCTCTGATGACTAAAATGACAGACAATAAAAGATTGGTGAGATTTCACAAGTTGTATCTTTCCATTTTCTCTTTTTTTTGAGCACTGTTTATTGTTAAGTGTAACAGTTAGAACATCAGAAGAATTTAGAGAATTTAAATATGTCATTTTATACTCATGGATAGGACACGTTCCATCCCAAGGAATAGCCACTGTTTGAATCACAATAACTCTGGAACTATAACTATGGATGTGTGACTGAAGAAAAAGAATGCATAAAATGTAATTGGAAGCCAATTACAAAGATGTATAGAAGAGCACTTCTGTTTAGAACAGAAATGAAACACTAAACACATGTCAGCTAAGATGATCACAGGATCCTCAAACTGTTGGGGTCGGAGGGAGCCTCTGGAAATTGTTTCACTGCTCACACAGCAAGGTGCCTGGGATTGTATCTAACAGACCAATAACTGAGAAAGCTTACAAAGATATCTTTGTGCACTTTCAAGCAAAAATACTGCCCTGCTTTCCATTATCCAAGCTGTTTATTTACCTGTTTTTATACACAGACACAGAGAGATATACAAACCCCCCCCCCAAACGAAAGAAGTATAAAAGAACACCTTCTATGACAGAGAAGGCTCAGGAGAAAAAGGATAACATGCCAACTAATCTACAAGCATTTGATGAATAGCTTATTTCAGATGAGGACTTCCAGATGAGTATTTCAGATGAATACTTTCCCTTGTCACCAGAGATCCCCCTCAGGACTGAGGAGCTCTGGAAGTGGTGGTGACAGCAGCAAGGTGTCCTGCCACTGTGGATTTCAGCAGCAACCTGAGGTAGCCCTTGGGACAGGACTGAAGAGGGAGAGAGCCAAGGAGGGCTGACCACACACCGAAGAGAGGAAGACAGGCAGCAGAAGTACACATGATAGAGGATGAGTTTGAGAAGAAATGGTGAGCAGTGAGCACTTAGGATGCAGCTTAAGAGCTGATGGAACAGTAGGAAAGAGAGAAAAAAGGTATTAGAGAAGAAACTCTACAGAAAAGTGTTAAAAATAACAGCAAAGCACAGGTATTGAAAGCAAATCAGCAAGAAGGGGAAAAACTGTCAGTGACGAAAAGAAAGGAGGGAACTAAACATGACCAGACAGACAGATGAAAAAAGCACGAGCAGCATGGATATTTGACAAAATATGGAAAGAAGCCAGAGGATGTAGCAGGGCCTATGGGTGAATAAAAAAAAAAAAAAAAAAAAAAAAAAAAAAAAAAAAAAAAGCCCCAAACAAGCAAAGCCTGAGGAGGAGGACTGGATTAAAAATACAAGTCAGGAAGAAAAGCAGGGGTGAGGAGAAAAAGAAGGACCGGATATGATTGGCATTCAAATTATTTAACCTGTGATGTTAACAAAAAGTATGTCTAAACAAATACAGCTGTTACTATATATACAGGCAACCAAACCAGAATAAAAACTACAAAATCATTAGCTCTTTCCCAAACAGGAAAGTACTCATATATACAGTAAACTTATTTTGTCTCCTATAAATAATTCGAGTTAAATGGTACTGTCCATTTAAGTATGAGTACTTAAGCATGTAATGAATACTATTATTTTACTAACCCATAAAATTCACTAAAACCAAGAATAATGTACTAAAAGTACTTCATTCATACTTTACCTGCTCCAACATAGTTAATTTTCCCCTTAGTAATATTAAATACAAGACTTCCAGGGATAATAATTATCTTTGGCCAGTAATTCAGAAAACCTGTAGTTACCTTCAGATAGAGCACTTAACAAAATCTGATTATAAGTTTTTGAGAAAAAGAGTGCCCCAAACCTTTCCAAGATCTTTGTCTGAAAATTACAAGCTCTTCATCTGCAAATTTTTAATGATTTTATTGGATTCTTCAAGAAGTAATATATGAGTAATTTGCATGACTTCTTCTGGATCTTGTCCAATCCAAGGGCCTAATTATGAACAGGCATATGATTAATTGCAGAAATAAGTTGGAGCTAAAGAGTCTATTGATCTGACTGAAATTACTCATACAAATGTAAAGGTAGGTGCTGACCATTTCCTGCAGATTTTGTGAAGAAAATGTCCATATATTTTTACCAACATGATGTCTTTCCTCTGCAGCTATCATAAGGATTATTCTCAGAAGCAGACCATGTCCCAGCTTAAGCATGCCCCACTGAAAGAAATGCTGTTACTCCATTTTTTAATGTAACCAACTTTAACATAGTACTTTTACAGTTTTTCCCAATCCCACACCCAAGTACCATGAACAGAAACTTTAAAGCCTTGTCTTATTACAAAGGCTATGTTCCCCTCAAAGAAAGGTCCTTGGCTAACAAGACTTTTAGCCTCAACAGTTCTGCATCAGTAAGAAACACCACTGTCTCTGCTACAGCAACTTAATTCTCCTCACTTTAAAAACCTTTCCACAAAAGGAGATATTATATTTTCCTGGAAGTTTTAATAAAATAGGATACCTCTAGACACCAATTAACAGACAACTGGTGCTTTAGGTCTTGACTTTTCACACACATGAGATGTTAGAGTTATTAGAAATGTTAAGAGGGCATATATAATGTGCTTGCAAAACACTTTCCATGAAAGGGAACCCCCCACTTTCTACCATGCTATTTCTGGCTACAAGTGAGAAGTTTTTATAAGCTATTGCTAATTATTTATAGCTGACTGTTAGGAAGCACCTTTCCAAGGCTCAGATTTTTAGCAATTCTATTGATATGAAGTCAAATGGCAGACCACAAAGTTATTTCCATCCACCTCTCTTACCAAATGCACTATCATTAAACAAGTTTTCAGTAGTGAGGAAATGTAAAAACAAAAATGCTTCACCTTCCAGGTAACATTTAACAGATATCAAATATAATTCACACATACTGAAACAACTACAGAAATCCCAAACTAATGTTGCAAAGACTGAAAACTGTTCATCTTACACATGCAAAAAATGTTCTAAATGGTCTTTAGAAGAGCAAACACATTTTCAGGAACTGGTGACAAAGGAATACTTGGCATTCCTAAGAAACTCTAAGGAAAAATATGTTAAAAATATAAATGTAAAATATCTCCTTAATAAAAGAATGATTGAATGGCTACATTAATATGCACCAAAGGTCCATCCAGAAGAATGTCTGGTCTCCAAAAAGGCCAAATGGATGCCTAGGAAAGACTCTAAGGACAGACCAAACATTTCTCAATTACTTCAACCAGAAGTGAAGAACTTCCTGAGCCAGATGTGGTTTCCAGTTAGTACACATACTCCAGTGAACTTAGTCCTGCAAATTTAGTCCTCCTCTGCAACCATGGGGAACACATGCCATGCCATGATACACAGCTCAGCACCACATGAAGAACTATTTCTACCTACCTGGCCCCAACCTGCTTCTTGCCAACTTGATTCCCCTCTGAACTGATTGCATTGAAATGATTGTTTATTGTTTATTATCAGGACTGTTTATTATCTCTACTTTTTTGGTTCTGTTTCCTTCTGTCCTTTCTGCAAGTCCAAACACCATAGCTATGAGTGCTGATAATCTTCCAAAAAAAGCAAAACTACCCAGTGTTCCTCGCAGGCTTGTCTGTTAACCTCTTATGCTCTTCATACAAAAAAACAAATCAAACCAAACAAAGAATCTTACAAAGTAACTGTTAATTTCATCTTCCACTTAATTCTCTAATACCATTCATCCACAAGACTTTTTAATCTAAGAAAATCTGCAGGATTAGAAATTCTACAGGAGTGGGCAGGAAATTGTTCTGGGAACACAAACACGTGTCCGTAAATCTGATCGACTGTAAATGATACTTTATATATATTAATATATGTTTATAATTCATATAGGTGGTGAATGGACACAAAATTAATAGCTACTGTGGTTTATATCAACTTGAAAAAGAAAACAGAGTCTGAATGCCCTCCTGCGACTATGTCAACACACCCTGTCTCTTAACTTGGGAACTGAACAAACATTTTGAAAGAAATGTAAGCTTTCTGCTAAAGAAAAGACAACATCCTTAACTCATAAATGGAAAGAAAAGTCAAAGTACACTGTGTGATTTTAGTAATTGATCTTTCAGATATCATATCTTGGGGTGCATAATCAGATTTGAAGTGAGACACTTAAACTCATAAATTGTTGGTATAACATGAGGTTTATCAACTGATCTCTGATTCAATGTAATTGATGAAAAGCAAAGCAAAATTACTGAAAAATACATTATTTAATACATTTCAATCTAATTAAAATGGTACACAACAAAAGCTGTAGATTTAGAGAGCATTACTAAATGCTCACTAAAGTGTGAGGGTTTAACACAGTGATTTATTTTGAAAACAAATTTTATGGCACAATGAATTCAAAAGCAAAACAATTTCCCAAGTAGGTAAATGCAAAATATTTTGCTCGCCTCTTCTGCCTTGGAAGCATTATGTTTTCCCATGCTGCCAACAGAAGGAAGCTGGCAGTTGCACTTGCAATAACAGGTCACAGTCAAGGCAGCTCAGTGTTAAGTTCAAAGCACACAATGGTAAAACCACGCATTCCATGCTAACCCACCACACATCATCAAATGTTAGGAATTTTATGGAGCCAGCAATTATCAGGACTATTTTCAAGAGGAGATCAAGATAAAGAGATTATTATTTACCTGCCAAGAGACAGCTCCCAAAACAGCAGTCGCAACAAGGCTGAAAAATACCAGCTGTTCTGAGATCAAACAGAAGTGACGCATTCCTTTAGATGCCATGACTCTGTCCAGGCTGTTGCTTTCTGCACGGTGAGTATAGTACACCCTGTGGCAGTCATTCAGCTTTGTGTGAAATCCCCACAGCGTTATAAAAAAGATCACATGACAGATCATCCAGAAAATCCCAAAAACAGAAAAACCAGGTATCACAAAATACCAGAGACCCAAATCACGTAGTTTAAAGGCTGCAAGAATGAAAAAGATGAGTTCAATGACTCCAACTGAGATGACAGAAAGCCGCCTGCAAATTTTACCACGGTACAGGTAGGGCTTCCATCGCTCAGTAACAGAAAGTCCACTGAAGTAAACGTCCAGAAGGGGATCTGAAATGAGGCAGCTGAAGAAACATGCCAAGGCAAAAGGGTTTGTGGGGATTTCCAGTGATGGAAAAAAGAGTAGGGATGCAATGGCTCCAAAAATTGCCAAATTTGGAATTGCCAAAAAAGACTTCATACGTAAGTCAATAATCAACATGGCCAAAGCCAGGACCAACAAAATAATGCTTACAGATTTTTCTACCAGCATAGTTGTGCTGGCAATTGCAAATCCAACTAGCTCCAAAAATTCAACCGTTGTCAGCAGAGTCGGCCGATGATGGACACAACCACAAATCCTCTCAACTAAAGCACATAATATCCTTAAAACAATGGCAGAGAGAAGCAAATATTTTGTAGCTTCTTCTTTCACATCCGTTTTGAAGGCAGAATTATTGAGAAAACAGAGAAGGCCAAGCAAAAAACCAAACCAAAGATTGGAGAGACTCAAACTTGCTGTTTCCATTGAAAAATAGTAGTACAGTATGCTAGCAATTCCAAGAACAAAGAGCCCCAGAATAAATATTACCAAAATCAGTGCATCTGCAGTTTTTTCCCACCTGACATAAAGGCCCATGCAAATGGCAACCAGTAGGTTGATTCGGGCGAGATAGCCAAGGTACCTGACTGATGAGTGCATGTTCACTTCTCTGTTTGCTTCCTCAAGCCTTGTCATTGCTGCATAGAGACAGTGACTGACGCAGTAACGCAGTGACCTACACATGTAAACTGCAGTTAGGGCCTTCACCCACTTGACTGACAGCAAATATCTGGGTTTCATCCAATGAACACAATGCAACTGCTGCCCTCTGTAATATCATTTCAGTAACAGTGGTCAAGAATCCTTGAAATCCTGGAAGAGAATTAAGAAATGTTTTAGGGGCAAATAATTCCTTTTAAACATATAGAACATAAACATGACCCATCCCATCTCACAAAGAAATTTAATATCTAGTTTCAAAAAACACATTAAAAAGGCCATTAAAGTGTGAAAGCCAGTATAAAATTGGTTCTGCATAAACCTTATTTCATAACTTGAATGAGAGGAAAACAATCCTGGCCTGGGTAGTTTTTCACAAAATTCATCTATTAGGTATCTATATTAGATATCTATGGATTTCCAAAAGCCTTCTATGATAGCTACTTGTTTCTAAAACATTTTATAATTATTTTAAAACACTATTTTATTTCAGGATTACATTTGGTAAGTTCTCACTTTATCTTAAATCTTTTCAGCATGCTTTGCAAAACTTCCTTTTAGCAGTCAAATAAGTACATGACTTATTAAAAGAATTTCCAACTCAATTAATAAGCTTAATCCATAGTAAAAAAAGATATTATCTCAATTTCACAAAAGGAGAGTGGACACACAGATGTAACAACTGGTTTGGCATGATTTTCAGAGATTTCTCCTAATGCAAAATCAAAGCCTTCATTTGCACCCCTTTAAGCTAGTTTCCCCACTCCTCAAAAAAACAAGAAAACAAACAATCTGATCAGGATAACCATCACATTTAGAACACAAGCACCTCCTACTCAGATCCATTTAACTGATGTGATTTTCTTTTTAATATAGCTAGGAATAGAAAGCATTATTTTTAAGGGGCATTTTTATGGGCAGAGTCTCCAACACATAAAAAGAACTTGTATGTAACCTCTGTAATTTTTTAAGTGATTAAACTAATTGCTCATCTTACAGAGACTTCTAAAGATTACTTATTGCTATCATTACTGTATGATAGACAAACCAGTGTGCCAAGAACACTCAGTGCTTGGTTATAGCTTACTGTTTTTATTTATAATGTTGGGGGAAGTGTTAAAAGACACATCAAATGCAAAATTTAGCCTTTAGTCTCTCCTGATTTTTGAAGTCTCATTTTTTAAACCAGTGAACAACAAATGATAAAGTGAATTGACTGATTTGCCAATAAGTTTTGGCAGATTTAAGACTGACACGCAGTGGAAAACCAGCTTAAGTAATTGCTGCAGAGAAAAACTGCGCCTAAGAAATCCTATTATTTAAATTACTTATTTGGTAACAAGCATTTTCAAATAATGTTATACACCCAACAACAGTGCAGATATTACTTGGAAGATCTATGCACTAAAAATCTGTTTACCTGAAGCAGAATACATACCATATATTTAAAGCAAATTGCTATTACATTAAGTTATTGTAAGTGAAAAGTTCTTTGGAATTCAACTGTGCATTTTCATAGTATTCGTTATTATTAGTGTTTTACAGATATTGACTTAATTCAGAGTTGCCAGGATGCTTAACACTTCACAGTATCTCTTTCCTCCCTTCATAAGGTACTTTCGATTCCTCTCTGTTTCGTTTCTCCGTTACACAGATAACACAAACACGAGTTAGCTTTCATATTCCAGGTCATGACTTTAGGTTTCACAACATGTCACTGTTTCTTGTACTACAATGAACATTCATTTAATGGACAACTTGAACCATTTATTTCAGCTGCTACCCATGCCCTCTCCCTGCCTCTCGCTCTCTCTAGCTCAAACCATGACTACAGGAAAATGATTTCCCATCTCCTTTAAACCCACAGCACTGAGATGTGATTACTGCTACTCTGAAGAACATATGCCATGCCATCCCGTTTATCTGGATTCCTGAGCCTTTCTGGAACCCCTCCAAGTCAAGGGGCTAACCCTATAAACGTTTAGTTGGACAACAGCCCCAGAAACCAGCACAAATGATCCCTTTTCATATGAGCAAGTGGCAAAGCTCCTGCCTCACACCTGGCTTAAAATTTTGCTTTGATCACTGAATTGTTTTCTGTGGGATTGCTAGCAAAGTCCCTTCCATGCAAGCAACGACCCACTCTGACTGAACTAGAACACAACTCTCACTGGGTCAGCTTGTGGAAGTGGAGTTTTGCTGCCAGCACACCATGAGAAACACGAAAGAGAAACTCCTCTGCTCCTGCCCCGCCAGCTGCTCTGGGTGCTGGGGTAGGGGAACAAATGGGGCAACAGATCTGCTCCTACTGCAGAGACACAAAACCCACCTGGGCACAAAGGATTTGCAAAATGACAGCTCAGACTGTGAATGCAACCTCTTCTCCCTGACCCCACCTTCTAGCCAATTAGCAAAAATGCATACTCCTAAATAACACTATTAAACATTAGCATTTTTTAACCAAAATATATGGTCGACTTTTTGTGAAGAGGAAAAGGTGGTTCTTCATGATTAATGTATCCCATCACACAGCTAACACCAATTAAAAAGACAGCAATTCAATTTCAAAGAGAAATTTCAATAACTGATTTGTTCTCTAAAATACAGCTATTTGCTAGCAATTTCTGTCAATACT
This sequence comes from Oenanthe melanoleuca, assembly GCF_029582105.1. Taxonomy (NCBI): domain Eukaryota; kingdom Metazoa; phylum Chordata; class Aves; order Passeriformes; family Muscicapidae; genus Oenanthe; species Oenanthe melanoleuca. The sequence continues at coordinate 45,003,425 of NC_079334.1, forward strand.
TTGTTTGCACAAGGACTGTTCAAAGTCCTGGGGCTTGGGGGGGTGTAATGTTGTGTTTGTTTTAAACTAATGGCTTTAATGTTTCACGACTTACATATCTCACCAAATCACATTTAGATTCAAAACAGAATGTGGACAGCCACTTTTAAGTATTTGTCAACTTTTGCAAATATAATTTCAAGGAAAACCTGGACCCTCATTAACATATAGAGTTAACTATCTAATAACTTTCCTATATATAAACAAGCACGGCTCCCTATGTAGTTTTTACCCTAACTTGTCTAAGAAAGTTGAGAAAACAACCAAACCCCAAAGCTGGTTCAGTAGTTAAGCACAGGTGAGACCTATCTAAAATAGCGAACCCACTTTCCTACACTTTTATTCTTCCAGTTCAGCACTTTTCTTCTTTTTAAAGCAATTCTGTAAGAGGTTTTTTTTAAAACAAGAACTCCTATTTAGGTAATGCATTAACCCAGCAGGCCTAACCCCCGGCGAAGGGCAGCGCCCGTTCCCAGCTGTAACACCGCGCCCCCAGCGCGGTCGCCGCTCGGGGGAAGGGCGCGATCCCGCCTGCAGCTCCGGCTGCGGGGCCGGCGCGGCTCGGGAAGCTCAGTGACGGCACGGGGCTCGGCGGCGCGGGTCCCTGAGCAGCTCCCCGCCACGCCGACCTGCGCGGGCGGCCCCGGCGTCCCACAGCGGTGTCCGCCCCGCCCGCCCCGCTCTCACCTCAGCAGGCGGCCCGGAGCCTTCCCGCCCCCCGCGCAGGCCGCCGCCATGTCGAGGCCGAGCGCGGCTCTTCCCGCTACGGGCCGCGCCGAGGCTCAAACACCGCCGCGCCGCCCGAGCGCGGCCGGATAGAATTATGGAAAACCCAACCCAGCAATAGCCCCGACCAAAACCATAAACAGCGACAACTGCTGCTTAGGCACGGAAGCGGGACAACTGTGTTTAAATCAGGACTGCAGGGCAGACTGAGCCCTCCCCATCCCGCAGTGCGTTTCTCCGCACTCGCTGTTGGAAATGCACGTTTTGAACTGGCCCTCGCAGCGAGGTGAGCATATAGCGGGAAGGTTCTGGAACATAGTAACTCCATGCCCTGGCCGAGAAAGGCAAAAAAGGAGCTTGACTGACAGTGCTGCTTAAGGACTCTTTGAACTGGAGGAGACGAATCCTTTGTTTCTGTAATCCTTCATTACAACCATCATCAGTACTTCTGCCCCTGGTCAAGATGCACTAGGGCAGCCTAAGCATCTAAGCTTGCCCCTCTGTCTTTCCTGACTCAATTATTTAAACTGATTCACAAGAACTTCAGTCATCCCCCAAATTATTACACCTCTTCAAATATTAGATAAAACTGGCCCAAAGGCCTAGAAGTCACACAGGTTAAAAACAACAAACAAAACCAATTAAAAAAAAAAAAAAAAAATCCACAAGCTAAGAGACAGATTTTTCTTTAACCAAGCACTACAGTAGAAATCTCGGTTGCCTAAGGTCACATGCTTCAGGTGCTTTGTACCATCATTGTGGACAACACTTGATTGGTACTGTATTGATTCAACCATGATATCATTACACTCCCCAAGCAACTATGGAAACTTCTGCATCAATGTTTTATTTAGAGAGTAAAATAACCCAACTAAGTTTCTGTGCAAGTTTTTGAAATGAAACCTTTCTAAAAAGACACCTTGCTATTCTACAGGTTGAAAACAACAGAGGGAAACAAGCAGAAAACCCGCTGCTGATTAATGGAGACATGATTAAAAAGCCTTAGAATGATTATGCTTGTAAAGCAAGTCAAGCAGTCTTCCTGAAGCAGAAGGAGGCAGAAAGGATCTGCAAGAAGCAACACAGAGCACAGCTGTGAAATGCTATTTAGTCATCTTCACTCTCATTTAAGAAATCAGAAATGGCAGGTAGGCTGTGCAACACTAGGGACACACTTCAGTTCTACTGATATCCAGTCTTCCTAGAACTTGTATCTGAGCAGGAGCCTTGAATTTTCAATTCCTTGGATTTCTTTTCCCACTGCCATCCTTTTCCCAACACCTTCAGTATTCAGAATCACAATGTAGAAAAATACAATAATGATATCAAAGGGGCAACATAAAAAGGGCACTGTAAAAGTATTTCAGTGAGACAGAGAAGTTAAGAACATGTAGAGATGGATGAGAGAAAGTGCATTAGAAAGTGGCCACATCTAAGTGGGCGGGCAAGGCAACATGGAGGAACTTAAAAAATCCTTCTGAAAAGCAAAGACCACAACTGAGAAGTGGAAGTGAAACTGAAGTACCAAATTTTACATCGTTATGGGTTATAACATCAACCCAAGACAACTATCTCCTTGGAAATCAAGAAAATAGCTTTGCATTGATTTCACTGGATTTCAGCAAAAGAAAATAATACAATAGCTCTACCCCAAATAAATGTAAAAAAGTGTTTTTGGTTTTTCAATTTTTTTTTTTTAATAAATGTGCTTTGTTCACAAAAGTAGTGACATAAAAGACAACAGAGATGCCAATACATGTTTTCTTTCTTTTCTTCTCCGGCACCTTAAGAATGAAACGTCTTGCACAGTCATAATTTTCAAATATTTCATAACCTAGAAATAATATTCTTGCACCAAAGCCAAATATACAACAACTCCTGATATCACCACTTTATTATTAAGGGAGATGTAAGTATTTATGTAAATCACACTTTCCTCCACCACCACAAGCTACTGTCCCTTGTGAAAAAAACAATACAAACCAAACCAAAAAAGAAAAAAACCCACAAAATAACCAATAAACCCACTTTGGGCATTTAGAATGATCAGCAAGAAAACCAAACTTATGAATCTCAGGTCCCTAAATCACAGTGTTGTTACCAACCTCCCAAAATGGATTAAACTTTAAATCTTAATATTTAAGCTATTTTGAGGGATAAATTTTGACCTGAATTGCATTTCTTTGTACATGAATCACAAACCAATTCACAGTAATCAATGCCAACATGTTTGATGGTGTACTAGTTTTTAAAATGAGTTTAAATATTAGGTGTACTTTGAAGAATGCAAGTATTAACCTCCTATAAACATCTGATTTTACAGCAGCAATATTTTAACATGAGCACTGCTGGAAGCAGTGGCTAATTGGGAAGAAAGGCGTTCAATGACAATACTGACTTAAAGCCAATTTTGAAGCCTTTGTGTATTTCATTAGAGAAGTATTCTCTGCAACAAAAATTATCAAGTGAACCATGACTCTTGTATGCCCAACCTTAATTCTTTTTTTCTTTTCACACATCAGAATATAATTGTTTGGCTTGCATAACCCTATCATTCAGATTGAATAACAAATTTGAATTAGGTATGTGGGAATGCTTTAAATTCAAGAAGAGACACAAAAAAAGCTTATGGTAAAGAATACAGCACCACAGTCCAGATCACATTTGAGTGTAAACTCAATGCAATGTAACCAATGCAATTACTCTATGTAGGAAATACTATAAAAGAAAAACAGGTAGTTCAAACTGTGACACATTCAGTGCAAAACTTCAGTGGAAGGAGTAAGTTTCATTTTTGTAGCAACCACTGTAAAATCCACACTACAACTTCGATTTATCTAGCAACTTTCATATTGTAAATACATGGCAATTTAATATGCTGTAACATATTTCATCACAATCACCTGTGAAACTGTATTAATATTTTTTTACCAATTTTCAGAAGTCAGAAATAAATCATGATCTGGCACCTAGTTCAAATAGTTTACTACTAGGCACTTACATATAGATTTAAGAGCCTAATATCCAAATCTGAAAATTCTGGCCATTATTTTTAAATGGAAGAAAATCTAAGCTAAACTAATAATGAATCCTCTTTTATAAACCGCTGAACAGAATTGATTTTTTCCTGCAAAAACTCTTAAGATTCATTGCACAAATTAAAAACTTAATAGATATTTCATCTCCTTACAGTGCTGACCAGTTTTCAGCCAGCTATGGAGTTTTTATTTAACTGAAGATTTTTTGGGTCCTAATAAGCAAACAAAAAGCATGTGTTAACTTCACTTGTGTGGTCTGAATTACAAGGCTTTATGCAAATATGTGTATGCTTGAAAAACCTGTACAGTTATGTTCCTTCTCACAAAATCAGTTTGTAGTCACTGGCTAACTTAGAAGTCCTACAAATAAGGACAATTCAAGAAAAAGTTGTTTCTTTTTAAAATGCATAAATAATTTACTTTAAAACATGACAAACCCCACCCTATCCCCCAAAAAACACAATTGGAAGAGAATACAGAACACCATATTTGGGGAAATACTGATATATGTTAGTGCTTTTATACTCATAAAACTGCAAAACATATTCCAGCTTTGAAGTGAAACATAATTGTCTAAACGTACCATACTCCTCTGGGGGAAAAGCCTCTTCAGAAATTGCTAGTTATGCAATGAAATTACACAGTATGTACAACTATGGATGAATATATTCCAGTGTTTTGATGTTACGTCAAGAGGGCTGCAATAAACATAAAATCAAATGTGCAAGCATTATAGTTTCTCCAGCCCAGGCTTAACCAGAGTGAAACAAATTTTGGAAGAAAAAAGTTTTGTTCCATAATTGAGAAGGGACATTTGTAACCAAGTGTCTTAACCTATCTGCACATTTAATTAAAGTGCAAATTATTTCTTCCTACATATACTTCCCAGAAGCCCACCAACTCCAGTGCCTTAAGCTCAACCACATTGAGTTAAAATACTGAAACAACATTTAACAAATTAAATAGAATTCACACTTCACAGCACTAAAGAAAAGAATGGTACCTTTCTGGAAAAAAAAAAAAAGCGATACAAATCTAAAGAAAGTAACAGCAATTTATGCTATGACATGAGTCATTTGCATAAAACTTGTATTTTTTCACTTTCATACAAGAATAAATTTTAAAATTCAAAAGTAGAAAAAAATAGCAAACTCTGTAAACCTTTGCATTTTCTTTATGCAAACCATTTTTCTGTGTTGAGCCCATGTTAGTATAGCAAAATTAGTTAAGCAAGAGGTTTCACTGAAAGGGCATTTCAACAACTACATTAACTTAGAAGCAATATAGGATCTTCTAGCTCATAGAAAGGAATAGAACTAGACTGGCTTTCTCCAGAGTCTGAGTCATAGGGAGCATCAGGTAGCTCCATAAAACCGTAAGCTAGCTGTTCATCTTCTGTATCTGACCGGACATAGCAGGCAGTGCTGGAATACTCCTCATCCTCTATACTGTTGAAATCCTGTGGGATATACAACATTCCTGGGTAGTTCCTGCTAACTAAGTCACTTGTTGTTTGCAGGGAAGTTTTCCTAAATGCCATCAGGTGCATGTGAGAAAACTTGGAATACTTGAAGCGTTTAAAACCCAAGGACTCTATGGCAATTTTCCAGCTTTTCATCATCATAGCCCGGCGATTCTGATGAGATGAATCAGGAGTTATTACAAGCAATAAGCCATTCAATACGAGAAGTTCATGTGCCTTCTTGCAGCATATCCATCGTTGATAGGGTGATGGAAAGTAAGAAAGAAGGAGCGAGAAAACAACAACATGGAACAGTTCTCCAGGCAGAGAATCAATGGGATTTTTCAGTTGCTTAAGAAAGGCATCTATAGCATCTTGTGCCAGTTGAAGAGGTTGCTGAATTTGAAGATTTAGGAAGTCACATTTGTACACGCTCTGGTGAAATGACAAACACAGATAACCAAATATCAAGATTAGTTTAAAGAGCAAATATAACCAAAATCCACAGAAAAATCGATGATTCCCTTAAAGAAACGTCAAGCCTATTGAACATTCCTATTGCTATTAAATCAATCTAAAAAATTAACATATATGCAAAATTTTAGATGTGCAGTGTTTTACTAGAGATTTGATATGTGAGAACAGTTAATTTAAAAAATACTTATCTCAAAAGGAAAATATATTGAATCAACTATCTCACAAATTATTTAAGAACTCAGAACATTGCAGGTGCTGAAAGCCTTTTATAGGTTTTTATAAACCTGAAGTAATTAATGGGAAGCTAAATTTGATACCTCAGAATTTCTACCAGCTCTTTAAAAATAATCCAAAAAACTCAGTAGTTTGGTCACTTGGAAAAAAAGCATCATTTTTTACTAATAAAGACAAGGAATAACAAGGCAATATGGATTCTGAAGTTACAATACTGATTTTCAGCAATGATGTAGATCCATGTTTTAGCTTTGCTGTAGATGTTATCAAAGTAAGCTAAGGTCTACAAATCATCTGTTAATCATTTGTGCACTCAAGCTGTTGAAGATTAGATATGACACACTAGAAATGACAATGCAATATACAGAAAAATAAATTCTTAATATCCTTAATCACAAAACACTCAGAAACGAAATGCATGCACTTTAGTGAATTTAAGTTTTGACACTTCATCAAAACCCTCGATTGACTTTTAATAAAAAAAGGTAGTAGGATATAATGTTGCTATCTGATAACAACAAAAATTGTTCTTAATGCCTAGAGAATGTACAGTGAATGACAGATACTAAACAGTAAGAAATATGAAAGCAGACACAAAACATTCTGTGGAACACATCCGAAAGGTGGAATTAAAACTGTTGCATTTTTATACCATGAAAGCAGTAACGGCAGAAAAATAGTAGAAAGAGTGTGTTTTATGAAGCAATATTCAAAAAAGATTACTAGGACACTTTTGCAAGGGTGTTCATAAAGGAACTCATACCCACAATTGTTTTCAAGTAGAAAAGAATGCTATTTCTGTTCACATAAAATCACATTCTCTTCCAAGAGCAGCAGAAAATTACAAAAAGTAATCAATGCTCAAAAAAAACAGATTTATTTTCGTTAGCTTTAATCTTGGCCTTCAATATGCTAAGACCCAGAAAAAGATTTTCATTATGTGACTATAACCAAGAAATATTAATTGCAACTATTATACCTGTAGGGCTATATTCTGTTTCCCTGTAATATTGAGAATAGGAAATTACAGTAGCAATTTCATTATATCCTCTAGTAAGTTTTAAAAGAACGAAGCAGTTTGAAAACTGTTCAGAGTGACATGCTAACTTTACTTAGAACGTCAAAACTTCAAGAGTTAAAAAGTTAGTGGTCACACAAAGTTGAAAAATACAATTTAGACTGCAAGTGTTTCTGAGTAGTGAAGAAACACAGGTTAGTAATGCAGAAATAATGTTAAAGACAATTTCAGAACTAAGGTATGTTTCAAGTGGAATCTGTAATCAGCTTTAGGACAAAAAAATGCTGCTAAATTGGCATTTGCTACTAAACTTTTGATATATATGTCTTGAACTAATATTTAAGTCCTCAGAGACACTGGAACAGCAGTTATATCTCAGTGCATCCACAGACATTTAGAACACAATCCTTATGTGAATAATTTGCACAGATATTTCAGAGAATATTCTGAGTTGGAAGGAACCCTCAAGTATGGAGGTATATATTCTAATTTTTAACTCCAGTACCCTTCCAGCCTCTTTATTTTTGGTCTCAGACTATATTTACTCCAATACAGCATCTGCTGCACACTCCAGTCTCAGTTTCCATCCTCCTAGCTACTAATAAGGCACATTTCCCTCAGTGTGCTTTACACCTGGACAGTGGAAGTGAGTGCATGCTGCTTAACTAAAGAAAATATTAATCTTTTCTTGTAAGGAGATTCTCTCTCTCTCAAAACCCTTCAATGGAAATATATTTCCATATTCCACAGTTTGCATTCTCTGTATGTGAAATACAGGTTCTAAAATTTTTGAAGATATTTACCCTTCAGTTACATAACTAATATTTCTATTCTTTTCCCTGTATTTCCACAATTACATCATTCTTATTCCTCCAAATAAATTAAAGTATCACTGAACTACTTAGTCTATATCCAAAGCATGTCTACATGAAGGTGGATAATCTTTTTTTTTATTAAAGAAAGAACTATTTAACCCTCTAATTGATATTATTTAAGAAACTGGCTTTGCAAGAAGCCTCTGTGCTTTAATTTGTTTTAAAAGGTACTTTAGGATCTTACTTGAGAAATCTCCTAAATCAGAAAATTTTACCAGTTTATTTTATTTTCAGCTTTTACCACAACTCACCAAGATAAATTTTTCAAGTCAGGAGATGACATTAACTACCATAATAAAGTTCTGGCCATTGCTCCGAAAACCTTAATTCAGCCCAGGCAACTGCTGGCCTAAAGATAAATTTATTCAGAAGGTTATGCTGCTGATGCAGCTCAAAGTAGAGTCATCTCCAGTACATCAGGGCTCATTAATTCTGTTTTGGAGGTAGGACTAAGCTTACTCTAGCAGATGCATTTGACTGCTCAAACTGTACTCCCTGTCCCTCCAAGAACACTTGCTAGCCAGGCTTCAAGGTGCCCTGAACAAGCCAAAGCATCCAAGAGAATCAAAGATGTTGGAGAGCCTGAGACATGCCTCAGAGTAAGCATGTGTTTGTAACCACATATACATTAGCACTCTGGGAAGCTCCTACCATGAAGCTATGGTACTAACCACATCAGATGACTGGAAATCAAATGTCTGATTATTCCCTTCTACTGGGAGAGAATCTAAAGAACTGGTTAGTAGATAGAAATTGCATTTGCTCCTCCATTAAATCCACAGAAGTGACTTTTTCAGGACTTTTCCCAATAAAGGCTTTGGTCACTGTATATTTAAACTGATTTTCATGAGAACAAATGTAACTTTCTTATGAAAGCAGAACAACAGATTAGAAGATAGAAAAATATTAACTAGGCATACCCAAAAGTTAATGTTTAGGTTCTACTCATGTCATGTTAGGTACCTAGCCTGCCATTATAGTCACTGGAGAATTAGTCAATACAGAACCCAATTAATCTCACCATCAAACAGCAGATATTTAGGTTTAACTATTTTTAATAGATATTCGCTGGCTGTAATTAGAACTTAGAACCTGAGATGTAGACACTGAGGATCTATAGATCATAGATAGAAATTCATTTGCCATTTTAAATGCCACAGGCTGCCACTTCAGTAGCATGTATCTTTTTTACCTCATGCCCAACATAGTCCTACAGCCTCCAAAGTGGTGGAAAGCAATCATGATGCCTGTGTTTCAAATTAGGCAAGACAAAATCTACTCAAAGTTTGTGTTTTACATGGAACAAACATCGAATTGCTTTTGAAAGCAATTTATCAGATTCAAATTTTTAAAGAGTATCTTTCAGTATCTCTCAGCATATAGTAAAAAATACAAATGAGGTGTTAATGGACTAAATATGGTAACAACAAGCTACCACGCATTTAGCATGTAAATCACACTGCAGCAAATAAGAGAACATTACTTTCCAGTTAACTGTATTATTTCACCTGTAAACTTCTTTTCACCTCTCTGCTACTAAAGAGGGTTACCTTGGGCCACAGATATTATTAAAAACTGATTTTTAACTGTAATTAGTCAAGGTGTGTATAACCTGTTTTCTGTCAGAAATGCCTTTCTGTGTCTTTTAAAAAAAATTCTTCCACTTTATTCTTTTGCATGGTTGATAAATGCAGTTACTGTTGACAGAAGCTGGGTGAAGAGCAAAAGACAAACACTGTATGATTACAGCAGAATTAAGGCATTTGAGAACCTTACTGCCTAGAGAAAATGAAACAGTTTACCCCAGATATGCAGATAAATTTGTCCTCTGGACTTTGGAAGCTCAAAAGTATTTCTATCAATAAACAGAAATGCTCCCTTGTAGCACACTCTGATTACTAAACCTCTCCAGAAAAACCTCACCAAATACAGTCACTGATCATTTCCTTCTGTTTGTGAATGCAGCTTCTGAGAGGTTCTTGCCTAAGCATAAGCCTACTTAATCGTTATTTATACCTTTTAAGATGCAAGGACTCATCTGAAATAAAGATAAAAGATAGCTACTAAAATTTTCAATTACAAGATTAACAACTATTATAAAGGCATGGCTCTAGGAAAAAAAATCATATTTTTAAAAGAAAACACAACTAGGACTTTAGAGCCTGATCATGGGAAAGGATATAGTGTTTAGTTCCTACTAAAACAGATATTTAGAAAGCATATACGTATTAAACGTACTTTTTTACAGTAATTTTGAGGCATTCCACAAATCTGACAATCAAGTTTATATCAAATACAGCAAACATTACATACCTCAACAGCTGGAACAATGTCTATGCCAACTGTCAGAAATTCTTCAAACTTCAGAAATGGATTAAAGCAGCTACCAACATCAAGTAATCTGATCTTTCCCAAGGAGTGAAGGAACCTAAGAAGCAGCAAGAATTAAGTTTTATCAAATGTAACTTTAAAAGCTGTATTCTGAGTCACAATTTCAGGTACCTTAAGCAAAAGATTCTCACAGAACACCACAGTAGTGACTAACAGAAATGAATGCCTTACTTCAATTGAGATACCTAAAGAACCTAGGTCCATCAAGAAAAGCAGATCGTCCTCAAGCAGAAGAGTTTTGTTCAGAGCAGCTGTAATACTATTAACTTGTGCACTTTTTCTAAGTAAATAAAATGGCACATTGTGTGTACAGTAGACAGGCTTTCTCATACTGTTTTGTGTTTCTCACTTAACTTCTTGTAGTATTTTGAAGTCCCACTAGAGACTAGAGTTAAAATTTCATTAGTTGAAAAGGGAAACAGAGAACAACTATATAAATTGCATCATTTACAGGGCTGCAATTTAAAAAAATTGCATAATGATTTGTAACATTTTAGAATATCCAAAATCCATTAACAGGGCAAACAAAGTCACAGCTTTCACAGGGACTTCACAGAGATGAGAATGCTAATAATGTTCCAGAAAGAAATTGCTTTTTGCTTCAAGTTTCTGTAGCCAAAACCAATTGGCCTCTCCAAAATATAACCTGTCTTGTTTCTGGGAAAGGCTCAGCCCTGGACAGACAGATAAGTGCAAAAACTTTCAGGAACAGAGGAGCAGAGCCAATGGAGTAAAACCAAGCCATGGCTGTACTCATAACAAAGCAGAAAGGAAAAAAAAGCCTCTAAGCAGCAATAAGAGATCAGGGATCTCTGGGTTCCTTCTAGACTCCTAGAAATAACCTACCAGAGAGGATGTCTTGCTACATTCGGCAAAATAATAATGGCAAGTTTAAGCATTTTGCTTCTATATAGAACAGAAGACATCCAGGGCACACTTCTCTCAAAACACCACTATGACCAAGGCAAACAGTTCAACAATTGCCTTTAAGTTAAAGGTGCAAACATAACCAAGCTACCCTGTAAGTCAATCAGTACTGAGATTTCAGAATGAAGATGAAAGCAACAGTTTTTACAGACTTGAAACAGAAATTTGGTTACTGTGTAGGCAGATCCCAGTAGCCATAAATCACAAACATGGACTGAAGTCAAGTAGTGTCTTTTCTAGCATAAGGGTAGTCTGAGGTTTCTCAGACCACCACTGCTAGACCTTGCAAATGGAGACACCAATGGTAGATCCTTCCTCATTCAAACACAAAAATGTATGCCTGTATGTATGCTTGCATTCTATGTGAGAATCCAATATGGTAACAACAAATCAATGGACACAAGGGACTATAGGAAGCATAACAAGAGGAAACAGGGCACTATAGTGCAGAGAAAACTTCCCATAAAAAAGACAGAGCCTCTAGAGATCTAAACATGTTCCTTTTAAAGAGTTCAATGAAACACTTGTACAGATTAAAATTAGGCAGTGAATCCAAAAAGCCTCTGATTTCCAGGACAGCCACTTCATCTATGATACAGTGAAAAATATCAGTATGATGTATTCTGTCTGCCTACTTACAAAAGTTACCTTATTCATACATATTTATATATTACTTGAGAGGATTATATATGGGATGAACAGAATTATTGTCTTTACACCTACCAGAGTAAAAGAAAGAGTCACAGGCTTAGTCATACTGAGAGACAAACCCACAACTCTTACTTGTAGTGTTCATGACCAGAATGGAGTGACAGTCTTTCAACACCGTGCGTAGGCACCCCCATATCCCTTGTACCAAGTCTGAGACTTCACTACTATATCAGTGCAGACAAGATAAGGTATCACAGGAGAGACCTCTGCTTTGTGTAATATACAATCCATTTACCTTCTCATAAATTCTGTAATTTCTCCTGTAAGGTGTCAAGAAAAAAAATGAATTTTGATTTCTCTGGGCAATAACAGACCAGTTATGCCTTGTAGTTCAAGGTCTGCATGGCTGCTAAGAACTTACTACCATTTGTAGCTTAATCATGTAAATATAATAAAACTTGCTTTTGCCAGGTATGTCTTAAGGGGTGTGTATATTTTTAAAGTTTTGAGAATGAAAATAAAAACCATCAGCACTCATATACTAACAAATACTTTAAAATAACTTATAAAAATTCTCTATTAACTCCTTTCTGTACACATTAGAACAAAAGGGAAGGCTACAAACAACTGGAAGCAAGAAGGCAGATGAAGTTAGCTCTGCAACAGTCACTATTAGCTGCAGAAAGTATGAAGACAGATCAAAGAGAGAGCAAAGAGATGTAAAGTGAGAACCAATGCTTTATCCTGACAATGCCTCCCACTAAACAACTTTAAAGTACATATGATCATCAAACCTATTGATTTAAACAAACATGAGAGACAAAAGACACCAGCTCCTAAGGACAGACACACCTACTAATAACATTAGTAACACGTCATTCTTTCCCTAACTGATACTACACCTAGTTTTAAGTAAGTGCTGATCACAGCAAACATGCTACAATAAAGGCAAAAAATTTCCTTACACAATTGCAGGAAGTTCTAAGAACTAATCAACAGACAATATGAAAAAAATAATAAGTATAACTTTTATAGATCCATGGTTATGCATTCATTATTTCAATGTACCTGTAAAATATTAATATTTTCCATTACACATGAAATAGTCCCAAACATGACCCATGTTATTTAGGAAAAAAAAAAAAAAAAAGAGCGAGACTTCAGAAATAATGAAGTTAGTCTTGGATGCCAAAAATAAAATTCTTGCTTGAGTGAAGGTCGCAAACAAAATTAAGACTGTTGTTTGGAAAATACCTCAAGGATACTACAAGTATCTGCAGAGCCAGTCATCAGAAAACTAGCACATTAAAAGTTAAGGGTTGTAATTCCAAATTGCTTTTGAAGTGTGTAATTGGAATCAAGAGTTTCTCTGCAATTATTTATGAAGAGAAAGTTTTAAGTACTCTGATATTTACATTTGGCACTTAGTACTTACATAAGCAATTGACTTTTCAACAGTGCTGAACATCCATTAGATTCTAACTTAATTAACATCTCCCCTATTTCACCTCAAGGTTTAATATAAATTGCTTTGCACACCAATGACATACTCAAGTGAAATTGCTCTAACACTAAAATGAAGATGACCAAGTTGTCATTCTCAAGCAATTTTTTTATGACATTCACCAAAATATACCACAACACAAACAGCTCTAGAAATGTATACATTCACATGGAAATTCCCTTTCTTAACTATTAAAAATACATCAAACGATCTAACATGTTATGGGGAAAAAAATGTCAGGGTAGATTTTAACACTCAAAAAAGGGGAAAAAAGTCAAAATGAGTAAAACTTACTCTTCTGTCATAACTTCATGATTTGTCAAACCAAAGTTTGGCAAAGGATCTTCAATCTTGGGAGTCTGAGGAACATTTAAAGCTGGAGTGGTCTTAGAAGCAAGAAGTGCTCTTTTTTCATCTTTCTCAAGTGCTTTTCTTTTTCCACCGTTCTGAAAATATTCTCGGCATACGCTGAAAAGACAAAAAGAAAAATTCCCCAGGAAAACAGAATGCTCTTAGTCACTAAGATAGCTAAGATACATACCAGAGGGTTAAGAGATACAAGTGGTGTCACTCTTAAACAAATCTGGGTTTTATTTCAACTTTGGTATATCAGCTTGAAAAAAGATGTGATACACCCAACAACACAAAATTGAGTTGCTGGGGTTTTTTCCCCCCAAATTATGCCATAAGACACAGCTGAGTAAACAGATTCAAAATATTTTTATCTGGATAGACTTTTAGAGTAAGACAGCAGAAGTCTTGTCAGAACATTATCAGAAGGTAAACTTCAGCTCAGTTCTCCATTATAGTGCTAAGAGTTATCAACTAGCTCCCTGTCAACACAGGGTGTTGAAATGTATAGTTTGATGGCATGTAAACTGGGGGAAAAAAAACCTAATCCAGATTTATGTGCAAACTGACATCCAGTAGTTTTTAATTTTAACTGAATTTGCCTGGGCATTTTTTGTTTTAAGTAACAGATAGTAGCTGTATTAGTGTGGAAGACTTATTTTAGCTTTCAGTTTTCCCCCATATTTACTAATTTTTCTCATAGGAACTAGAACAAAATATTAGCCAGTTTAAATCAATTAATGTTACAACAGAAGTTAAATAGCACTTGCATTCTTCAATCAGTGGTCAGCATTAGTGTATAAGAAGAAAGCACTATGTTTGAGAATAACTGAATTTAATCCACAAAATGTTACTAGAATAGGAAAAAAAATTGTTGCTGTGAAATGAAAAAGCCGGACTCACCCTGCAAAATTCAGTTTTTTTAAAATAAATTTGCTATCCAAGTATTTGCATGAAAATTTTAACCTAAATAATACTTGTTTAAATAATGTTTTCTGAACAACTCATTTTTATTATGCTTTCTAGAAATTCACTCCATTTCCCTCTAACAAAACTGCAGAGGTTTGAACGAAACATTCCACAAAACATAAATTCAAGTGCAGTTTAATAATAACTTATACAAAGCAGGAGCAAGATAATGACACTTCACATCACAGATTTAAGGATGGACATGCTGGTATAATGGCACACTTAAATCACAAATAGTGACAAGGACTGGGAATACACTGGGTTTTTCTAAGGTTCAGTGATATTTTAGGCATCAAATATACCTAGTCTCTTCATCATGTAAGATGTGAAGGACAATGAAAAAAAGTCTTTGGAGTGGCATGGAGTTTCTTAGGTGAAAACATATACAAGGAGGTACAGATAGAAGTAACTTTACCCCAAGACAGGTAGGAAAGAAGCACCTAGAGCCAGAAATGTGTAATCACAGAATGGGTCAGGTTAGAAGGGACCCCAGAGGGTTATCTGATCCAAGCTCCCTGCCCAAGTAGGGTCATCCCAGAGCACATGGCACAGGATTGCATCCAGAGGGTTCTGGAATATTTTCAGTGAGGAAGATTCCACCTCTCTGTGCAATCTGTTCCAGTGCTCAGTCACCTGCACAGTAAAGAAGGTCTTCCTCATTTTCAGGTAGAACTTCCTGTGCATCAGTTTCTGCCTGTTGCCTTTTGTCCCATCGGCTGGCATGAACCAAGCAGAGCCTGGATCCATCCTCTTGACACCCACCCTTCACATACTGATAGACACTGACGAGGTCCCCTCTCAATTGCCTCTTTTGAGGCTCAACAGGCCCAACTCCCTCAGACTTTCCTCATAAGACAGATGCTCCACTTTGGCTGCAACACTACCAGAAACACAGACTGCAAAATTATAGCAACTCCATCCATTAGAGACTGCACGTATTGAAAGACAACAATTCTAAAATTAACTAAGAAGCCAATCACTTAACTTAGCAGGAAAGAGATTTAAAAAAACTCAATAGACAAATGAGAAACCCCAGAAAAAAACCATTTGCATTACGGCTGGTATGCTAATTAAAGTGTATTTTACACATTGTATTATTTATTTATAAGAATGTGATCGATTTAGAACTATTTAGTTCTGTGTACCAACTAGTCAAAGAAGTGAAACTTGGAAAGAAAAATCTTTTTTGTCCATTTATCAGCAACTGCACCACTTTGTTAGCACCTTGCAGTCCCTTTATTTTTATTCTAAGTCTTTTTTTCTCATTACATCTCTTAAAACATCCAGAATCAAGGGCAGTTTAAGTAGTGCTGCACTAACATTAAGACATAAGAGAATTCTCAATCTTGGAAGAATGTGTTCCTTTTTTTCTTAACTATTCATATTATCAACTTTTTAATTCCCTAGGAGCTAGTGTGCTACACAGCTTAACACTTCATAAGCACAGGAGAACCACTTACTTGTAAAATGCGAATTCCTCTTGCCACTGAGAAGCAATTTCTTCTTCACTCTTGGTACTGATGCAAATAAGTGTTTTTTCCATCCCTCAACCACTATCACGTCAAATGAGTTCTCATAATTCTATATTCTTCATAACAGACCTTCCTCATTTGCATGTAAGACACTATCAAAGTCAACCACAAAGAGAAGAATTCTCCTACTTCCATATTTTCCCTGGTGGACAGCTGGCCAGTGCCACAGAAAAGCCCAGTAATTGATAAAATTCTTCATGTCCAGATCCTAGGCTCTGCATACTGGTGCAGTACCACAGGTACCAAAAAAGCCAAAAAACAATCCAAACAAAGAACCTCAGATCACACTGCACTTCACAGCCACTGAGGGTTATCTTCCCTTTATGCTTTTGTGATGTCACAGACATTCTGGCATGATTGCTACATGCTCCTGAGCTCTCAGAGTTGTCTTTGTACTCTCCCTGGAGAAGTGACCCCAGGAGGTGTCCTGTGGGGTAACAGTGAGCACATCAGCACTCAATGCATTGACAATTAGCAGAGATACTGCTCTGTAAACTCTGTAATTTACCACATGGTAACTTGCTGATATAGCCAGATGTTTAACTTCACAGTCATTAAAAGCCATCATTGATGGCTTTGAGTTCAAAAATCTGGTTTTGAGTATGTAGTTATACAAGACTCTGCATTTAACAACTGTTTCAAGTAAGGAACAGAGCACCTCAATTATCTACAAACCAAAAATTAAGCAATCTATTTTATAATTCTAAAAACTGACATGGCTCCATTTTTAACTGACAAACATTCAGTCTCTGATGACAAAATATTAGCCCTACTCTTAACATACTTGCTTGTGAAGGATTGTGCAATGTAAATACTATCTGAGCTGATGCTACAGTTCACACAAACAGTGAAATAAATATTTCAGGTCTAAACTATTTCAGTTTCCTAGATGAGAGACAGGTTAGGCTTCTGAGTGAAATATGCAGTTCATGTCTTTTTTTTTAAAAAAGAAATAAAAACCCCCAAATTTTTGTATTTCCTCAGTGAAACTTATTTTCCCTATTTCAAGTCTCAAACAGTAAATAACCTGCTCTAGTTGACTCCCCTGCTCTGTCTGCCACTTGGGTAGGACACAAAAGAAGTCTCAGAAAAAGCCAATATGAATACATATAATTTTGTTAATACTCTCCAGCAATAAAAAGAAAAGCTTTGTTTTCAAAAAGAAAGAGTAAATCCATGAGTTTTAATAGAACATAAAATGAAAAAAAAATGAGGGGGACATTGCCAGGAAACACTATATGAAATTAAAAAACCATAACAGAATTGTTAATTAGTTCTTCTGCTCAAGTAATAATGAACTAAATTAAAGCTGATGTGGTCGATTTTTATCATGGCAAAAACCAGTTTCTGATACTGCTTCTGTAATCTATGTCTGAGGATTTCAAGCATCCAGTTTTATTGACTGACTCTCTCCTTCTGCTTTATAATGAGGAAAAGGTAAGCTTGACTCATGTTCCTTAGAATATTTACTTACCAAAACCTTAGATGGCATTCAGTGAGGGTACACAGAAATAGCAAACTTCCCTTCAGAGCTGAAGGAATGTCTGGACTTTT
The DNA here is from genome assembly GCF_029582105.1 of Oenanthe melanoleuca. Lineage (NCBI taxonomy): Eukaryota > Metazoa > Chordata > Aves > Passeriformes > Muscicapidae > Oenanthe > Oenanthe melanoleuca. The sequence continues at coordinate 45,021,173 of NC_079334.1, forward strand.
CATCAGGGTTTCTATTGCAAAACATATCTCCTCTCCTCCTGCACTGAGGAACAAGTCTATAAATGCTCACTCTCAGAGCTGCTAGCCTGAAAAAAATATAATTGCAAATGCTTCTACAGCTTTAACCTATCTACGTCCCAACCTCCAAAGTGAAGGGAGGGAGAAGTCTCAATTGCCCTTGCACACATTAATCGTACTCAGAAGAGCAGTCAAGTTTCCCTTGGACTAAAAATATTTCATGATTGTCATGTGCACCCAGCTTCAAGTTAAGGAAGAGTGTTCACTGTAAGTGAGAACACCAGGTTTCTCAATGTAAAGTATGATAATTTTTTATCAGTATAACTATATTTTTATAAACTTCGAGTTGAGAAACTTGTATATAATACATTTTTCCACTTTGATATTTGGTCTCAATTCTAGGGGTTTGAGACATTTTCCTTTTGGGAAATGCAACTGGATCTGTAATCATACCTTTATCTTGGGCTGTGGCCACCCTAAGCCAGTTTCTGGAGGCAATATCTTTTACTGCCAGAGGATTCAAAGAAGTTGAAAATTGTCAGCAGTTATCATATGATCATTGCTTTAATTAGCTCTAGCATTCAACAAACAAAAGATGCTCTTGTCAGAACAAAGTAGTCATAGAATCAAAGAATATCCTGAGTTGGAAGAGATTCATCAGAGTCACTGAAGTCCAGCTCCTGGGCCTGCAGAAAACAGCCCCAAGAGTCACACCATGTGCACAAAAGTACTGTTAAAATACTTCTTGAACCCTGTCAGGCTGGTGCTATGACCACTTCACTGAGGAGACTGTTCTAGTGCCCAACACCCTCTGGGTGGAGAACCTTTTCATAATACCCAACCTAAACCTCCCTTGACACAAGTTCACGCCATTCCCTTGGGTCCTGTCACTGGTCACCACAGAGATCAGTGTCTGCCCTTCCTCTTCCCCTAAAAAGCAAGGAACTGCAGTGAGGTCTCCCCTCGGGTCTCCTCAAAGCTCTTCACCATCTTGGTTGCCCTCCTTTGGATGCTCTCTCATAGCTTTGCATCTTTCTTACATTGTGGCACCCAGAGCTGCCCCCAGCACTGGAGGTGAGGCTGCCGCAGAGCAGAGCACAGCAGAGCAGAGCAGGACAATCCCCTCCCTTGCCCGGCTGTGATGTACCCCAGGACAGGGCTGGCCCTCCTGGCTGCCAGGGTACTGCTGGCTCACATCCAGCTTGCCATCAACCAGGACTCCATGTCCCCTTCCCCAGCGCTGCTTTCCTGTATTTCATTCCCTAGTCCATCCTAAGCGCAGAACTGGGCACTTGTCTTTGCTAAAATTCATATAGTTGGTGATTACCCAGCCCTCTGACTTGTTGAGGTTTCTCTGGAGAGCCTGTCTGCCTTCGAGGGAGTTAACAGCTCCTCACAACTTGGTATCACCAGCAAACAATATGTTTAACAGCAAAAAATTAAGACTGTCATATAAAAGTGAACATTGTCCTTTCCCATTTTAAATGGTTCCCCTCCTGCTGTTTCTGCCACCTTCCTCAGTTCCATTCTCATTGCAGTGAACTGCTCGACTAATCACATTCACAAAAAAAGCCTGCAAAATGGTGTTGAAGGGACTTGCAAACACTCATTCATCCAATCTTCCAATTAAATAGGATCAGCTTTCCAGTTCTAGCAGAGATCTGCTATTCTCAAAGATCCTCTTATAGATTACTTAGCCTTCTCTTCTTTTCACTAGACAGCTCCAGTTTCCAGAAAAGAACACCAAGGCTTTTGTGGAAAAAATAAGAAGGTTTTTGATAATTTCTTTATCTTTCTTGGAGTTGAGCTGCAGTTTGTTATTTTTTAAACACAGTGGCCAAGGTGATATTTTGGCTAAGACCAATGCTAAATAAAAGAGTAGTACTTTACATATCTTGTAGACAATCTCATTAACACACTGAAGTATGATATTTGCCTCTACTGCAAAAGCATCCCATGACCACTTCATATTCAGTTTATGGCCTGCTTCAGAATCCAAACAGTTTTTTGAAAGATTAAAACAATCAATTATTCCCTGGCCTTTATGTGGACAGCTGATATTTAATGTAGTAGATAATGTTTAGTATAGTTTATCACTGTATTAATTTTAATTCTGCTCTCAGAGTGACAGTTCCTCTCTCTCTGGTCTCATTTCCAAATTTAATAAATATACTTTAGCAAGCTGCTAATAAAAGTATTGATTAGTTATGGATACAGAGACAAACTTTGACAAATACTTCTCAGTAAACCACACTTTTAAGATAAGCTTCTCACATCTATTCTCTGCAAATGTTTCCAAACAATTCTGTACTCACCTGTCATTAATTTCATCAGAACTGTATTTCTTTGCTGATTAAACAGTCAAAAGACTAGGTCTCAATAGTGTTTTGTCATGATAATTAGAACAACAGATTTTATTTTTTGCTCTTTAAAAAAAACAGTCAAGTCAACACAAGTCTCAGCACTGAGGCAAAAGCAACAGAAGGAAGCAAACCTGCTGGTCTGGCTTATTCTGTTCTAACTAGAACTAGAACAGGCTGGCATTCACTGCCCATACAAAGGTTCACCAGCCTACCTATGCCAGCAAAAATTAAAGAGTTACAACAATTATTCAGGGTAAACACCATCTTAACATGTTTTGTTTAAGTTTTGTGTTGTAATAGAAATGAAAAAGTAACAGAAGTGCTAATTTGCAAATACCACTTGCTACTTGCATTCAATTTTCTAAATATATGTAGAGAAAGGAAGGAAGGAACAGTTGAGTGTTGTCCAAGCTTTTTACATTACCACTCAGGGGATCATAAACCTGAATCTGAAAGCAGATAAAGTTTTAATCCCCCTTCCCTCTCCCCACTTAACAGTTCTGTTAATATTTCCCTGAACCAATAAACAAAATTGGCTCTACACAACTCAGCAAACAGCAAACAGTTTATGATGTACTGCTTTCCATCTTTTACAGCTTCTAGAGTCTGAACACATGTTCTTTAAATCAACACTAATGAAGAAGTAAAACAGTAAGTTTTATGTCATCTGGTTTAAGAATTATTGTCAGAATTTTTCCAGTGTCTTCAATTAAATAGCTGGAAAGACTTTTGAAAGAAAAACAAAATTGTTATTCTTGGTCCTGAGAAGTACACATAGCCTCTCTAGTGGTTATTCTACACTATCTATTTTATCAGATCCTAGGAGAATACAAGGAAAATGAAGGAACGAAAAAGACCCCACAAAGTCTTCTGTACTTTTCTTTTTCCTTTTAACTAATGGAAAAAACACTTCTCAGTTTCAGATTGCTGAAAAGATATTCCTTTAAATTAAAGCAACACTCTCTCCTTTCTTCAGGAAGCATACACTGATGGTTCCAAACTATTTGCAGCACTCCACTCACAAATTAAACTTCATCTAATATGAAACAGTTACCTTCCTGCTGTAACATAGTAATAATAACCACTGAACAAAAGCTTTCACTTAAGTCTCATGTAAGTTACCTGGCATGCAGTTCTGCACCCAGGCACAAGGAGGAGTAACAACAATGGGACCTGCCACCTGTCTGGCACACCTCTTGGCCCCGTGAGAAGAAACAAAAAAATTGCAGAACACAAAGTCAACCTGATATGTTCTGGTATTTAGCAATCCGGGCCTAGGTATAATCTGAGAAGTGAAAAGTACCCTCTCTTTTTCTACTAAAGAAAAAACTCCTGATCCTTTGACTTTGCAAAGTGAAAATCTACGTGCTTTATCTGAAGCTTTATACCAAGACAGAGCATTTTAGTGTCTCTTAGTGGGTGGATTCTCTTCCTAATACGAGCTCAGGCAGCAAAGCCCAAACTGGAAATTTACTTCAATGTTTACTTTTTAAATGATCTATAACAAAACCAAGTGGGAGCTCGAAACCTTCTATATACAAGTCATCACTGTGCACAAGAAACATTATCCTGTCCTACAGGATAACAGACAAACTTGCCACAAACTAAGGGATTACTGCTTAGATGAAATTAAAGAACACACTCTCAGCTCTACTGAAAATGCTCAGCTTTTTATTAATTGATCCATTTCCAGAAGCCATAGAACAGCTCAAGCTGCCACCAAGATCAATTCTTTCACAGTCAATTCCATTTTCTCTTTTTTGTTTTATGGGCTCAAGAGAATTTAAATTTAACAATACCACATCTACTGTTCTTTGCTCAGCACTTTGCAACACTCACCTGCAGGACCTACAAACTGGCAAACACGATTACTTTTTGGTTTTCTGAAGTCATTCCCTTCCTAACAGCAAGACCATTGATACACCCTCTTCCCATTCAAATCTCAACAGCATTTTGTTTTATCCTGCTGTACAGATTCCATAGTATGTCTTGGATGCCAGCTGCATGAAGGAATTCTGAATAACCAACATTTCTCCTTTTAACTCTTATTTCACGACTTTTGTGAGTTCAGATAGTGCAACAAAAACTAAATGTTCATGAGTAACAGAATTTTAGAGTACTAAATACATTTAAAACAAGTTTCACAGGGGTAAAGTCTGTCACAGGAGATTAAGAATTGAAAATTAAGCACCAGAGATCTGCATTTAAAGATCAAACACTATTATATGTACAAGTCAAACCAAACCCCTGAAAATTAAACTTGAGTTACACTAACTGCATTTATTCAGCTTAGGTTCAAAAGCATGGAAAATTACTTCATACATTTATTTGCAAGCAGCTTCAGCATTTGAGAAAAAATTAATTGTTGAAAATACTTCAAAAAAGGATCACCTAATAACAGAACACTTCATAAGCTATTTCCCTAGTAAGTGGGAACACTAAGAAGGTATTTTTTAAGAAAGCAATAAATTATTAATATGCTGTAGGACAAACGTTAAATATTGGCAAAAAGTAAAAAAAAAAATAAAATTAAGCTTTGTATTATAAATTATTGCAAGTAAAATCATTCAATTGTGTGTTTCAAATACACTATTTACCTGCAACACCATTCAATTCGGCCTTCACCTTCACAAGTTTTTGCCCAGTGATTATCTGCAAGGTTTTTCATTGCCACAGCATATTCACACAAAGTTTCTTCATCCTCACAGTGCTCACGCCAGATCTTATCAAAGTCTCCCACTAAACAAAACAAAACAAAAAAATTCCACATCAGATACAAAGTCTCTCATTATCTCCATGGCAAAATCCCCATCCAGTTAAAAAGTTACATAATGCACCAACAGATTACATTACTTGCACATAACCAAAACAAATTCACCTTTCTCTCTAGTCATAAACACAAAATTCCAAGTTTTGGGGCAGGAAAGGGACTCTCGGGTACTTGAGAAACTAGAAATATCAGTACACAGATTTTGTTCCATTTGTTCTGTGAAATTAAAGTCCCTGGGAACTTGCTTTCAGGTTTCTGTGCATGAGCATTAACTTGACAAACATTTTAGAAATGAAAGATTTAAAGGTTTCTACTAGCATTCACATCCATGGCAAATACTGTGATGACATTACATGAAAAAGCCATGAAAGTTAAACCCACAATATAGATTTCTTTGGGTATACTGAAAAAGAAAAAGGAATTAAAACACTCATTTATTGCTGTCTAATCTAGCCAGGCCTAGTAAATTAGCTTCTAGGGATAATACTGAAGAATCAAACCAACTATGATAGGAAATCTCAGACAAACTCCTCTGCTGATCTCCAGGGACATATTTATTTCCATGCTCCTCACCTCGCTGAAAAGAAGCTTTGCAAGTTAAGTTCTGGCACTTCCAAGTAATTAAACATGATGATTTTCCTTCTTTGCTCCTAAGCATCCACTTCTCCTAGCCTGCTTTACATAATATACTGCTAAACAAAAACAAGATAAATGCAAGTCATGGCTAGCCCCAATTCCTATACGGCATGCAAACCCTTGGTGTACATTCCTGAAAGGATATTTCTGTCCAAAGAAAGATGCTTTCCTGGAATGGTGTTCACTAATTTCCTTTGTGTTTTTTAATCACAATATGCACATATCTAGAACATGACAATCTGCAGAATAAAAAACATGTACTGATTTTTAACTTACAAGCTAATACAGTTAAATATAACTTTACAAGAATATAGCTATATTTTAAGCTTTAACTTGGACAAACAACCTTTCAAAATATGGTTTCATCTTGTAGCATCTTTATATGAGAAGGAAATACTTTAAAAGTTTATCAACCATAAGCTAGCAATTAATGTCTGTTAAAGCCTGAAAGTAGCTTACAGTGACTTATCCTCACACCAGTACGAGATTTCTGTTTCTAACACACTTACGGCGATTTCTTTGATGTACTTTGTTTTAATTAGCAGTAAATCAAGGATTTTTTCCAGTGACAACCTTTTTATTTCTTCCCACCTGTGCAAAGCAGCAACAATTCTCACCTCATTTGTCCTCCACTCACAGAAAGACTGGCCCTGATGGACAACTATAGATGTATACTTCAAAGATTTTAATCAACCATCCAGATTACTCCCTACTTAGGTTTGGTTTAGGGATGTCATAGCAATTTTCAGAAATAAGCATCTAGCACACTTGTACAATCATCAAAGTGAGTCATGTTTAAAATTAGGTGTTTATACTCCCTTGTCTGAGATTGCAGCTGAGATAGAAGGGAGTGGCCAAAATGTAATGTTACCAAAATGGGGAAGCTATGTAAGAAATGATGTATTCTACTTGCTGTTCAACAAGCATATATAGAACAAAAAAGAAAAAAAAGGTGTAATACTGAACAGCATGCCTCATTATTTTCCAAATGATCCAAATTCAGAAGTATGCTTTATAAGAAATAGTACCAGCAAGGCCACCAGCTGACCACCAGAGCAAACACCCAAGTTGCAAGCAAGTCCTCACAGAGGTTTCTGCTAAAACCTGCAGTGCACTTTTACAGAGCTTTCAGGAGAGCCTTCTGTAGAAACAAACATGCACAATGGAACATATCCTACTGACAAAAGACAGCAGAAAACAGCATCAACAGTAGCCTACAAGCATGGGGGCAAAACAAACACAACTCCAAGCCATCAAAGCACTAGCTAAGTTTGAAGGGATTCTCAATAGCAAATTAATTCTGGGGCAACTCAGACAAAGTGTTGCAGTTTCTCCAGCTCTATATTCTGAATCTTACTGCATGCTCCAGACAACTGTGAAATGCTTCAATGCTTGCAGTTGCTAAAGATTTGTTTGAACACATGGCCAATCAGAAAGGTAAAAAGTAAATGAATGAACACTTACTGAAGGAAAATATCAAAAATACAAAATCTGAAGTTTACGACTGATCTTTTATTTCACTACTTCATCTGGTCTATCCTGAAGCAATTATTCTATTTCCAAATACTTCTTTTCCTTAAAGCTTAAGAAATAAGACAGATGGGAAAGAAGAAATATGCAAAGACCACATGTTATTAACTAGCCTACCCTTAGTAACAGCAGTGATGCCTTCTAACACCAAATCCTGCTCTCATAGCAGCTGCTCTGATTTCCTTCTGAACAAGGCATAGATTTGCACCTCTTCCTGGAAGTCAGACAAAGGGTAAAAGCATCTGCAGATAAGGGGTCTCAAACTCAGACATATAGCAACAGACCCAGAGCTGAGTGCCAGCACACTGGGACATGAACTTCGGGTTACAAAAGAGCTGTCTATAACAGTAACAGCTTCTTGGCTCTGAGCTGACAAGAAAATAAAATTTAATTATACAGACCATGAGAAGAGAGATGTGGAGCAAAAGTGAAAAATTAATCCCAAAGTAATTCCATAACACATATTAAGTCAATTCTGTAAGCACTTTTGGTTTATTTTCATTTGCTAATACAGAGATGCAGAAATTGTCTACATGGGACAGATACAGCCCTGCTTTTGTATGAAGAGCACTGAAACAGAGGAAAGAAGGCAGCAGATGAAACAAGGAGAGGACAAACTTCCACAAGATCACAACTGACAGAGTTGTGGAATACTCTGGAATATGGAACAACTTCTGGGTGTTTCAAGAATATGAGACGTTCAGGAAGAGCTGCTTAACAGGAAAAAAAAAAGTCATTTCCTCATCAAATGTATAACTAAGCTTAAAGTTCGTGAAGTTCATGCAGCTGGGCAAACTACAGGAAGAAAAATCCATGACGAACTCCATGTTCAAAGATGAAATTTCTAACTCAGGAGCTCCTAGACCACAAAATCACTAGAAGACAGAATGGTAAGCAAGCGCACAGTGATACTCCAGCAGCATTTTTCACTTATTCTTGTCTAAGCATCTGCTGCTGACCAACTGTCAATACTGATTTTGATACGATGCCCATTTCTCTGCCCTTCCATGGATACAAGCTCCAAAGAACTGCAGATAATGGGTCATTTTAAGGCACCGGCTATTGTGCTGGGCTTTCAAAAGGGTCTGGCGTCTAATTTCCTTTGAGCAAGTAGCATGGCAGTGCATTGTCTGTCTGTGGTTTTTTCTCCCCCATATTTTAACATAGTGAACTTTGAGAAGACACAAATAGGCACACCAGGTATAGGAACTTTAAATCTAGAATCATGCTCCAATACTGAGTTGAAAATGCAAACAAGTCCTTCCTATCTGTTGAGGCAGTGACTACAAGAAGTCTTGTAGCATTCAATTTCAAACTGATATCCAGAACACAGAAAAGTTATGTATTAATTTTTTTCAATCAGTATATTATAATCCACTGCGTACTAATTTTTAAGTAATACATTATAATCCAGGTGCAAATATGGCATTAACTCTATACTCTAGAGTTAAACATTTATTTATGAATCAATACATTTTGCTGTAAATTACTCACCAGAATCGGGTAGGTCAATCAATAAGGCAATTAGTTAATTCATTGATAAGGAACGGGCAAGCAGCGCTGGGGATGCAGGGAGTCTGTGCTCCACCAACATGTCCCTCCTATCCCTAGTCACTGCCCTTTTATAGGTAGTTTCTTGGTGGGCTGTGACATGCCCACTGTGCTGGAGTGCAAGCCTGAACATGTTGGCTAGCACTCAAACAGCAGTGGCTACAAGCCCCCACCAGGTCTGGACAAGACTCGAACATGTGTCAGGTTACACTCCCAGCAAGCAGCTAACAGCAGGGACAAGCCTTTTCATGTTCGCAGGAGCCCGCGTTTGCCTTACACATAAAAACTGGATACAATTCATAATTATAGTGGCAAAAAAAAAAAGACGAAATACATAACAGCAAAAGCCAGCAATTCACAGCAAAGTGATTTAAATAAATACAATTAAATAATTGTATTTTCCTTTGTCTCATGTCCATGCTTTAAGTTCAGTATTCTTGTTTATATTGATCCCATGGTATATTTCCATAATGACAAAAATCACTATGTAATATTTCACAGTTTTCCTTATATAACCAAATAGACAGCAAAATATGCAGGAGGATTTCATGACAAAACTAGTAGTTACTTGAGAAATAAGATACACAAAATCTTGCATTAATCAATCAAGATTTCACTGTATATTGAATAGCAGTTTTAATCACATCTTAAAGTTAATATTTAATTTTGTCTATTAAACTCATCATACTCATGACCATCCCCCAACATAAAGTTGAAGACACTAAACGCTTCTACTCTACAATTACAGATTACCTTTTAAGCAATTTACAACCTCTTTTGAATGCTGAACCGTCAGAGATCTTCATAGGCCTAAGATATTCATCAAGGAGCCAAACATGCCACTGTCCAACTGAAAAGCGTGACCAGCAAAACCAGCTCTTAATACGAGTTTCACACACCTCTCAAACCACTATACTCATGCTATTTTAAAATTAATTAATGATTGTTTTCTTTTATTCAGAATTACCTAGAAAATAAAAACTACTCTTCTTCTTGAAGATTAACTATTCCTTTAAAAACACAAAAGGTCAGAGCCCACTGCTTCCTAGAATTCTGTCACTGAACAAATGATTGATCAACTTGTTCTTCCTAACACGGACTTTACAGTAACAAAAATCCAATATTATTTACCTAGAACAGATGAATCCTAAGTAATTTCCACCCACATTAGTATTAACCACAGAACAGCCAAGTCATAACCCTGAACTCAACCACAGACTAATCAGCAGTTGCTGAACACAGTCACAGAGAGAACAGGTCAGGCATGTAGAAGTTATTTTTAAATGATCCTAATTACAAGATAATTTTCATTGTGGGTAACAGCAATAGAGGCCAAATGTTAGCTGTAACTTCCAATAACCAAACACATTTTTAATAGAGAAGAATAATACAATATTAGTAAGAACTCCCCTTGTTCTGCACTTATTTTACAAGTCCTTATCAGAGGGTCCCAGAACAGCATGAAAATATCAGGTTTGCCATTCTTGGTGAGACACACATACATCGTAATTCTTCTCTCCAGGTAGTCTATTATTTAGAAAAAAAAATCCACCTTTCTTCCATCCTATTTAAAAAAAAATTATTTTACTTTAAAAAGGCATTTATTTGTAGAGTGTTAAATTGAACTGTCAGTTAAGGTATGCTTATAAAATAAACAAAAAAATTACTTAGGCAGTTTTTTTCCAACTTCTGACAGAAAAAACAATGGTATTTTAGGAAAACGCAACCTTCTGTAATATAAAAGAAATACAGGTCAGCTCTGCCAAAGGCAGCATTTTTCATTTTGGAATGGGATAAAATCCAAAACAACTGATTTGAATGATTCTGTTTTATCAAACAACATAATAGTTGTCACACAGAGTTACAGAAGTGCTATCTGAACCCACAAGAGCCTTATAATTACTATTTTTCCTAAGTCCACTGGTGCTCTTTGGAAAAACAGTGCAGTCATCTCTGACAATCTCAATCAAACAAGACTTTTCACATCAAAAGTTAGGTGACACTGACACTGTGCATTCAAGTCTTCAGATACGTGCAATGAACATTTAGATTATTTAAGCAACAACTTCCTCCAATAAAATAAAATAAAATACTACTACTACTAATAATAATCTAAAAAATAATAATAAAAAACAACCAAAAAACCCAAACAAAAAAACTAACCAACCTCCAAAACACAAAAAAACAAAAATAAAAAACTCGAGAAAAATGGTAATTAGAGCTGCCATTATTTCCTTCTGGGAAAGTAAAATTTTCTCAATTCAAGGTAGCTCTAACTGGAAAAACCACAACAAAAACAAAAACCAACCCCCCAAAACTGCCAGAAAACCCCCCAACCCACCAAAAGCCACCCTCAAGTGTTTAAGGGTTTGAAGTTTCCTACATACTGGTATAACTTAGTAATGTAGAAAACCAGATTCAATCCACTTCCTTTTCAATACCTTAATTTAACAACTTTGATGGCTCTGGTAGAAGAGAAAATAACCTCAATATATTAACTAACAACAAAAGGCAAAACCAAAACCAACATGTTAATATTTGCACAGTATTAACAGTACCTTAATAAAAATTAATAAATATTGTTCATTGTAAAAAAGGAAACCTATCCTCAAAATTAACACGTGTCTGTGACAATGCTGGGTAACTTCAGATGACCAGCTGCTGGCTATAGCAATGCCTAGCAAGATTTTTGAGCATTTTTTGGTTTGTTGATGGCAATGCACTGCAGAATGAAAATAACCCATCTCATTTTCAGTCTCTTAAGATCACCTTTCACTTGCTGGAAACAGTACACTAGCTTCTATAACATGCTAAACAGTAAATGAGAAAAGCAGTCCTACACCGTTCACTAGATAAGAAAAATTAATTACATGAGGAATATCAGCAAATATTATGACACTCATAATTTTCATTTAATACAAGATAAACTTACTGAACATCTGTCTTACTAAAAGCATATTCAGCATTCCTTGCAAATGGCAATAGGTATTTCTGGTTTCTCTGTTTTCCAATTTTACATGTCCATATACAGAACACGAACTTCAACTTGGACAAAGTTCAAGCAATCAGAGTTAATATTTTCCTTCTCATGTCTGACTAGTATTTGCTTCACATTTCTTAGGAGTAACCTCAACTACTTCAGAATAAAATATTTTTTAAAAAATCAAGTGCAAGAATCTAATTTTCTCTATCTCAGTATCAATGTTCTTCCCTTCAACTTACATGGAAAGGATTCATTTGACCAAATGTGGATTTCTACATCTGACCCCTCAGGTAAACTTCCTTTCCATCTGTTTACATGAAACAGACCTTGAGAGCCCAACTGACTGATATTTCAGCACCTATTGGGGGTCAGCTTAGCTCACCCTGAAGAATAATTTGTGTCTCTGATCTGCTATAAATCTCTGACGGCTGTCACACAAACAGCATGTATGTGACAGTTTAAGCAATTACTGCCCCCAGGTGTTGGATCTACTCTACTGGAAACTTCTCCTTCCCAAACCTCACTTTCTGGGATAAACTATGTGCTGCACCTTAACACAACCAATCCAGAGATGAATATGTCAACAGAAATTACTGAATTTTGTAATTTTTGCAAATGCAGGAACAAAACTTAGAAGTATCTGATGCATAGTTTTTATTATGCTGACCCTGTAACAGGAACACCATCTTCCCTGCCAGGGCAACAAAGGAGCAGGGAAGGTGACACAGACCTGTTTGTTCAGTGAATGCAAGCCCATGCTGTAGCCAGTATGTTTTCCAATTTACATGCTAACTAAATGATAGCAGCAATTAAATCCCCCAAATGTAAATCTTATGTGATTTTTAATGAAAGCCTTGTTGCAAAACTGTGGTGTGCAAACTGTAAGGGCAATCACGCCTTAAAACTCGTGTCATAAAGTAGCATCAATTTTCATTTAAATTAAATAAAATTTAGTTTCTGTTACTGGAAAATTCAACAGTTAGTATTACAAAATGCCTTCCTCTTCCAGGAAATTAATGCAAGTGGTAAAACACAAATTAGTATATTGAAAACTTAAGTCTACTGTAAACTGTTAACAACTGTTAACTTATCATAAAAAGTTCAATGACAAAGTTTTTCCTGTCCTGTGAAAAATGACACCATTTCAAAATGTTTCCTGTTTCACATCAGGAAGAACTTAAGCTCTCATGGTTTTTCATGAAAACAGGACATGAACAGACCATGAAACAACTGAATTCAGAACAACCCTTCTGTCTAAATGTCTAAACCACTCACCTATTTCGGTTGCTTATTATCATCAGGTAGGATCCCGTAAATTTTCCACAATTTTTAGAGAAAACACTAGAAAGTTCCTTTTCTTTGAAGCTGCAACAAATATTTCTTTTAAGGAATCAAACTGCCACCTAGAAATGTTTTTGTCAGCTTCTGTGATGTGGTAATTAGTAACAGGACAAACAACAATTCTGTGTGATTCTCTAAGCCTCAACAGCCTTAGCAGGCATATATTAGGAGAAATGAACTATTTTAGTGAGCACACAGGAAAACATTTCATAAAATACCTTTGCAGATACCTCAGCAATTTTTTCCACTTCTACTTATTACAAGTAAAAGTAGTCATGTAAATCATCTTTCAGACTATACACAAAACAACTATAACTGAGGGTCATGCTAAAGAGAAAATGTTTACTTGATAAATACAGTTCTGCATGATTACAAAGGTAATAAACATCTGAGAGAAAAACAGGATGCCTCTGTATCAGGGGAAGGGATTTTTATCCCAGTAAAAATTAAACCTATTTGGTTACTACAAGCAATTGGAAGCAAACAAGCAAATATCAAACAGCAGATGTTCAGAAGATCTTGTGTAGCTCCTTAGGAACACTAAATCTGCTTTTACAGGTCTGTCTGTCAGGCTCGACACACATCAGCCCACATGCAGTATATGAAACATTCATGCCTACATGCAACCCAAACAACATGCTCCAGCCCATGGCTGCAAGTGCCCAAAAGATGCACAGAGGAAAGCTCTGTCAAACTTGGGGTCACCTGTGGTACCAAGCAAGAGAACCAAAAGGAAGTGACTAAATCAAACATTGTTTTTCCTCCATCTCTATGAAGCAACAGAAATTCAAACATCATGAAAAACCCAAATTTCTGTACTTTCTAAGTGCTTGTGTAAAGCATTCAGAACCACCCTGAAATTTCTGATAAGTGATTAACTTAGTACTTGACAGCAGTTCCAGTTTCGGATTTTACTGGTGGCAGTGTGTAAAATAATTAAGATTAAATGACTCTGTTTGAACAGGAAGCAGAAATAAAACCAAAAAACCCCATGAGCCTTATAGTAATGAAAGACTCCTAAGTGAACATGTTACATATCTGAGTTATTCTCACTTAAATTTTTCTTTATGATAAGAAAATTTATAGGCTAACCTCAGGAATTGTGTTTATTTTTAGAAACCCCTCTATAGGTACTTTTTCTCTATCACTATTTAAAAGTAGCCTGAATCAACTTCTTAATGGTTAGCTGATTCAGTGTGAACAAGAACCAACCACTTTTATTTAAAACCTACACTCATTTGCTAAACTTCATTAAAATAATTTCAAAATATCACATAGAATACTGCAGGACCCACAGGAGGAAAAAAAAAAAAAGCAGCCTACGATTTTAAAATACCAAGTCTGCCATGGCATTTATGATTACATGCTTCCCTTTATTTTCTTATTAACAGAGAGGGTAAGAGAAAGAAATAAAGTAGGATAAAAAGGAAATAAAAAATGAGAAAAAAATTTAAATATTCCCACTATAAGTCATACTGGTAATATCGAAACAGTAGAAAAGATAAGTACTAGTCACATAGCAAAAAGCCTAAAATTGTTGAAGAAAACAACAAAATGCACTTCAGTGCAAACTCAAAAGCATTTCAGCTGCATCATTCAGATGGTAAATACTTGTTAAGATTGGCATGGGTCTATGATATGACATGAGGCACAGTGCAGAACTATATATGAAGTCCATGCACCATACTTACAAATATGAGTGATCCAGTAAGTGCAGAAATTAAAAAATAAGCCAAGGTTTAGCTTTGATTAATCTTCAGAATTAGAGTTTTTCATCAAGACAAAAAAAAAAAAAATCAAAATCAAACCCTTTACATGAATGATGAGTAAAACTTTATTCTAGTAATTCCCTAGTAACTGCAAAAAATTTGCTGCAATGTTTACCTAGTTAAGAAATAATATTCTTGCACTTCTGACAAGTATGCAACTTCTTCAAAAACACATTGGCTTGCAATTTTAGAGCATACTGACACTTTTTTACTGGCTCATCTTCAAAGAAGAGGGGAATCATTGCAGAAAATGAAACAAAATCTTAACACTGCTGCAGTTATAAGCAGCTCAAATAATATATTGGCTTGCCTGTTACAATTGCCCATTAAAACACAAACCTTGTTAACGTCAGCAAGGCAAATGAATTAGCAAAGAAATCAGCTTATTTAAATAGAGTCCAAACAAAATCTATCAACACACATCTCAGTGTCTCAAGGATGCATCTATTTCCTTTCAACACTTCTAACAGAAGAGAGTAACTTAGGATCACATTACAATACCAAGGGCTTTCTTAGACTTACCTAGCCTGTGCAAAATAATCATATAGCTTTCAGGATAATAAAGATGATTTTTCATCTACCAAAAAAATTCATATGATATTCTACTTTGGCTTCTACAGACAAAGCACTGAAGTCCACGCAACAGCAATTCTAGTAATGTTTGCTTATTTAGACAAAATGGAAACTCTAGTAAAACATGAGAGGAGGCAGAGTAGAAAAAGAAAAGAGAAGCAAAGGCAACACAAGATTGTGGACTAATACAGAATAATATTTCTGCTTCATATGGAGGGGAGAGTACTAAATTTTGGAGTCAAGAGGCTTTGTTTTCCCTGTGTAAAAAGCTGTAAACACATAAGGAAGGATGAAGGGATTATGATCTTTGCTTTTCCATAAATAAGCCGTAATTCAAATTGTACAGCAAAATTACAGATGATTTATTGATTTTTTACTTCTATTTAACAAACTGTCCACTTTCATTTTGTCAGGGTAAAGTACTTGTCAGCCAGTATCACCAAGTATTAGGAAAGAAAAAATTCCAAGAAAAGACCTTTCAGAGATCAAGCATGTCCTGGTATTACAATTTCAGAACAACAATAAAGGCATTTAAGAAGGAGATTCTCGAGTCTGCCTTTAGAAGCAAAGGCAGATGTAGGTAGAAAAGACTCCAAAACTAAATTTCGTAAGCTGAAAGAATCTAACATAGGAAGTACTACTGGCTACTAAGGACTAGTAACTTGCAAGGACCACCTACTCTTCCTGTTGCAGATGTGATGAATTATTTGGTTTTAACTCTCTCAATGAAATGACATATCATGCTGCTACTGACTAGAAAAACCATTGTCAAGTTTTCACTAATGCAGGATTTGCAAGTCATAGGAAGTAAATGAAAATGCTGTTGGCTCTTTCACTTAACCAGCTACACACAACTTACCCTTGAGCACGAACTTGCTTTTTGCTAAGAAGTAGGCTTATAAAAACTTCCTCCTCATTTAGCCTCTCATCTAAAAAAAAAATCAGTTGCTAAAGATTGCTCACTTTAAAAAAAAAAAGCTAACAAAGCCAAGCCTTGTCTGTCTTAATCTTTCAGGTGCTCTGAACTAACACAGAAATATGTACTGCTAAAAGCTGGGCTCCTTTGCCAGGATTTGAATGTTTAAACATACTGTGTTAATTCTCCCAACATTTCAGTGGAGAAAGGAGAGCCTCCCTTAAGTTTTGTCTCATCAAGGCCAAAATAAACAGCGACTCTTTTGATCAGTATCTAGATAGGTCGGTATTTGTGCCCAAATGCCACGAACTGGCTCCACGGGAGATTTTGGGAGTCCAGAAGGCAGTACGACCTTGTTTCTTTAACAGAAGTGTCATATGCAAATACAGAGGAGAGGCAAGAACTTGTGCCTACAAGAGGAAGAGCTCCCATTTCATGTGTGCTCTTCTGGAGGTGAGCTCTGGGCTCCCTAAAAGAATGGGTGGATTAATTTTCTGTAACCTGCCCCAGAATTTCAGGAAGGTTTTAAAGCATTCCAATACCACCCATAAAAACCTTGCATAAGGGCATTAATACCGATGAAAAAAGTAGATTTTTTCAAAGACTACGAGTAATTACAACAGCTTTAACCCAACCCCTCCTGCCTTAACTACTGCACTATGACTGAAATACAAGAGGCACAAATAATTCACAAAGACCTGTGCCTTTCCAGATCACCATTCAATCTCTCTCGGCATTCATCACGTACTGTCCTCGCGTTTGCAGTTAGGAGAGCGCTGCTATGCGGCCGGGAAGCTCGCCCCTCTGCCAGCAAGGGGGCTTCGCCGCCGGCAGCTCCGGGAAAGCGGCACAGCCCCGCCAGACCCACCGGGAGCCCTCGGCGGGGCCGCGGGCAGCCGGCGGTCCCCGGGGGGGAGCAGGAAGCGAGCGCGGAGCTGCTCCCGGCCGCCCTGCCCCGACACCGGCGGGCCCGCCGCCCCCCGCCCGCGGGGACACCCGATCGGCCGCGGCCGGGCCGGGCCGGGCCCCTCCCCCGCGTTACCTTCCCGGTACTTCTTGCGCAGCCGCCGGTGGACGCTCTTCACCACCCCCGACAGCTTCTCCTGCTCCAGCTTCCGCTCCTGCTCCGGGGGCGGCGGCGCGGCGGCGGCGGCCCCGCCGGGCCGGGGCCGGGGCTGCGGAGCGGCCTCCATGGTGTTCCCGCTGCTCGCCGCGCACCGCCCGGCCCAGGGGGAGGCGCGCGCCGTGCCGGGGCTGCGCGGGGCGGGCATGCGCGCGCCGCCCCCGCCGCGCGGGCTGACGGGACATGTAGTCCGCGCGCCCGCCGCCCCGCCTGCCCGCGCTCCGGCGCCGCCGTCTGCCGGCAGCGAGCCGGGCTGCGGGACGCGCTATTGCCGAGCAGACTCCCCACGCCGCGCCGCTCAGTAACAGGGAGGCGGAAAACACACCAAGTGTCCGGGGCAGCGCGACTTCCCCTGTAGCTTGTGCGCGTTACCCCAGCTCGCGGCCTTGCCGAGAGCTCCCCGTGGGAGAGCGGCTGGGAATGCGTCTGAAAAAAAAACCTACCTGCAAACGGCCTTGCGGAAAATAATCCTGAGTTCAGAACACACTCGAGCAAACCTGGGCGGCTCGGTGTCCGTGGTGTGGAGCAGCGTGTGCTCTTTGTGACACTTATTTGGGTGGAAAGCCAGAGCTTTCTGGCACTTAGCGGTGTGGAAACGCGCTGCCGGAGCCGCACTTTGCAGCTCTCTGTGCCCGGCCTCAGCCTTCCCCCAAACCCAAAGTATTTCAGTTCTCTGTCAGAAACAGCATAGACAAAACCATTCCTTACGATACCATGGCAGGGAAATAGCCCATGAAGCTGCTTGTTCGACGTGGCCAGAAGCTGCTTAATTGTCTTCTTTGAAGATGTTAAAAAAACATTGAGGGGGAGTTGTGGCTACAATTAAATCTGTGACAAATCTGGCAGTGGGTAGGGTTGAGATTTCATCCTGATGAGAAGTCTGTGACACACGACTCTGTGCAGTGTACAACAGGTTCTTATCAGCACCATGATGGTTCTGCCGGAAAAAAATCACAGCTAATCACAAAACTCAGTGGTTTTCTGCTTTTCTGATAAAGCTGTTTTGAAAGTGTAATTATCAAAGCGAAACTCATGTCAAAAGAAAAGGTTTTCATTGTTACTGACTGCAAAGTCATCCCTTTTTCACTCACTCTGAGTGAGGTAGGCGAATGTTGATCTCAGCCATCACCTTGAAGTGCGCAAATAATACTCAAAGGTCCAACTTTTTCTGTGCTGATATTTTTTAGAGAGTGTTTAAACATCTTCATTGTATTTTGGATCTTTCATCACTATGTTTATGTGTTATTATTTATTTTATTGTCATAGTCTTTCCATTTTGTTTTATTGGATGGGGGATTTTTCCCTCAAAATACAGGAGAATAATGGAAGGAGAATTTAAATTATTGCTACTAACATCAGCATTAAGAAAGAAAAATTCAATGTAGTGACTGAGTTTTTCCTTTAGTTATGTTTTCCTGTAAGTTCTGAAACTGAAATAGCTGATCATGTGTCAATGAAAAAAACATACCAGTGTATATTAATTTTACTTTGACTTGGAAAACATCCAGGAGTCATCTTCTAGTGTGGATTATTGTATTCCATTCTCACTAAACTAGTTCAGGAAGTTAAATCTGAATCAGAAATAAAACATTATGCTGGGGTTAATTATATCTTTCTGGAATATTTTTCTTTCTAGTTTTATATGCAAGTCCACCTAAGAAGGATTAAGATGGTGTAAAAAGAGATTACAGTGATAATGGCTGGGAACATTTCAGTTAACAGGGAGCCTACATGGTGGTAATGTTCTTTACATTTTTACATTCTGTAGGATTTGGGGAAGCACAGGCTGAGGAGGAAAAGCATGAGCCAGTGTTCTGTGTGTGGCATCATACCAGGAGAGCACTGAGGGAGGCATCTCAGAAGAGTAGGAGTATCAGAGTGACAGAAGAGAGATGGAGGCATTTGGAAGATGCCTGACATACTGTTGTGGCATCAACACTCCCAGTCATGAGCCTTCAGACTTGGAAGTGTAGGTTACACGGTCAAAATATGAGTGTATTTGTGATTTGGAAAATCAGAAATCTAATTTAGAATTGGAAAACTGGGGTGAAATTGCACTTACATGAAATACACTCAGAATAACAGGTTTGAATTATGTTATCACTGTTGTTTTTCAGTTCTTAGGATTTCTTTCTAAAACTAGCAAAGTGGTTTTAAATACAAAGTAGTTTTAATTTATCACAATGAGATAACGCAGAAGTTTAGTTTCAATAGGCAAGTAGGGAGCATTTATCAGATGTCAAGTCTTTCCAGTCTTAAAAATTAAATAATATTTGAAGAGACATTATACTCACCGGACACACAGAATATGTAATGGAATATGTGATGGGATTTGGGTCCCAGTGACAGGCTTTAAATATAAATAAATATAATATAATAATATAATATAATATAATATAATATAATATAATATAATATAATATAATATAATATAATATAATATAATATAATATAATATAATATAATATAATATAATATAATATAATATAATATAATATAATAATAAATAAATATAAATATAAATATAAATATATAAATATAAATATATAAATATAAATATAAATATAAATATAAATATAAATATACTAGTCCTGATAGGGCTGATGGAGTTTCACTTTCTGGGAAAGAATAGTTTTGGGCAGCTGGACTTCCTACCTTGAATGTAAAAAATGGATGAATGATCCTCTGTGTATTAGTTACTTTCTAAATAAATTAATCTTGAAATCCAATTTAGGGAAGACTAACATAGTTTCTTTTGACATTTCTGAAATACTTTCATGCCAATCACTTTTCGTGAATAGC